>NC_092129.1:74774956-75409957 GCF_043159975.1 Macaca nemestrina
CAAAGCTAACCATTGTGCCTGCCCGCAGTATACGCAAACCTTTTCACACCAGCTCCTGGTGTCCTGTCAGCCTGAGTGCCCTTCGCCACTTGCTTCCACATCAGTGTGCTCTACCTGCCTTTAGCACAGATGCTTTCATGAAGATTTGTTTGCTGCTGCTCATAATTTCTCCTCCTAAACCCTTGGGAAATTGTGTTTTTACCTTTCTTGTGCTATGTGCATGGTCTAACTTGCACTGTTTTACCATCTTCCTCCCTGACTACATGCTCTCCTACAGCAGAGCCTGGTACCGTGTCTTGCATCCAGTAGTGCTCAATAAATGCTTATTAGATAGCATCAAACATTTGCCAGTAACCTGAGTTTATTCCCAAACTCAGATGCCAATGAAAAAGAAATCAAGAAAGACTAAATGGCATATGAGCATGTTCATTTTAGCGTTTCTTCACAGTGGTATGAAAATGGACTAACACACTTGGCAAAGATTAATCTGGGGCAGGGGTGGGTGGGGGGAGGAGGGTCAGGAGAGTGAAAATGGCATTCTGAAAAGAAGAGGAAAAGGGAGACTCAGAAGGATTGGAATCAGGGCAAGAGGGGCAAGGAGACATACAGTCTTATTTTTAATGGCACATTGGCAACGACGATCACAAGAAGTGTGGCATTTCCTTCCTGGGAGATCCTCTCACCAGTCAAGGGAGGTTTAAGTGTCCTCCCTTGATAGAGAGACAACTGAGCTAGTGGTTCTCTCCATCCTTATAACAAAGGGATTTCTAGAAATGAGTGCAAAAATTTAGTCAGGAGTTTTCTTCCCTTGACTATGTGAGTAATCACAGAAGAATACTTATGGTAAGCCTCTTACTTCCCAGATGCAAATTCAATTCGCC
The DNA here is from genome assembly GCF_043159975.1 of Macaca nemestrina. NCBI lineage: Eukaryota > Metazoa > Chordata > Mammalia > Primates > Cercopithecidae > Macaca > Macaca nemestrina. The sequence continues at coordinate 74,775,838 of NC_092129.1, forward strand.
TGAGCTGTTTTGCGGCTTATGCCAGACGTCTTGAGTCATCTCCCCAAGCAAATAATGTAAGCAGTTCTTTCAACATTGAATTGTGGATTTATTCTAGGACCGGAGACATATTACTAGTATTTTCCAGCATTGGCCCTAGGCTAGACAAATAAAGTTTACTTTTAAAAAGGTCAAAAACACTTTCCAGACTCAAAGTCTCACTCCTTTCAAACTTCTAGGTCACCTGATGCTTGCAACATCATGTACTTATGTTAAATATTGAAGGTCTCTGATAAAATATAATAATATCAGAAAAGGCTAAGTCACTCTGTCATATTCACTTGTTAATCCAAATTAGTCCATATTAACTTATTAATCCAAATTCACATTATATTTCTTACTAACCACCTGGTAGGGATTTAAAAAATATTATAGGTAAATGACAGAGAAAGTAAGGGCTTTCCTAGAACAAGTAAGGCAGTGACCAAAAGAAGGCATTGGGGAGAATGGAGTCCTTTCAGGAAATAACACTTTGATGTTTTCTTTGTGTTTTCCAGTCAAGTTGATGAGTAGATAAGTAAACAAATGGCTTAATTCATAGTTAAAACTAATGCACACACTTACTACCTAATTTTAGCTAGAGTCGTGGGATATTCAATGAGTTTGAATGTTGTTTTTAGTATTTGATTGGCTGTGTCTGTAAACGGTAGACTTCTGTTTCACCTTCAGAGCACAGAACAATGGTTGGAAGTAACAGATGTTTTTTTTTTCCCCACCAGAAGAAAGAATTATAAGAAAATATATCTCTGTGGCTCAAATAAATAAAGGGTCAGTTCACAAAGTATTGAGTTACCTGAAGGCTGAGTAACTATTTGAAGTTCACTTCACTGGTCTGCTGGGTAGATGGGATTTAGATATCAATTGGGTAGCTGGACTAAAGCGATCATTAAAATTCCTCCCAATTTTGAGATCCTTTGCCAGAAGAGTGCTAAGGACGATAAAGTGATCATATTAAGAACTTAAGCCTGAAGAAAGTGGCTAAAATAACTCAATATGCTTTACATGTCTTAGCTAAGTGATGAATTGGATAGATGCAATACCTCTTGACTGCCAGCTGAAGGGTAAAAAGAAGGGTAGGATTATATATAGTGCCAAGAGGAGGTATAATGAGAAATAATACTATGAAATTTACTAAAGGAAACTGAGATCTGAATTAGAAACATTTTTTCAAATTAGAGCTTCAAAATCTAATGTGTTTTGGCACTGTCTCCCAAGGGCAGCCACAGAAGGCCTTTGAAGAGCTCTGTGCAGCCTTGGTTGGAGCGATTTAAGCAACATGCCCTTTAGAAAATAAAAAGCCTTTCTGGAGGACAGGGGGAAGCGTTGTACAATTTCTTTCAACACAAAATATTTTGATGTGAGGATTTCTCCTTAGGTTTATCTTTCTCAGACCATTTCTTCTGTAAACAGGCTACAGGCAGACCCAGGCTTGACACACAGAAGCTGCAAATTAAGAAGACTCCTGGGGGAATGCCTGAAACAGCGCTCCAAGCCTGCTCCCTTGTGGTCATGGGGTTAGCAAGAGACCAGCCCTGTCTTTGGCTAGTCTCTGCCCTCTTCCCTTTCGGAAACTGGTTTGGAGGAAGTCTAGGCACCTCTGTGTGCTGCTCCTCTCTCCTTTCCCCTTAAGCTAGGACTTCTGATTTTTGTCTGGTGGCCCTCAGGCCAGCAGAGGTGGGGAGAGGAGAAACCTGCTTTTTCCCCTCCCGGTTGAAGCTTGGTGTTTCCTGATTATTGCAGTCCACTTGCTTTGTTTTCCCTCCCTCTACCCGGGGCCAGGTCTGCTATTCACTTCTCTGACAAGTACACTCGCTAGGCTCACTTGCCTTTTCTGAATAAAAAATGCCACATCTTCACTTTTGTTTCAAATAGGGAGGCAGCAGCTCAATATATCTGAGCAATATTAGGAGCCAAGAACCCCTGGGTCTGAGTCAGAGCCCTGGATCTTTCTCATTGTATAACCTAGCTTACAACCATGGGCAAATCATGGAAACGCTCTGAAGCTCAGATTCTTTGTTTATAAACTGCGGATGTCCTATTTTTCTCACAGACTACCATGGGGATCAAAAGTGATGATATATGTATATGTAGTTTTGGTGGTAAAGTTCGATGTTACTGTTAGTTACTGTCGCTCCCAATGAACTGGGCAAATCTTTCTTTGGCCTGTTGTATATACAATAACCTCTCCTAGTGGGACTTTGTCTCTCCTAACAAGATCTAAGTTCTAAGAGAGGGAAAGGATGCTTACTGCCCTCTACTTTAAACCTATACAAGTGTTCAGAAGGCCATGAGCATCCTTTAATGGCTGAAGAAATCCAAGAGAAGCTAGGAGGTTTATTTATTCTTTGGTAGACAAGGGGCGGAAGAAATCCAGGTCCTATGGCCATGGGAATGGAAGCGGGCAGTACAAGATCAGGACAGGTGGATGAAAGGAAAAAGGGGACTTAGGGGCTAGTTTTAGACTTAAGTGCTTCTGGAATTTCTCTGGACTTCTGGTTTGTGGTCCAGCATGTAAGGACAAGTTAAAAGCTGAACAATGGTTGGGCGTGGTGGCTCACACCTATAATCCCAGCACTTTGGGAGGCTAAGGCCGGTGGATCACTTGAGGTCAGCAGTTAAAGACCAGCCAGGCCAACATGGTGAAATCCCATCTTCACAAAAAATACAAAAAATTAGCTGTGTGTGGTGGTGTATAACTTCAATCCCAGCTATTTGAGAGGCTGAGGCAGGAGAACTGTGAACCTAGGAGGCGGAGTTTGCAGTGAGCTGAGATCATGCCACCCCACTACAGCCTGGGTGACAGAGTGAGGTATTACACGTTGAATTGGTGTTCTCTCTCCCAAAATGATGTTGAAGGCCTAATCCCTGGTACCTCAGACTGTGGCTATATTTGGAAACAGGGCCTTTAAAGAGGTAATTAAGTTAAAATGAGATCATTAGGGTGGCCCTAATCCAGAATAACTGCTGTCCTTCTACGAACAAGAAATTTGGACACAAACATGTACAGAGGGAAGACCACGTGAAGACAGAGAAGCACAGAAAGGAATGAAGTACTGATGCCTACTGCAACCCGCAAGCCACCCAGAACTGTGAGAAAGTGGATTTCTATTGCTTCAGTCATTCAGTCTGTGGTTCACTGCTGCGGTAGCCCAAGCTACTAATATAGAGGGCTTGGGCTGGTGTAGCACCATGCTCTCTGGCTGAATAAACCCCACCCTGCCTTCCTAGGGCCTTCTTTCCTCAGGAGTCAGGCATCACCAAAGGTACAGACTTGGTTGTCTTCCTCTTGGCCAGGTGAATACCTGGCAGAGATGTGTTTCTGATACTCCAGTAGTCATGGAAAATATTTGTCTTTAAAACGTCACCCTCTGTCCGTGGTATTCAGTTCTCCAGGTCTGTAAGAGCACCACTGTGTTCTAGGTGCATCGTGGTAGACAGAGGCTGTCCAACTGCCGACATTGAGGTTGTTTCCTGCGTGGCTGGGACTACAGGTGTGCATTACCATGCTCGGCTATTTTATTTTTTGATTTTTAACACAGATGAGATTTCACTACGTTGCACAGGTAGGAGAATTGCTTGAGTCCAGGAGTTAGAGGCAAGCCTTGCAACATAGCCAGTAATACATATTACTTGTATTATTATTACAAGTAATAATAATAATAATAAAATATTAGCTGGATTTGTTGGCATGCATCTGTAGTCCTAGCTATCTAGGAGGCTAAGTTGATCACTTGAGCCAGGGAGATAGAGGCTGTGATCACACCACTGCAGTCCAGCCTGGGTGACAGAGTGAGACCCTGTCTCAAAAAAAAAAAAAAAAAAAGGCAGAATCTTTTGCTTCTGAAATATGTGCATTTGAGAGGATATAATTGGTGAATTATGTCTTTAGCCACTGTCCTGTGATATTAACAGGTCTTAACTCTTCACTCATGTGCAGAGTTAAGACCTGTTAATAATCCTGAGATGAGGTTCCTCCTTTGGAGTATTGACTCAGAGCTAGCAAGTGAGTAATTGTGATCATTCCAAATCACTCACTGTACCTTAGAGAGATGTTTCCTCTCTTTGCAGTTCTTTAGTATCATTCTGAAAGTTTGTAACTAATCTGCTATGCATTAACTAATAATCAGTTATATTACCAGCTACCCAAAGCATAGATTATAATACTTCAATCCTGCTGTTTAGACATTTCAAAACATTTTATTCTCAAAGAAAAGTTAGCTAGTAAGCTAGCTGGGAAGGATAGTTCAAAAGTAATAAGAAAGGCCCTTTTAGAAGGATGAGGTTATTTGCTGGGCAAGATGCAAATACTAACCTCTGTGCTCCACTAACCCACAGTGGACCTCGTGTTCAACGCCTAAAAGAATAATTCAAAGGAAGTTTTCCAATATTCACTGTCAGTTGTGATAGCTTTGACATTGTAGTCATGGTATAAGAGTTAAATAAATTCAAGAGAGAAATATTTATCTAAACTCTCTGGCAATGGTACTGTTATTCTCTTTTGTTAGTGAATAATTGAAAAGGTATCATCAAATAGCAAAGTTTCAATTATTCATCAAGTTACTTCATTTACTAGACAAATGTCTATAGGCAAATAACTGACACTCGAATTAAAAACTGGCAACATCTCTACAGGTTTGCTTACTGGGTCATCATTGCTTGAATCCCCAAATATAAAAGCTTCATACAAATTGTCTATCAGTGGTTACAGAGGGAGTTTGGTATTTATATTAGTTTTCTATTTCTGCTGTAACAAATTACCATGAATTTAACACTTAAACAACACGCATGTATGATCTCATAGCTCTGAAGGTCTGAGGTCTGGGAAGAGTTTAGCTCGGCTAGATCCTGTGCTTAGAGTCCAGAAGGCTGATTCTTTCTGGACACTGAGAGAGGAATCCACTTCTAGGCTCATATAGTTTGTTGGCTGAACTCAGTTCTGTGTGGTTATAGGACTGAGGTCTCTATTTTGTTGCTGACGGTCACTTGGAAGCCAGTCTTTGCTCCTAGTCTGCCCATATTGCTTCTTATGCATTCACGGGAGGCACCTCCAGGAACAATAGGTTGAGTCACTTTTGTGCTTCAAATCCCTCTGGCTTCTTTTCTGATACACCTTTGCTGCCTCCAGCTGGAAAAATGTTCTCTGCTCAATTTTTTAAAATTGTTTATTTATCTATAAATAGTATATCTATAAATAGTCTTGCTCTGTCACCCAGGCTGGAGTGCAGTGGCACAACCTTGGCTCACTGCAACCTCTGCTTACTGGGTTCAAGAAATTCTCCTCCCTCAGCCTCCCAAGTAGCTGGGAATTACAGGCTGCCCCCAAAATGCCTGGCTAAGTTTTGTATTTTTAGTAGAGACGGGGTTTCACTGTGTTGGCCTGGCTGGTCTTGAACTCCTGACCTCAGGTGATCTGCCCACCTTGGCCTCCCAAAGTGCTGGAATTACAGGTGTAAGCCACTGTGCCCAGTCTCTCTGCTCAATTTTAAGGGTTTATGTGATTAGATTAGGTCCACTCAGATAATCCAAAATAATCACCCCATTTTACAGTTTGTAACTGAATTACATCATGAGGTCCCTTTTGCTGCTGTTTTGCAACATATTTCAGGTTCTAGGGCTTACGCATGAGCATTTTATGGGGCTATTATCCCGCCTATTGAATAACAAGGCAATTTTTATAATCCAAAGCCTTGGGATTTTTTTTTTTGTGTGTAAGAAGAATAAAACAAATAATAATTTTAAAAAAGCAAAATGATGTACGAATATCCTCTGTTAGGTAATAAACATGAGTATAGACAGTATAATCTTATTTCTGTAATTCCAGAGCATTTATTTTTCTGGAATGTTGTGATTTGTAACTTGTTCTTACAACACACCTTTCCAATCCTTCCCTCCATCTAGAATTGTAAGCATATAGTGTATATGATGATCATGCCGGGAGACCCAAAAGAAAGAGGTCCTATGGAACTAGTTTAGCTTTCTGAATATTATTTTATTTGCAGACTTATAGAATAGATTTGTCCTGATCCTCCCAGATTCTAGCTTCTTGTCACCCTCTTCTGTTTGTACAAATTATGTAGACAATATAGCCAGATCATGAAATCAAACCACCATATTCTGAAATTCTGCCTCTGTGGTATTCTTTCTGACTTTTACATTATACCTTACATTGGCAGCCCCTGGGAACCAATATTATGTATTTGGTTCTTTCAACAAGACTAAGCCTCTTTATAACTTCCCCATCTTGTGTCATTTAATCCTCTACTGACATCTTCAAGCCTTTCCTGTTATTACATGGAAAGATATTCACCTGGAAATGTCACCTCAACGTAAATGTTACAACTGTCAAAACTATGAAGTGCCTGAGATTTTATCCTATTTGCAAGCTAATAAGTTTACCTGTCACAGTTTCATGGATGCTTGCAGAAGATACGAGACTCCTGGGCTAGAGACAAAGGATATTATTACTCATGGCACTCAGAAAGCAGGAACCTCATAATGTTCACAATGTTTCCTTTGCACCCTGATACTCAGGGGCATGATGTAGAGTAGCCTAGCTGGATACTCTACATGCAGTGGCTTCGCCTCATGCTGAGAAACCCTGAGCTTTTAAAAGGGAGCTCAGAAACTACTCTTTTAAAGGGGGCTGCCAGAAAATCTGCCCAACCTTGGCTTGAAAAGAGACATTTTGTTATCCCGATTGCAGACAAATCAGCCTTGTCCCCTAGAGTGAGGTACTATATCTTCCAAGGCTGTTGCCATACAAATATCCTCCAAAAGACTGTGCTGTAAAAAGCTGCCAATTCTTCTAATCAAAAGACATGCAGAAATGCAAGAGATCCATGAGGAATTGTCTTCCAACTGCTTCTTGTTTAAAAAGTGTCCCTTTGCAGATAACTGGGCATGCCTGTCTGATACAAACCACACTGGCTTTGCTTAGATTTAAATGATGTTAGAACCATTTAAAATTACCTAAATTATATGCACATACTTTATAATTAATTATTTATTGAAAAATTGCATATACATATACATAAAGAAATAAACACTTTCCAAGAGACTATTACGAAACAAGCAACAAAATATTTCTAACATTTACTAAGCAGAACAAATAAAACAACATAGCAATTAAAAGATGAGACCTGGTTTAAAGAACTGTGCTTACATATTTAAGAAAGGGCTTCTCTGGGAAAAGAAACACTGCTCTAAGCTAGCTTTCCCAAAGTTTGTTATTCAAGTACAATTTCCTATAGCTAATCCTTGAGAAAAGAATTCATATTCTAATAATTTGAGGAGATGCTTTATAACAGCCTTTTCTTCAATAAGAATCACAATGCAATTTAGCATATTAAAGATTCTGAGAAGTCTTGACATGAGGAAATTGGTTTTATTTTGTTTAATTCACTATTGTCTTAATTGATTTGATAATGAACTCTGTGTGTGAGTGTGTGTGTGTGTGTGTGTGTGTGCATCTAGTACTTAAGGAGTTACCACCTTAATGTGACCAAGATTTAGATTTACTAGGTTATTCTTTTCTTATTTAGCACGGGCTATTTAAAGTCTTGGAATATACTTTGGATTTGATTTATTCTGCACATTTCATATTCAAATTCTACATTTTTATTGGGCTTGATTATCTGGAAATGTCATTAACTTATTCTCACTGTCCTTCTGCTTCCTCTGATCTATTTATAAGGTCAGTTCCTGAAGCTTAATTTTTCATATTGATGAGGAAATGTACAGGTATGTCAAACCTTTTAATAATTCACAATAAGGATAAGCATCCATGTGTAATCTTTGCACTTCTAAAATATACCTTAAAAGTGATCAGTTACCAAAAAGTACTCTCATTTTAATGTAAATTAATTTTATGCCATTTGTAGGTCTTTCCACACAGTTAACCTCAGCCTTAAATTGTTTGATTTTTTTTCCCCTGGCTGATAAGATATAAAATGCACAACAGGACACACAATAATAAGAAACAAGAGCAATTTCTTTTAATACAGATGTTCTTTCTTTTTTTTAGTCTCATTTAGAGGAACAGGTGTTCTAATAAATGATGACAGTTTCTTTTTTATTATATTTTCTCCCAATTTTTTAAAAAATTAGTTTCATCAAGTATAATTAATTATATAATAAATCCATTTAAATTGAATTGTATAATTCAATTAGCTTTGACAAATGTATAAAGTTGTGTAAGGATCACCACAATCAAACTATGAAACATTTTTATCATCTCTAAAAGCTTGTCTGTGCTTTTTTCATTCAGTTCTTCTCTTTGCCCCCCAGCCTCTGGCAACTACTGATCTTTTTGTCACTATAGTGTTGTTTTTATCACAGTGCATGTAATTCTCTGTGTCTGACTTCTTTCACTTGAGTAATTCATTTGAGAATCATCTATGCTGTTGGCTCTATCGACACTATATTTCTTTTTATGCCTAAGTAGTATACCCTCTTATAGATATAACCATTTGTTTATTCATTTACCACTTTAGGCATGTTGGCTTGTTTCCATTTTGAGCTATTCTGAATAAAGTGACTATGAACTTTCAGTCTTTACATGACATATATTCTCATTTTTTCTTGCATAAATATGGAGGAGTGGGATTTCTGGGTACTGTGATAGGTGTCCTTTTAGCCTGAGAAGCACCTGGCAAGCTGTTTCCCAAAGTGGCTGTATCAATTTTAATTTTATTTATATATTGCAACAACATATGAAACTTCAGTTAATCCCTGTCCTCACCAACACTTGGTAGAGTTAGTCTTTTTAATTTTAGCCAATTTAGTGGACATGTGGCAGTATTTGTATTCCCTTAATGACTAATGATATTGAGCACCTATTGTGTGCTTATATGCCATTGGTATATTTTCTTTTAAGCAGTGTTCACACATTTTTGCCCAGTTTTTATTGAGTTGTCTTATTATCAAATTATGAGCTCTTCAGATATTCTGGTCACAAATTGTGTATCAGTTATATGTTTTGAAAATATTTCTTCCAAGTCTGTGGCTTATCTTTTTATTCTCTTAACAGTATTTTCTGAATAGCAATTTAAAAAATATTAGGAAGTCTAATTTATCATTTTTCCCTTAGTTTGTGCTTTTGGTGTCCTAGGAAATATTTGCCTAATCCATGGTCACAAAAATTTTCTTCTGTTCTTTCTTTGCAATTCCTGCTAATATTCTGTATTCTGCAGCCTTTTTATTTCTGGTGTTAATACAGCCACTCCCGCTTTCTTTTGATTATTTTTCATGTTATAAGTAGTCCATATTTTTTCCATTCTTTTACTTTAACTTATTATTATTGTTATTATTTTTGAGACAGGTCTTGCTCTGTCACCCAGGCTGGAGTGCCGTGGCACAATCTCTGCTCACAGCAACTTTTACCTCCTGGGTTCAAGCAATTCTCCTGCCTCAGCCTTCCAAGTAACTGGGATTACAGGCACCTGCCACCATGCCTGGCTAATTTTTGTATTTTTAGCAGAGATGGGGTTTTACCACGTTGATCAGTCTGGTCTCAAACTCCTGACCTCAAGTGATCAGCTTGCCTCGGCCTCCCAAAGTGCTGGGATTTCACGCATGAGCCACTGTGCCTGGCCTATATTTAATGTATCTTAAAAGTATTTAGTTTTAAAATTGGTGTTCTGGAGACAGCGTATCGCTGGATTTTGATTTTTTATTAAATCTGACTATTTCAAATTCAATAAAATCAAAACTTTTAGACTATTTATATAAATGTAATTATTGATATACTTTGATTTAAATCTACCATCTTTCTAGTTACTATCTATTTGTTCTGTCTGTGTCCCTCCTCCTGCCCCACTTTTCTTGCCTTCTCTTAGTTTGTTTTTTATCTGACTGCTTTCCAGTCTTTTCCCCAGCATTTTACAGTTTTACTTTATGCATGTGCAGATCAGTATTTAAACAATGATTTGAGTGGCAACTTCTGCAGACCTCTGAAGTTGTCTCTCTGTCCAGCTCCCTCTTCACTGTTCTGTCCCACAAATTTTAGACACTCTGGTTTCTTCAAACTCTAAACCTTACCTCTTCAACTCATTGACTCTCTAGCCCGTCTTAGTCTTCTGCCTCACTGCTTTTGATCCTAAAACTGTGGCTGGGTGCAGTGGCTCATCCCTGTAATCCCAGCACTTTGGGAGGCCGAGGGGGGCAGATCACGAGATCAAGAGATTGACACCATCCTGGCCAACATGGTGAAACCCTGTTTCTACTAAAAATACAAAAATTATTTGGGTGTGGTGGCGTGTGCCTGTAGTCCCAGCTACTTGGGAGGCTGAGGCAGGAGAATCGCTTGAACCTGGGAGGCGGAGTTTGCAGTGAGCTGAGACCGTGCCACCGCACTCCAGCCTGGCGACAGAGCGAGACTCTGTCTCAACAACAACAAAAAAACAAGATTGTTTTCAGGTAGTAAGCTGGGGCAATTGCAGAGTTTATCTCATCTTTTCCCCCTCTAGCAGGTATAACTGACATACATCACCTATGTCCACTGTCTGCAATCATTTGTTTCATATATTTTTTCTAGGTTTCTAGTTGTGTATAGCAGGTGGCAATTCCTATAGCATTAATCTTTAGTGAGTGGAGTATTTGACAATGCTTTCTTTATTCTATACTTGTGGAAATTGTCTGAATAAATTTTCAGCACCATGTTGTATGTGAGTGAATGATGTTCAACCTTAGGAATTAATCCCCACTGTGGAAAAGTACCTCCTCTTCCTTTTCTAAACTCTTCTCTCCAACCCTTCATTATTTTTAGTGAAGAATTGTCATAGGCTAAATGACCTGAATTTCATAGGGTATAGACTTGAATTTATGTTTTTCTTAGCTGCAGCTGTTTAAAAAATAGAAAAAGATTTTCTGAATTTCCATTAATATATTCGTCGTGTTGATTTTGCTATCTAAAAGGGACTTTTATTTGTTCCTGTCAACTTCAGAATAGACTTTAAAAACATTTGTTTTTTTTATTTACAAAATATGGTTTAATAATTAAAAATGCTTTCTTGGTCCTGTAAAGTTCCTATAAAGGAACTGCAAAATATATAAAATAGAGTGGGACTGTGGAATGGGGAAAATGATGTAATTATCAATATCACCATTTACTGTAAGCAGCTGATGCTTCTCTTTGACCTTGAGAATGAACCTGTGACATGCTGTGAGAAGAGTTGGCAATCCAAATAGGAACAGAAACACTGCTAGAGAAATCTAGAACAGACACAGAGAGTCTGTCCTCATCTGTGGCAGAAAACAGAAATCATGGGTTAAAAGTACTGAGTGTGACACTTTGAGCTATACCCAACACCCGCATGACCATTGGGAGAGATGGAGACTTTGACTTCTCATGTTGTTGCTGCTCAACTCTTGGCACATGAGCTTTGTGCAACCTTCTAAATATTTCTTATCTGACATGGGAAGAAGGAAAGATTATGAGAATTGAATTTTCTTTCCTTTTCACTTGGGGAGAGAACCTTAATGATGGGAGAAAAATGGTAACTATGCAAGCCCAGCATGTTGGATACAGCATTCTCTCTAGAAAAATAACCAGCTGGTCTTATCAGATTCCTGCCTGGGAAAGTATAAATAGCCTTTTCAGCGGTGCTTCCACAACTACTCACACTTTATAAATCAAAATTTGTAGTTTTGCTTGAGGAAACAAGCTACTTAAACAGGCCCATTTTAGAAAAACCTTTTCTGAGGCTCTTACTTTTCACTCAATCATTTCAGGTATGAAGCCTAGTAATTTTGGCATCATAGGTATTTATTCAATTTCTTTTCATACTGTACTGTAAGAAACCAGAGTAATTGTGCTCATTTTTCTGTTTTTTTACTAGGTGATAAACTGTTCCCATTTCCGTGTCTTACAGAGATGCATTTAGATTGCCCTTAGGCATTGCTGGGTAGAGCTATGCTAGCTGCCTGCTCAAACCTTCTACAGTGGCTTTTTTCCTGTCACATGAGATCAAAAAAATCTTATGAGCTGCTGCCAAGGGGTTGGCTATGCTTCCTAGGGTTTCCAATGAGAAAAAATGTGGGAGAGCATGAGTTGTTAGAAAGTTAACTGAGTCAAATGCCTGGTTGCTTCATTATTAGCTTAAATAGTAAACTCAGGCTGTGTGACCTTCTGTGTGACATGCCCTATTGCTTGAGGTTGGGGACATGAAGATGAACAACAGAAAGCCCTGCTCTTGAGGAGCTGCTAGTCTAGCGACATGACACCTAGATGAGATCAGTGGGTTACGTGCCAAGATGAAGGTGGAGGGAACCGCAAGAACACAGAGGAAAGGCAGAGTCTCGCCGAGCTAGGAGACGTACCCGACGGCTACTAAATACCCAGAAAAATAGTTTTCACATTCTTTAATATCACTGCAACTGAGAGAAAGTTGTACAAATCAGGAGTAGAACGTGCTACCTGTTTCTGCAGTCCTTCGGTGTGGAAATTGTGGTGTTTAAAGAAGGCATCCTTGATGGGCTTGCAGTGGCACTGTTACTACAGAGTGAGAGGTAGACAAGCATCGGTGCCATAGGAGAGGTCTCTGAAGGACACTGGAGCCAGATACTTGTAAACTAAGACTTTACAAATAATTACACCCATATTTTTTGAAGTTATCAAGGTGCTATTCTTAATTTAATTGTAATACAAATACTTTCCCTTGATTTTTGTTTCAAATGTAACCAACGATCCTACTTCTGAATCACATCACAATTGATTAGATCAAATTATTTGTGAAAACCGACTTTGTCTAATAAAAAATGCCCATAAGGTTTGGCGCAGTAATAAAATAAATTTGGCCAGCCACATTTACAGGGGACTTTTCTTAAAACCTGGGATCTGTACTAATGTGTCATTTTTCTAGAGGAGCAGTTTGAATTCCATCGTCAGTAAAAGTGCTGTGCAGGGCAGGTAACCTTGCTTGGGAGTGAGTCTAGCTGGCCACCCTAAACCTGAATACTGCTTTGCTTTTCTTCACTGGTTCTTATAGTCAAAGTAGTTTTCTTTTTTAAAGGTACTGAAAAAGCTATTTGAGTTTATTTTTTCAGCTAAAATTCACTTCACTACATAGAATAATTTATAATCTATAGTGCTGTGCATGAATTTGTAGATTAGAATTTGGTTCTCTCTGAATATCAAGAATTACTGTATTATTTAGGACAAATTGTTTTTCCAGCATTAGGTAACCAATTTCTTAATTTTTTTTTTTGTTTGATTAAGGCAGGGTTTTCCTTTATTGCCCAGGCTGGAGTGCAATAGTGGGATCATAAATCCCTGCAGCCTCAAACTCCTGGGCTCAAGGGATCCTCTCGCCTCAGCCTCCCTAGTTGCTGGGACTACAGGCATGCACCATCAAGCCTGGCTAATATTTAAAAATTTTTTTTTGAAGAAAAAGATCTTTTTCACTTTGTTACCCAGGCTGGTCTTGAAATCCTGGGCTCAAAGAATCCATCTATCTTGGCCTCCCAAAGTGCTGTGATTACAGGCATGAGCCACCATGCCTGGCCCAATTGCTTAAATTTTTAATTGTCTCCATTTAAAGTTCATGTCTCCCAAATCTTAAATTCACTGAGAAGTGTCTGCATCAACAATGTACATGTGGCTGGGCGTGGGGACTCACGCCTGTAATCCCAGCACTTTGGGAGGCCGAGGTGGGTGGATCATGAGGTCAGGAGTTCAAGACCAGTCTGGCCAAGATGGTGAAACGCTGTCTCTACTAAAAATACAAAAATTAGCTGGTTGTGGTGGTGGGTGCCTGTAATCCCAGCTACTTGGGAGGCTGAGGCAGAGAATTGCTTGAACCCGGGGGGCAGAGGTTGCAGTGAGCCAAGATCATGCCACTGCACTCTAGCCTGGGTGACGGAGCAAGACTCCATATCAAAAAAATCAAAAAAAAAAAAAAAAAAAAAAAAAAAAAGCAAAAACAAAAAACCAACAACGTCCATGTGAGGAATGGTGTTTGGAGCATGAGCAGTGTGTTGAAATCACTGGTGCCAGGGGTAGGTCACGTTGCGTGTGCCCATGAGTTGAGTGCCAGCTGGAAGCTGGTCAAGCGAGGCTTTAAAGTGGATGAAGAGTTCCCAGAGAAACATTGTATGGAAACCTGGATGATCTGGATGATCTTGTAGGCTAGTGTAGAAATTCATAAGGATGGTAAATGTTTTCTCCAGTTTTGTGTAGATCTGGAATTGTTATTAAAACACGGCTGATTCTGCAATGAGAACTTCCGCCAGTTCTCTACCAGGGCAGTTCTATTGCTAATACAAGTATTTCCTTTTCTTTTAGTGCTATGTTCCTGGTCTCAGGAAGATGCCTATTAGGTCTCAGATTATGGGCTCAGGTTTATTAGTATTATCACTATTTGAGAAATAAAAGTTACAGCAGTAAGAGGAAGAATTACTGATAGGGAAGCAGAAGGTTGTTCTAGAGGGTACTTTGTTGTTATTTGCACATTACGATATCCAAGCCTCCAAAATGAAGCATACATTTGGAACTTAGTTGCTTGATGTAAGATGTTCTTCCTCTTTAAAATGTTTACAAGGTTGATTGAAACAGCTCGGTGGTACATGTGAATTTTGACATTCCCTCAGATGCTCAGTTACCCGGTGGTGTGGCATTATGGAAATGTAATGTGCCAGTCAGCAGTCACTTGCATCTCCCAAAAGTTAATGCCTTTAGTAGGAGATGTTTTGCTATTAGAGAGGGCTTAAAGTTATGGGATCAGATTCCACTCACCAGTGTCTAATCTATCTTGCAGTTAAGTGTATAGCAACAAGATGGTACTGCCTGGCTCTATATGCTAACTTCCTTGCATAGGTGGTGTTACAGTTCTACTCTAAATAAAGCAATCAATCAATATTTCTTCTCTGCTTACACTCCAATCTTCAGAACTGCTTGTTAAGCTAGCTAGATGGATTTACTTAGGGCAGTGAAAGACATTCAGCAAGTCCATCCAATTTCTTGATTTATTTGCTATTGATGCATAAAATAAGCTTGTCTGTGAAATAACCAGGTTGAAATTGCTGTTCTCATGCATTTTCATTGTTATTATTTGGCTAGACTGACTCCTGAGGGTCAAATTAAAACTCATTCATCCAGAGCTACATGAGTGACAATAGATAGCTTCTTCAGTTAAAATCAGTACCAGTATTGTATTTGAATAACACTATTGAATAATCTTAGACAGTATCTAGATCTACCAAATCTTCTAAAAGCAAAGAGGAAGAATATCCATATGAATTGTTCATCTTTGAAACGTGTTTGAATTTAACATCTAGATTTTATTGTCACTTAAAATGAAGAGATATACATCATCAACCTAAGAACTCAATGACAGCATATGTGAACTTTTCTAACACAAGAAATAATCATGGTGTTATTTACACTTTGTATTGCCTTATAGTTGACAAAAGATTTTTCATGGTGTTATGTCTTCTGATACAACATCTGAAGATATTTTTGAACTAAATTATTGTCACCTTGTTTGAAGACTGGATAATTTTTAAAAATTCTTAAAGATAGTCATTATTCAAAGACACTTAAAGTCTTGCCTATCTTCCCTAATTTTAATAATACAGACTCCTTTAGAAAAAATTACAGATGACTTTTTTTTTTTTTTTTGATAGAGTTTTGCTCTTTTTGACCAGGCTGGAGTGCAATGGCGCAATCTCAGCTCACCACAACCTCTGCCTCCCCGGTTCAAGTGATTCTCCTGCCTCAGCCTCCCGAGTAGCTGGGATTACAGGCATGCATCACTACACCCAGCTAATTTTGTATTTTTAGTAGCGATGGGGTTTCTCCACATTGGTCAGGCTGGTCTCGAACTCCCGACCTCAGGTGATCTGCCTGCCTCAGTATCCCAAAGTGCTGGGATTATAGGATTGAGCCACCATGCCCGGCTGATGTCTCTCTGTCTCTCTCTCTCTCTCTCTCTTTTTTGTTTTTAAACAAAAATTATTTTTGCAAAGTATCTAAGGTAAAAAATATATTTCCAAAGGCAACAATATTTAGTCAATGTACTACTCTTTTCAAAAGATATATGCTAAAATGTTTGACTTCTACTTAAAATGTATATTTTCTATTGTATAGAGCTTAGAAATAAGTCTAGTCCTGGGCCTTCATTGTATAGATGAGGAAGTGAAGACATACAAGGTGACTTGCCCAAGGTCACTCAGTGTTAGCTGACATTGGCAACTTCATCTATTACTCTCAGGCAAGTATTCGTTTTTTACAAAACAAAATCTCAGTACCTTAGTACCATAGTTTCAAAACAAGATTGTTTGGTGAACAGCCAGTCTTATTAGGTAAAGTATTTCCATGCCAAATGTAAGTCATATAGGGCATTTTGTTCTTGGAGTAATGAAACGATATGACTCACAAAAGTTGAAGGATTAGTCCCAGTTGTCTCCTGCATCTACTTTGGTACAGGAATGTAAACATGGAACAAGAAGATGACTGCCACTCAAAATAAATTGTTGCATTGGCCAGAAGTTTTGGCTTTTCTGGTAGAGGGCCAAGTGGAATATCGTGCACTTGGCTTCCAGAAAATGGAGTGGATCCCAAGGCTGCTGGTCCACGGAACTGCAAGACCTAGTATGTTTTTTCTTACTATTAGCCATGCATAGGCTGGACGTCCTTCGAGCAGGATAATTTGACAACTGAGTCAGTTGATTATACAGAGAACCCCACTCTATCTCAGTGTATTGATTTACACACCTTAACTAGCTGCAGAAATCAGATGAATTTCACTTAATAATGGGGTAGATAGAATCCAGTGTGATGCCCACTATTATAGTTTCTTCACTATTTTGCCCCTTCTAAAAGTGGCATTTTTTTTTTCACTATTTTTGGCCACTTGAAAAAGAGACTAGGAAATAAGGATAGTGAATGGGCCCCATATCAACAGTTTTTTTTTTTTTTTTTGGTGTTTTTCTTATCATGTCTCCCATTTAATCTAAATATTCTTTCTGTTTCTCTAAATATCACTCCTTTGCTAGGTCTGAATCATCCTTATCAAGTGTATTTTTTGGTACTGTTGTATTTTTCAGGGGAAAAGGAAAAAAAAAACCTTTTTATTTAAGGATTTTTGAACACTAATATCTTTTACCTAGAAAGAATATCTCTTTTTACTTAAGTTTGGACCAGGAACTTGAAACATTATACATTTTCTGTTACCTTTGGCAATAAAATTAAATCTGAAGTGAAAGAACTGAGTAACCTACAACATATCCATTTGTCAGTGTAACGTCCTGAGTAGCACACTTTAAACTTTTAAGCATATACATTTTTAAAAGATCTCCTTATAAATAGCTAATGGGGAAAATCTTAATGTATGAAAGCGCCGAGTCATCTGTCTCGCCCACTGCTACTGTCATGAGAGAGGGAACGGAATTTGTCATTAATGGTTCAGCTCATGGGGAAGTCCCTTTCTGAATTTGAAAATGGCAGTAGATGTTTGCAAATAATGGTCCAGGTGCTTTTAAGTATCTTGTATCTAAGGAACATGATTTTTAAAATCACAATTTAGAAATAAAAGTTAAGTAATTAAAATAATAAAACATGTCAATAGGCATTATCACGGAAAGTTTTTGAAACTCTGTAATTTTGGTCTAATCAGTCAACCCTGTCTTATGGATGAAAGTGGCATAGGCCAAGACGTAGGTCAGGATGCTGTAACCTAGTGGTCAGCTAAGGAATGCTGTTCTATGAGATTGAAGTGAAATTAGTTTGTACTACCATGCGTGGCCTTGTAGAAGTCCAAAGCCCTCATCCAGAGTTCTGTGAGTCTCTGGGATGAGGAGGCCTGGGCTTATATTTTCATGATCACCTTTGGCTCTGTTTGTGCATCTGATGAAGTGTTCTTCATTCTTCACCTT
Organism: Macaca nemestrina; assembly: GCF_043159975.1. NCBI lineage: Eukaryota > Metazoa > Chordata > Mammalia > Primates > Cercopithecidae > Macaca > Macaca nemestrina. Next base: position 74,793,748 of record NC_092129.1, read on the forward strand.
GAGGCTGTCCCTACATCTCAATCCTGATGTTGACACAAAGGGGAAACAGCGATTGGTTTTTTTGATACTCTTTTCACCCTAGAGCAACATTAATGCAGGTTGATTGCATAAAGCTTCATTAGTGAGGGGGCTCATCATTGTACAACAATTGTAAACAGCATGAAATTGTACGTTAGAAAATCCTTGCCGTTTATAAACCAAAGTTGGTTTTCCTTCAGTTTGTTTTGTATAATTTTTTTTTAAAACCTAATTAGTACACGTGTTAAAATTTTTCAACAGCCAGGCTACTCTTGCATGCAAAAAATATTCTTACATGAGATCCCCAGTTAGCCTGCTCAGAGGTGACTATGGTTAATAATTATTTGTATTCTCCTATAATATTTTTAGATGTATATGTCTCAATCCTTCTTTGTAAAGAAATGATATCACACTATACTTAATATTTTGTACCACTTTGCATTTTATATGAAAAAATATTTTTGAGTAATCTGATATCAGTATCTAAAGACCTGTTTTATTCTTTGAGTAACTGCATAGTATTTCATTGTATGGGACATTCAGTAATTTACTTATTTCTTTTTTCTTTTTGTTTTCAAACACCAACTATTAATAGAATCAGATATACTATAATTTATTAACCAGCCAGCTCTTTACAGATATTCAAGATGTTTCCAGTTTGTTGCTCTCTCTATATATTTTTTTGAGATGGAGTCTCGCTTTGCTGCCCAGGCTGGGGTGCAGTGGTGTGATCTCAGCTCATCGCAAGCTCCACCGCCTGGGTTCAGGCCATTCTCCGGTCTCAGCCTCCAGAGCAGCTGGGACTGCAGGCGCCCACAACCACGCCCGGCTAATTTTTTTGTATATATTTTTTTGTTGGTAGAGACGGGGTTTCACCATGTTAGCCAGGATGGTCTCAATCTCCTGACCTCGTGATCCGCCCGCTTCGGCCTCCCAAAGTGCTGGGATTACAGGCGTGAGCCACCGCACCCGGCCCAGTTTGCTGCTATTTTAATATGCTTACATGTGCTCATAATTGAAGGTTTGGTAGGATAAATTTATTTATTTTTTTGAGACAGGGTCTTGTTCTGTCACTCAGGCTGGAGTGCAGTGGTGTGATCATAGCTCACTGCAGCCTCGACCTCCCAGGCTCAAGATATTCTGCTGCCTCAGACTCTCTGATGGCTGGAACTATAGGCTCACACCACCATACCAGGCTAAGTTTTAAATATTTTTTGTAGAGATGAAGTCTCACTTGTTGCTTAGGCTGGTCTGGAACTCCTGGGCTCAAGTGATCCTCCCACCGCAGCCTCTGAAAGTTATGGGATTACAGGGATGAACCACTGCACCCAGCCCTGGATAAATTTTTATAAGTGATTTTTTTTTTTTTTTGGATTAACAAGTATTCGGATATTTAATTTAACACATATGGCTAAATTGGTCTCTTTTAAAATCAACTTGTCTGGTTCCATCCCCAAGATCTCATTTGTAGTTTTACTTGGATCACATTGAATTAAATGTTAAGGAAAATAATATTTTATGATTGTATCTTACTGTGCAAAACCAGAGTGGCTTGCAATGTGTTTGTCTTATTTTATGCCTTTTAGTAGATTTTAAATTTTCTGTGTTCTTAACTGTTCATTTCTTGTTAGACTTTTTAAAATTCAACTTTAAATTTTGACATAATTTGTAGATTCATTCAGGTAAGAAATAATCCTGTGAGATCCCAAACTTTACTCAGTTTTCTGCCAGTGTCAACATCTTGTGAAATTATAGTACAGTTTTGCAACCAGGATAATCAAATTGTCACAGTCAAGATTTAGAACACTTTCATCACCACAGGCTGCCAGGAAAAACCCTTTTGTAGTCACACCACTTCCCTACCCTATTTTCTGTTCCTGCTCCCCAAGAAGCACTAATTTGCTGTTCCATTTCTATAATTTTGTCATTTCAAGAATGTTACGTAAATAGACTCAAACATGTTGTAACCACTGAGGAATGGCTTTTTTCACTCAGCCTAATTTCCTAGAGATTCATCCAAGCTGCTGTATGTATCAATAGTTTGTTCCTTGGTATTACTGAGTAGCATTCAATGGTATGGGTGGACCAAAGTTCATTGAACTATTCCCTACTGAAAACCATCTGAGCTGCTTCCAGTTTTAAAAATTTTATAAAGTTTTATAAAGATTTATGTACACATTTTTGTAAATATGTCTTCATTTCTCTGGGGTAAATGCCAAAGAGTACAATTACTGGGTCATAGATAGTTGAATATTCTGTTTCTTTTGAGTCAAAGAAATTTTGCCTAGCCTTATAGCCTAGATATGTATTTTCTCCTATGTTTTATTCTCAAAGATTTATAAATCTATGATTTACATTTAAGTCTGTGGTTAATTTTAAAATAAATTTTATATGAAGCCTGGGTTTTAGGTTAAAGTTCTTTCTTTCTTTCTTTTCTTACAGAGAGTCAATTGCTCCATGACTATTTGTTAAAAGCATTAGCTGTCCTCCATGAATTAATTTTGCTCCTTTGTCAATAAGCATCTGAGCATGTCTGTTGGGCCTATTTCTGAATTAGTTTGCCTTTTATTTTCCCTAAATTACTAAAAGTTTTTTAAAAATCATAAATGAGTTTTTGACATTTAAAAAAATACTTTTTCTGCGTGATTGATATGATCATACACATTTTCTTCTCTAATCCGTTACTATGGTAGATTATGTTGATTGATTATCAAATGTTGAACTGCCTCATGTAACTGAAATAAATTCTGATTAGATATAACCTATAATTCTTACCCACTTTAGGGTCTGATTTGTTATTTTCTTGAGAATTTTTGCATGTAGGTTTTAAGAGATACTGGTCTGTACATTTCTTTTTTTTGTGTGTGTAATTATCTTTGTTTTCGGTATCATAGTAACAATATTCATTGGGAAATGTTCCCTACTCTTTTATTTTCTGGAAGAGACGGTATAAAGTTTGTATTAATTATTTTAATATTCATAAGAATTCTCCTGTGAACCAATCTGGGCCTGAGGATTTCTTTACTGGATGCTTTTCAATTGCAAATTCCATTTCTTTAATGGTTTATAGCACTGTAATATGGCTATCTCTTTTATTTGATTGAGTTGGTAGTTTGTGGTTTTTGAGGAATTGTCCCATGTCTTCCCAGCTGTTGAATTTCTGAGTATGTGAACAGAAGGTTTCTGAAAAGGAATTTGGAGGGAAGAGACTTTATTCCAGTGAACAGTTTGCAAATGAGGGAGAAGCATCCTTTAGTATAAAACAAAGGAGCATTCCAGAGAACAAAGGGAAGGCTCATGTATTTATAAAGTCCCAACCCAGGTTCCCAATCAGGTCTATTTATGCAAATGAAGGACTGAAACTTGATTCATGCTGATTGGGCGATACAGGTAAGTTCTGATTGGTTGGTTCAGGTGAGCTCTGAAAGTTCCAACGATAAAAAGGTTGAATTTTGGGAGGAACTCAGAGTATCTGTGTAACCTCCAATCAGCAAATGACTGCTTGAGTCTATTTGGAGTTTATATCCAGTTAGCCACTTGGAATCCATCTTAAAGAATTGGCTCTTTCAGATTTATATTTTTTCAGAAGTATATTGTTTTGCAGTATTTTCCTAGTATCTTTTTAATAAGTATAGTGTCTATGTTGTTATCTCCTATTTCATTCTTAATATTGGAGATTTTTGTCTTCTCTTTTCTTATTTTTGTCAATTTTGCTAGAGATTTATTAATTTTTTTTGAAGAACAAGCTTTTTGTTTTGTTTTCCTCTTTCCAATTTCACTGACTTTTTCTCTTATCTTTATGATTTCTTTCTTTCTGCTGGATTTGAGTTTATTTTGCTTTTTTCCCCCTAGTTTCTAGAGGTACAACTTATTGACTTGAGATCTTCCTCTTTTCTCACATAAGTATTTAGTACTATAAATTTTCCGTCAGTACTGTGTTAGGTACATCCCACATATTTTGAAATGTTGCACTTTCATTTTTATTTAGTTTTATGTGTTTTTAAAATTTTTCTTTGATACTTCCTCTTTGACCCATACATTATTTATAGTGTATTATTAAATTCCAAGTGTTTTAATTTTTTTAATTTAAAACAATTTATTAAAAATTTTTTTCTACCTATTTACTTATTTATTGAGACTGGGGCTGACTTTGTTGCCCAGGTTGGAGTGCCAGTGGCATGACCTTGGTTCACTGTAACCTCCACCACCTGGGCTCAAATGATCCTCCTACCTCAGCCTCCCGAGTAGCTGGAACCACAGGTGTGCACCACTACACCTGGCTAATTTTTTGTGTTTTTTTGTAGAGAGAGGGTTTTGCCATGTTGCTCAGGCTGATCTTGAACATCTGAATTCAAGCAATCCGCCTGCCTTGGCCTCCCAAAGTGTTGGGATTACAGGCATGAGCCATAGTGCCTAACCAAAACAATTTTTTTTTAAGAGACAGGGTCTTGCCGTGTTGCCCGTACTGGCCTTGAACTCTTAGGCTCAAATGATCCTCCTGCCTCAGCCTCCTGAGTAGCTGGGACTACAGGCATGTGCCCAGGGTTTAGAGACTTTTTCCATTATTTATTTTTGGTATTGATTTTTAGCTTGATTCTATGATGATTAGAGAATATACTCTGTATAATTTTTATGTTTGTGGAACTTTTGTTTTGTAGCTCAAGATGTGGTCTATCTTAGTGAACATTCCATTGGCACATAAAAAGATGTGTGTTTTTGGGTGGGGTGATCTAAATAGGCCAATTAGATTGTATTGTTTCGGTATTCTACAGCCTTGTTGATTTGCTGTCTAGTAGTTCTGTCAATTGCTGAGATGTGGGTGTTGATGGCCCTAACTATAATTGTGGATTTGTCTGTTTGTCTTTTCAGTTCTATCAATTTTGTTTCACATATTTAGATGTTCTGTTGTTTCCTGTATTCATATTTGGGACTATTATGTCTTCTTGATGAATTTGTCCTTTTATCATAATGTAATGTCTTTGTCTATATAATTTTCTTTGCTTTTAAATCTACCTTGTCTGACATTAATATATCCACTCCTTTTTTTTTTTTTTAATTTCATGATTTATTTTTTTCCATCCATTTACTTTCAACCTACTTATGTCATTAAATTTTAGGTATATTTATTGTGAACAGCATATAGTTGGGTCATTTTTAATTTTACCCACTTTGCCAATTTCTGCCTTTTAATTGTATTTAAACCATTCATCCTTAAACTAATTTTTGACATGTTAGTGCTTAAGTCTGACATTTTATTTTTTTTTGATTTCTGTTTGTTTCTTCTGTTCTTGTTCTTTCTTTTCTCTTCCTTTCCTCTGGGTTATTGAACATTTAAAAAAAAAATTCTACCTTGATGCATTTTTGAGATAGGAATAGCACTGAGTGGTTTCAGGGGGATGGAAAAACCCCAACAACAACTGAAACAAGAATCAGGCAAAGAAACCACACAATAACAGAAAATCCCAAACAAGAGAAAAACAGTGGCTAAAACTCTCATCAAGGTGACTTGTCCATGACTGTTCCAGGTAAACCCAAGTGAGGGAGAAGGTGAATGGTAACCGGGGGGAGCGGTCCCTGAAATCCCCTCCTTTTCCAGAATACCTAGTGATTACTGCACCCCCTAATTAAAGAAATATCCATAAAATAGGAATGCTGGGTGGCCACAGGAAAAATGGAAAATATGAAGGAACAATTTCACATAACAGCAAGAAAGGAGCTGTTAAAATTAGCTCTAAGGATAAGGGCGAGCCTGGGCTGAGAAGACCCTAACAAACAGGACAGAGGCTAAGCTGGCTGACACCAGCTGGATCCAACAAGGTACTGGATTTGATCCATGCCCTACCACAGTCCTAATTATATGCTTATTACCATACTAAATCACACACCCACCATTGCCATGACAGATTCGAGCATGGCCATATTTAGCATAAAAATGGGTGGGCCCTCAGTTCTCAGAAATTTCTGTCTTTTTCCTAGAAAATCTCCAGATTATTCTATCCCCTAATTAGAAGAGCCTATAAAATTAGTAACCCAAACTCCATCGTGCATGACTCTCTCCTGAGTACGCCTGCAGCCCTGCTCTTGAGTACATACTTTCACTTTGGAATCAAAGCTTCTTGTCTTTTCATTTCATTCTGATTCCTCCCTGAATTCTTTGTTACAATGGTGTCAAGAACCTGGACACCAGCTAAGGCTGGGTCTCCCTGGCATCTGGAGACTCATCTAAGCCCCCTGGCAGCATCTCTAGGACTTTTGAGTGCATCACTCTGTATAGTTTTCTTAGTGGTTGCTCTGGGTATGACAATTTACATCTATGATTTATCACAGACTACTAGTATCAACGTTTTGCCCTTTCGAGTTAAGTGTGGAAGCTTTACGCCCTTTTATCCTCTACCTTTCCCATTTTTAAGTATCATTGTCTTAAGTATTAGAGGGGGTTATAATTTTTGTTTCAATCGTAGCATGGATGTTAGAAAGCTTATGAGGACAGCCTATGGTATTGCATTCCTCATTGCATTTTCTTCCTTCTTAATGCTCAGAAATACCTTCATTTGGCCGGGCACTGTGCCTCATGCCTATAATCCCAGCATTTTGGGAGGCTAAGGCAGTGGCACATCAGTTGAGGTCAGGAGTTCGAGACCAGCCTGGCCAACATGGTGAAACCCCGTCTATACTGAAAATACAAAAATTAGCTAGGTGTGGTGGCACGTGCCTGTAATCCCAGCTACTCAGGAGGCTGAGGCAGAAGAATCGCTCCAGGAGACGGAGGATGCAGTGAGCCAAGATTGTACCACTGAACTGCAACCTGGGTGACAGAGTGGCACTCAGTCTAAAACAAACAAACAAACAAATACAACCTTCAATTTTATTGCATTTCTGTCTGAAGAGCATCCCTCAGCCATCTCAAAGGTAGGCTGCTGGAGTACACTGCTTGGAGTACGCTGCTGGCACTGCTTGAGGTGGCTGAAGGAAGGCCACCAGGACAGTCACCTCACATTGCCTCTAAGTGAGGAATGACACCTCTGTGCTAGGGAGACAAAGAGAGCTTCCTGGGCTGGGTCCTGTGGTGGAGGCCTCCTTGACAGTGCCCGATGCCCCCACTAGACAGTGTCTCTAGGTGAAAAAGACAAGAACCACAGGGAGGGAGAGCTTACCTTGGCACCTATTAGCCCTGGGGCTTCAGCTCCGTTCCTGTGGTTCTGCCTGGCTCCTGGAATATCACGTGCAGAACTTCCATTAGATTCCAATGTTGTTAGGTACCTGGGCCACCTTCTGTCATGTTTTGAGAGTGGGGAATGCTAGGCCTGGGTTGCCTTCTGTTACGCAGGGGTTGCAAGATACCGTGAGGTTGTGTTGTTCACAATATAACTCTTCAGTCCTCTTGAGGTCCCAAATCAGTTTGCTGTCCTCTTACCACTTCTCCTTTGATTTTTCTCCTGCCTTCTATACAAGGTTTATCATTGTACTTAACAGGGAGAAGCAAGGAGAGCTGAGTCTACACCAGTCATCTTGTTTGGATCGAAATCCCTTTTGTTAGAATTTTAAAAATTTAGATTGTTCAATTCTTAAATATCTTTTAGCCACCACAAAATGAAGGATTTCTCAGTGGCTAAATTGTCCCATACAATGCCGGTATTCTTGCCTTTCCAATTTCATCTCTAATTCTCCCCTGTTCTCACTAAGGTTTTCTAGAGAGCCAGAAATTCACACTTGATGATGCACAGAACTCTGCTCTCTCCAGCTCCTAACCTATAACTCTGCCCTAAGCCCTTTGGTCTGTCTCAAACCCATCAATGGGCTCCGTTGAACAAAAGAGTCTTCTGCTCCTCTGGCCAGCACAAAAGATAGGCAGAGACCCAGGGTAAGACATTTTTCCTTTCACAGTATCCTTTGTCCTTTGAAGACATTCACTGTTTTAAATAGTATCTTCTATCACCCCTATGTGTTAACACTAATGTAGACAGGGCATTTTTTGCTCCACCTTTTGACCAAAGCCTATGATCTCCTTAAAGGTTGGGATTACATCCCTAACACCAAGCAAAGTGCCAAGCACAGAGAGGGCCTGTAATAAATGTGTGTTAAGTGGTAGGAATAAAAGGCAGGCTGTTAAACTCTTTCTTCCACTGTGTGAATAGTTTCAGCATGACAATAATAGGTCTGGAGGGAAACTGAAAGGTCAATTAGTTCATCTTTTTGCTTCTGTCCAAGAACACACACCAGATAACTAGGTAGCTAGTCTGATTTTAAGTACTTGAAAATAAAAGAAAATTACAGTTTCCTTTACTAATCCATTCCAGTGTTTAACAACTCTCATTGTCAGCAAGATTTTCTTTATATCTAGCCTAAATGTCTCATGTTGCATTTTTAAACCTTAGCAGGTAGAAATGTGCAGCCAGGATTTGAATGGTCTTTATTTCTTTAATTACTTTTGAGAAAGTGAACAAGTATTTATGAGCTGAATACTTTCTTTCCATGCATCAGGTCCCAAACTATCCTTTATCTGAATATATTTGCATTTACCTGTCCTCATCATTTGGGTCTGAACTACCAGTGCCCTGATATTAGCTCCTTCCTGTGGAATATTGATTGTGCTAATGATTTCAGTTTGCACCAGCATTCTTTGGTAGTGCCTTCCCACACTGATTCTGGGCTTAACCACATGACTTTCTTTGGTCGATGGCACAATTGCAAATTAGATGCAAGCAAAGGCTTGAAGAAACTCTTGAATATTTCTGCCTCTTTTCTTTACCTCACTGTGATAACATGCCCAGGCCAATCTACTGGAAGGATAAGAGAGCAACCTGGAGAAAAACTGACTCTTCCACCGTGAGGCCATGCAAGACGGAACAGCTCCTGACCAACACACCAGCTGACCACAGACAGACACGTAAGAAGAGCTTAGCCAAGATCAGCGGAGCCTGGCCCAGGTCATCAGAGATAACTGCCCAGTGGATCCGTAGACTCATGATAAATAATGAGTGGGTGTTGTTTTAAGCCACTAATTTCTAGTGTGTTGGGTTTGCAACAAAAACTGATCCTCTCCCTAGAAGGAGCTTCACTGGTGGAGCTTGACCTCAGCAAGAGGTTCTCCCTGCTGCTTCTCTAACTCTTGCTGTCTTACCTTCTTGCCTGTGTATCTATTTCTTGCTTTGCTGAGTGGTCAACCAGCAAAAATCACCTAGGACTACTCCACCAGTTTTTGACCCTCAGCTTTATGAGAAGCAGCCAACATTCTGGTTGTCTACCGTTGCACACATTTGGTGCATGCTTGTATATCCCTCTGTTTTGTAATCCCTGCTCCTGTTTCCTTGCTTTATGACATACTGCTAGAGCATTTTGCATTCCAACAATACCGATACATTATTATGAGATTGTATTCTGTGTTATAACCAAATGTATTTCAGGGTAATAATGCCCCCTGGGAGTTACTAAGACAGTCTGAATGTGACAGTAATGAGTCCAAAGTTGTAGGCTTAATCCCATTATCAGCAACTAGCTTTATACAAAAGAAATAATGATTTCATTTAGACTATACTTTTAAATAGGTCAAACATTGCATGAATTCACACCCTATCACAAAGGATTCTAAGCAAAAGAGTGTTGGTGGCCCAGTGCCAATGATAGCTAAGATTCACACACACACACACACACACACACACACACACAGACACCCCCCCCCCCCACATCTTAGTGACTACAGGGAAGGAGGAAATCTTTATATGAAGATAACATAAACACATAGGTAACTTACCCATGAAGAAAAACCAAGAATTAGCTAGTGAATACTTTGATCTGCAAGTTTCTGTTCACTTTTCTTCCTAATTCATATGTTGAAATCTTAACCCTCACAGTTGATGGTATTAGGAGATGGGGCTTTTGAGAGGTGATAAGGTCATGGCAATGGAGCCTCATGAAGGGAATTAATGCCCTTTTAGAAGAACCCGTTGCCCCTTCCACCATGTGAGGACACAGCAAGAAGTCACCATTTGTAAGCCAGAAAGAGGATCCTCACCAGATACTGATTCAACTTTGTCCTTGAAGTTCTAGTTCTCTAGAACTGCGAGAAATAAATTTCTGTTATCTATAAGCCACCTCGTCTATGTTATTTTGTTATAGCAGCCAAAATGGACTAAGACAATGTAGAACTGGTAATCAGGGAGTCCATCTGGAATAACTATACTTCATAAAATAATCAATAGAATCATTTTTTGAGAGTTATTTTGTGTAGCACAACCATGGACTAGACTAAACATTTAAAAATGATGACACACCCCTTTGGTAAATCCTAGTAGATTTAACTATTAAGTGAACCAGTTGCCAAAAGATCAAATGTTAAGTGAACTCAGGTCTCTGTTGAGAGTTCTAGCTAAAAAGAGAGATACGCTTGAGTTACAAACAAGGACTGGGCCTCAAAACGAGATCTGGGAAGTTTTATCTATTTTTGGTTGGTTATGTAATGCTAAGAGGATTGTAGGATCTTTATGTGTTTTTTGTCCTCTGAAGGGTAGAGTAGGGAAGCTCGTGGGTTATGACTCGGAGTGATAATTACAGTGTAGCATATTCACTGACTCAAGGAATGGGTTCGTTGGCTGGAGCAGAACTTCAGGCCTCTTTTCTGCCATGTCTTCTTCTATGTTTACTGTCCTGATTCTGACTGAGCTATGTACAGAAAGATGAATATAATAAATTTGTTTAGGAAGGGTTTTCTATAAACATTATTTTCTAAAGATATTCTTTGAGGGCTAAAACTAAAGTAATAAAGAAATTGACAGTATTTGAAAATAAAATATCTTTTTAAGATAATTTCAGTACTAAATTATACCACCTCCAAGTGTACCTATGTTTTTGCTCAGCAGTCTTTGTATTCCTCTCTTGCTAATTTCCCAACTGTTTCAGCACTACAGCACTATCCCACTTTTCCCTCTCAGAAATGGCACTGCCACCATCTATTGTGAGGAGGAGACCGAAGCCACCTGGCATGGATACCCTCCATGTCATGTTGACATAAACCTATTCTCTCTATTCTGCTCTCAAAACCCCTAATTTTGTTGTTTCTGCTTAATCTTCTTTCGAACAAAGCCAAACTTCTCCATTTCCTCACCAACAAATCATCCTTTAAGTTTAACCCTTCTGCATTCGTTTATTCTTGCATTGCTATAAAGAAATACCTGAGACTGGGTAATTCATAAAGAAAAGAGGTTTAATTGGCTCACGGCTCTGCAGGCTGTAGAGGAAGCATGGCACATCTGCTCAGCTTCTGGGGAGGCCGCAGAAACTTAAAATCATGGTGGAAGGTGAAGGGGAAGTGGGCCCTTCTCATGGCTGGAACAGGAGGAAGGGTTGGAGGGGAGGTGCCACACACTTTTAAACCAAAAGATCTCATGGGAACTCTGCCACTAGAACAGCACCAACGGGATGGTGCTAAACCATTCATGAAGGAACCACCCCCATGATCTAACCACCTCCCACCATGCTCTACCTCTAACACTGGGGATTACAATTAGACATGAATTGGGTTGGGGCACAGATCCAAACCATAGTACCTTTCTGATCTCATTTTCATTGGATCTAATTAAGCTCATACTCACGGTAATGACCAGCCACTGTGAAATCTGATAACCTTTATCAGTGCTCATACTTCTTCAACTTTATTGAATATTTAACGCTGTTGGACACCTCTCTTCCTTTCTTGAGCCGTTCTCTTGTTTTGGCTTCTGTGCCCATATATTCTACTTGCTCCTCTATTTTTTCTGACCGCTCCTTTTCTAGATCTTGCATGATTCTTGACTCTCCACCTGCCACTAAGTATAAAATTTCCTAAAGGTAAATCCTGGGCCCTCTGTCTTGCTTTCTTTATACTTTCTTCCAGGAACTGCATTCCTTTGCCCTTCATTTTTACCACCCATTTCATTCCAATACTTACAGGGCTCCAGCCCAACCTATTACAAAGTGTCTCCCCTGCCCATAGAACATATTCTGCAATATTTAGGCAAGTCACACTGATTTCAACACTTGTTGAATAAAGGATAAGTCATTTTTTTCAACTTAGTATTCGATTTGTTATGTCATGACCAAAATAAATGTGTCTGGAACTATATGTCAGGTCATAGCATTCATGTGTTGTTATTTAAACACACTATTCATATTTTTTATTGCAGAGCTTCAACCCCTGAAGCCACCAAATTCAAAGGTCTATGAGTCTTCTCCTTACTGTAGGTGGGTGAATTTGCTGTTTCTGGATGTACTCACATTTATTCCAACTTATGCTTCTATTCAGCCTGCGGTGAGGAAAATAACTCTGACTTTGCCTTGATTTTTTGCTGCAGCACAACAGGGCATGCCAAGAGAACTCTGTAGGGAAGGCTCAAAATTAAATGAATTTTATTCAAGTACTGAAATTTCAGTAAGCCAAAGAACTTCTTTTCAGTGGTTTTATTTGGTATTTTCACCAGAGCTTTCTCACATAATCGTCTCCTTTCTTTTGTTCCCTGTTGTCAAATGCACGGCCTCTGATGCTGAACATGCCGGGGGGAGAGACATGGATGATCACAATGGCCCAGCATGGGTCTTGGCACTCGATGTGTGAGGCAAGTTAGCACCAAGCTGTAGGGCTGTAAGTGGGGCAGAGCTTCTCCAGGCCTTCCTATGGGGCTTCGTCACACTCTGTAGCTTTTCCTTGAGTTCAAATCCTGTCCACAGACAAACTTCTAACAGAGCTTTTGTTGTTCCAATGAATCACCACTTCTCCCTATTTATGTCAATCATTTGGGGCACTCAGTTTTATCTATACAGTGTTTCTGCATACTCATGGGTTTCTTTTTCCTATAAATGTGAAAATAGTGTAAGAAAAGACTCATCCCCTCAGTGTCCACAAAAGCAGTGAGAGAAAAAGAGGAAAGACTCATCCTGTAGCTCTTGAACTCAAGTAGTGAAGACTCAAGGCAACAACTCCAGACTAAGTATCAATGATTCACACTTGTGAGAGAAAGGGAGCTTGAATTATAGCACACTAACCAAATAATTATTCCTTCCCATAATGCACCCATAGTTATGACAATGAACTAATAATGATTCATTCACTTTCCAAAATCACTTTGGCCTTTACCTAAGTTGTGTGGATGGCTTCTTTCTCAACTTGTGAAACTAGGCCTTTTGCATCCTCATGTTCTAAAATGCTATTACCCAAAGTGTGGTCTGTGGCCCAGCAGCAACAGCATCTCCTGGAACCTGTTAGAAGTATAGAATCTTGGCCGGGCGCAGTGGCTCACACCTACAATCCTAGCACTTTGGGAGGCTGAAGCGGGCAGATCAAGAGGTCAGGAGTTCAAGACCAGCCTGGCCAAGATGGTGAAACCTCGTCTCTACTAAGAAATATAAAAAACTAGCTGGGCATGTTGGTGGGCACCTGTAATCCCAGCTACTTGGGAGACTGAGGCAGGAGAATTGCTTGAACCCGGGAGGCGGAGGTTGCAGTGCACTGAGATTGTGCTATTGCACTCCAGCCTGGGGAACAGTGTGAGAAGTGTAGAATCCCAGTCCCAATTCAGGCCTGGTGGATGAACACTTGTGTTTTTAACAAGATTCTCAGGCGATACATGTGCATTTTAAATTTCAAAGGCATTGAATTCATTTTTCTCTATTTCATTCTTTGATCCTTTACTCTAGTAGCCTTTCTACTCTCCTTATATTTTTTTAGAGAATAAATTTATTTTTAACAATTCTGGATCACTCACCCACATACATTTGTAGAGTTTAAGACTTCTTGGTTGCCCTGATTAGAGCTAATATTAGTCAGATCATTTTTCAACTATCTGAAGGCAAACAAATGAGAATCCCTAATTCCTGACTTAATTGGTAAGCCAGTTCAGAGCTCTCTCTCTCTCTCTCTCTCTCTCTCTCTCACACACACACACACACACACACACACACACACACACAGACTGCCAGTGGGTATGTAAAAGTCTAGTTTTCTAGTCACAAGTAGAGAGTTGGTTGAACATTATGGTTTGAAGCACACTTTAATTGATTCAGTAATTTTAGGGGCCCTGGTTGTTCAGAATATAATTGGTTCCTAAAATTCTGTTACTAGATCACTTGGTTTAGGAAAATTGTTTCCTGACAATTGTTTCCTGACAATTACTTTTGCAAGGATATCTTATCCAAAGAGAGAAATGACTGATCAAACTTACAACAACCCTATACAGTTAAGTGTAACCTTCAAAGTCTTGGGGTAAACTTAGTTATGAAAAGGGAGCAAAACATTATTGATAATTGATTATTTAACTTACCCTTGTTTGCCTCTATCTGTGAAAGGAGCATCTTCGACAGGTTGAGAGTACTAATTGCGTCCTAGACTTGCTCATCCCCAACACTGAGGCCCTGAATCTATACCCTGACTTGGGGGCAGACCTGGAGCAACTCTTTGCTCTGGGAGAAGAGTTAAAAGGAGTTGACAATGTTCAGGCCCATCTGTCTTTTGGGAGAGATGTCTGCACTGATTATGGATCCAAACATCAGAGAGGAAGTGACAACTTTCAGTATCCTTGATTCGAAGTCAAGAAAGCCTAGAAGAATATGCAAGACAACATTCAAGCAGAACCCACTAATACTATGCAGAAAGTCTTTCAATTTGAATACTTTACTCACATGTGTATTTATTGAATAAATAGGTATTAAGGGCTTGTTTTCTGTCAGGCACTGTTCTAGGTACTGTGTTTATAGCAATGAAAAAAAAAAAAAAAAAACACAGTAAAAAAAATCCCTGCCTCTGCAGCTTTACAAATTCTAGTAGGAAACCCTGGAAAGGTTTGAATAGAAGTGTGATGTAACTTGGTTTATGTTTTAGGAAAACTTCTCTGTCTACTGTGTTGAAAATAGATTGCATTTATGAAATAAAATGGACTGGTGGACTATCAAAGACATCAGAGTGAGGCCTTCTTTCTGTCCACTTGAGCTTAGGAGTATAGAGTCTCAGACCTAGTTGCTTAAGACTTTAGAATGGTTCACTTGAAACAACACTTTTGATTGAACATCTTATAATAAACCCAATGACGGCGGAAACTCTTCTCCTGAAGCATTCCTGAAATCTTGCCTGAATAGACCCCTCTTCATGCAGGGTCTCCGCAGGCTGAATGCCTGGTACAGGCTACCATAGAAAAGCCTTCCTAAAAATTACAGTAGCTGCGAAATGTCTCTTGAAACTTCGTATCAGCATTTTATTAAAAATTCAGGTCTTGATCTCTCAATATATTAACTTGCATGAGAAATGTATTTCGGGATTAAGGGTAAAGAAGCTAACATTTGTTGATAGCATATAACGTGCCAGACTCTTTATGTACATACTTTCAGTTAATTCTCATGCCAACACTGTGTGGTGCAGTAGATATTGTTATCCCTAATTCACAAATGTGGAAAATGAGCTCAGAGTGGTTGAGTATTTCCCCTTATCCCATGACTTGACAGTGTTATGAACAGGACTGGGAGACCCAAGCTATCTCCTTCTTACAACATAGCTGCTGCTGCTGTCACGTCAACGATCACTGCCACTGTACACTGAAGGCACCACTATTTAACTACTCACCATTATTACACCATTTCAAATGAAATGAATGTATAGATTTATGACTTTTGCAACCCTTAGAATTCTGTTATTAGCCTATAATTGAGATCATCCAAGCATCCTCTGTCTTGAATTGCTTGCTGTACAATATTCCTCAAAAAGGTCTGGCTGGCAAAGTTGATACAGCAGCATAGAAACAACCATTGTCCATTAGGAGGGCTACCTTCAAAAGGATAGAAACTAATAAGTATTCGCAAGGATGTAGAGAAATTGAAACTCCTATGTACTGTGGGTGAAAATGTAAAATGGTGCAACCACTATGGAAAGTAGTGTGAAACTTCCTCCAAAAGAATCAAAAATAGAATTATCACATGATCCAGCAATCTTACTTCTAGGTATATATCCGAAACAGTTCAAAGAAGGATTTCACAGAGATATTTGCGCAACATGTTTATTGCAGCACGATTTACAATAGCCAAGGGGTAGAAGCAGTCCAGATGTTCGTCAATGGATGAATGGGCAAATAAAATGTGGCATATACACAGAAGGGACTGTTATTCAGCGTTAAAAGGAGAAAATTTAAAAAGCACGAATACTGTATAATTCCACTCAAATCAGCATTTAAGATAGTCAAAAGCATAGGAAGAAAATAGAAAGGAGATTGCCAAGGGTTGAGGGAAAGGGTGTTTAACAGGTAAAGTGTCAGTTTTGCAAGATGAAAAAGTGCTACAGATACATTGCACAACAATGGGAATGTACTAAAGACCACAGAACTATACAATTAAAATGGTTAAGATGGTAAATTTAATGGCATGTGCTTTTTACTGCAACAAAAAATAATTCAAGGAAGAAAGGTTATCTACTGATTAGTATGTAATCACCATTAACACTTGAAAATCCAAGACAAGAATTAGCAATATATTTTTATCTTAGTTTACAGTAGGATCTTGGATAATTAATATTTGTTGGGTTTATTTTTGGAGACAAGAAATATCTTTATAAATGCTTCTCCTGTATCATCTCTCTTTCAAACAACTGGTATTTGATGGTGTATCTAAACTCATTCCTTTTGGTATGATATGGCTTTCTTTTGGCATTGGTGGTATTTTAGTGGGCAAAATAAATAATAAGGCACTTGTTATTTAAAAATAAGAAGTGAGCATTCTAGTCATTCATTTCTTCAAATTCTCCAGGCTCTACCCTTCTTCCAAGTTAGGTCACACAAATGCCATATTCCTGGAGAATATTAGTGTTTCCCTGTCCGTAGAAGTGGTTTGACATATTCCCAATACATTAACACGATTTTGACCTTTATGCAGGGTCAATCTAAGAAATGGCTTTATGAAGAATATCTATGATTTGTAAAATTGCTATTAAGTGCAATGTTAATTTATGTTTCTTATAAAACACACTTGCATTCAATCCCTCTGATTTATTTTTATTTTTACTTTTTTTAGTTTGGGAATGTTTGTCTATTTTTCTTATGTGACTATATTCTTCATCTATTATAAAATGAATGATATCACCTTTTCTGTTTTCTCTTTATTTAGCCTCTAGGAAATCCAGAGTCTATGTTTATATGAAATTTAATAATTATTTAGCCCAGATTTCTGGCATAATTACCAACATCATCACTATTAAGCATTGCATCATTGCTTTGTATTTCTTTGTGAACGAATTTTAATCCTGTTATGGATTTAACTGTAATTTCTGAACTTTTATTCCTTATCAAACATCAGGGAAGTCTCTAAATTTGTCATTGGAAGGCTTTTCACTCCTGTACTATTGCCTATTGAAGCATTTCTCAAATGTTTAAAAACTGTCCCTAAAGGCAGAAAGAATGAATGAAAATCCTGAAGGGGTTTGGGGGTGTATCTCAAGTAGCTCAGTGCTGGCATAATATTTCTTTGTAGTTTTATGTTTTATCTCCTCCAAAAACACATCTGCATTTTTTAGAGATAAAAAGATAATTTTTAAATCAGTTACTAGTCAACATACTTAACTTTTCCTTTTTAAATCTTTGAGTAAAATTAATACTCAAGGTAGATGTACTATTTTTATCTTGTGACTTCGAAACCCCTTTGATTCCTGACACTAAATGTAACACAAGAGAGACATTGAGAGCTGAAAGCAAACCTGCAAATAACCTTTCCCAATCCCTTCATTTCCTGTGTAATGAAACTTGGGTACAGAAAAGTCCAAACAAGATCTCCCAGAATAGATTTTGTTTCTGGTCTCCTGGACCAAAGGACTTCCTGTTACATCACATGCCTCATTCTATGGTCTTACAGCCTAATGAATCATACAAGAAGGCAGGATCAGATGATCTGCAGCTCCCTTTCCAGCCCTACTATTTTGTTTTTGTGCTTCTGAAAGCCATGACTACACACTGAGCTTCAATAATATAAGTGGAGTTAAAAATAATTCAAGACATCAATAGCTGCCGTGAAGATGCCCAATATTGTGTAAAGTAGTTTGCATCCTAAACACACAGCCCACATGTGAATATTTTGAAGGATGCAGCAATGCTTCTAGAACACTCTGTACACAGAGGTGGGTGAAAGTTTGCATTTAAATTTCAACTTTCTGTTCATCTCTATTTTTATATCAGAATGTAAATGTCACGAAGACAGATATAATCAACAGGGGGATATTGTTTGTATATATCAGTTTCTGGATATAGATTCAGGTCCCCGAGTTATTATTCTTTAGTTAGCACTGTCCAATAGAGCTTCCTGGGGTCCTGCAAATGTTTAATATCTGCTCTGTACAGTATGGTAGCCATGAGCCTCATGCAGCTGTTGAGCGCATGAGATGTGGCTAGTGCAACCAAAGAACTGAATTTTATTTATTTATTTATTTATTTTTATTTACTTATTTATTTATTTTTGAGATGGAGTCTTGTCTTGCTCTGTTACCCAGGCTGGAGTGCAGTGGCACAATCTCAGTTCAATGAAATCTCTGCTTCCTGGGTTCTAGTGATTCTCCTGCCTCAGCCTCCCAAGTAGCTGGGATCACAGGTGCCTGCCATCACGCCCAGCTAATTTTTGTATTTTTAATAGAGACAGGGTTTCATCATATTGACCAGGCTGGTCTCCAACTCCTGACCTCAAGTGATCCACCCACCTTGGCCTCCCAAAGTGCTGGGATTATAGGATGAGCCACTGTGCCTGGCCTGAAGATCTGAATTTTAAAATTTAAGTTTAATAAATTTAAATAGCACATATGGCTTCTGGTGACTGTATTGGACAGTGCAGCCTCTGAGTCTTCTAAAAGAGGAGTGATACAGAAATTGGAGGAATGAGGTGATCAACTTTCAAAACACAGATACGAAGAATAGGCAAGTCATTTTCTTTTACTTGAAGTCTTTCCAAAGATATCAAATTAATCACTGATAATCATGTTAAGAAATATCTCAGGAGAGGAAAAATATTTATCTTTTTCTTAAAAAAAAGACAATTTAGTGACAGTCATAAAATTAACTGCTTTAAAACCGGGGGAAAAAAGTGAACACTAATGCCATCTTGTGGATTCTGGATGCTGGGACATGCTCAGGTTTTGCGAATGTGAGCTCAGTGACAAGCCATGAAGTCTAGAGAGTGGTCACAATTGCCTTTCAATTACATATTTTGAATGTGTTTGCATGAATTATAGCTAGAGGGCTTCAAAGAATATCCACACATTAAAAATCAATTGAAAAAATAAATAATATTTTACTTTTGATTGACTTGAATGGCTGATAAAGAATGGGATACTATCTGAATTCAGTAACATGAGTTTTTTTTTGTTTTTTTTTTTTAAATCATAGTTGGCTCCTGTTTGGCTTCATTTCCACAACAATAATTTAAAAAATTTACCCAATGTCTTCCTTTACCTCTTTGAAGCATCATGGAAAAGAAAAAGGAGATACAAAAAAAGTGTTTAGAAATTTTCAAGTTCCTTGAATCAAAACAAAGCTATCTTTCTATATTTTAAGTATCTGAAAATGTGTTTGATTGTCATGTATAGTTATATTTGCTTCATCACACACACACACACACACACCCACACACACACACACTCCTGCAGTTATTCAGTTCCCTTTTCTCATCTCATATTCCTGTCATTAAATGAGTTGTAGGACCCTCTAGGACAAGAACTCTGCCTTTGGTGCCATGGTGCTGGTCAAATATTAAGTGTAATTTACACGTATTAATTGATTTGTCTTCTGGATCTCCTTCTGCTAAGGCTCTCACAGATACTCTCCTGGCACTAACAAGGATATAGGAATTGCTTTTATCCTATACAATGCTTATCTGATAAAGTTAAAAGGTAATAAAAATGATTTTGCACATATAATGGAGATGAGGAGGAAAAATCCTGCACGTGTAATTATGATGAGGCATAAAGAAGAAGAGATGATGATATGTACTTTTTTTCTTTCTATCTGGCCCAAACTGGTGCTGATGATTGCTATTGGAGACATCTTTTAAATATAGTAATACTAAATACCCTTTAAATTATTTGTTTGGAAATTTAAACGTCATTATTGTGTTAGGGTGTTCAATAAGCCTAAATTTGAAGGGAGGACATTGTAATTAATGATGAATTAAGAATCCCAAATTTAGAATTCTGGGAATTTAATCTAGAAAGTAATAAATCGTGGACATTGATGTATCCATGAGGCAGAGATTGAAGAAAAGAGAGGAGGGACATCAGAAGCTCAAGCATCAAAAGATTATTTGTCCCCCAAAAAGAATTTGTTGGTACTATAAAGTGGAACAGGAAGACACAATACTATTTTATAGAAAGAAATTGCAGGATTTTTGAACATATCGTGATGAACGTAAAGTGCAATGTGTGCTGTAAAAGATAAAAACATCAAGTCTGAGGCAGCGAGTCCAGTAGAAATGGATTAGGAAGGGTAGCTAAAGCTGTAATAAGAGACACGGTCATTTAGGTTCACGAGTGGAATCAGGAGAGGAAAAGAGCTTCCTAGATCATTGACATAAAAAGAGACTAGAAGGCTTAACTTTCGGTGGGAATAGGAGGACATATAGGCCCAGAAAAAGATATCTGAGAAATAAGAGACAAATCAAGTGTAATTCTCAAGATATAGAGAAGGAAGCAATATTAAAGATACTAAGGCTGACAATAATAAAGTTTAACATGTGAAAACCAGGATCATTTCAAATGAAAGGAGAGAGCTCTTTCCCTGCCTTATATCCTTTTCCAGGAATAAATTTATTTTCCAAGCATAGGTCAATGAAATAATAGTAACAGATTTTAAAGTTAGTACACCAAGAACTTAAAGGGAACATAACTTATCTTGGGAGACATTCATGAAAGAAAACTCAATGTTAGTATATGTAAATTCATTTTTTTCCCTGCAGGAATAAAAGTAAAAATGGTAAAGGCAATGAGGAAAATTTATCTTTTTCATATATGTTTAAAAGAAAAAAATCCTTTCATTTATGGCAATATGGCAGACTAGATGATTTGAAAACTTACCTGCAACTAACATCTAGACATGTAGGATAAAATACAACAAAAGTTCTTTGAAATATAGAGCTGAATTTGAAAGGAAACATGATATAGTGGCCAAAAAGTAAGAAGGAAATGAAAATCACTCTAGTAAGTGTGAGCTGAAACTGTGTAACCCTGGAGTATTTTACTGTCACAGAAACACTTGTATAGAGATAAGAAAAATAGGGGCTTAGCAGGGAAGAGAGGTGGAATTGATATAGATTATAGCATCATAAAGCCAAGACCCTTAAAGGGCTACGTGCTTAATGAAACATAATCTTAGAAAAGTTCTACATATTAGCTCTGAAAGATGATGAAGATGACTGTGTGTCTCAGACTCAACCCTGGAAATTAATAAACTTACACATCGCTTCACAGTGATTTGAGGACTGAATTTATATTGTCTGTATTGTCAGGAAACCTCAAGTTAAGAGATGAACATAAAATGACCCTAGGCTGCTGATAGTCCTGGGCCTCCTAGCAGAGAAAAAAAAAATCACGAGAAATACTTTAAAAATCCAGATGATAAGACAAATATTTCATTGATAAAGATCCTGTCAATCATCCAAATGATGAGCTCACAATACAGTATTTCAAAACTCAAGATAAAATAGTCCACCAATTGCAAAAATCAGCATAAAAAATAAAGAATATTATACATTGAGACTCTGAGATAAAAGGATTGCAATATAAAATAAAATATCAAATAATTATGTTTAGTGTATATAAAGGTATTAGAAATGTTGGAAAAGGAAATTAATACATTTTCATGAAGTTAAAAATATACTATTTGAAATAAAAAGTCCAATATGTTACACAGCTGAACATAAAATTAATAAACTTATGAGAGGCCGGGAGCAGTGGCTCAAGTCTGTAATCCCAGCACTTTGGGAGGCCGAGATGGGCGGATCATGAGGTCAGGAGATCGAGACCATCCTGGCTAACATGGTGAAACCCCGTCTCTACTAAAAAAAAAATACAAAAAGCTAGCCGGGTGAGGTGGCGGGCGCCTGTAGTCCCAGCCACTCGGGAGGCTGAGGCAGGAGAATGGTGTGAACCCGGGAGGCAGAGCTTGCAGTGAGCTGAGATCCAGCCACTGCACTCCAGCCTGGGCGACAGAGCGAGACTCCATCTCAAAAATAAATAAATAAATAAATAGACTTATGAGATATATTTGAAGGACTTGTTCAATGTTAAGCACAAAGATAAAGAGATGAAAAATACAAAAGAGAAGTTAAGAGACATGGAAGACGGAATGGCAAGTTTCAACACAGTAAATAGGAGATGAAGAAGGAGAAATTATTGAGAATGGCAGAGAGGTAATATTCAAAGTTTAAAGACTTTCCTGGTTGAAGATTTTCCAGAATTGATGAGAGACATCAATCTTCAGATTCAAAACATACAGTGAATTTCTAGCAGGATAAAAGGAATTTCATATCTGCAAATAGTTTATTAAAAAAAGCAGAACACCAAAAAAACCCCTAGAAATTCATAGCAATTAGGTTGTCTTCACACTTCCAATTGGCAACAAAAGCAAGCAGAAACAAGAGAAATAAGATTTCAAAGAACTCTGAGAGCCGGGCGCGGTGGCTCAAGCCTGTAATCCCAGCACTTTGGGAGGCCGAGACGGGCGGATCATGAGGTCAGGAGATCGAGACCATCCTGGCGAACACGGTGAAACCCCGTCTCTACTAAAAAATACAAAAAACTAGCCGGGCGAGGCGGCGGGCGCCTGTAGTCCTAGCTACTCGGGAGGCTGAGGCAGGAGAATGGCGTAAACCTGGGGGGCGGAGCTTGCAGTGAGCCGAGATCCGGCCACTGCACTCTAGCCCGGGCGACAGAGCCAGACTCCGTCTCAAAAAAAAAAAAAAAAAAGAACTCTGAGAAATAGCTTTCAACTAGATTTCTATACCCAGCTAAATTACAGTTTAAGTGTGAGATTAAAAAAATTTTTCAGACAAAAAAGACCAGTAAAATTTAGACTTGCAACAAGGCTGAAAGAAATAGCCAAGAATGAAATACAGAAAGAAGAATTTTATATTCAAAATGAAGGTATGGCAATGATAAGTCAGCAAAATGTAAACATGAGTGAAATCTTAACATGATGATGATTATGTGATGATTACCATACATGTTAAAATTTTAAGGAAAATCAATAAGAGAAAATAAATAGAATGTATGTATGTGTGTTGGTGTGTAGTTGCATAAAATAACCATTTTTCTGCCTAAAGAATTGAGAGCTACTTCTATGACAAAACAAATTGATATAATAGAAAAATGACATGTTGCATTCTGTTTATATGACGATTATTATATTTTTAAAATTTTATTTACATGTTTCAGATTGCTTCTTAAAAATGGAAACATTTCCCTATGTATGCAAAATAACATTATGACATTTAGTAATCATTCCATTATATCTCTTCATACCTGTTACATAATGAAATTTTGCTTACCTGTTACAAAAATGTTCCTTGGAGCTGATTTTAATTTCCTAAGTAGAATTCAGTCCTTACATGATATCTAGTTATTTTTTTCCTCAAGGTTCTTTTCATCCACAATGGCCCCTTTGTCCTTGACACTTATTTCTTGAGGAAACCAGGCCAATCTCCCCGCATCTATTTGCTTATTGCAACCTTATGGGTTTTGATGATATTGCTCCTTTTTTCATGTATTTACTACAAATTGGAAGCTAGATAAATAACTTGTGAATTCAAGATAAGTCTTTTTTTTTGCCTAGACTATATTATCAATGATGTCATGTATTTTATATTTATTAAACTAATGAGCATATTAATAACTTGTTGGTCCACCTTAGCAATGATTTAAAGGTGACAAGCTCTTCATTTTACAGAATTATTTTTCTTTGTGACTGTGTAGTGCTCCTTTGGTATCAAAAATCTGTTTAGCTCCCCACTAACCATTCACTTAATAATAATTGATAATCTTTTCCTGAATAAGTTTCATTTTAGAAGTGATGGTTTCTAATCCAACAATTACTTCTAAATATATTGTCTGGCATTCTTCTAAAAAGTAGCACTTTTGCTTCATCAGCTGAGACTATTTGGTTATCTTAAAGTTCTTGCTTGAAAAGCAGAGTAAATGCTTAGTTTTTTCTTTCTATTTAACAACTTTGTAAAGTAAGGAGTTACTTAAAGAGTGACCTCAATTGATAACAAATGTATTTTTTGACTTTCTCTTTTTTGAGTGTCACTATAAAGACACGGATTTTCATAGATGCCAAGTGGTTCACACAACTACAATCATTATTCTTTTCAATGCTCCAATTGACACAATTCTGGCCATTCAAGAACCCCTTCAAATTGAATCTTATGTCCTTTTCACCTACCCCATGTATCTTGGAAGTGTTCTAGCACACAAGATACTCCAGTCTCACATTATAACTTATTTACTCAGAACTCCACTCAGCCATTTCCCTGCAAGGACCTGTGTTCCTTTTAGTTTTGAATTATAGTAAAGATCATAAGCTGATCCATAGGGAAGATCATCACTCCTCTTGCTACCATTCTCCTCAGCCATTTGAGTAGACAATATGAAGAAGCACTTACCAAGCTTATTTTACATTCACCTTCTTCCCCCTTTTCTCCCGTTTTTTCCCTTTATTGTGCTACATCTACACTGCCATATAATATTTACGTTTTTACAGTCAACCATATCCCTTAGTGTAAAAGCTATCACAGTAAGTGTAAACAGACAAAACTCACCAGTTAGAGGACAGAGATTCTCTCAAAGAGTTGCCCATGTGCTGTTACAAGTAGCAGTTCAAAAACATAGTTCAAAAGGATGAGAGTAAAAGAGGTTACATATATATACAAGAAAAGTACTGGGAGGAATGTAGTATACCTATATTAATATCACATTAAAGCAAAAACATTAGGAATAATGATGATTATTACACAATAGAGGAATAATTCTTGTGCAAAACACAACCATTCTGCAATTGTACATAGCTAGCCACAAATATTATGAAGTGAAGTTGTCAGAATTTCGAGAAGAAATTTGCATCTACAGTCATACAGGAACATGTTGACATGTGTCTGGGGTATTTTAACATGTAAGGTAAAAACTTACTAAAACCATAGAGATTAAAATAAAAACTGTAAGCAAGCTTCAGCTAATGGACATATATAGTATTTTGCAGACTATAGTTAAAGAATGGACTTCCAAACACACATGGAGCTTATCCAAAAATATCACTTACTATGCCACAAAATTGTACCATCAAATACCAAAGAATCAGTATCATATGAATGATGTTTTCTGACTGATAAAGTTAGAAATTGAAATCAAACTGATGAAATATGAAACATGCCCTTCTAAATGACTCACAAAACAAAACAATTACATACTAGAACTTGCGGACTGCAAATCAATGATGTCTTAGGAGGAAATGTTCAGCCTATGACTATGTTTATTAGAAAGACTAAATGTGAAGGATCAGGAAGCCAACTCAAGAAGTTAGAAAGAGGAAAAGTAGGTTATGTAAAGAAAGCAGAAAGAAGAAAATAATAAACTTAAGTTCAAAGCTTAATAAACTACAAGGCAAAGTTTAATGGATAGCATTGATGGAGGTAAACACTGTTGCCTTTGAAAAGACTAACAGTATAGAAGACCCCCAGGCAAGGATGATCAATGGAAAATAAAGAACAGACAAAAAACAAAACAAAAAATATTAGGAGTGACAAAGGGCATGTGACAATAGCTTCAGCAGGCGATAAACACTGTGTGGATCTTGTCTGTGTGCCGTGAGTGGCACAATCCCTGGCAGAGTGGGTGCTGCAAGAAGACTTGTTGAAAAACTGCACATGAAGCAAGCATCCGGGACTCCTGTGGCATATTAATTGCTAGTATGTGAAACAAATTAATTTATTAGAGTTTTTCCATAGTGAAAAAATGGTAATAGTAAGGGAGAGAAGAATTTTCTAAGAAATAAGGTGGTGGCTCTAGGAAGACTTAACAATGAGGGGCAATATGGGGCAAAAAAGTCAAAGTGTCGTATAATGGAGCCTCTGCATATCTTCTTCATGAAAAATGCTTTTTGGGGTATCCTAGCCCGAAATGGGATGTTACAGAGCTTTCAGAGATTCAACCACTCTTTTAAAGCAGTAGCTCCACAGTTTTCTTTAACAAACGAACTGAACTTACAACAAAGAATGATATTTTCAATAATACAGTGATACACGAAAATAGAGACGCACTCTTCTCCAGTAATAGGTGCTTTGAGGACTGTGTCACTGCAAAGGTTTTAAAAAGGGAAAACTGTACACAGAATTATAGAAGGATATTCCCTAAAGATAATTTTTTCTTTCCCTAATTTTTGAAGTGTTGCCAGGTTCCTGGCAAAAAGAACATGAAAGGAAAATATTGAATAACATACCCAGTATACATATTTATAACACTTCTCTCTACACACACACACACACGCACACACACAGACACATTCATTTTGGACTCTGACATATTAACACTCAATGCCTCCTTGTAATGCTTATTGCTGGGAACAAATGTGATATTAAGTGAGTATTGATTTGGATATAGTCTTGCTGTTCATTGTGAATTTTATATTAGCAAATCAAACCATCTTTGATTGTTCTCCTAGGAGGCTGATCCTTACCCAAGTTTGATTAAGACAAGTCTGGTTACATGACTTTTACCATGTGGTCCTTTAGGTAAACCCTGATATAGAAAGTACCCTGCTTTATTTTTTAGGCTCAAGAGATAGGATAGAATAGGAAAATGTATGTCTGTCACAAGCTACTGGGGGAAAAAAGACTTCAGACATTAAAAGCGTTTATTCTCTTGATGTTCTGACACTAGTTGTCAAGTGACTAGCTCCTGATATTATAGGCATAAGAACTGAGAAAAGCAAATCAAAAGTTATTGTTGCACTAAACTCTCTAACAAGATGTATTTGAAGGTGGAATTCTGTGGTAGGAGGGCCACAACTGAAGCCCAACAATTAAAATTTCACAGACTTTCTTTCAGTTAAATAAAATTCGCATGTTGCACAAATTAATTGGAATTTTTTAACAGATGGAGCCGGATCTGGGGTCAGCAGAAAGAGTTTTCTGTTGATTGATGAGACTTGATGAAAATTTCCTACCTCCTTTATAAAATACAATAATTTCACAGAGATAATTTGGGTACATCAGTGTAGCTCAGGCCTTAACAACAGGTACAGGTGCCAGAGTAAATACATTAGGTACCCTTCAATGTCTTTTCTGAATCACCTGACACTGCCCTCATTGGAAGGTGTTTTTCTCTTTCTCCCAATGTGTTGGCTAAATGACAACACAATGGAGGTGAATTTCTCTCAGTGTCGCACTAAACATAGCTGTTGCATTGTATAATTTAAGGACATTTATTTCAGCTTTGTGAAATAAAGATCTCAGAGTGGCACTGTGAATAGACTTTCTTGATTTGTATTAAAACACATTACACCCAACCAACCACCACATTAGGGAGTGTAAAAATCCTGTCTTTGTCTGTCATCTGAATGAGTTAAATTTGTATAGTTTTGCTAGAAATGTCTTAGGCACTCTAGATATTTCTTCTTAAGAGACACGGATTGTATATTTTACAAGGCTTGAAAACAACCCAACTTTAACACGTTTCTCAAAGATGGAAAAGATTGAGGGTAGAGGCAATTGCAGACACCTATGGAGATATTTTTCTGAACATTTCTCTGACATACCTACTCAGTTTGTTGTCCCTTGGTGACCTGCATTGTGGGTTGCTGCTCTCAGCAGTGGTTGAATATACATTTGTCATTGAAGGGACTAAAAATCCCCAAAGTGTTACTGGCCTGGGTGTAATAAAACAGACAGCTGAACTCGAACTGATTGAAATGCAGTCTAGCCTACAGCTACAGGCACAGTTAAAGACACAGGTATGGCAGTGCTTATAAATTGACTTAGCTTTTAACACTGGCTCCATGGCGCGCCTACCATCCTTGTATGCATGGGGCTTGCTGAACTTGAGGTTATACTGCAAATGACATTCACCAGGAAAAGTTTAACAACCAAAAAGATTTCTACCCCATCACCAACATAAACTATGCATGTTTACACATTTTGAGTCTATGCGGATGTGTTTGTCTGCTCATGCATACACACAAAGGCATAATGACTCTGGAAAGTGGAGGTCCACGGGCAAGAATGAATAATAATAATAGTTATTTTTTATCAACTCAACACAGAATCTTCATCAAATCAAGTTCCATGTGAGTAATGCGTATGTAATTTAGGATAAGGGTTAGAATTCTGTATTTGCATCTGAGATTTGAAATTAGGCTTTGCCTAGAACATATTGGACACCTTCAGTTTCTCACCTCCAAACAATCTCTCCAATGTCATGTTCATTGATTTCCTTAAAGTGGGGCATTGCCCTGAAAAACAGACAAGGCAATTGCTGTTATTATAACAAGAGATTTCCAGAGTTTGGCCACAGTGCAGTGGGGCTTATTTCCCCATGTCATTTTTAGATGTGGTCTTGCAGTAATGTGACTAAATGACAGTTTGACTTCAGAAAGGATCTTCATCTCTTCTTAGATCTGCCCCCAATACCAGATGGACAATTCTCCATCATTCCAAGTCCTTTGCATGTGTAGTCACATACAACATGCACTAACAATGACATAAATAATGCATACAGATACGCAGGCCCAGACAAGGTACTGTTTCTACCTACTCTGGGTTGAAAAAAGGAGGAAGGGTCATCTGAAATCCGATAGAACAGGAGAGTCAAATTAGCAAATAACAGACTGGAGTGCCTTGCTGGTTAGTTTGAAACACCTTTCACGGTACTTTATCAGCTAGTTAGCAAGTTGTCCTTGTCTTTTTGCATGAGAATCATGGAAAGACTGAGACCATGACTCAAGTCTGAAGAGAGACACAGAACGTACAGCATAGACAGAGGGAAGGGGAAGAGCTCAGCCTCCTAGGTTACAGTGTGTGGGCCTCTGGGGGCAGACTTTGCACAAAGAGTGCTTATTTCAAGTCTAAAACGCATAGAATTAGAAACTGGATAAAGTCATACATAATTCTATTTTGAAACCTGGTTCCTGAATATGTTTTCAAAAAAGGAATGTTATTTTTCCCTTGTGCCCCTGGCACTTTTACACTCCCTGCCTCTTCTTTAAATCAGAAGAAGGGAGGGAGTGAAGATTTTTTTTTTTTTTTTACAACATTAAGCATTGTTTACTTCTATAGTTACCTTTCTAATTAGACATTAGCACAGTTTACATGCAAATAAAGCAACTATACAGGTTTATGTGTGAATCTGCTTGTATTTGTCCCTGTAAGTGATTGCAGCTAATTTTGGTAAATAATTTATATTGCACTTGAAGGCATAAAATGAATTTACAAATGAGAAAAATTAAAACAATTGTTTCACACCCTCTGACATTTCTTCAAATCTTGAATTTGAAGGTTTTTATATCCCTGGTTGTCCTTAATTATCCTTGCATTGTAACAATTCTTTTATAAGGAACTATCAGAAAATCATTTTAATTTAAAAAATCATATTGATGACACTGGAAATATGTTTTTATATTCTGCATTATGAATGTTGCTTTGGAAAATATCCCATTGTTGCGTAAGCAGCATAGTAATTGAATTTCACATTAGCAACTGTAATTTAGCCATTTGCTTCAATTTTGAAGACTTAAGTGACCAAATACTCTGTTTTTCTCAATTACCCCATGTGAAATGCAACTCGTTTAGTGTATGTATAAGCAGGAAATCCTTTCTTGGTGATATGGTTTGGAGGTGTGTCCCCTCTAAATCTCATGCTGAAATGTGATTCTCAATGTTGGAGGTGGATCTTTGTGGGAGGTGACTGGATCATGGGGGTGGATCCCTTGTGAATAGTTTTAGCATCATTCCCTTGATAAGTGAGTTGTCTCTCAGTTATTTCACATGAGATGCGGTTGTTGAAAAAAGCATGGGACCCCCCCCATTTCACTTGCTTCCCCTCTTGCCATGTGAAATGCATGCTCCCACTTTTCCACCATGATTGTAGAATTCCTAAGGCCCTTACCAGAAGCCAAGCAGATGTTGGAGCCATGTTTGTACAGCCTTCAGAATTGTGAGCCAATTAAACCTCTTTTCTTTATAAATTACCCAGTCTCAGGTATTCCTTTATTGTAACTCAAGAGTTGTCTAATACACTTGGATTCTTAAGATAGAGATCCAAACACAATGATGATAACTAATTAATTAAGGATCCAACAAATATTTACAGATATTTATGTACTGAGACCAAGCAAGTTCTTGAAGTTATGCATCTGGGTAAAGGAAAGCACTACTTTAAAGGACCTCAAAATCTACAGGGAAGCCAACACATAAACAAATACTCATAGTATATGATGAGATGAGCTATATAAGAGAGGTAATCATCAGAGGCTCTGGCAGAAGAGTGGAAGATAAACTAAACACACAGTTAAACAGCCAGGGTTAGAGCTGGTCTGGAGCCTCTCTGCTGGCCTTAGGGTCCCACCTCTCCCATTTACTAGCCATCTGACAGGGCTCATGCCTATAAATGAGGCACAGATAATAGCCTGTAGCTTGTAGAGTTGTTGCGGTAATGAAAAAATGAGATAATATTAGAGTAGAAATCAAAAAGCACTGGAATATAGTGCTTTTAAAGTGTCTATTAAATTAATTAATTCTGCGAGAGAGTTGGGGGTTAGGTAGGGAAATCTTCACAGAGGTGCTGTGTTAATTAAATCTTGAAGAATGGGTGAGAATTTGTCATTGTAGATAAGGGGGTTGATGAGATGGGCGGCTTTCAAGGGTGCCATTCTATATGGGATGCTAACACATCACTTAACAATTACAAGATTGTATTTATTAGAACTCCTCCCAGGGAGAACACTGATTGTAGTCATAAGGAATGCTATGAAAAGCTGACTGGGAAGAAGAGTAAGACTCCCAAGGGCAATGCTTGTGTAACAACAGATGGCCACTAAGTGGCTTCCTGGGAGATGGGTCTGCTTAACTGCTATATGGTTATTTGGATGAGCTCTTACGCCACAAAGCTTTTAGTCTTTTCTCTGGATTAATATGAATTTGACACAGTGCCAATTGCTAGCTTGCCTTGAAGCAAGGTTATGTGGTTATCCCAGGCAGGGAAGAGCCTGTGTACAGGCCTGTGTATATGTGGTGAAAAAATTCAGAGTGGGGCATAGAAAGCATCTGCAAGAGTATCAGGAGGTGATGATGGGAAGACAGACGGTGCCACGAGGTGAAGGACTCCAGACACATATGAAACAGTTCAGGCTCAGTCCTTTAGGCAGTGGATAGCTATTCATGTACTGATGGACTATAGGCTGGGGATAATGTAAGTAGTGTTGTATTCAATACGATGGCTCTGTCCAGGAGGGAACTGGAGGCAGGGAAATTCTGCAGGAGGCTTTTAAAACAGTCCAGGAGTTGAATCTGAAATAAGCTGCCAGTTGTGGGGATGAAGAGGAATTGGACTCAAGGATCAGGGGAGGGCAGCAGATGTAGACCTTGGTGGCCAAAAGATGCAGGAGGTGATTTTATTATTTCTATTGTCATTACTATTTATTCTTTGTTAAAAAAATAAAAAAAGTAAAAACTCATAAGAATGCTACCAAGCCCTACCAAGGAAAATCTGAATATGCAAGTTGGAAACCAGGGGTAGCTTTTGCCACATAAGAGTGGTCTTGGCACTTGGCACTTGGGTATTCCAAGATATGCAGATTTCTTGAAAGACTTCAGATCAATTATGGATTATTGTCACTCAGAAATGTAATTATTTACAACTTCTCAAACCCAAGCTTAATTATTAATAAATACTATGTGTGTGTGCTTTTCTAGGAAGAAATACTCAATGCAACCTCCTTCATCATCAAAGATAAGCCAACATACAAGCAAAGAAGAAAATTATACAAAACTCGATTCCTCTTTTTGGGGGGGCTTCAATTATGTGAAAGTTTCATTGGGAATTTTATTTATGTCTGTCACTCCTGTGAATTCCTTCTCCTGTCCCCTTCTCTGAAAGGAATTTGCAGAAGTCTACATATCCTTTGAACTTTAAAACCCTTGGCTTTCCAGTAGCTTAATTAAGAATTCTTTAGCTTAAGTAGGTTATATATATCTTTGTTCTATCCTAATTGGGCTGTGAGCCAAGTCTCTGAGCATTTCTTGAATAACATTTCTGACATATTTTTCATTGCCACTTCATTGTAACTCCTGCCAGCCTTTCTGTCTACCCTAAGAGATGAATGAGCTCTGCCTCCAACAGATTTCCTGTAGGAAAGATGGGAACTTCTTTCTCCCTTACAAGCCATATAGTCTTATATGCAACAAAAATTTTTATTGAACTCAAAGCAGCTAAGGAAAATATGTATAACCTTGTGATTGGAGCATTGAAATAACACCCAGCCTAAAACCGTTTGTGTGAAGAGGGACTTCCTTGATACTAGCTTTTTAGATGCTCAGTGAACCAGCGTTGGCGGTTCCAGCTGGCTCAGGCTGCCAATGAAGAGGCTACATCAAAGACGTGGAACTCTTTTAACTTGCTGCTCCTCAAGAATGAATTTCACAGGGCAAACTTGTAAAGGCAGAAATAATGCCTCAAGCAGCCCCTGTGTTTCAGTAGATCCCAGGAAAAGAAATATCTTCTTTGGGATTGAGAACAATGAATTTTCTTATAATAAAAAGAGAAAGGGGGAAGGCAAATCATGTTTATTAACTAGCACCTACTACATGATAATATGTGATTCCCTGGAAAACCAGGGAGGTGGATGTCATTCCTTCCATTTCATAGTTGAGGACACAGATTCCCAGGGGATAATGTGTTCAAGATCACCAGCTGGTAAGCAGAGGAATTGGGATGAAAATCTTTTTACCTGATGCAGAAGGCCACACTTCTACTGGCCCATACTGTCTTGTCAGTTTTCTTGTCCTCTGAATTTTAAGAATTTAATATTTAAATATGATTTTCAAAATGTGGTAACCATAACAGGGAATGTCCACATTCTTAATGTCCTTCTTTCCTAAAAGTTTATAAGTCAACTACTTGGAACTTGAAACAGGTTTTGCAACAAAACAAAACAGTGATTAAAAAATGTGATGAGATTTCAAGGCTAACTCTTTCCTAACCTCTAGCTTGGGTCTTAAAATTAAGACACACTTGGGAAAGGACAATGTGGATGGGGAGAAGGAAGAGGATTCATTTCCTTAGGTTGGGATTAGCTCTATGTAAACTGTTGCAATTGCTGGAGTTTTTCAGTTGGCATCTTTTTCTATTCCTTCTTTCACCGTTGACCATTCTCCTGGTGTCTTGTCTCAAAAGGCTCTTGTATCAGTTTAGATCCAGTTGGGAGAGAGAAACCACACACTAGATTAAAGAGTAGAAATTTAATGTAAAGAATTATTAAGCTGTGATCAGAGAATAACTGTAACGGTATAAAGAGAACTCTAAAGGGCACCCTAGGGCTGAAGAAGAGTACCCCACAAAGAACAAAGTTAGGAATACCCCTTCCCCAAAGCTGGAGTTGAGATCTCATTGCAGAAGGTGTGGTTGCAGCTGCTGGACGGTGGTTGCAGCTCCGGATGGCCTAAGCCTGAGCTGGTTCAGTCAACACTGGGAAAACAGGAAGCAACCTTCCATGATACAGGCACGTCAAGTGTGCTCTGTCTGGGCTGTGTGTGAGCCAGGGCTGGCGGGCAGGTATACAGAGGAAGATGAAGTGCTGTTATAAGCAGGAGACTGGGAGTGTGTGGTGCTTGCATTGGATGGATTGAAAGAAAGTGGTTACTGAACTCAGGCCAGGGCTGTGAGTTCACCAAGGGACCATGCACTCTGAGGCAGAGCAGCACCAAGTGTCCTGCAAATACCTGCAACACTATAGAAGCAGCAAAAATCCAACTAACCAAACAACCAAGCAAAAAACCCAGGATACAGAGTCAGCACGGGGAGCCCCTTCCTCCTGCAATGTCCCTCCAGTGCCTTCTATTGACAGAGCTTAACAACAGGCTCCATAAAAGAGAAATGCTTAGAGTCTAGTCCTTTATCCTAGTACAGGGACTAAAGGGTGAATGTGGGGCTAGGAGAAAATAAATGGACAACTAGCCCACTTCTAATCAGGAAAGCACAGTCATATTTGACCAATCATGTTCCCAAACCACCTATTTTCCTCCTTATAGATACAACAGTCTTCTCCCTCAGTGAAAACAATTTCACAGGAATGCCAGTAAAGAAAAGGCAAATTAATGTAAATAATTATTTTTTGCTAATTGTGAACGGCTGAGCACATATCAGCATCTTGAATGTGTCTTGTCTTTGTTGCCATATTGCCAGTTATTAGCATAGTTTCTAGCATGTAGATGTCAGTAAGTATCTGTCGAATGAATGAATCCCAGAAACATTTACACTTATGTGAAAGAAATATTAACTAATAGTGATAATCTATAAGTGGTAGCATTTTGGATGTGAAAATAAGTGAAATGAGAAAGGAGCAAGGCAAATATCATAGGTAAAAGGAATAATTTTGGACAAGTGAACAAAGAATTGGTTTTATTGATGGGCAGAGGGTGGGTGGGTGTTGATATTTGGAGCAATTCCCTACCTAGCCTCTGCGATCATAGTTTCTTCCCTTCTTCTCTTTTGAAATTACGGATTCACCAGGCCTTCCAAATTGTTTCGCTATGTGTTTCTGAATATAGAGAGGAGATGGGAGGATCCTCTGGGCTTTGGGTTGCCAGCAGGAGTAGTAGGGATTATTTTCTTGATTAGGATTAATTTTAATTTGGGAATTGTCTTCATTACCAGAAATGAGTAAGTACCTTATTGAGGATGTGTGAAAATCTGGTTCACGTCTATATTTTTCACTTTCTTCCTTTGTCACCTAAATATCATTTGAATTTCATTATTGCCAGAGGAATCAGCAAGGCTCAGATTTATTATCTATGTATGTGTCTGTCTATTTACTAATTTATTTATGATTATCCACCTTTTTGAAAAAATGATTTAAAGCAAACATAATTAAACCACATAAAAGATTAACAAAAAGGCCAAGAAGAAGGACTAGAAACACATAAAAGGGGAAAATAATACCAAAAATTAAAATAATACAGCTACTGTGGAGAATGAATATTGTTGGGTGCCATATGTTGGGTGCTTCGTATATTGGTTTAGTTTGAACAATAATTAATTTGCGAACTAAATATCTAGAATCAGACTCTCACTCTGCCACCTGCTTGCTGGGTGGTGGCCATCACTCTTCTAGAGTCCCAACCTTCTCCTCTGTAAAATAGAGGCAGCATTAACATGTGACTGTGATGATTACAAGCGCCTTTGTATGGGAAAATGTTTTGTGAAGACAGCCACATTCGAGATGTTACTATGAGGGAAGCAATCTGCACATGCTTTTCATGTTTAAAAGCTGGGTAATAAGACTGGCATTTAATTATGAAAAGATAAACTCATATTTGTCATCCAAAATAATGTTAATCCGATTGTTCCCAGGTAGACTGTAGGGGTATCTCGGCTTAGTGTCCAAATGTTCTCAAAAGGGAAATGCTTGGCTGGATGCTTGGCTGAGACTCCAAAGCTCACAACCACAAAGTATAAAAGAGTTAAAATAACCTAGATAGTTTTAGGAGCAAATATTATTAATCAATTATCAAATCCAAAAAGAACCACCCAAGAATGTGAATTTTAAATAATGCTCCTGAAAAGTTAGCTACAAAAGACACCCTGAAATACACAGCAAATTTATGCTCATAATAGAAGTACCTTATTATTCAGAATACCTTTAAGAGTATCTGTCCCAAACATAACTTTTTATTTATTTATTTATTTATTTTTTGAGACAGGGTCTCATTCTGTCACCGAGGCTAGAGTGCTGTGGTGCAATCACAGCTCACTGCAGCCTCGGTCTCCTGGGCTCAAGGGATCCTCCTGCCTCAGCATCCCTAGTAGCCAGGACCACAGGTGCATGCCATCATGTCCAGATAATTTTAAAAAAATGTTTTGGAGAGATGGGGTCTCATTATGTGGCCCAGGCTGGTCCCAAACTCCTGGCCTGAAGCAATCCTCCTGCCTCAGCCTTCCAAAGTGTTGGAATTATAGGTGTGAGTCACTGCATCTGGCCCCAAACAGAACTTTTGGTTTGAGATTGACTGTGTGATTAACCTATAGCTTCATAAAATAGATCTTGAGAGCAACATTCTGGAGGTTAATATCCAGTTTAGGGATTCTGAGTATGTTTCTTAGGGCCTTGTATGGTGTCTGGGACAAAAGTAGGTGTTGGATACATGCATAACTC
Organism: Macaca nemestrina; assembly: GCF_043159975.1. Taxonomy (NCBI): domain Eukaryota; kingdom Metazoa; phylum Chordata; class Mammalia; order Primates; family Cercopithecidae; genus Macaca; species Macaca nemestrina. The sequence goes on from NC_092129.1 coordinate 74,830,152, forward strand.
ACTCTGCTTCATTTCCTGAGAACTTCAGAGAAAAGTGATCCTGAGAAGCCAATGACTCCTGTCTGAGATACCCACTTGACCAGAGCAGAGATGGCATATGTAAGTGCTAATGTCCCTTGGGTTTCTGCCTGGGTTTGTGTGTCTTTTTGCTCGCCATGGTCTCCCTGTGTGATTGCATCCACTCCTTTCACCTCAGTCACAACAGCCTCTATGCCCGAGACTCTAGGCCTCTCCATGAAATTTCAGCCTCATGGAGCCAACTGCCCACCAGGTTTCTAACTAAGACAGTTCCACTTGCATATATTATAGGGTGTCTCAAATTCAACATTTCTCAGACTCATTATTTTGCCCCCAAACTTACCCTCCCATAAAATTGACCTCAGTAGTTAAATCCAGAAACCTAAGCTTATTCTGGATGACTCCTTGTTCCTCACTATTCCCCCATTTCCAGCCAATCAACAAGATCTACTTAATTTATTCTCTCTCCTGAACATCTCTCAATTTAATCCTCTTCCTCCACTGTCACTGATGCTACCCTAGTCCAAGCTGCCATCACGCTTTTCCTTGATTGTACCTAATCGGCCACCCAGCTACCAATCTAGGCCCCTCATTCCTGTCCACTGTTGACCCTGGAGGATTATTATACAGCTCAGATCTGATCATGTCATTCTTTCAAGATGTGTTCACTCCTATCCAGCCTTCAGACTCAGTTTAGCAGCCAACCACTTTGAGAAATGTTGTCTAGCTCCCTGTGGATTAGATATAAATAGTGGAAATTATACATAGAACATTTTTTTAAACATGGAATTGTGGATTATATATAGAAAAAATTACAAAGATAAAGTCCTTTGTATGTTAGATCTATTGAATAAAAATCAGTACTTACCTCAGAGTTAGTAAGAGTAATTGAACATCTTATAAAATAAACATCCTTGAAACCACAGGGTACTCACTGATATTTTTCTAGCATTGCATTCTAATTCCATCTCAATTTTTCCAAGTCCATTTGCTTTCACTATTTCCACTCAGAACCATCAAATTACTTGCCACCATCATCCCAGCAGAATCTCTTGACCACTGGAAAATTGTTACAAGATTATCCTATCTTCCTCCTTGCTTGCTTTCAGAGTCCATTTTTATTTTTTTATTTTATTTTATTTTTTTAGCTATTTTGCACTGTGTGATAAATCTCTATTTCAGGCCTGCTGCTTTGATTATATCCCCCTGTTTTTCCTAAGTCTGCCAGAGAATCCCACAGTCTTCAGAATCAAATACAATCTTCTAATAATAGCCTTGAAAGTTTTCCATCAAACAGGCTCCTTCTTCCAGCCAGCTCTTCGAGTTGCATGTCAGTTATGATGGCTCTCCTCTCCTTAAGAAGCCCTCAACACACAAAAAACAATCTCTTAGTAGCAGCACGATAATTTCTCTGTCCCAGAATCAACTGTGGACTTGCCTACTTAAGGAAACTTTGTCCTATTTTTTTTTTCTTTTGCAACCTGCTGTAACATCTAGCATCCTTCTTAATACATTTTAATATGATGCTTATTTGAATACAGTCTTCCTGTGGATCATATATTTTCCTGGTTTCTGAATTCTTTAAGGCAGGAACAGATTCTTGATTTCTATATACTGTATAATCTCGAATGTTTAGAAATGGGGCTGTTTGTCCAGTGGGTCTTCAACACCTATTAGCTGATTTTACTGATTAACATGTGGGTTTGTGACTGTATTGAGAATTCCACGTGGAAAAAAACAAGGAGTCTAGATTCTGCCATATGCACTAATTTTTGTTTAGGACTATAATGTAAAATATAACCAAATTTAAGAATTTGAATATACTCAAATCCTTGGAAACAATATTCCACAAAACCTAATAGAAAGATAATTTAGAGGTAAACTAGTATCTAAGAAATAGATATGAGCTATGACTGAAAATGTACATTTGAAATTTTTTTTTTTTTTTTTTTTTTTTTTTTTTTTTTTTGAGACGGAGTCTCGCTCTGTCACCCAGGCTGGAGTGCAGTGGCCGGATCTCAGCTCACTGCAAGCTCCGCCTCCTGGGTTCACGCCATTCTCCTGCCTCAGCCTCCCGAGTAGCTGGGACTACAGGCGCCCGCCACCTCGCCCGGCTAGCTTTTTGTATTTTTTAGTAGAGACGGGGTTTCACCGTGTTAGCCAGGATGGTCTCGATCTCCTGACCTTGTGATCCGCCCGTCTCAGCCTCCCAAAGTGCTGGGATTACAGGCTTGAGCCACCGCGCCCGGCTCATTTGAAATTTTTAAGGAATGCCTTATATTTCTGATACAAATAGGGACTTTAAAGTCTGATATTGCTCTCATGATGGTCTTTAAAAATTGGAAAAATTCTTAGATAATTTCTGATTATAATCTGTAAAACAATCATTCTGAATTGCTGACTTGTGATATTTTGTAGCAATTTAATGGTTTCCAGCATTCTAGTTTTTAAGAGTTCCTGGTCACTGCCTAAAGACATATTGTAGTGGGTAGAATTCTAAACATGTTCTTCCAAGATTCTTGTCCCCTGGCTATTCTACCAAACACCAATGTTGGCACTGCTGTGAAGGGACCTTCCAGATGTAATTAATATTACTAATTAGCTGATCTTAAGATAAAGTCTCCTAGATTCTCCAGGTGGGCCCAAGGTAATCACATGAGCCTTTGGAAGTAGATGAGGATTACAGAAGAGAGAATGAGTCAGTGAGATATGGCAGAAGTTGGCCGGGCGCGGTGGCTCAAGCCTGTAATCCCAGCACTTTGGGAGGCCGAGACGGGCGGATCATGAGGTCAGGAGATCGAGACCATCCTGGCTAATACGGTGAAACCCCGTCTCTACTAAAAAATACAAAAAACTAGCCGGGTGAAGTGGTGGGTGCCTGTAGTCCCAGCTACTCGGGAGGCTGAGGCAGGAGAATGGCGTGAACCCGAGAGGAGGAGCTTGCAGTGAGCTGAGATCCGGCCACTGCACTCCAGCCTGGGTGACAGAGCAAGACTCCGTCTCAAAAAAAAAAAAAAAAAAAAAGAGATATGGCAGAAGTTAAACTCAGAGAGATCCCAAACATGAGAAGGATTCCACACATTTTTCTTCTGAGATGCAGGAACCATGTGCAGGGGCTGGAAAGAGGCCTTCAGGAGCTCAGAGTGACTCCTAGCTGAGAGCTCACAAGGAAATGAAGCTTCAGTTCTACAACTGCAAGGAACTAGACTGTATCTATTGCCTGATTCAGCGTGGAGGCAGATGCTTCCCAGAGCCTCCCAGTGAAGGCATGGCCAGCTGACATCCCAACTTTGACCTTGTGAACCTTGAGGTAGAGAAACCAGTCATGACAACCTGGACTTCAAACTACAGAACTGAAACAGTTGCTAATTTTGAGGTAATTTGTTATAGAAGCAATAGAATATTAATGCACATATCAAAGACAGACAAAGGTTGTTTGATCCCTTCCTTTCTTTTTTGGAAATTTTAACTCATTTGATACTGGAGGCAGCTCTTTCAAGCGCCATCCTGCAATTCACAATTTTCTCTGGATGACCAATGCATGGTAGGGTTTGCTTTAACAAGCTTTGTTAGAGAATGACATTTGGTTTGTAAGTCAAGTGAATTTTTAAAGTCATTTAGAAGGAGTTTAGCAAATTAAAATGTATTTGATGGAAATTTCACCATTAGAGAAAGATTTTTAATGCAATATTTGTGGCAAGGCTCCCGTGTACGTTAGGTCTAAGCATATTAAACAGGACTGTTTTATATTTTAGTCCTGATTGTAAAGAGCAAACGCATATCCTTCCCAGCCAAAGTATAAAAGCATGGTTATGAGTGGTCTTCCCTGTTAAGTTGGCCCAAAGCAGTGCCTCCTCACCTCCCAGTGGATGGGGCTAGATTTAAAGTTGCATATTCAAAGCCTATCTCACCAGTAAGATGACCATGGATTAAAATATTTCTTTGGTATGATCTAAGAAGAGCCAAATAGAGTTTTTCCTCCTCTATGAAAGAATATTTCTTTCATTAGCCTGCCTGAAAATTTCACCTTTAGAGAGAAGGTCTTAAATGGAGTTGCTAAAATGTTACCTTGATGAAGAATTAAGAATCAGAATGCCTCTGTAGAGCTTGTTATAGTTTACGAAGCAGTTTTACAGATGTTTCCCAGTTCCCTCATCACAATACCTCTGTGAAATGGGTGGGGTGGGGTTGTTTTATTTATTTATTTTGCCTCACAGCATCTATCCCCACTCATTAGCAGCACATTTTTTTAGAACCCTCAAGCAGGTGTGCAGTGCTCTCCTAGCCAAGGAGTAGAGAGGTGAACCCTCCAGGCCAGCTCGGCTCATTCCTGGGGGTGAACAGACAGGACGCACACACATTCACCATGCAGTTAGCACACACATTCATTCATTCAGGCAGCATCCTGACAAACCACCAGTGCCGGACAGTGCAACACCCTTGGAGCTCTTACCGTAGTACCTTGGTGCTTCCTCCCTCCTTCTTGTTTTCAAGCCTGTGTCCTCAGCCTTCCTGTCAATTCTGCAAGCTCTTAATAGCCTTTTAATAAATCTTTTATGCTCAAGTTATCCAGAGGTGATGAAGTTTATGACTCCTTTCTAAGATACATGCCTTCTCCACACCTTTTTTTTTTTTTTTTTTTTTTTTGCAAATGACTGGGGAGGGAATTTGGTCTTGTGTTAAGAGCATGAAACTGGAAGTGAGGAGTTCTGTATTCTAGCCTTGGCTTACCACTTAATTAGTTGTAGATGAGACTGTTTCTGGGGGGAAAAAACACAAAACAAAACAAAAAAACCCAAATGCTAAAAATCTGACTAAATATACCTTCTTAGTGTCTTAAAGGCTGGGATAATCGGGCTGTTGGGAGTACTAAAAGCAAGGAAAAAATTCCGCTAAATTAAACCCAACAAACATTTATTTAAGGCCAATTTAAAAAACATTTAGAAAGAGGAGATAGGAAAAAGAAAGAGATTGGGAGAAAACAGGATATGCTGTTTGATAAAAGAGCTTCAGCTCTGAGAACAAAAGTAGAATTTCTCACCCTGGGGTTGGCAGTGTAGATACAGGAAGCTATAGGATGAATGTGGCCAGTTTTCTTAGTGGTACTTTATGTTACAGTTTTGTGTGTCAGGAGGTTGAGTAGTTCAGGTAATTTAAATAATTTTATATTAAAATATATAGTTATAGGTTTTATAATACAAAATTTAAATACATTTTATGATAAGATATGCTACTTAATATTTGGTTACTGGACATCTTGGTAGAAGAGTTTAAAAATTACCATATATGGAGAATAAAGAGAAAAGTTAATTATAGAATGTCTATAGGCACAGTTTAGGCAGCATCAACTATTGTTTACAGTTTAAGTGCAGAAGGAGAATGGTTAAGATGAGAGGAAGGGAAAAAATGGCTGAATATAGTTGATTTTCAAAAAGGGATCAAAGCACGTTCCATAAAATACATACCCGTGATATCATCATCAGTGCTGTCTAAGATTGTTTATTTCTTTTCATTTTTCCAGCTTCGGATTTTTTAGTTTTCATTTTTTAACGTCACTAAATGCTTTGGTTTTAAATAAGAAATTCAGTTATTTGTATTAGTTAGAAATACATACTCAGTGAAATAATTCAGTGAATTTGAAGTATTGAAAGTAATTAATTATTTCTCTTCACATCTCAAATTTACCTCTTGGTAAATAGGAGAAATTGATTTGGCTGTGAGAATTTTCAGTTGCCTACATTCTGAACTCTTATTCTGTTAGTTGATTTTCTTGAATTTAAAAATTATTTTCAATTCATGATATGTCTTCTTCCTTTCTGGTATTTATGCCTTTGTATTTTTTGGAATATCTGAATAGTGCCATTGACAGTGGGAACATCAGTCTTTTAAAAAATTTAATTTGAGTCTTAATATTATTTAATGTAGTACATTTATGGTAGAAAAGTTACTGCTTAGGGAAGTTGTCCATATTTTTCTTTGATTTAGAAAATATTCTATAAGATGGGAAATTTCTGTTCCTTGAAAGTTTGTTAGAATTCTACCATAAAGGTAGCCATGTCTAGTAGTTCTCCCAGGAAATTATAGCTTTATGGTTTTAATTCCTTCAGTAGGAATGGTCTAGCCAAGATTTTATTCTTGAGCCAACTTCGAGAAATTTACTAATTTAAATTGCCTTTAAATTTATTAATACATTTGTACTTATAGTTTTAAACATGGCCCTTATATAGTTACCCTTTCCATTCCTAATTTTTCTTTGTCCTTTTGAAAAAAGTTTTGTCTTGATTGTGCTTACTTGTTTTTCCAAAAACCAGTTTTATTGGGGAAAATTTCAAACATATGCAAATACAGAGAGAATAGCTACTGAATCCAGTATATCCGTCATCTAACTTCAACAATTATCAACATGAACTACTTGTTTCATTTATACCTCTACAGATGTCATATCGTTGCAAATATAAATATTTAATGCATCTCTTGTAGTTTGTATCTCTACACAATAGTTAACACTTTAAAAATACATCCCAACAATAACATCACATCTAAATACGGATAATAATAATTTTTCTCTCAAGTCTTTACAGTGTTCAGATTTTCAGATGATCTAACATGTGTGCATGCACACTTGCACATGCTCTCACACACACCCGTTTGGATGAGAAACCAAACAAACCCACCACTGCAATTGCTTGATGTGTATCTTGAATCTTCTTTAAGCTATAGGTACTATCTCTCCTTCTCTCTCTTTTGCTGCAATTCACCTATTAAACAATTTGCATGATTTGTCTTATAGAGTTTCTCACATCTGGGATTTTGCCCATTGTGTTCCCATTTAACATTTTCCTCTGTCCTTTTAATACCCTGTAAATTGCAGGAAGATTTAGGGGTTTGACTAGACTCAGTTTTATTTTTTTAAACTTTGGCAAAACTACTGTGTAACGATGTTGGTTCTTCTATCATGGATGGAAGAACCTGGTTCTCCTCTTTGTGTGATGTTACCAGCTGCTGATAATGATTGGGGATCCTTTATGATTTACCTTGAGGTTAGATCCTGTAGGGAAGGCAGGATAAATATTTGATTCTTCCACTTTATTTACTAGTTTTCAAAATTTTGAAAAACTGGATTGCAATTGAGAGTCTGATTGTCTCACCATTAGCCTATGGGAGAATATTCAGGTTGGATTCTAAATCCTTTTGCCTTGCAGACTTTGGTAACTTTATTTTTCTAGTAAAAGTGTGGTGCATTTTACATATTTGCTATCCCTGGCCTGATATCAGCCGTATTTGTCCAAGGAACCCTGTTGTGGCTTTTGTTTGTTTGTTTGTCTGTTTTTCAGTGAAAAATAAATTTAGGGAAGGCAGTTTGGCATTAGGGATTTTTTTTGCTACTGAGTTGGTCATTATTGCTAAGTCTTTTCAGTAGTAAGAGCTAGAAAATATGTTTTTAAATAAATTGGTCATAAGTTTGTAATGATACCTTCAAATTAAATTTTAAATTTTACCTGGTTCTAAAATCAAAACTAAGAAAAAGGAGAATATATTAAAAGAGCTAGCAAAGCCATTTTGTATTAAACCAAACCCTATAATTATTCTTTAGCCTTGGTTCTACAGATAAAGAGATATTGTCAAAGTCTGATGTCTTTTCAAATAAGTGATGTGGCTTTTTTTTTTTTTTCGTGGATGCCCAAAGAGCTTTCTTTCCTTTTTAAAATGTCTAACGTTTTACTAGATCATGTCTTAGTTTTGACCATTTTAGGCTAGGCTCCAAAGACATATGGTGGCTCTTTAATATATAGTTTGAAGTCATCTTTTATTTCAGAAAACTCTAGAATTACAATTTTTGTACTTGTCACATTGTCTTTGGGTACCCTCATTATACATATGTTAGCTTTTCTTTGCGCATAGTCTAAATCTCTTCATTTCTTTCAACTCCTATTTCTCTCTTTCATCATATCTTTTGTATTTTATCTATTTGTTCATGTCTCCGTACCATTAAAAAATTTTCTCTTTTCCATCTTCTGTTTCTTTTAAGGCATTATCCTTTATGTTTACGAACTCTTGTGTTCTTTCTAGTTTATCTTCATTTCTGGTATGATTTTTTTAAAAAATTTGTCTTTCGTAAATGTTGCCACCTCTTTGTAACACTTCATTTTCTAAAATCTCTTCATTGCTGAGTTTTTCCAACTTGGATGATATTGTTCTTTCATAGCTTCTGGCGGTGCTTTGTGTTAAAATAGGAGGTTACAGTTTTACCTGCTGGGCTTGTCTTTCTGGCATGTTTTCGTTTGCCGGTAAAGACACCACCCTGCTCCCTTTTTGCTTAGAATAACTTTATGTGGCATTTGACTGAAATTCTTTCTTGTTCTTTATATTTTAAGTAACATTGGTAATCTTTTACTTATAGAAATGAAGAAGCAGTGGAACAGTGAGCAAAGGAAGCTTTTTTTTCTTTTTTCTTTTTTTAGCTTCATAGTTTTGGAAATCTTTTATCTTCTAAAAATGATGGGGAAAAAACCCTAGCCTCATCCTTTCTGAGATCCGCCCTCACGGCTTTCCTTCCCAACTTTCACACGGACCTTCCCTTCCCTGCTTCTATTGTCCTTGTCTTGCTTAGTTTGGATTTTACTCCCAGCAATTTCTCTTCAGTGTAAGGCTTTGTCTTGGAATGGAGCTTTGGTTAGCCAGTTTTGTGTGTTCTAAGGTCCAGATGGGCCCAACACTTCAGACCTTTTTCAATGTGTACCCTTGTGCTCCCCTGCGAGTTGGGTCCAGGAGCTCTCTTGCCTGGCTTCCGCGGCTGCCTTAGGTTTCCATGCTGAGCTCGGCTGTGTGTCTCTTGGTTCTGGAGGCTTGTGAGAAAGAAGCCCAGTTATGTTCTCACTGCTCCCTCACACCCAGATGCCTTGCATTCTCGTAACTGTCAGTGGTTTGTCCCGAGGCATCTTGGGGTTAGTCAGACAGCTTGTCACCAAGCGTTGTGCATCTCTGGTTCTGTTCTATTTTCGAGGTGGTTTTGGGAGATCAAAAGACAGGCCTAATCCTAATGCCATATTTTCCATCCAGTTTTGGGTTTTATTGATCAACTCATTTTTTTTCCTACATTTTAAATTTCTGTCTTTGCCTTTAATGATGCTTTCTTTCTACTTTTTGGGGAGTTTACCTGGATTCTTCAATTAAAAGCTTATAGTCATTTTGTTATAGTCACTTATAGTCATTTGCTTCTTAATTCCTACTAAATGCTTTAAAAACTGTTTTCTCCTTTGAGCACTACTTTGGCTATATATTCCTTAAATTTTGATACATTATGTTCTTGTTTTATCGTATTAGTTCAGTTCTGTTTGTTTTTCATTTTCTTTCAATGTGATCAATACATGCTACATAGTTCAAAATAATGTTATATAAATGCTTATATAACAGTAAACTTTTAGAATTTGTCCTTTCTTTTGTAGCCTACTGTGCGATTAGTTTTTGTGAATGTTCTATGGGTGTTTGAAATAAATGTATATTCTTTGTATGTTAGATACAAAGTTCTTTATAAACTTTTGTATCTGGCTTGTTAATTGTATAATTCAAATTCTCTATTTCTTTTTTTCTCCTCTTGAATAAAATAATCCATCATTAATGTGGCTGAGAGAGGTAAGATGATTCATCATGAATGTGGCTGTAGTTTTGTCAATTTCTTCTTGATGGTTTTATCATTTCTGCTATGTATATTTAAAGAAATATTGACAAGTTCATAGATGTTATGACTGTCACATTTTCTTTCTTTTTTTTTTTTTTGAGACGGACTCTTGCTCTGTCGCCCAGGCTGGAGTGCAGTGGCCAGATCTCAGCTCACTGCAAGCTCCGCCTCCCGGGTTTACACCATTCTCCTGCCTCAGTCTCCCGAGTAGCTGGGACTACAGGCGCCCGCCACCGCGCCTGGCTAGTTTTTTGTATTTTTTAGTAGAGACGGGGTTTCACCGTGTTGGCCAGGATGGTCTCAATCTCCTGACCTCGTGATCCGCCCGTCTTGGCCTCCCAAAGTGCTGGGATTACAGGCTTGAGCCACCGCGCCCGGCCGACTGTCACATTTTCTAAGCAAAGTTTTCCCTTTTTCAATATGAAGTATCCCTTTTGTCTCTTTTCACTTTGTTACCCTTTTATTTACTCTTGCCACGTCTGCCTTCTTTCATATTCTTTCATTTATTCTTTCTCTCTCTTAAGGCATTTGTCTGATATTTCCTTTATTATTTTTCACCATGTTGATTTAGGTGTACCTCATAAAAAGCACATAGCTAGATGTTAAACATTATAGAGTCTCTGTCTTTTAATAGATAAACTTAACCCATTCACAGTTATGCTTTCTTGTAAGTTTAGACCTGTACCAATCACCTGTCATCTTACTTTCTATTTATTCTTTCCATTCTTTCTAGGGTTCTTAGTTGAATTGATTGCATTTTTTTTGTTCCACTGTGTGTGTTTACTAGTTTAGAAGTTGCATATTGTATTTATTTTTCTAGTTGTTATCCTTAGTTCAATACCCAAACTCTATTTTCCTTCTTCTGTGTTGATGCTGCTATGTTGATGTGACCTCCTCCCAGTATAATTATACTGTATCTGCCTTCTGGAATAGTCTCTGTCTAGAATGTAACACCAACTACTTATCCCAGAATGTCTGAGTATATATTTTATGAGTCCTTGGACACCTAAAAATCATTATTTACCTTTATACATGATTAATGGCTTGTCTAGTGTAGATTATTGGGTTCTAAATTGTTTTTTCCTAAGAGATTTGAAGATTTTTTTTTGTTTTCTCACATTGCTGATGAGAAGATCTTGTCACTCTGATTTTTGTTTGTATTTTTTGTTTTTCTTAAAGCACTTAAGATGTTCTGTTCATTCATAGCTATCTGAAATTTGACAAGAATGTGTCTAGGATGCGTGTGTGTATGTGTGTGTGTGTGTGTGTGTGCGTGCGCACGCATGTATTTCACTTACTCCTACTCAAGACTAGATGAGTCAATTTAACCTGAGAATTAATTTTTTTCCCTCAGTAATGGGAGCATTTTCTCTATTATTTCTTAGAATATTTTTAAACTGCATTATTTTTATTCTTCTCAGTCAGAAATCCTACGAAATATGTATTTGGAATTCTAGACCAGCCTTGCATGTCTCTTGCATCTTATTTTATAATTTTAATCTCTTAGTCTTTTTATTGGCACTCTGAAATAATTTGTTGGCTCAGGCTTCCAAATCAATATTTTTCTCTTCAACTGATCACTTAACTATCGAGCCTCTAAATTTAATGTGTTTTACTTAATTTTAAAATAATAGTCTCACAAATATGAGACTCTTCAGTATATTTCTTCTAAACTCTTGTTCTGTTTGTCTATACATGCTTTCTGCATGTACATTTTTCATTTTCTTGAAATGGTTATCCTCTGTAATGGACTGAGTTTTTATACATTGTTTGGTGTTCCATGCTAATTGCTCATCTTTTAGCTTGAGATCCCCTGTCAGAGCACTGTTTAATCTGTTTTCACACCCTGCTGGCTAGGCAGAGGCAGACTACTTGACTGCGGCTTACTGGGACACCTTCAGAAAGAGTAGAGAAAGAGATGCCCGGCTGTGTGTCTCCTGGGCATGAGTGGTCTCTGTATCTTCCAGGTGTCACCAGACACTAACATTACCTTGTCCCTGCAACCTTAGTTCCCCAATTCATTGTTCCTAGGTCACAGGCAAAGGCCTTTGCTATTCACACCACAGCAAGCAGCATGAGCTTCCTGTTCATGTCAGTTCTCATTTGTCCCCAAGCCCTGTAGGAGACATCTGACTGACCCAGGTGAATGCTGAGCACACAGTGGGTTTGCATCATAGATGAGAAACTCTGAGGGTAAGGAACCCAAATTTTTATAACAAGCTGCAAGCAAACCTGCATGAAATTTGCTATAGAGAGACATTATCTTTATTTTACTGGATAGTTAGCAAACCTGCTGTCTGTTCCAGAGAGAGATACCATCTCTGTCTCCCATGGGGGTTTGCTAGACACCCATCCATGTAAAGATAATTGGGAGCAAAAGCTCTGCTTACAGTCAGTGCCTCTGCTTGCAAGACACACATTAACATGAGAGACCCATGAATTGTCTCCTGACAACATCTTATTAACCATATCATTAATAATGATTTTGACTCTTTTAGATTTTCTGGGTATACAGCCTCAGCTGCAAATAATGATGATTTATTCTCTCTCACTTTTCTATATTTATATGACTTAATTTCTCAGCCTTTTTGAATTAGCTAGCACCTCTAAAACAATGTTAAATAATAATGCGAGTAATGGGTACACTGTTCTGATTTCTTATTTCACAGCAATGCACTGAACTTACAGGTATCTTGTCACACTTCCCATTACATATGCATTTGCTATTAGTTTCTGAAAAGTGTACTTTATTTTGTACAGACAAATATTCTTGGATTTTTGTTTTACTTGTTTTTGTTAATTAATAAGGGGCTATCACATTTTCTTCATTTTTCTTTAAAGTTTTAAGTATAGTAAGAAACACCAAATACTGGTGTTGAATCATTTTGGAATAAATCCTTTTGCTATATAATTCTCTATTTAATTTGGTAACAGTTTATTTCAAATTTGCATCTGTATTCATAACTAAAATTTTCTCTTGAAGATTATACTATTGTGACAAATTTGAAAACTTACTGTATTTTCCTATACCTTGCAATAGTTTAAATAACAAAAGAAGTCTTTGTTACAAGTAAGTTATACATACTCACCCATAGGACCATGTAATAAAACTAACCCTTTCAAAATATTGTTTTTAACTTTTCAGTTTTTTTAAAATTTTCTAATAATTAAGGATTATATTAACATTTTCAAAAAGTGAAATAATGCTAAAAGACCAAAAACCAAAAATAACAATTCTTTTCCCTAATTCTTTAGGCATACTACCGAAAGGCAACTACTTTCTATTTTTTTTTTTGCTTTTTGAAATTAAAATTCAAAATAACATGCTTAAACTTCTATTTACATTCATCAATTTTGTTACTACCTATTGACTGCCTATAATGGCAGATGAGGATTTAGCTTCACACACTTTCTCATTGGCTACCCTACCAATATATTTTATATCTGTTTTCATTTAAATCAATATTCAATATTTATATTATGACTAAATATTTTTTGTTTTTGATCTAAGTTGTATACTATGATATTTTTTCCTTTTTCTTTCCAAGTTCTTGTGAGGAGGGCAAGGGAACAATAATTACCTCATTAAAGCAATTTTTTGCTTATTTATTTATTTATTGCCAGTTATTCTTCAATGCTTCATGGTCAAGGTATTAGAAAAATTATCTCTTCAACTTCATTTTCAGGCTACTTCTCCTTCCCTCCTTTTCCAATCAGGACGGTAGCAGAGCCTACACTTGCAACATAGCTATCGTTTTGACACTTCATTTTTCTACTATTTTGAGAAATCTTTTAACTTTCTTCTGTTATGTTGATCCCATTTCTTGGATCCTCAACCTTTCTCTTTTTTGGCTTACTTTTGTGAAGCACATCCTCCTCTATTTTCCTAAGTGAGGGATCATGGGAAGTAAAACTTGAACTTTTCCATGTTTTGTATTAATTGACAGTTTGGATGAGTGTAGAATCCTAGGTTGAAACATCAATTTCCCTCAGGCCTTTGAATGCGTTGCTTCATTACCTTACAGTCTTCATTCATGTTGTCAAGAAGCTTGATGCCATTCTTATTCTCCATTTATTGGTTCATTAAAAATAAGTTTGTTGAGGTATATTTTTCATAAAGTATGCTAATATTAAAGGTAGAACTTGAGGGATTTTTACATAAGGACAGAGTCACCCGCTGAGATTAGGTTACACAGAATATTTCTAGTGCATATAAAGATTTCCTGTGTTCCTTCAGAGTTAATCATTCTTAGCCCCAAAACCTAACTGCTACTCTGACTTCTCTCAGCATTACTTTTGCCTGCTCTTGAACATCATATAAGTGGAGTTTTAGAGTACAGATATTTTACTGATTATTGATATAATTCTTAGTAGATGACATTAGAGGTAGGAAAATGGCTAACAGCCTGAGATCCAAAATGATCTATTCTTCTGTGTCATTCATGCTCACTGTCACAATGTTTTTAAAGTCACTTTATTCTCAGTCTTTAAGCTATTTTTGTCTTCTTCATTAACAAGATTTATATAATATACTAGGTATGAGTAATATGCACTAGAGACTTGATTAGCATACCAATATAAAGTAATTTGTTTGTCTGACCAGTGAATACTGAATCCTGTTACGGATACGAGAAAATCTTTTTTTTTTTTTTTTTGCCTTTTCCAGTACGATACAAATTGAAATAAATTTCAAGTTGCTTGATCCTTGGCCACTGTTTTCTCAAGAGACCCATTGTCTTAATTAATATAACTTAAAATTTTATATAAATGTAATTTATTTATATAAACAATTCTGTATACCTGTGACAGAAAAAGAAAACTTCAAAAATTATTTTTAAAAATCCAAAGGGAGCTGGAATTCACCCTTGTAATTTGTATTTTATTATAAATGTTTGATACATTTAATTGTGTGGTTGCAAGTATGAAATAGATCATTTATTAGAGCTGAAGTATTGCCCAGAAAATGTGAAGAAGGAGGAGAGGGAGGAGAATGTTTTCAGTTTAATAAAGTTGACATCTGTACACTAAATAGAAGTACTGTTATTGTCAGAGATTTTTTTTCCCATGCAGGAAATTGATGCCAAGTTCCTTAGCTTTACTATACTCACACCGATGGTTCTAATTGAAGAATGAATCACGGTTGCAGTGCTCCTATTGGAAATATAAACTAAATAGATCTTCGGAGTAAAAGCTGAGCCAAAACAGTAAACCACTGATGTGGAATGTTTTGGCCATGTGGCTTTATTTTGTTTGCATAACTGAGCAAAGTTCGAATACCTCACAATTATTTGCTCTGGTTATTTTTTCATATTTGTAATATATATTATTGCAATCTTGGCTATACTGGATCATTTTTAGTCTAGGATGAGGCAGTTTACAGGCATTTTCCAACTTTATTGAAAGATAATTCATATGCAATAAACTGCACATATTTAAATTGTACAATTTGATGAGTTTGGACATTTGTAGACACCTATAAATAAACATCCAACAGGATAACAAACATTTCCATCACCCAAAATGTTCTCCCATGCCCTTTCGCAATGCATCTCTTCCTGCACCCCTATCTCTGGGAAATGACTGGTTAGCTTGCATTTTTTAGAATTTTATAAATGGAGCCATATATGCAGATTTTGTCTTTTTCCACTCAGCATAATTATTTTGAGATTCATTCATTTGTTGTGTGTATCAATATTTCATTCCTTTTTTAGCTGGGTAGTATTCCATTGTTTAGACATATCATATTTTTTTCTTTTACTTTTGTGGACATTCGTTTTTTATCTAGTTTTTGGCTATTAAAAATAAAGCTGCTATGAACATTCATGTACAAGTCATTGTGTGTGCCCATATGTTTTCGTTTCTTTCAGTAAATATCCGGGAAAGGAATGGTTGGGCCATATGGTAGGTATATGTTTAACTTTTTAAAAAATTGGCAAGCTATTTTGCAAAGTGGTTGTACCATCTTATATTCCCACCAGCAGAGTAAGGGAGTTGCAGTCACTCTACATGCTTGTCCTTTGCATTGTCAGTCTTTTAGTTTTAGGCATGTAATGGGGGTATTGATATTGAAGCTCTTTTCATGTGTTTATTGGCCATTCCTATATTTTCTCTGGGTAAGTTTTTTTTTTTTTCAAATCTTTTGCTTATTTAAAAATTGAGTTATTTGACTTATTATTGAATACAAGCATTTTTTATATGCAGTGTTTTAAATAGAGTCCTTTGTTTGAAGAATGTTTGGTAAATATTTTCTCAAAAACTGCAAGTTTGCTTTTGTATCTTGATGGTGTCATTCGAAGATCAAGAGCTTTTAATTCTGATGAGGTTTTAATTTTTTCAAAACTTTGTACAAATTGTGGATTTTGTGACCTAAGAAATATTTGCCTCACTCAAGGTCACAACAATCTTATCCTATGTTTCTTCTAGAAGTTTCACACTATTAGGTTTAAGATTTAAATCTATGATATATTTTAATTCATTTTTATGCATTGTGGGAGATAAAGTTTAATGTTCACTGTTTAAAATACATAGATTATCCAGTTGTTACAACACCATTTAATAAAGAGTCTTCTCATTACCTTGACACCTTTAACAATAATTAAATATATATAAAATATATATTTAAATACATTATACATTATATATATGTATGTGTATTTATATACTATCTATTGCATTTGATTGTCTCTGTGTTTTTCTGTTGGCTACCTCCAATCTAACTTGATTACTGTAGCTTTATAAAAAACTTTTACAAAATATATTTTTGGAGCAGTTTTAGATTAGATTAGATTCATAACAAAACTGAATAGAAGATACTGAGATTTTCTATGTACTCCCACCCCAAACATGCATAACCTCCCTGTTATTGAACGAATGTTTGTGTTCCCATAAAATTCAGATGTTGAAACCTAATCCCCAGTGTGGTAGTATTTGGAGATGGGGCCTTTGAGAGGTGATTAGGTAATCATGAATGGGATTAGTGTCCTTATAAAAAAGACTCCAGAGGCCCTCACTTCTTTCACCGTGTGAGGACACAAAGAAAAGACAACCATAGACGTATTAGTCCATTTTCATGTGGCTGATAAAGACACCTGAGTCTAGGAAGAAAAAGAGGTTTAATGGACTTACAGTTCCACATGCCTGGGAAGTCCTCACAATCATAGCAGAAGGCAAGCAGGAGCAAGTCACATTTTACATGGATGGCAGCAAGCAAAGAGAGAGAGCTTGTGCAGGGAAACTCCAGTTTTTAAAACCATCGGATCTTGTGAGACTTATTCACTATCATGAGAACAACATGGGAAACACCCACCCCCATGATTCAATTACCTCCCACTAGATTCCTCCCTTGACACGTGGGAATTGTGGGAGTTACAATTCAAGATGAGATTTGGGTGGGTTCACTGCCAAACCATATCAAAAGATGAACCAGGAAGTGAGTCCTCAAAGGACAACTAATTTGCTC
This sequence comes from Macaca nemestrina, assembly GCF_043159975.1. NCBI lineage: Eukaryota > Metazoa > Chordata > Mammalia > Primates > Cercopithecidae > Macaca > Macaca nemestrina. Next base: position 74,847,308 of record NC_092129.1, read on the forward strand.
GTGCCTTTTTCTTGGACTTCCAGCCCTCAGAACTGTGAGAAATAAATTTCTGTTGCGCATAAGCCACCTAGTCTATAGTAGTCTGTTATAGCAGGCTGAACTAACACACACCCCCATTATTAATATCCCCTACCAGAGTTGTACATTTGTTGCAATTAATGAACCTTCCTTGACATGTGATTATCAATCGGAGTCCATAGTTTACCTTAGGATCCACTCTTGGTGTTGGACGTTCTACAGGTTTGGAAAAATATATAATGACATATATTCACATATCATACAGAGTAGTTTCACTGCCCTAAAATCCTGTGTGCTCTACCTATTAATCTCTCCTCTCACCCCATCCCTATTTTTTTAACTGTATTTATAGTTTGCCTTTTTTACAATGTCATACAGTATGTAGACTTCAGATTGACTTTTGCTATGGTTTGAATGTTTGTCCTTTTCAAAACTCATGTTAAAATTTAATTGGCATTGTAATAGTATTAAGATGTAGGACTTTTATGAGATGATTAGGCCATCAGGGATCCACCTTTATGAATGGGATTGGTGCTGTTATAAAATGCTAAGCTCAGCCCTGTCTTGCTCTCTTGACCTCTTGCCCTCTACCATGTGATGACACAGCAAGAAGGCCCTTATGGGACACTGGCATCTTGATAATGGACTTTCCAGCCTCCAGAACTGAGTCAACAAATTTCTGTTCATTGTAAATTACCCAGTCACAGGTATTCTGTTATAACAGCACAAAATGGGTTAATATAGCATCTTTCACTTATTAATATGCACTTAATTTCCTTCATGTGTTTTCATAGCTTAATAGCTCATTTCTTGTTAGTGCAGAGGAATATTCCATTGTCTGGATCTTCCACAGTTTATTTATCCATTCACGTATTGAAGGACATCTTGGTTGCCTCCAAGTTTTGGCAATTATGAACAAAGTGGCTATAAACAGCTCGTGTACAGGTTTTTATGTGGACACAAAATTTCAACCCCTTTATGTAAATATCAAGAAGTGTGATTGCTGGATCATATAGTAAAAATATGTTTAGCTTTATCTGAAATTGCCAAACTGACTTCCAAAGTGACTATATCATTTTGCATTCCCAGAAGCAATGAATGAGAGTCCCTATTGCTTTACATCCTCACCAGCATTTGGTAATGTCAGTGTTCTTACTTTTGGCTATTGTAATGGATGTGTAGTGGTATCTCATTGTTTACTTTGCATATTCCTGATGACATCTGCTGTGAACCATCTTTTCATATGCTTGTTTGCTAACTGCATATCTTCTTTGGTGAGCTGTCTGTTCAGATCTTTGGCCCATTTTTTAACTGGGTTCTTTGTGTTCTTATTGTTAAGTTTTAAGCATTCTTTGTGTATTTTGAATTTAAACACTTTTTCATCAGGTAAGTCTCAACAATTTGTTCTTTTAAATAATTTCTTAGGCTATTCTATATTCTTTTACTTTCATATATTTTTGTAAATAGCTAGATAACTTCTATCAAAAAAGCTTTGATTGAAATTGTGTTAAATTCATATATCAATTTAGTTATAACTAATATCTTAATGATATTGGCTCTTAACAGTTTTATTTCTTTCTCTATGATCTTTAATGACTTATAAATCTGTTTTTTTTTTTTTTCCTTACTGCAATGGCTGATACTTCAATTATAGTGTTTAGTAGAAGTGGTGAAAGGGAGCATTCTTGCTGTGTTAATGATTTTCGAAAAAAGAGTTCAGTACTTTTGCCATTTGATGCTAGATTTTTTTTTAATTGGATTAAGGAAGTACCTTCCTATTCTTAGTTTGCTAAAAATGTAGATGTGAATATGTGTTGAATTCTGCCAACTGCTTTTTCTGCATCTACTGGAGTGATGTTACAAATTTTCTTCTTCATTATTTTAATATGGTAAATTACATTGTTTGAGTTTTAAAAAATGTTCAACCAATCTCCTTTTCTGAGATAAAACTTACTTGGCAATAATGTTTATTTATATACATTGTTGGATTCCATTTGCTAGTATTTTGCAAGAAGTATTTTTATGTATGTTCATGAAGGGTATTTGATTTGGTTTATACCCAGAAAATGAGTTGTAAGTCCTTCCACCTTTTCATTTTTTCTGAAGATATTTCTCTAAGATTGATTTTATTTTTTTCTGAATATTTATTAGGATTCATCTGTAAAATGATTCATGCTTGATTTTCTTTTTCTGTTGTTAAAATTTCAAATATACAATAACGAATTCAGTTTCTTTAATTTATACAGAAATATCCAAAATTTCTGCTCTATTTTTTATTATTTTAAAGTGGTATTTTTCAAGGCATTTTTCATTTCATGTAAGTTTGCTAAATTTATTGACCTTTTCCCAAAATATTCTTATTTTCCTTTTAATATCTGTAAGATTTGTGTTGATTATCCCATTTTCATTTCTGATATTAGTGATTTGTGGTTTTTTTTCTTCTTTTCTTGATCAGTCTAGGGATTGTCAATTTTGTGGATCTGTTGAGAAACTACTTTATTCTTGGTTCATTTCCTCTGTTGCCTTTTTTCTATTGTGTTGATGTCTAGCCTTACATTTATCATTTCATTCTTTCTACTTCTTTTGACTTCTGCTCTTATTTTTCTAAACTTTTTGTTAGAACTTTAGGTCATTGAGTTTAGATCTTTTTTTCCCTAATGAAAACATTTCTCTAAATATTATTTTGTGGCATCCCACTATTTTGATATACTGAATTTTTGTTATTTAGTTCAACATATATTAAAATTTCATTTATGATTTGTTTCTTCAACCCATGAGCTATTTAGAACCATTTTAACCTGCCAAATATTTGGGGTTTCCAAGGTATCTTTCTGTTATTAATTTCTAATTTAATTCCATGTGTCCAGGGAATATCCAGTATATTATGTCAGTTTTTTAAAAGTTTTCAGATTTTTTTTCACATTTATTTTTGGTAAATGTGTCATGTGCACTTGAAAATGTTGTATTTTCTGTAGAGTTTTGGATAAATTGTTCTCTAAATGTCAATTAGATCAAGGTGATTGATATGATTGTTTAAATCTTCTATGTATTTCCTGATTTTTCCTCTGTAAACATTCCATCTATTGCTGAAAGAGGGATGCTAAAATCTCCTATTGTGATTGTGGAATTGTCTCATTTTTGTTTCTTTTATTTTTCCAATTTATCCTGCCTTCATATTGATGATTCGTTGTTAGGTACATACATATGCATGGTTATTATGTCATCTGATGAATTGTCTGCATTTATCGTTATAAAATGTCTATCTTTATAATAGGAAATACTCTGTCTTAAAGTCTGTTTTATCTACTATAAACACTGCTCCTTCAATCTTCATTTGCTTAAAATTTTCAATGTTCCATCCATTTTCTTTCCCAAAATCTGTTTATATATTTAAAACGCCTCTGTCCTAGGCAGCATTTTATGACTGTTTTGCTTTTTTATCCATTCTGACAATCTTTGATTTTTTTCAATTCTTTTTCTCTTTTCTTTTCTTATTTATTTATTTATGTTCGTAAATGATTAAGCTCTTTAGTGGTGATTTCTGAGTTTTTGGTGCACCCATCACCCAAGCAGTGTACCCTGTACCCAATATGCAGTCTTTTATCCCTTACCCCTCACCACCCAAAGTCCATTGCATTGTTCTTATGCCTTTGCATCTTCATAACTTAGCTCCCACTTATGAGTGAGAACACATGTTTGGTTTTCCATTCCTGAGTTACTTCACTTAGAATAATGGTCTCCAATTCCATCCAGGTTGCTGCAAATGCCATTATTTCATTCCATTTTATGGCTGAGTAGTATTCATTCCATGGTGTGTGTACATATATATAAAACCACATTTTCTTTATCCACTCATTGACTGATGGGCATTTGGGCTGCTTCCATATTTTTGCAATTGCGATTGTGCTGCTATAAACATGTGTGTGAAAGTATCTTTTTCATACAATGACTAATTTTCCTCTGGGTAGATACGCAGGAGTGGCACTGCTGGACAAAATGGTAGACCTATTTTCAGTTCTTTAAGGAATCTCCACACCATTTTCCATAGTGGTTTTACTAGTTTGCATTCCCAACAAAGTGTAAAAGTATTCCTTTTTCACCACATCCAGGCCAACATCTTTTTTTAAAATTTTTGATTATGGACATTCTTGCAGGAATAAGGTGGTATCATATTGTGGTTTTGACTTGCATTTCCCTGATAATTAGTGATGTTGAGCATTTTTTTCACATGTTTGTTGGCCATTTGTATATCTTCTTTTCGGAATTGTTTATTCATGTACTTACGCCAATTTTTTGATGGAATTTTTTTTTTTTTCTTGGTAATTTGTTTGAGTTCCTTGTAGATTCTGGATATTAGTCCCTTGTTGGAAGTATAGACTTCAAAGATTTTCTCCCACTCTGTGGATTTTCTGTTTCCTCTGCTGATTATTTCTTTTGGTGTACAGAAACTTTTTAGTTTGAGTCCCATTTATTTATCTTTGTTTTTATTGCATTTGCTTTTGGTTTCTTGGTCATGAAGTCTTTTCCTAAGTCAGTGTCTAGACATGTTTTTCCAATGTTTTCTTCTAGAGTTTTTATGATTTTAGGTCTTTAAGTCTTTGATCCATTGTGAGTTGATTTTTGTATAAGGTGAGAGATGAGGATCCAGTTTCATTCTTCTATGTGTGGATTGCCAATTATCTCAGCATCATTTGTTGAATAGGGTGTCCTTTCCCCACTTTATGTTTTTGTTTACTTTGTCAAAGATCAGTTGGCTGTAAGTATTTGGCTTTATTTCTGGGCTCTTGATTCTGTTCCATTGGTTTATATGCCTATATTTATACCAATACCATGCTGTTTTGGTGACTATGGCCTTGTAGTATAGTTTGTAGTCTGGTAATGTGATGCTTCCAGATTTGTTCTTTTTGCTTAGTCTTACTTTGGCTATGCAGGCTCTTTTTTGGTTCCATATGAATTTTAGAATTGTTTTTTCTAGTTCTGTGAAGAATGATGGTGGTATTTTGATGGGAATTGCATTGATTTTGTAGATTGCTTTTGGGAGTATGGTCATTTTCACAATATTGTTTCTACCCTTTCATGAGCATGGGATGTGTTTCCATTTGTTTGTGTCATCTATGATTTCTTTCTGCAGTGTTTTGTAGTTTTCTTTGTAGAAGTCTTTCACTTTCTTGGTTAGGTATATTCCTAAGTATTTTAATTTTTTGCAGATATTGTATAAGGTGTTGAGTGCTTGATTTGATTCTCAGCTTTGTTGCTGCTGGTGTATAGCAGAGCTACTGATTTTTGTACATTAATTTTGTATCCTGAAACTTTGCTGAATTCATTTACCAGTTCTAGGAGCTTTTTGGATGAATCTTTAGGGTTTTCTAGGTATAGAATTATGTCATCAACAAACAGTGACAGTTTGACTTCCTCTTTACCAATTTGGATGCCCTTTATTTCTTTCTCTTGTCTGATTGCTCTGGCTAGGACTTCCAGTACTACGTTGAACAGAAGTGGTGAGAGTGGTCATCCTTGTCTTGTTTCAGTTCTCAGGGGAAATGCTTTCAATTTTTCCTGTTCAGTCTAATGTCTGTGGGTTTGTCATAGATGGCTTGCATTACCTAAAGGTAAGTCCCTTCTATGCCTATTTTGCTGAAGGTTTTAATCATAAAGTCATGCTGGATTTTGTCAAATGCTTTTTCTGCCTCTATTGAGATGATCATGTAATTTTTGTTTTTAATTCTGTTTGTGTGATATATCACATTTATTGACTTGGATATGTTAAACCATCCCTGCATCCTTGGTGTAAAACCCACTTGATCATGGTGGATTATCTTATCCATGTGCTGTTGGGTTCAGGTAGCTAGTATTTTGTTGAGGACTTTTTCATCAGGGATATTGGTGTGCAGTTTCATTCTTTTGTTATGTCCTTTTCTAGGGTTGATATTAGGGTAATACTGGCTTCACATAATGATTTAGAGAGGATTCTCTCTTTCTCTATCATTTGGAATAGGATTGGTACCAATTCTTCTTTGAATGTCTGATAGAATTCAGCTGTGAATCTGTTTGGTCCTGGACTTTTTTTGTTGGTAACCTTTTAATGATCATTTAAATCTTGCTGCTTGTTATTGGTCTGTTCAGAGTTTCTATTTCTTCCTGTTTTAATCTAGGAGGTTGTATATTCCCAGGAATCCATCCATCTCCTCTAGATTTTCTGGTTTATGTGCATGAAGGTGTTCATAGTAGCCTTGAATGGTCTTTTGTATTTCTGCAGTATTGGTTGTAATCTCTGTCGTTTCATTTCTAATTGAGCTTATTTGGATCTTCTCTCTTCTTTTCTTGTTTATTCTTGCTAATGGTCTATTATTTTTATTTATCTTCTAAAAAACTCATGTTTTATTTCATTGGTATTTTGCTTTTTTTTTTTTTTTTTTTGTTTCCATTTCATTTAGTTCTGCTCTGATCTTGGTTATTTCTTTTCTTCTGCTGGGTTTGTGTTTGCTTTGTTCTTGTTTCTCTAGTTGCTTGAGGTGTGACCTTAGATTGATATAGGCATTTAAGGGTATGAGCTTTCTTCTTAGTACAGCTTTTGCTGAGATTATATGGAGAATGATGATGCTTTTGTTTTATTGGGCTATCAATGGAGTTAGACTCAAACTTAAGAAGTGTCTTGCTTTCTTTGGATGATTGTTTAATTTTCATCTCAGTTCTCTTATTCTTTAATGAGTAGTCTTTAGCTGGTTTCATGTTTGCATTGAGAGGCCAGCCAGAGTCTTGTTAGGAATAGGGGTAATAAACAGAATGAGGGGTCTACAGCCTTGACGGTATTCTTTCTAGCATAATCCCACTCACTCTCCAGGAGTTGCTTAACATCCTTTTCCTGATCACTCTAGCCCAAAAAGACACTGGGTTTCTATTTGAATTTTAACTACTTGTATCATATTGCTTTATGACACTGCTTTTTTTCACAAAAGAAAAGAAAAAATGAGAAGCCCACTCTCATGCTGGTTACCTGCTTTTCTTTACATTTCAGAATCCTCAGACAATTGTCTACTGTATTTTGTACAGCATTTACAGTTGTTTTCAGCAGGAAGATTGTTTTGTAGGGAGATTATTCTACCGTATCAGAAGCTGAATTTCCAAATTAAGGTGCTTTTCAAAAGAACACTTTAGATAGTGATAATAAAAAAAAATTGAAAATTGGGGCATGAATCAGAATTCTGAATTTAAATATGGATTATAGTCTTCTAGATAAGATTTTACTGTTTATCTTCTTTTGTGGCCTTGGGTAAGTCAGTAAATATTTATAAGCTGCAAATGTTTTATCCTTAAAATAGGAATAGTGATCATGTCTCTGCCAAGTTCACAAGGTGTGAGGATAGCATGAAATAATGTTCAAATTATCAATTTTTGTTCATTTGTTGAAACTCTCATTATGTATTTTAAATACAACCTATGAAGTTTTAATAACTTCCTACTTAACTCACTCCACCCTTAGGGTTTTTTTCTGAGAATTTTATTTCTGAAAAGAAAATTTTAAATTTTCAGCCATCCACATCTGTAATTTACTTTCTGAACTTCCATTCCTACAACTTCATCTTAGATGAACCACATATGCCTTGTATATGTCTTTTGTATGCATCTGTCCATGGTTTGTTGATTTTAAATAGAATTCCCTCACTATATCTTTGGCTATGTAGATGTTGTCTTTTTCTTGATATCTAGCTCAAATACTACATTAGTTCATTAATAGCTCCAGCAATTCATTATCTCTCTATCTCTCTCTCCTGGATAATTGTATTTTCCCCTCTTTCTTCTAGATTAATCTCACTTATGTGTTATAGTATCTGTCATTAAAAAATAAAAATCTTATTGATTCTATATTTTTTTCTAGTTGCCATTCCATATCTTTTCTCTCCATTATTAGAAACTTAAAAGAGTCTATGTAGTATTTTCAATTCCTCTCCTTTTATTCTTTCTAGAACTCTCTCTAATCAGGTCTTCACTTCCACCAAATCATGGAACTTGTTCTTGTCAAGATCACCAATGACTTCCATGTTATTAAATCTAATGGTTAATTCTCAGTATCAAATTACTCAACCTCTTAGCAGCATTTGACAGAGGCGATCAATTCCTTCTCCCTGAAAAAAATTTTAATTCGTCTCCCGGAGAGTTAACTTCCTTGGTTTATCTCTCTGTCTCCCCAGTAATTTCTTCTCAATTTTCTGTCATTTTCATCTCCCTATCCTTGGAATGCTGTGCCTACTTTTTGTGCCTGTTATTATTACTGACTCTACTAACCATCTCATCATATCTTGTGGCATTAAGTACCAAATCCTGGCCTGTCCTCTCCTCTGAATTCTGGACTCACATATCCAATCAACTACTAAACTTGAATTTCAGAGCATATCTCAAACATAACATGCAAGGAAAAAACCCTCATCTTTCTGCCAGATGTGTTCCTTCACAGTCTTACTCATTTTAATGATCATAATTTAATGCTTCCAATTCCATTAGCCCCAAACTCAGTGTCCTCTTTTGACTCACTCTCACACCTCATATCTAGCCCATCATGAAATCCTCTTTGCTTTATCTTCATACTATATTAAAAGAAATACGACATTTTCAACACCCCCAATGTTGATACTCTGGTCCAAGCCAGCGTTATCTCTTACCTGTTTATTTGCAATAACCTCCTAATTTATCTTGCTTCCATTTTTGTTCATTGTGTATTCTAAAAATAGCAGCAAGAATGTTCTGTTTTTAATCATGTCATTCTTCGCTCAAATACCTCCAATGGTTTCCCATTTTACTTGGAGTAAAAGTCAAAGTCCTTGCATTGTCCTAAAGGGACTTACACTGTTTGGCTGCCTTTCTTTTCTCATAGTCTCCTATAATCTCCCTTGTTTCTTCTTACCCTTCAGCCACATCATTTTTATTCTTCTTTGAATGTGCCAGGTTACCTCCAGTTTGACATTTTCCAAGCATAATACAAGGATTTAGGGGGATAGCTGTGATGTAATGTAATGCTTTGATTTTTATGGGAATAAAGTAATTACTGATGCAAATAAAAGTCAGTATAAATACATTCACTTTATTTATTACTATTATCATGATCACCATCAATGGAAACAACAGAATATGAACCAAGTTCTTGAAGTTCTACTTAAAATTAGGTACATTTACTTGTTTGTGCATGAATAAATTCATCAGATTCTAATACATAACTCATAGTGAAATTATAAAGCATGTATTCTGATAAATGCAATTATTATCATATACTTATCACATTTTTATATATTTATTTAATAAAATATAAATATGTATTTATATAAATTGCATATATTTATCATATTGCATACTGATAAATGTATGCAATTAAAACAAATTAGGAATGGGATTGGTAAGTAGAGCTAACTCCCAGGCTGTTGGTGGTTGGCAGAATGGACCATTAAAGCAAACCTCTTCTGCTGCATAATTTGGTGAGTTTTGTCAGGGGTGATTTTGTCACTCTACATTGGTCATATCTGTACATTTTCCATATGTAAATTTCAGAAATAAAGCAAAATATGGAAAATTTTAAGAACATTTAGAGTAACCAATGCCAACTAAGAAGTAAGAAAAATAGAGCTACTGCTTATAAGTTGAAAGCAGTGGGCATATTTAACCCAGACAGAGAACAGTTTATGAGAGAAACTAAACAATAGGAGCTGACCTACAGTTTGGACACCAGATGCTCTCAAGCTACTCTGAAAGTGGCCACTAAAGAGTTTACTGGAAGAATTTTCTCATGTTCTGTGTTGCTCATTCCTGACATGGTTTGTCCGTGTCCCCACCCAAATCTTATCTTGAATTGTAGTTACCATAATCTGTATGTATCTTGGGAGGGACCCAGTGGGGAGTAATTGAATCATGGGGGCAGTGATCCCCTTGCTGCTGTTCTTATAACAGTGAGTGAGTTTTCATGAGATCGGATGGTTTTATAAGGGGCTTTTCCTCCTTTTCCTCAGCACTTCTCCTTCCTGCCACCATGTGAAGAAGGATGCGTTTGCTTCCCCTTCTGCCATGACTGTAAGTTTCCTGGGGCCTCTCCAGCTATGCTGAACTGTGAGTCAATTAGACTTCTTTCCTTTATAAATTACCCAGTCTCAGGTATGTTTTTATTAGCAGCATGACAATTCATGAATTACATCATGAAAAGTGGATGTAGATGCAATCTCCATGCTAAGATTTGAACATAAGATCATTTTTCGTGGATCTAGAATAGTTTATCTGTGGTCCCTACAGAGGATGTAGGTGCTGACTCCATTGACCTCTCAAGGCCTCTTTCAACCCTATCATTGTATGAGTCTATTATTAAGTAGTGAATGAGGGGATCATTTAATTAATGTTACAATTAAATCTGCCTGAGGTATGGTTATATCCCTGGCATTTCTGAGAAAGCCATAGATGTGATTTCCTTGAAAAGACCCTTTTGAGAAATAGAAGAAGCCTTGCGGAGTTATTAAAGCATCATCTGTCTTTTGGCATTGTGAAGGACTAGTCTGTTTATCACAGAAAAATGCTTAATAGGAAATTAGTAACCATATACAACAGCATGGCAAAAGATCAGCTATTTTGCTTTCGACAAGAGCTAATAATTTTTTTAGCAGTATAATGCATGATTTTACCTTCCATTTTTCACAAAATAAAAATATTTGCATACTTTTTTCAGGAGTGAGCCATAGTATTGTGCAAAAACTAAGAATCATCTAAAACAATAGCTTAGCATAAATAAAAAAAAAGATTGGATTGTAAATGCATAACGAAAAACAATACTAGTCCTGCCTCATTGCACTGAATTTCTGCAGAGCATAAAACTTTCATTAGAAACAAAACTGTGAAAATAGTAAATGGATATTACAAATTAAAACTGGAGCAACTACAAGGTGCATCCCCCAAATAATTTTTCTCCATTCACCATGTTCTAGTTGTGTTGGAAGCTCTTTTTTGATTTGCAAAACAAATTTCACTCTCCAAATTAAGGAAAATATTTTTGATGTACATGATTATAACAGGCTGTTGAGTTAAGACTCTAAGGCCTTTGGAAAATAGAGAATCTGATTATTTCTAATACTGAGCAATATAATATAATAAGTTGAAATTCTCTTATTATCAAAACTCTTTTTCTACATTCAAATGATTCCCAGTGAGGCACTCAAAATCGTACTCATTACAACATTTATATTATTCCTATTATTGTGGTTAGCAAGTATTACTGTATTTCGAGGAGAAAGAGGTAATAGCCTTTGATGAAAAGAAGCCAGAAGCATATGAAACAGCTGTTTTAGCTAGCCAAAGGGGAAAAAGTTTTTTGTTGCTTTAATCTACTTACATTTGGATGACTGTTGGCCATCAATTTTAACCTATGCTTGCTTCCTCTAATTTTCGTGGGTAACCAATGTGGCACATATCCCTCCAATAATTAAAGTGTATCTATTCTGAGCTTTCCTGTGGAATTATTCACCCACAGGGGAATTTCTGTCTTGGGAAACAGAAGTAAACTTTTACAATCACTTTTTTTTAATCAAAGTACATAAGCATACTTACAGTGTTTGTTTGTCAAATTCTGTTTTCAAATCCAAGTTTCCTAATTGACTCTGCTGGAATGGAAATACAAAAAATAACTTCCTTCTACTTACAAGGAAAATATTTGGAATATGCTGGGTTATTGAATGATGATGTCAATCTTTCGGGTATTTGGGGCATTGACTCTTTATAGAGTCCTTATCTCATTGGGGCCATAATGTCATGTGAACTCCCAGGCAGAAGAGCTTTAGTACTGGCCTCACTGACCTGTCCCACACATATTTTCTGAATCTTCAGCCCCTGTTGTAGCTGCTTCCCTCTCTGTCAGCCTCTATTACCTTAATGCAATTGGTAGGATTATCACTCATTTAAAAAGAGAAACAAGGAAGAAAATAAGGTATTTATTTCTTATGATCGTTTAAGCTTGTATCTTTGTTCGTCTTAAGTATTACTCTCAAACCCAAACTTCACCTTGGACTTCCACATGGTGATAGTTTTCCTGGTAATATTTTTTATTTGAAAGAACTAGTTGAAATAATTCTGACTTTTATTATATATTTGGAACAGCACGAACTTAGCTCTATGGAAACTATATAAATGTCTGTGATATACAGAAACTCTTTTTTAGAAAAACTGTAAGAAAGGCAAGCAAATGTATTTATAAAGCATTGTATAAGCTGTATCATGGGGAAATAAAAAATTCAGACTGATTTTATCTACTCAGCTCTTCCACAAATTTGGTTACGATGTGACAAGAGATCTGGACATGGCCACATGCTTCATTTTTCAAATGCCTTTCACCACCTTGTCAAGTACTGGTTTTCAGCTGGTAATTTTGGTTTGACCATTCCACACCTGGAAGAAGGTGTGGTGCCTATATCTCTACTCCTTGAAGCTCTAGAGTCAGCACAAGAGAGCAATATATAGGCTATGAACCTTTGAAGAAACAAAAATTAGGTCTTTAGAAAATGTTGGGAATCTTGTATTAAATTTTCTACAAAGAGCTATAATAAAATGATGACCTCAAAACATGGTAAGATGGCTATTACCTTTCTGCATTTCACAAGAGAATGATGTTTTTAAAAGAAGAATATAAAGAGTTTCTATTAGTTTGAATTTTACCAAAAGCGGATCCTTGAAGAAGGATTTGGGTGTAAGTAGTTTGGGAAGTGTTCTCAAAAAATGCCCCGTGATAGTGGAGAAGGAAGGTAGGGATAGGAAGACAGACAATGAAATGTGTTTTAAGGAGATCATTGCAGTGGGCAACAGGGGCTCAAGCCACATAAGGACCCTCATAAAAACTGTGTGAAACCCCATTCAGAATTGTCCTCAAATGAGGTGAGGAAGTTTGAGTGTTTATCCACTGATTGCTATCCCTAATTGTCTGAGGATCATTCCTGCAGGGCTAAGTTCCTAACAATTCTACCTTTCCCCAGACAGGAGCTGAACATTCCCCCATAACCAAAGAAATCATTCTGAAAAGGTGATGCATGGAGCCATGGCATATACAAGAACCAAATGCAGGTTAGCTCTGAGATGGGATGAAGGCATATGGGCAGTGTATTCACAGGTATGTATTGCTATATTTCAGAGGGCAATAACATCTATGAAAAAGTAACCTTGTAAATACATTGTATCAGAGTTCAACAGGAAAGAAGAACCACTATGAATGATAGCGAATGGGGATCTGTTGGAGAAGTCTATGGAAGACAGTTGCTTCGGTGTCTGGCGAAGGGCCCGAGCTTGCTATAGCTTAGCAGGTGTGGCAGTCAGGAAGGAAAGCTGCACGTGAAGTGGGAATGAGTGAGAGGGAGTCAGAACCTTCAGGAACACTCTGGAATCCCTGAGGACAAACTGGAGCCTGTTCTTGTTTCTCACTGCTCCCAACCTCTACAACAAAGGTGATCTGCAGAAGAAATGGCTGGTCTTTGTGAAAAGGTGGCACAGAGTACCTTGCCCCAAACTAGAGATGCAGCAGGTGCTCAAGGAGCTGAACTGCTCCACTGCTGACTCCTGCCAATGAGGTGGCTAGAGGTCTCCAGCAATGTGCATGAAATGCAACAGTGCCGGTGGCCTTCATCAACCTTTGGAACATAATGGCTACTGCTTATCTCTGCCTTCCAAATCTCACAGGCGTTTCTTTTATGGTCATTCTTTACCCACAAACATAAAGAGAAGAGAATTCAGGGCATTGCACCAAGTTTACATGGCACAAAGCCACCACATCCACATTACGTTGGTTAAATTCTATTTATAGGGAAGGGCACGTAAAATGTATGTAGACATTTGTGAAATCAAGGTGATGAGTGAACTTTAATAGTTCTAAGTGTTATTTTAGCTTTAATATTTAAAAAATTTTTAAAGTTTAGAGATACTGAAGTAAAAGAACCCTCTGAATGAGCCTTTATTATAACAAAAAATTTAGCCAATTTCTCATGGTATTAGATATTCAAGGTTTTATTTGATTAGGTTAATGTTGTGTGTATGGAGAACAAGGAGGTATCTATCTGTATTATTAATCAAACAAGAAACTCCATATTTTCCCTACATTTTCAAAGATAAAATAAAATAAGAAAAAATAAAATCAAATCATATTTTCTCATTGCACTATTGAGCTCTTGTTGGAAAATGGCATGTGCTAGACATGAGAGTAGTTGAACATAAAGATAAATGTTCAAATTTATAAAACTGATTTCTGGAGAGTGACACCGAGAGTGAGCTGAGGCTTGCAAAAAATGGCAATGGCAACAAAAAGATTCTTTGAAGTTGTATTTGGAGCAAGAAAGAAACAAAGAAGAGAGGCCCTCTGCTGGGAGCAAAAGATGTCACGCTAGCAGATGACAGAAAGAGCAGAGCTCTTCAGCTTCAATTCTGCTAATCCTACTCCACAGGGAAAATTGTGTTCCAATGGGAAAGATATTTTAGAACAAATATGTTTAAAGACATGGAAGCCCAAGGAAGTGAAGGAGTCATAAAGCCCCCGCTTTGAATGAATTCAAAAGTCAGTGTCATCTGTTTGTTCGTGCATTCATCCATCGAGCATGAACTGAGTGTTTACCATGGGCCATAGACTGCGCTGAACAAGGAAGAAACAGTCATTCTCAGTTCCCACATTCGAGGATTTCATCCTCTAGTGGAGGAGTCAGGAAAGGAAAAACGCAAATGAAGTTCTCTAGGATACTTCATATGCCTAGTATTCCATGTTAGGGTCGTGTGTAGGATTCAACGGAGGCCTAATCTAGTGTGGAGAAGGGAATATTTGAGCTCACAGACTTCTCAGAGTCCTGAAGAATGGGTAGGATTCTACAAGGTAGGAAGTGAAGGGTAGAGTTGGAGAAGAACGCTTCTGGTAGAAGAAAATGCTTGTTCAAGGGCCCAAAATCACACCGGGTGCTATTGAGGGCATCTGCCTATGTGATCACACATCCACTGTTGGCAGTTTCTGAGACACCATGGTAGATGGAAGAGGTTCCAGAAGATTGGGGATGATAACAACTTGATTTTCAAAAATGGGATCATATAGAACAACTCCTGTTTTTCTAAATTTTAACTGTTTTACTTGCATATACAGATCCAATTTAATGTTCTTTGTACCAGACACCTAACAGTGAAAGAGAGGCCTATATTTCACGCAAGGGTGTTGTTGATGACGAAGGAAGAGGTCCCAATTACACAGCCCCTCATTCTCCCATATTTGGTTCTAGAATCTCAGGGTGGAATGGTCTTTTGACTCTTACTCATTCCAGTGAGACATACTTGGAGGATTGTGAGCTGGGTGATCAGGGCTACCACCTATGGCCATGTAAAGTGTGCACAGCCCCAGAAGGTACCAGTCACAGTGGTGCTGGGACCCCACACATGACATAGTTAGGCCCAGTGACAGTTGGCTGGCAGAACAATTTAAATTAATGTTTATCAATGTGTTACCACTTCCTGGCAGGAGGTCTCTAGTGAGGTAACTCAGGGCTCCATAGTTCTGTCCTCCCTGGCAGCACTACTTTGGCATTGAAATGCAGTGACCTAAATTTCAGATGATAAATAACTGGAAGAGATAGGCTGTAAATTGGATGAAAGAGTCAAAATTAAAGAAAGCAATTGCCAGTTTACAATGAAAGGCCAAAACAAAGAATGTGAAATTTATCACAGATTAGATATAAGGCTCTGAATTTTGTTGGGAAAATCAATTTTATGAGTAAGGGTTGGAGGAGACAAAATGATTTACGTAAAAGAAGGCTTGTAAAGTTTAATTAATCATGAGCTCAGTATAAACCAGTAATGTGATGTGGCTGCTGAGAAAACAAAGGTGATCTTTCTTTTTCCGTGAAATTTTCCTTCTCTGATGTTTTTTTCAAATTACAAAATAATAAATGCTGGTTTTAAAATGTGAAGCCAAAACAAAAGTTTAAAAGCACGTAAAAAGGAAATATTAACCTCTTTTCCTTTCTAGTTCTTGGCCCCCCTTCCCCGGCAACAAAGAATTCTCCACCCAAAATGTCAACAGTGACCAGGTTAAGAAACTTGGCCTTATGTTGACACAGCCAGTGTATCTCTCTGCGTATCTTATGTCCTGTATATTACTTCCAGGAAAATTTTTCAAGCTGGGATCTCCCCCCCTTATAAAATGAGGATAATAACAGGATCCACCTCATAGAGTTGTTATGACAATTAAATATAATCAAACATGCACAACATTTAGACCAGTGGGGAGGAAAATCAGTGGAGGCACAGGAAAGAGTGAACCTTCATGCAGAATGCCACAGCTGGAGGAGGCGCTGGAGGGACGTTCTGCCATGGGGAAGGAGGATGGAGGGTTTTGTTTTTGTTTTTGTTTTTAAACAGAGTTTCGCTCTTGTTGCCCAGGCTAGAGTGCAATGGCTCAATCTTGGCTCACCACAACCTCCACCTCCCAGGTTCAAGCAATTATCCTGCCTCAGCCTCCCAAGTAGCTGAAATTACAGGCATGCACCACCACATATGGCTAATTTTGTATTTTTAGTAGAGATGGGGTTTCTCCATATTGGTCAGGGTGGTCTCGAACTCCTGACCTCAGGTGATCCACCACCTTAGCCTCCCAAAGTGCTGGGATTACAGGTGTCAGCCACCATGCCTGGCTGAGGATAGAGTTTTTACAGGGCTTTAGCAAAGAGGGTTGAGCTGAAGCTCAGCTAGTTTGGGAAATATTTGCTCAGAAAGGGTCCTTGAAATGAGGGAGGAGTTGCTGGGTGGGGGGTGGAATTTTTTAGTCCTTCAAGGGCTTCTTATGCTGGTGCATAGAAGGCACTCAATAAACGCTTGTTGATGTTGATGCTGTTACTCTGTTGTCCCCCATTCTGGGCTGGGTCCCAGTAAGGCTGCTCACCTCTGGGAGGAGCCAAGGCAGAAGTTCTCCATGCTCTGGGAGCCCACAGCCTGACTCAGAGTGATCAACTGCACCCTGCCAAGGAGGGGATGAGCTCTGCCTTGTACATTTTGGCTCCTTTTTCTGGAAGTAGATGAAAACAAACCACATGAGAAAGACAAAGGCTATTTTTTGAGAACGTGCTATAGCAAGTCGGTTGGCCACAGTCATTCGTGTTTTGGCAGAGGCTTCCAGGTAGGCAGAGGGCTCTGAAAGTGGGCAAAGGGCCAGCTCTAGGTGTCAGCAGCTGGCAGCCTGTGGGATGGGTTTAGGGGACATGTTTGGATTTCTCTGGTGGGTCCCGAGTTGGAAGTAGAGACAAAAATGAGTGAAATTGTCATTTATATTAATCAGTGCCTGGCCATTTTGGGCCGATTATTAGAGAAGTTATTGTTTCGTTTCCTGGGTTGTTCTTAAAGATAGCAGTCTGGCTTTCTGGGTGCCTAATAGAAACCGGGTTGCCTTCCTGGGCAGGTTGCTACAGGAGTGGGTCCAAGCTCTATCTTTACATTGGTCCAGCCATTGTTTGTATGTTCAGATTTCGCCTCTTGCTTTGCTTTTACTTTCCTTCTGTTTATCTCTTCCTTTCTAACTTCTGGTTATTTTTGTCTGGGGCAGAAAAAACTGATTTTCATTGATCATGCATTCATTCGAAGCGATTGTTTCTAACAAACATTTTATGAGGTAAGGGGCTAAAGATTTTGTTGCTCAGAAGTTCAGGTTCTTGAGACTTGACCCTGAAAATTCAAAAGCTAGGAATGGCATGCTTTTGTTCTCTTTATTCTGTTGCACTAACCTTTCCCAGAGGCAATGACAAGGAAGGACGTTTAAAAAATTAGCCAGCACAGGCCGGGTCCGGTGGCTTAAGCCTGTAATACCAGCACTTTGGGAGGCCGAGGCGGGCGGATCACAAGGTCAGGAGATTGAGACCATCCTGGCTAACACAGTGACAACCTGTCTCTACTAAAAATACAAAAAACTAGCCGGGCATGGTGGCGGGCACCTGTAGTCCCAGCTACTCGGGAGGCTGAGGCAGGAGAACGGCAAACCCAGGAGGCGGAGCTTGCAGTGAGCCGAGATCCCACCACTGCACTCCAGCCTGGGCAACAGAGCGAGACTCCGTCTCAAAAAAAAAAAAAAAAAAAAAAAAAAAAATTAGCCAGCCCATTACCCATACTTCACAAGACTTACTGTATTTGCCGTACGTGATATGGAGTTGCTCTACCCGGGGCTTCCAAACAACCCTGGAATGATGGAAAATTATTGGAGGGCAAGGTTTTAGAGACAGGGCTGAAGGCAGAACCTACCATGTGGCCTTATGAAAACTCAGGTTAGGTGGAGGGAAGCCATCTTTCTTTTTTTAATATGATACATTTGTTCAATTAAATTAAATTTGGCCTAAATCTGCCTCTGTACCTAGTGAGACGCTACCTAACTCAGCATGTAAACTGCAACCAGAGTATATTATTGTAACAAATAGCTGAGTCTCAGCCAATCACAGCAGCCCAACTTCAGCCAATCACAGACTGCCAACTGATTGGACCATGTCCACATAAGGCAAAGGCCTCATCACACCATGCTCAAATGGGGCAATTCAAGTTGTTTCCATATGTCTCTTCCTTTTTCTGTCTATAAATACTCCCTGCCCATGTTGCTGGGTGGAGCTCTCTGAACATCTCCTGGTTCAGAGGGCTGCTTGATTCCTGAATTGTTCTTTATTTAAAGAAACTTTGCTAAATTTAATGTCTGAAGTTCTTCTTTTAACACACTGATTGCTGAATTAAGTTTACAGAACTTAGTCTGGTATTTCTTTTCTTTCTAGGCACAAATGTCAGTATGTACAGGTCAGTTTTCCAATAGGTTGTGGTTTTGTTTACAGCTCTTTAGATGCATACATTAATTAGAGGTAGAGTCTATATTGTATAACTGAAAAACAGTTCGAATGAATTTATTTGAATTTAATCGATTTGCATTTCTCACAGGGCACTGGTATTTTCACTGGAGCATCAGGCTCACTTTTCATAATGAAAGTGCCTGAACATGGTTTTAGCATAACTCTTCAATTTTCCTATTTAAAATTATTACTAAATAAAATACCAATTACTAGATAAAATAGAGTTCCAATAAGTTGGGACTTTAGTCATATTTATTCTACTTGACTTTGAATTAAGCAATATTTTTAAATTATTTATAAACTAACTTTTGGATGATGCAAATTAAAATGTTTCAAAGTAAAGATAATAATATTAAAGAACTATATGATAAAAATAAACCACAAGGAGTAGCTTTTAAAATATCCATATCATGCCTGCCCTAATGAGATAGTTTTGTGATAAATACGTTTTGCATATGACATTTAAAGCAGTAGATTAAAGGAAAGGAAAGATTGAAAGTTAGCAGGAGTAGGAATAAGATTTTTATTTCAGTAGTTTCTTTTTATGATTGCATTAGTGGGCTACCATCAGAAGGTGGATCATGAAACCTCGGTTGTAACCTGCTGGGAGGCTCACAGTTAAAGATTGCAGAGCTCTGTTTCCTGGGTTCTAATGACTCTTACTTGCAGAACTTGGGGTATATGAGAGGTGTTTTTATTGGTTTATATGAGTATAGCTGCTTGCAGAAGAATTATAATTTGACTAAAGAGGGTATCCATAAAAAAGACATGGTCAGTTATGTCCCATTGCATTTAATACTAAAACGCCTTCGGTAGAGGCACGTTATGATTTTATTTCTGACTGTACATTGAATTATTTACACCTTCAAGGCAGCTGATTGAACTGCAACATCAGTCAATTAGCAAATCAAAAATTTATATGATTCCAATTTAGCATGGAGTCCTTCTCTCTCTCTTTTTTTTTTCTCTTTAGATTTTCACCCTGACAGTGACAAATTACTCCTCTGCTGGCTGAGATTGGAAATTAAAAGCATTTAGAGTTGCTCATGCATTTATGCTAATGAGAACTTCTGATATGATTTGCATGCAAAAGAGGACAATCTGAAAGCTCATCAGTTTTTCATGCTTCCGCATTTTGATGTAGCAGAATTTTTTCTGTTTTTCTGTGGAGCAATATTTTTTCTTCAGGAAACAATACCAAATGTGAACAAAAAGAGTTCTTTTAAGTCAGAAAGTTCTTCTTTTTTACCCTCCAGATTCTTGTCAAATCCTATGCTCCCTCTTTCAGAACTGCAGCCCACATTCATTAGCATTTTAGATGTTTATCAAAGGAAGGATCCAGTATCTGCCAAGCAAGATTATAGCTCAGCTTCATTTTCAATTCAGCAAAGGGGGAGAAAAAGACCCGGGGACAGATGAGAAAAGGGACACGCACCCTGACAATCTTCTTCATACTTACACCCGAATTAATCCCATTTAGAGCAAATTTGATTAATCACCAAAGTTGGCAGTTTTAACTTTCATAGATAGCACTGACACATTTTAGGCATGGTCTTAGTATCCAGCTCCTCCACCGGCATTTGTATAGAAGACAGCAACATTAAAAATGAATACAGAAAACTTGAAGGGAAAAAACAAATGAGGAAGAAATGTACTCAACAGAAATTTTGAAAGGGATTTATTTCCATAAACATGCACTTATTGAACCATTAAGGTAGCAAAGAGTGAATTAAAGGGATGGGAAATAAGTAATTTTAAAAAATTTTTATTTTTTTTTAGAAATTAATCCCTCTCGTGATTCTTCTAATTGGGTGGAGGTTAAATGTTACATTATCAAAATGTAGTTGATGCTGTAGAAATTGTATTTTGTCCAAATACATTTGCTTTGTTATTGTTGTCAATTCTGATTATTTGAAGACTTTATTCACATTTAATGCAGTTCAGAACTTATTTTGCCCCAGCTATTTAAAGGGCAATGTACTTTACCCATAAATATAAATATAAATATAAATATAAATATAAATATAAATATAAATATAAATAAATATAAATATAAATATACTCTCCACTCAAATAGAAGAATCAGGCGACTTCTGCTGTTTTAAATGCACATAATCTTCTTATTTACCTAAGATGGTTTAAGGATGATTCCACAGAATTGCTGTTTGATTCTGGAGTTTAACAATGAAAAGATGGCAATCCGATTGCCTACTTGTATCCAGTGCCTTTAAGCTGCCCTCACATAGAGAAATGTGCACAATTTGAGCTGCTGAGGGTATTGCCCAGAGTCTTTGGGATCCATTCGGATCACTACCAATTTTATCTCTTAGTACTACACTGTTGCCCCATTCCCCACTCCCACGTCTCTTTCAGGAGCCTTGGGCTTCCATTTCACATTGTAACTTGACTAAAATGTTTATTTTGAGTGTCCATGGATTTCCACAAGTATGATGGACACCCTAAGCCAGGAATTCCATTTAGGGCACCATCTAATATTGACTGGCTGGCATTTGACCTTCACGTGAGAGATTTCTGGCTCTGAGTGCTACAACTTTCTCTTCATATGTTGACTTTTCACCTGGGTCAGCTCGTAATTCAGCTTACTTACTTACCTACCAGGAGGGAAAAGGGATCAAATACAATGAGATAATTATCTGTTTTGGGAGTGCTATAGACTGGTTTGCATCCCCCCAAAATCTATACATAACAGCTCGAACCCCCAGTGTGACTGTGTTTGGAGATAAGGCCAAGCAGGTGATTAAGCTGAAATGAAATCATAAGGGTGGGGCCCTGACCCAGTAAGATTAGTGTACTTAGAAGTGACACCAGAGAATTCTCTCTCCCTGCCACGTGACAACACAGCAAGAAGGTAGCTATCTACAAGCTAGGAGGAGAGCCCTTACCTGGAATTGAACTGACTAGCACTTTGATCTTGCACTTCCCAGACTCCAGAACTGTGAGCAAATACATTTCTATTTAAGCCACCTGTGATATTTTGTTATGTCAGTAGACTAATACAGGGAGGGAAGTAAGAAATACATTATTTCTAAATTTGGAACTTAATCATTTGTTTCCATCTATGCTATACTTACTACACATGGTATGGTCTAATGTGACTGTCTTATGAAATGAACTTTTGATCTGTTATCCTCCATGACCATTTAATTTAGTTAATCTATCATCTTTGTATGGATTTATATAAATGAATACTCAATGACAGGCAGAAAATTTTGTTCACTGAAGATAGAGGCACATGCAATATATAAAAATTTGCTGAGCAGAATTTTTGCAGTAAGATTACTTCTAGAATCCATCAGACATCTATAAACTCTTTCTGCCTATCCAATACATGCAGAGAGAAGACTTTGTCACACAGATATAATAGAGTTCTTTGTATTCTTGGAGGAGAGTTATATAATCGTAAACTCAGGAGGTGCAGGTCTTCATCCAATGACTAAATTAAAAGAAGGAGCTAGAGGTAGAGCTATTATGACATAAAGGCAAGAGACTCTAAAGTTTTCATTTTGAAGCATTACACAGAGACTGAGAATTGCTGTGGTGGGAATGTCAGCTCTACTATAAAAATTATACTGGAATTTTTCTGAAATAATTCCTGCTTTCCTTTCTTTTTTTCTTTTTCTTTTTCTTTTTTTGTTTTTGAGATGGAATCTTGGTCTGTCGCCCAGGCTGGAGTGCAGTGGCGCGATGTCGGCTCACTGCAACCTCCACCCGCCTCGGCCTCCCAAAGTGCAGGGATTACAGACATGAACCACTGTGCTCAGCCCCTGTTTTCCTTTCTTTTAAGGCTATATGTGCAAAGGAAAAAATTAACATCATTTCATTTACTCCAAGGTGTATTTTTTTTTCAAACTTTCTTAGAAAACAAATGACATCTTTGTGCTACATCTGATACGGGGCGATCAGTTTATTTTTTGATATCTGGAGAAGTATTAATGACCAGGTGCCATGAGGCTGCTCTAGCTGCCAGAATGGGAGTGAGAACAGCCAGGTGGAGGCAGTGGCAGGGCTCTCAGGGCTGGTGCAATGCTCTGTGCTATCCTGGAGGGACAGGAGTACTGAATTATTTCTCCCACCTTACTTTGCCCTTGGCTGCCAAAAGCTATGTTTTCACTATATTTCTGGTATAATTATTTATTCCTTCTGCTTGATAAGATTTGCATTCTTTTATTCTTATTACATATTTGCTTTTCATTGTAAATGACCTCCAATTCTTTCAAGGGGTGTCAATGAATCTAGCAATCACTAACACTTATTACAAGCACACTAAGTGCTAAGTGTTGATATGTGTTACAGTCTTATGAGGCAGGGAGGAGTAGTTTATAGATGAGGGGATGTAGACTTGGAAAGGACATGTAGCTTGCCTAAGGCTCAGAGTTTCTGTAAGTGGCAGAGCCAGGACTAACATCTGGGCTCATCTGTCATCAAAGTTGACAGTACAGTGATGTTAGTGGCAGAGGGTTGCTAGCTGGGACATCTTCAGATGTAATGTCCTCAGGTATTCATTGTATTTTCAACTCCAAAAAAGGATCAACAATGTATCTCTTTGGAAAGAAGCCAATTTGCTGGATTCTATCCACTGTGTGTGTATGTACAGAGTAATGTTTATGGAGGATAATCTGGTACCTTTTTTGGCTGCTCCTTTGAGGGAGTTATTACAAAGAAAAGGTTCAAATTAATGATGCAAATCAAGTTCCTTGACCCTTGCTTTATCAGTGCAGAGTTCTATCCGGAGTTAAGACAGGCTCTAGCATCTGCATTAACGTTACTCCATGGAACACGTCTCGTGCATAGCAAAAGCCCCACCCATTTTCCATTCTAACGGATCCTCCTGCAATACATGCTTACAGCATAAGCTCATATTTACACCAAACCATTGTCTGCGTCTAGTTGATCATTCATTCATTTAAGGCTTGTGAATGTGTTATGCTAGAGAAGCCAGGCAGACAATACTATTTCTTTAGCACATGCGCTTTTTGGGGCACAATTCTTCCTGCCTTGACAAATTACAATGATGGTTTTGCCAGATGGAATATGGACTCCCCAAGGAAATGTGGGGACTGCTAAGGACTCTGCAAAGGCAGCAAAACGTGTTCCACTTGGAACAGGAGGTGACAGTCAGAAGTCAAAGAGAGGTTGTACCAACAACCATTTACACTTATAAAGCCCCCTTTACAAAGGAGTCCCACAGCACAGTGCGTTTACACTTTTTAAAATGTCAGTGGTTAAGGACAACAGAGAGCAGCAGCAAACATAACCTTCAGTGTAGCCGTGAGTGCTGACAGAGAATAAGAGGTTGCGTGCTTTTTATAGGAAGCGTATTATACTCACCGCATTGTCTCGAACCACCATTGTTCCAAATGTGAAACTTTTGTTTGATACTAGTGGATTTTGGTGTTGCTGTGTGATGGCAGAATCTGATCCTAATTCAGCAAGTATGTCTAAGCTTTTTGCTACGTGAAATAAAATTACTCCAAAATTGCTACAAGGCGGCACTACTTTGTGGAGACTACGAACTAGAGTTGGTAACTTTGTTCTTTTCAAACAAGATACAGACACCTAAGTATTCTATATTCACACTACAATAAACTTTCTAAAATTTAAACATGCTTATTTGTTTTGATGCTTTGTCAAATTGTTGTTCTTTTTGTTTTTTATTGATATATAATAATTGTACATATTTTTGGGGTACATGTGATATTTTGATACATGCACACAATGTATAATGATCAAATCAGGGTAATCGGGAAATTTATTGCCTCAAACATCCACCTTTTTTGGTTAGGGAGAGAGAACATTTCAATTCTTCTCTTCTAGCTATTTTAAAATATACAATAAATTGTTATTAACTATAATTTCCCTACTGTACATTGAATATTAGAACTTTCATCTAACTGCATTTTTAGACTCATTAACCAACTTCTTTTCATTCCCATCTCTTCCCTTCCCAGCCTCAGTATCTATCATTCTACTCTTTAATTCCATGAGATCCAATTTTTTAGCTCCCACATATGAGTGAGAATATGTGATATTTGTCTTTCTGTGCCTGTCTTATTTCACTTAACATAATGGCCTCCAGTTTCATTCATGTTGCTGCAAATGACAGGCCATTTTTTGTTCTTTTTAAGTTGTTGTTCTTTTTATTCCATGCTGACAATATTGATAATTAACAATGCCCATGTGGGTGTCAATGGGCTTCCTTGCACTGTGCATGTATAAAACTTCATCTATGTTTTATACATGTAATAGTACAGTTCATTGAAGAGGACAGTGTTGTTTCAATTCCAAAACTGTAGATTTGTAAATTCTAAAATTTCTGATTCGACATCTTCTTTGTGGTTTCCTTAAACTGGAAAGTTGTCATTTTCTAAACAATGCAACCCATAAAATGTGGCAATTTATTGAATAAATCTAAACTTTCATTGTAGGATACAGATGTCTTTTTTGTATAGTTTTATGATATCCAAAAGGTTGAGATAAGGAAATGGATGACAAACCAGGCAGTTGTCAGAGAGAAGTTCTGAGAATGTTATTCATTGCTTCGTATTATCAATTCCTTCAGAAATCTGACTCTCTGCTCCACACACACTTTTTGTGGTTATAAAAGGTGAATGAAGAACTCAGAGATATTTCAGATGGTTTCATCCTGAGCTCCTAAATTTTATCTTTAGAGGATTTCTTTTGATTTATCTTTATGATTCATTTTTTAGTCTCCAGAATTATAAAAGTGAATCAATTTTGTCTCTAAATATAAATCAGAACTAATTGACAACAGTTTTCAAATTACTTCGAATTCATCATGAATCTGACTTTTGAAACATGAACAATCTTTTAATGGATTATAGATCTTCAAACTTTATCATAAAACACATAAAATTTTAGCAATAGGAGAGATATGCTAAATTATCTATCTCAAGTTCTGACACTCCATGTAATCTTTGTGGGTAAGGACTTAAAATAATAAAAACTCATACTTTCTCTCTTCCTCTCAACTGGCTGGAGGAGTTGGCTTCAGGATGCAGGTCTGCCCATTGGCTAGGGTAATGCCATGCTGTAAGTTTCCTTTGGGTATGCTTCACTCTGAGGCTCAGGCTGGAAGACTATTGGCTACCTGATGTATATTCTCATGGAAATGGCAGAAGCTCAATAGAGAAAACCCAAATGGGTAAAGTCACATCCCAAGTCTCTGCTCTGTCATGTCACTATTGTCTTATTCACCAAAGCAAGTCAGATGACCAAACTCAAAGTCAGAGAGTAGGAAAATATCCGGTGCCTCCATCAGACCACAGCAGATATGTGATTGTGTGTTACTATTGTAGGGAAGTGACACTTGTGACTGATCAACCAATTTCTGCTTAACCTAGCAATAGTGGATGATATTTCTACAATTGCTAATCTACCATAAACCTCAAAGAGGTACATAGTATTATTATTATCATCATTTTACAAAGGAGAACACTGGGACAGAGAGGGAACTAGTAACTTGCTGAGGATCACACAGCTGATAAATGGCAGAGCTTGGATTCAAACCATGTAGTCTGGCCTCACAGTCCTGACTAACCTTCTGTATGGGCTTAGCAGCTCTAAGCACCAATTTCTCTCTTTCTGACATACTAGAAAAAGTAAAATGTGATAGACACAATGGTGGCAGATCTCAAAAAAGTCAAGAAATATGTATTTACTATTAGTGAGAGGAGGCGTTACTGTAAAGCAATAAGCCAATATCACTGCCACACAACAAAAGCTTCCGAACCACAAGGAGATAGAGCGGAAGATACATGGGGGAAAAAGTTTGGAGCATGATGACATAGCAGATCTAAGAAAATATTGGCATAAGTCTGAGCCAAGATTCAGAAAAAGGAGTTATCATAGAATTGATTTAAAGATGCCTAAGAAAAGTAGGCAGGATAAGACAGCACAACCTACCTCTGATTAAAAGATTGAGATTTACCATAAAAATACCCTAATAAATGGACTGAAGACAAACCATACAGAAATACAAGAACATAAATAAAAGATGATGAGAAAATAGGGAGAATTGAAGCAACACCCTGGCAGAACTTAGGGGAAAAAAAGTGGAATAAAAACTGCAGAAAATAAATCGTAAATTGCGCAAAGAAAAACATACACTGTAGTAAGCAAAGACAGAGATTTAAAGGGTGGAACCAAGAATAGTGATCAAAATAGGATGAAAAATTATGAATGTTTTTTAAAAGATTAGAGGCAAACTTCCAATATAGTGTAAAGCAAAAGTGGTACAGCATATACATAATTGGAGTCTAAAAAGAGAAGTAAGAAAAAATAGGGGAAATGTATTTAAAAATATAATTCAAACATATTTTCAAAAATAAAAGAATATTTACAAATATATTTAAAAGTCGTATCCCATGGTGAGGGAAAGAACATCAGCATGGTCAACACTGAGATATAGCCTAACAAAATTATTGGTCTTTAAAGAAAAATAAAAAAGAAATCTCTGTACAACCAGGTTGCAAGAAGAAAGTATCACCCTGGCTTCAAATTTCTTCACAGTAACATTTGATTCTAGATTTGAATAGCAATACAAAATCGTAAAAGCTATTATCATGTCTCAGCTGCTAATATGTAAAATAGAAAGAAGAATGGAATAGAGTGGAATAGAATAAAGTCTGGAGATAAACACCAAATACATAAGAATGTAGGACTTAGGACAAAATGGCCTCATGAACAGTGGGTACAGACAGATTGTTTAACTTACAGTGTTGTGACCACTGAATGGTCATCTGGGGAAAAATGACATTGATTCCGTATTTCATAGTTCTTGCTAGGATAAATTTTAAATGAATGAATGAATTAGATGTGGAAAATAAAACTATGGAAGTTCTAGAAGAAAACATGGAATAATTTCTTGAAACTACAATGTCTTTCTAATATAATTCTTATTTCAGATGCTCTAAAGGACTGATAAACTTCACTAAAAATAATGATGTTATGCATGCTGTAAACAGGACATATGTAAAGTCAAAAGACAAATGACCAAGAGGGAAAATATATTTTCAACTTATGTAATAGACAAAGAGCATATATTTAGAATTCTCATAAATCAATAAAAAAAAGCAAAATATATAGAAGCAGACAGTTGAGGAAAAGGCTTTATCAACATATGACAAGATGTTTTCATCATAGTAGGGATCTAAAAATAAAGCTAAAGTGTTTTGTTTTTTGTATTAGAGTAATCTGAATACCTAAATTTGATAGTATGTTCTATTGCTGAGACTAAGGATTTGGCCTCTTCATTCATTGCTGGTGAGAGTGTAAATTTGTACAGGGCAGTGATATCATCTTAAAATATCTATAGTTTTAGCCTTCTTTTCCCTTCTTTAGACTTTATTTTGGAGTGTGGGTTTCATTTTTATTTCATTATAAGCAAGTGTTAGATTTTGTCAAAGCATTTTCAGCCTCTTTCAGTGAGATTATCATGATTTACTCCCATAATCAGTTAGCAAATGCATTATACTCATAAAAATGACCTGATTGAACCATTCTTTTTGTATCAGTCATGGTAGGGTCAGAAAGATGGATACCCTGTCTGGTGGTTCAAAAGTGGGAATTAAACGTAGGGAACGAGTTACAGATGTGTTGGGAGGGCTAAAGGGGATGGCTGGGGATGCTAAATTAACCCACAGATTGTGATAGCAGGAGCCACTACCATCCCTGGAGCTGGAGAGACAAGCAGAAGCCTTAGGTCGCTAAGTCATTGGAGAGGAGTTTACCCAGACCAGCAGGAGGTGGGACCTCTGAGGATGGACAGCCACTCCTGATAATCCCACCAGGAATTGTAAGGTTGGAGAACCAACCACGTATTTTCTGCAACTTCTGCCCTCCAATTTCCTGCAATACCTCCCATTGGCTAAACCTCACCAGAAGCCAGCGCTCAAGGAAACCAAAGACATGAGGTATTCAGATTAAGTTCCTTTCCCACGCAGAGCAGAACAGGAAAATGATCTCTGCACTCATGTCCTGGTGTATATTGTACTGGAAATGATGTAAAATTTATTTTAATACATTGCTGAATCTATTTTGTTTATATTTTACTTAGGATTTTGCTTCTGTATTACTGAGATTGGCTTTATACTTTTGTGTGTGAGTGTATGACGGCTAACTGCAAGTTTTGGTAATGGAGTTATGTGCTACGTTCTCTAGAGGTTGTGGAACATGTAGTACATGTTTTCATGCTCTGGAATGTGAGGATTATCTTTCTCTTGATCCAGTTTTATTATTTTATAACTTTTAAAGTTGAATTTTATATTGGAAGAAAATCTCCCCCATAATTTTTGTTATTATCTCTTTTCTCACTTCCACTGTTTTATGTTTTATTTTATTTATTTTTTTTAAACTCAGGTCTTCATTCTTTTTTTCCTGTTTAGATTTGCCAGGGATTGGCTTTTCATATATATGTTTTTAACTTTAAAATAAAACTTTTGGTTTTATTAGTAAAGTCTGCTGTTCTTTGCCTTTCCATGTAATTCTTTTTTGCTTTTGTTATTATAATTAGTCTAATTTTTCTAAATTAAAATTATTTTAATTCCTTGTAACTTAAGTTAGTGTTTATTTTCAATCATCTTGAGTTGAATGCTTATTTCACTTATTATCAGTCAGATTCATTTTAAGCCATTTTATACATTAAGACTTCATTTTTCTCTGATATGAATTCTCACGGATTTTGATAAGTAAGATATTCATTGTCATTTATATCTGAGTTTTTAAAAATCATTCTTTGCTTTCCTTTTTAATGTGAATTTGGAAAATTTGAAATGTTTACATGTATAGAAAGCTGACAATAATATGATTACCTACATGCCTACAGGAAAGATTAAATACTAATAGATACCAAAGTTTTGCCATATTCTCTTCATTTCATTTTTAACTTTAAAATAAATGAAACAGTAGGTAAAGCTAGAACTCGCCTCTGTTTTCTTCCATTTTTCTCCTGCTTAAGAGGGTAGATGTATCTCATTCCACTTCTTTTTAAATACATTTATGAATTTAAAATCAATATGTACTATATTTCGTGGTTTTAATTTCCAAAATTTTGCCATATAGTAAACATCATTTTGTGCATTTTTCACTTAATAACAATGTTTTTAGATTTATGATATATGTTGATATTCACAGATCTAGTTTATTCACTTAAATTGCTCTGTAGCACTCAAATTTTCTGAGTAAATCTCTGTATCTTTTACTTTAAGACAGGTTATTTCTAAATTTGTTTTTCCATATTATGTGACCACCTTTTCATATGTTTTTTATGGAGATATATGGACATTCTCTAAAAAGGTTATTTAAAAATAAAATTGCTTGATAATAGAATATTTCCAAATTAAACTTCAGTCTAGTGCTAAATTTTCTTCAAAACCTTTTATCAGTTTACACTCCAACCAGCAGTTCCCACTGTACTACACTTTCATCAGCATTTGGTGGTGCCGTTTTAAATTTTGCTCATATATGTTTAATTTCCACTCAGGTTTCTTGCTGTGTGAATTGCGTGGTAATATCCTTTGCTAAATTTTCTATAGGTTCTTTGCATTTTTCTTACTGATTTGTAGGTATTCTTTATATCTTCTATACTCAAATGGTTTCCTTGGTAATTGATCACAAATATTTTTCCTCCTAAATGACTCTCTCTTTTTTGAGTCATCTTTTATAAGTTCAAACTTTTTATTTCAATGGAGTCCTATTTAATGATTTTTTTCTTTATTAGGTATTATTTCATGTCATATTTGAGAAATTGTTTCCTGTCTTAATGCCATGAAGTTATTCTAAATGTTTTATACCTTTATTTTTTATTAAAAGTCTTTCTTAGTAAACTGTGTATTTAATAAAAACTCAGTGCATACTTACGTCTTAATCCTTTTAGGATAAATTTCTGTGTATGGTGTGAGGTAGAGATCAATTTTTGTCTTTTTCTGTATGCACGATAATTGCCCCTTGACATTCATTGAATAAATGACGCTTTCTCCATTGATTTGTATTGCCATCTCTGCCATATATTAAGATTTCAATTATATATTTCCATGATGTGTTTTCTGTACCTTTGGAAAGTTTTGTCTATTTCTAATTTCTCCCTGTTTTAATTACTGTAATTTTGTAGAAGATTTTGATACAAAATAGGGTCTCCATTTTTGTTCTTCTTGAAAATTTTGCTGGATATTCTTTACCTTTTATTCTATTACATGAATTTTAGAATCAGTTTATCAATTTTCATGATATCCTTCTTAGGGTTTTGATTGAAATTAATTTAATTTACAGACTAATCTTGGGAAATTGATAGCTTTTATAATATTTATTCTTCCCATTTTTCTCTTTTAACTTATATTTCCTATGTGGACTTTCTAGAAAGTCTCACAACTTTCATCATGAAGGTCTTTTGCTTTATTTACTCATAAATGTTTTAGTGTTATTGTTGCTGTATATAGAAGTTATCTGTTAGGAAATTATGATGTCTAACTGTCAACGAGGAAAAGAGGAGAACAAAGCATGCCAATAGAGGAGGAAAGGCAGAATTTCACAAGACGGAATCTTTTAAAGTCAGGTGGTAGCAAGGCTATGGCAGCATCTAATTCACGGGAGGGATGAAGAGACACGTTGGTCGGCACATATTTGACTCCAGATTACCAGCCCTTAATTATAGGGCTAATATAACTCACACATGTACCGAGGGCAGCTGGCATTTGTCATCTCTATCTAAAGCTTGCTGGTTTGTATGTATGGAGCAATAGCAATAGCTAAATTGAGGAACACACTGGCCAAACCATGAGAAGAGAGTTACACTGGACATTTATAATACAATAGTGATGGCTGTAATTTTCTAAGATAGATTGAGATTGATTTTAGTGTATGTAGCATATATATAGCTTGGCCTTCAAATCTCAACTGAGCTCCTACAAAAATAATGTGACTTAGTGGGAGGATTTTAGGAAGAGGGGACAGAGTTTGGACATTTTATGTATATAACATATTTTGTTGCTTCTCAGATGCATAGGAAGTTCAAAGAAACTTTACAAATTTGCCTTCATGTTCCTTTCTTCTCAATTTACAGTAAAATCTCTATATTTTACTCCATTGACTCAGGCTTTATTGATATTCCCTTTGATGCAAGGTTATTCCACTATAGCACACCTACAAAATTATGAAACTCAAAGTGTGTTCAAGTAACTGCAGTACAATAGGCCATGAAATAAAATAAATTCAGATAACCAACAATCTAAGCTGACTCACTCATGTATGCACACACACACACACACACACACACTCACTCTTTCTCATACACATTCATATCAGTCTTACTTTAAAAAAATACTCATATACAAGTTTTAATATTTCATTATAAGTCATTTTATGAATATTTACAGAAAATATTTGCCAGTTTACCTACTATTTCCCTTTTTTGAAATCTTTTTTTTTTTAAATTCCTGCATTTCCTTTTTGATTACCAATTCCCAGAGGGCCAAAAATCCAGCCTTCCTATTTTACATAAACCCACATCATTCCTAATTCATGTTATACTACAAAGTCCATAATCAGTAGAGAAAGTTCTAGTGTTTTTCAAAGCATCATATACCAACAGTTTGATGTCTCATTCTAACCCCCTACTTGATCTATATCAGGCAATAGATAGACTAAAATAGAGAATTGGAATGAACTCATTGCTGATCTTGTGAACATTCAAATGCAAACATTAAACATAAAGCAACATTTTTAAAAAAACTACAGTTTCCCCCTATCTAGATATTTACTTAATGTGATTTTTTCTACCTCTAGCAAATGTTGCTGTAATGTTTGTGAAGCAGTTTTTCCTCCAGAGGAGCATTTGGGACCTATCCATATACTGCAAATAAGACTGAATGAATGAGAAGGCAAACATCAAAATGTATAGTGGGAAATGGGTTAGGAAGATATTTTAAGAAAAAATACAATGCAAAAGTAGTTATGTGAAGGGAGGAGGCAAAGAAAGAGAAGAGGAAGCAGTGTCATCACCTAAAAGGAGTTCATTAAACAGACACTGATGAGAGAAGCCCAGTGTCTAAAAGCAATTGTAAACTGACTTGGGGAAAAGCACTTGGAAAAGGGATGACAATTTTTATTCAAATTTCAAACGTTTTTATTGATGTTTGAAGTTAATTTCTTTTTAAATTTACATACAAGAACATTTATTCTTTGAGGGGTGGTTCTCCTTAATTTCAACACGTTCCTATAGCCTCTAGAGATCATTGCAGTCACCTGTCTAAATAAAGTCGGCAGTGAATGAACGCAAACACTAACATACACACACACAACATCCCCTCTTTTCCCTCCCCTGCAACCTTCAAGAAATGTCATGGGATTTCTGGTCCCAACACACAAAAGACCGGAACATTCATTGAAAACAGGACAATAGAGATCTTGTTAACATTCTAGTGATCTCTAAGGGCATAGTAAGACTGTCCCGCCCTGGAGACCTTCCCTATTGTCCCAGTGACAACAATTTATAGCCTGGAGTGCTAAAACTCCTGGCTTCATTCGAATCACCGTTTTGTTGACTTGTACTTTAAGATTTACTGAGTCTCCTTGTCACTAAGATTTGTACCACTGAGATAAATATTACTGAGTTAAAATTATCTTCCTTTTAGGTTAACTCCCTTATCTTGAAAGAATATCTTGCTAATCTGGAAAAAGGTTATCTCTCAAAGCTTTCAGAGGAAGTTTTGTAATTTTATTGGATTGAAAGCTTGCACTGTGTCATTCTTTTTTTATATTACCTGGCACAGTCATAAGCAAAAATGTTGTGATGGTTTCATCAGAAATTCCATGGTTAAATTATTTTAAGATAAATAATGTAAAAGGTAACAAACTTCCTTTTCATCCATGAGAACACGATTTTAGAGATAGAATTAAAAGACTTTGGCAGGTGTGAGGGAAAATCCTGTCCATTTATACTCAGAATAAGGCTCTTAGGTACAACATAGCATACACGTGAAAAACAGAGAAATATGCTCCCTTGGTATTTATCCATTGCATTCCAAATAAAATGGAAATACATGACCTGAAGTGGTGTGTGTACATGTGCTTCATTCCCCTTTTAACACCAAGAAACAGTAAAGTTGGGTGGGAGTGAGACTTCTTATAGCCATTAATACAGAAATTGATGGTTAAATAGAAGATTGATAAAGATGCCACTCTTTTACCTATACGGCACTGAAAATACTATTGCTGGTTCAGTATACATTAAATAATTTCAATAACTTCACTAGTGGGTTTTGAAATATGTTATTTTACTAAGCACTGCCCTAGAGATGTTTTTTGGAAGAGGTGCATTATTTGTATTAATATTTGTTTTCCAAATAACTTGTTATTTTAATATGGCTTATTCATATTTGGAACGGGACTTCCTGCTCCCCCCCACTAATTACCACATCTCCCTAAAAGTCAGCTGGACTCATCTAAGGGAAGGAGGTCTGTACCCAGCTGTCTCTATCCTAAGGGATAAGAAGAGTCACTTATGGCAACATCTCCAGGGAGGTTTTTTTGACTGAAGCTCTTCTCATTTCCTTGGTAAAAGAGCCTGTCTATGTACTCCTTGTAATACTGCCAACAACTTACATGTGTATGGCAAGAAGCTGATTTTTCCTGTATTGGGAAAAAGAGGCTCCAGCAGTCTGGATTCACCAGCTGTTAAACATATAGATTAGAATTAGACCTGAGTGAAGATTCTTGTGCAAGCCAACATTTTTCATACAGCTCTAATGAGCCCCTATTGTATTGGTAAGCCTTGACCTCTAAAGCTCTTGAGTTTGACCTGGTGCTCTGTCTATAGAAGACATGGAGAAAATTGTGAATTCAGGTTAACTCTCCTGTAAACACAAGTGAACTGTAGGAACAGCCCCCGCTAAATCTAGGAAAACGACTAGGGAATTCTTCGGTTGTAAGAACTGTCTTGTATCAGATGATATCTCAGAGATGGCTTCTGGGAATGCGTTTAGTCAATTTTTTGTTTCCTCCTATTCAAATGGGGCCTAGGCTGTATATTCAAATGGGATTTTGATTGCAAGCTCTCTTGAGGAGGCAGTATAGTCACATGGTGCTTTCTATGTAGCAATACATAGTAAATGTTATACCCAAATAATTAGATACATGATGAGTTACTCATAAAAGTTCACTGAGCACAGGGTGGTAGTTTGCAAGGAAGGGACTATTTTCCATCGAGAATTAAATTTAGGTCAGACCTTACTGACCATAGGCAGAAGACTATATTTTTCTAAAACAAAGACATATAGTCTCAAACAATTAAGAAGAAATCAGTGATAAGCCTATCCTGAATTTCCTATGCTTCTTTAGAAATTTAATCTCTATCCACATGAAAATGTAAGTCAGTCATTGACAGGTATACATTTTAACTTCAGTTCTTTATATCTCTCAGACAGAATTCCATCACCAGCATCTAAAAAATTGTAGCTCTATGAGGTTAGCTTTTATCCAACTCACATAGACTGCCTGGCATAATTACTAAAGGTCTGATGAGTGAATGAATAAATTAACAAAGGCTCAAATTCCTCACACATATTACCAGACTTCAAACTAAACCCACTATTGCTGGTAGATAAAGATTTTATGAGAGTAGGGAGAAAAAGTCCAGGGTCACTTGTTCATAGCCTCTGAATGTCAATAAAGCTGAGTGACTCCCACACCACAGTGGGTTTGGTTGACTTACATGATGTTTTTGTTTTTGAAATGAACAATTGGGATTAGGATGTGGACTTGGCAAGTTAAGTGTGAAATCCTGGTTCTAGGCAAGAGTCACCATTTTTCTTTCCTCTTTCCTTTCAAACAAATGTATTACTAACCAATTAAATTATTTCAAATTATTACTGACCAATTAAATTATTTCAAAATCTGGTTTTGACTCATGAGTCATGCTCAAAAATCAATAAGTCTGGACTCCACAGGAGTGGGGTAACTCTTACAAACAAAGCAGTAAATATTCAGGAAGACAAAGCTACATTTGATTTTTTTTAAGTAGAAATTTTTAAAACATAGCAGTCTAATTATGGAGGTATAACTAACTATAGATATCTCAATAGGGGTCAGAGAAAAACCTACCCTACCTGAATTCTTTATAAAATACTTCTATAAAACTTGAAGAACACTTCAAGTTATCATCCAATCCAATTAGCAGATTAGCTAGCAAACCTTACTACGTGAAAATGTCAATATTAACAAACAGTTTACTGAGGAACAACAAAAATATGGCTGGAGATAACTGATTAACAGAGAAAATCATTACAGGAACCCCAGACTAAGAGGCCAGAGATCTAAGCCAGCCACACTGACTGTTGTTAGACCAAGTATCTGGGCATCACAGCCTAGCCAAATGAACACACACAATTAACCATCATAACAGGTCTTGACGTTTGCCAGAAGACTGTATTTGAAGAGACAATCTTGTTCAGTTCAACCCTATGCTAGTTCTCATCTTCATCCCACAAGGCTTAGAAATTTAATTTTTGTCAACAACTTGAGAGGCATTCTACCTTTTAAGATAAGACCTATATTAACAGAGCTCACACGACTTGAAATATAACTATCATGGGCGTTAAAATCCTTGCATTGGCATTACCAGCACATTTGTGTAAACACATCAACTTAAAAGCTAAATTGTAATCAAATGTTTGCTACGTTAACAATAAATCAGAATTCAAATGTTTAATAGCACAAGGTTAAGTTGGATTGGCACATACATCTCCAACATGGGAACATTATTGCCAGTGAGTTTGGAATGATGCCAGATGTTTGCTTTTGGCCAAGCAACTCTTTCTCTGGATTGGACTCAGATATACAGAACACACTCTTCTTTTCCAGGCTTACATTGCAGACACTTCCCCTTTTGCTTGACACATTTTTTATATGTTCATGTATTTAATTATGTTGAAGTAAGTTTTGCAGGTCTAATATTCAGTCCGTTTCTTTAAGGTGACTCTACCTATTTTTTTCCTGATATATTTTTTAATCCTCAGAGGTCAATATCACTTCCTAGTTATTATGATTCTGGTGCTGGTATCACTTACCATTGGTACTTAATATTTACCAAGGAATGGAGAAAGAGACGAATGAGCAATCTTTGAACTCTAAACTTAAAGTCCAGGTGTACTCTAGTGCAGAGATAATTAATATTGGCATTGGATAGGCCTAGGTTCAGATTTTTGTTACCAATTTCTTTATCTGTAAAATAGATAACACATGGGTTTATTTGAGAATGAAAATGAGATAATGTAGATAAAAAAACCAGTGAATATACACTGATATAGAGGAACTAATCAATAACTAATAATTACCTGAATTTGCTCACCCATCCCCTCCCCTGCCTTGAGATTTGTATGCATTTGAAGGTGGAAAAGAGGGAGACGTTTACCTTTTATCTATACTCAAGATGCAAATACTTGGCAGAGTTAGAGCCATAGTATGTGATAACAAGAGTCATGAGACACTGCATTATTCAGGGTTCCCTAGAGGGACGGAAGTAATAGGATATATATATACACACACACACACACATTTCTATATACATATATATACACACACACATATATACAAGGTAATGGGATATGTGTATGTGTGTGTGTATATATATATACACACTCCCCTTTATATATATATATAAAGGGGAGTTTATTAAGTATTAACTTACATGATCACAAGGTCCTACAACAGGCTGTCTGCAAGCTTGAGGAGCAAGGAGAGCCAATCCGAGTCTCAAAGCTGAAGAGCTTGGAGTCCGACGTTTGAGTGCAGGAAGCATCCAGCATGGGAGAAAGATGTAGGCTGGGAGGCTAGGCCGGTCTAGCCTTTTCACATTTTTCTGCCTGCTTTATATTCGCTGGCAGCTGATTAGATTGTGCCCACCAAATTAAGGGTGAGTCTGCCTTCCCCAGCCCACTGACTCAAATATTAATCTCCTTTGGCTACACCCTCACAGACACACCCAGGATCTATACTTTGTATCCTTCAATCCAATCGAGTTGACACTCAGTATTAACCATGACAAGTCCACCCTTTGTCAGCTTGAACTCATACACATCTCCTGAGATTATAGATAATTTTCAAATAAAGACAATAATAAGGTCATAATTCCACCTAACACAATACAACTATCCTTTGTACAACTGGAAGCACACCAATCTCCAACCCAAATACTATTACATAAAGTTAACAATACTTAAATGCTGATATGAAGTCAATGAATCTTATGTCACATGATAAAGGACAAGGAAATCAAATGAAGATATTTTCTTAGTACAAGTGTATACCTGCACAAACATGTTTTTAACAAAAGGAGGAGGAAGTACTCATGCTAGTTACAGTCCTCATTTCTGCAGCTGGTCATGTGGTTGGTAGTCCTGCCTGGATTGGGCTTTTGTAGTTTCCCATTGACCTTAATCACAGGGCATGGTAATACTAAGAGATACCCTAATGGATATCCTGTATTCCATGCATACTCTTCCTTACCTCCATTATGGAGTAGTAGACTGATTTCATCTTGATAGTCCAGGTCAATCACCCCAGCCAACACTGTAACTCCCTTCTTAGCCTGTTGACTTAAAGGTAGGAGGAGCCCAAAATGTACAGGTGGCAATCTTAACTTCCAGTTTAATGGAATCCTTGTTGTGTCTCCTGGTGGCAGCATTCCTCCCTCTGGAACTAAGACCTCTAGGCCAGCAGAACATAATGTCACAGGAACAGCAAGCAAAATTTTTGCTAGTGGATCACTAGGGGTGAAACCCATGCCACTTCTTGTAAATTCTAGGCAAATGGTAAATAAGCAAACAAATGACAATCTCAAGTAGCGCTATGATATCAGGCATACCCCACCGGTGCATGATAAAAGCTGAGAAGGCCTGTGTCTGAAGTCCATGACTGGTCTAATGAAGAATGTTGAGTCAGAAGGTCAATGATAAAGGATGCCACCAAACAAAGCATTCCCTCTTCAACAGAGTATGAGACAATGAGAATTACTGTCTCCCACATTTTGCTATGGTCTTTGCCTTCTATGTGTGAGCTTACAAACTATATAAGCCAGAGGTTATATATGTTTGAGGTTATAAACTATAAGGCTGCTAGAAAAATAAATATATATATTCATATATATACATGTATATAATATGTATTTAAAAGTAATTTCTATATGAGACAGTATAACCTGACCTAAGAAGTACAGGTGGGGAGTTGAATGACTGGGTTTGTGTTCTGATTTAGGCACATACTAGCTGTACAACCCTTGACACTTTACCTGAGAGCTCTATACTTCAGTATCTTTATGTTAATAACTACCTTCAGGGCTGTACCAGGGATTAAATAATAAGAAAGGCCCGTTGTAAGATACTATTCAAATGTTCATCATTCAAATATTCAAGTGTCAGTTATTACCATAATTAAATAACTTTGTAATTGAAAATTTTTATGTGTACTATTCTTTACATTTCTGCAATACTTGTCATTTGGGATCATAAAATCATCATAAAACTTAATTAATAGTGTATGTGTTATATATCTACTATATTTAAAATTTTATTTTAAAATATACCTGGTTACACTAAATATAGTTTCTTTTGAATGGTGTCATATTTTATTTTTAAAAGTACAAATATTTTAAAATAAGCTTAATAGTAATGCCTTTACTACATTTAGATTATTTTACAGAAAAAATCACAAAGAACATGATTTTACTCTAAACAAAGACAAAGGGAAGCTATCAGGAGAAACCCAGATTCTTAATTTTCCTGGAAACTGGTCTAAATTCTCAGCTCTTAGCCAGTGGGGAAATGTGGGTAGACTTTAAACTGAGATGGTAATTATTGTGTCCCCACAAAGGTTTCCAATTTCAGGTCTAATCCAGTTCTCAGTGGCTGGATTTCAGATCCAATTTTGCTCAGGCATTTGCTACATTGTTGGGTGGAGCCCTCAGGGGAGTGATTTTTGAGGAAAGACCTGAAAGAAATAAGGGAAGGAGCCATGCCAAGACCAGGGAGAAGAGGGTTCAAGAAAGAGGTAAGAGCAAGAGCAGAGGCCCTGAGGTGGGACCCAGTTCAGCAAGTCTGAAAAGGAACAGGAAGCAAAAAGTGACAGGCAGGAAGATAGTCATGTCCACAGAGGACCCACCAAGCAGAGGAGAGCACTGAAGGAAAGTCAGGGTCCTGGGCCCTCATATCTCTGGGTCTTTTTGATAATGTTCTCTTCACTTCGTGTATTAGTCTGTTCTCACACTGCTATAAAGAAATACCCAAGACTGGGCCATTTATAAAGAAAAGAGGTTTAATTGACTCACAGTTCTGCATGGCTGGGGAGGCCTCAGGAAACTCACAATCATGGCAGAGAGGAAAGCAGGCATGTCTTACACGGTGGCAGGTGAGAGAGAGCCAGTAAGAGCAGGGGAAACTGTCTTATAAAACCATCAGATATGAGAACTCACTTGCTATCATGAGAATAGCATGCGGAAAACCTCCCCATGATCCAATCACTTCCTTACCTGAACATGTGGGGATTACAGGTCCCGCCCTTGACATGTGGGGATTGCAATTCAAGATGAGATTTGGGTGGGGACACAGAGCCAAACCATATCACTTGGAATTCCTTCTTTTCTCTTTAATTTGCTCTCAACATGTTATTCATCCTTTAAGAACCAACTCCAGGCTGGGAGTAGTGATGCAGGCCTGTAATCCTAACACTTTGGGAGGATGAGGCAGGTGAATCTTTTGAGCCCAGGAGTTCAAGACCAGCCTGGGCAACCTAGCAGGGCCCCATCTCTATAAAAGTACAAAAATTAGCCAGGTTTAGTAGCATGCACCTGTGGTCCCCACTACTTGGGAGGCTGAGGTGACAGTATCGCTTGAGCCTAGGATGTCGAGTCTGTAGTGAACTGTGATTGCACCACTGCACTCCAGTCTGGGTGACAGAGTGAGAGCCTGTCTCAAAACAACAACAACAACAACAACAACTCGAATTCTGCTCCCACTGTCCACCCTCTGGGTTCTCACAGCATATGGTATGTGCTTTCAGTGAGCATGTGACTTCTATTCCATCTAGTATCATAATTAATATGACTTGCTATCGAGAATTTTACAGCCTATTAAGTACTTAAACATCCAGGTATCTTCTTGGTGGTCAAAACAAACCTATAAGTATCCTGTGGTCCTTGATGGACAGAAGAGAAAGAACATTTCAGGGAGAAGCTCACTAACTCAGGGGTCAGAGCACAGCCTTAGTCTTTTGCCCAAGCTGGGGTCATCTCACCACCCTACAGCCTTAGTTATTTCTCTTTCTCTCACTTCCATCATTAGCTGTAATCAACCTGAAGGTGAAGGCTGTGTCTGAGCTCGTCTCTTTCCTCTTCTCTCCTCTATACTTTCTGGAGGAGACACTGTTGGAATGCCACTTGGAGTCCTGGGTCAGTGTCCTTTTTTCTTCAATGGTCCCCTGCAAATCCTCTTCTTCCTATAGACTCAAGCTATTATAGCAGCTGGATCCCAAAGACAGAATTCAAGGAGTGCCAGGGAGTTTACCTTCCCTGGGGGGTGGTTTTAGCCAGTGGCTGACTGACAGGAACACTTGCCTCAGGTTGGGATAGTCCTTTACATTCCACGGCACCTCTGAGGATTAGGCTGAATCTATTCCTTTCTGAGACTTGGCCTGAAATTTCCACTGCTCCCCACCCTCTGCCCTGGGAGCATTTCCTTAAGAAATCATTGGCACATCAGTCCCCTTCTCAGAAACTGACCTTCCCCATGCCTATACCAAAAACACCTAACCCCAAACTTTTCCACAGCCCCAGAGTCTAGCACATGTTGCTCAATATAGCAGATAGATAAATGTTCATTGATTGGAATTTGGCTGTGAACTAACCTACAGTAGATAGTCAATATACTGATGTATATTATCATTTGTTTGTATAACAAGCATTACTATGGGACTGACTTCCATGTGTTTATTATTCCACTGCATTGGTAAAAACAAACATGACTCCACTTCAATCAGTTACAAGAAGGAGATTCTACTTTCAACCTAAGGGTATTTGTCACCTCAGAGTTATTTTTCCCTATAATATAAATTGTAAAAATATGTTACATTTCTTTGAGTTACCAAGAACTGGGTAGCTCATTTAATTAATATGTGATTTTCATAGTTAACACGAAGAAATACTGCATGCAATATTTGTAACTTTAAATATGCTCATATTGCTGTTAAGGAAGAACGTTCACTTTTTTTTAAGGAAAAGAAAGGTTTATTTAGGTTATCAATTTTAAAAAAATACAAACTTCTGAATGAAGGATTAATTTAAAAATAAGTAATCTAGATGTGTGAAACAAGGCCCATAAATAATGGAAAGGGAACATTTTGGTATAATTATTTACTTTTTCCAGGAAACCTCATTCTCTGTTTAAATAAAAGCCCACCTACATGCATGTATGCACACACACAGGCCTAGATGTCCATAACACAGAATAGATTAAAGCATATGTTTTCTCCACTTATACATGCTTATCCACACACATGCTTAAATTTCTACAAAGCAGGGTCTTCCTAACCCTTCTTCAGCCTCTTCAACCAGATGAGGGCTTTCTCTCTTACCAGGGTTTCCATGGTGGCACCTGGTAGGTTTAACTTGGCACTCTGCATGTTCTCAACTAGCCTTACTCTTTTCTTGAGCCAGTGGACTTTTGAGACAATCTGAGACATATTTGTATCCCTCACCACATTTTTCAAAGCCTTTT
Source organism: Macaca nemestrina (assembly GCF_043159975.1). Lineage (NCBI taxonomy): Eukaryota > Metazoa > Chordata > Mammalia > Primates > Cercopithecidae > Macaca > Macaca nemestrina. The sequence continues at coordinate 74,889,963 of NC_092129.1, forward strand.
ACACATTGGAATTACTCATAAATCTTTAAGACTTAATGAATTTATTTTTTCTGATCATAAAATAGTACATACTCTTGTAGAAAAAGAGAAATTGCAGAAACATTTAGCGAACTGTAATAAAAGTAGCCAAGATCTAATCACCCAGAGATTACCATTGTTAATGTTTTAGGACAGTTCCTTTTATCATTTTTTTCCATGTAAATTTAATATATATACACAAACACATTTAATTATTGAGGAGTTATTTTTTAAGCTGTATCTTATTGTAAAAACAATTTGGTATCTGACTTCTAAAATTTAATATATCATTAGAAGTTCCCATTGCTTTATTCTACTAAGTCACGACTTTTATATGTTATTCAATATTCTATCACATTGCTATGTCATAATTTATTATTTCCTCTCTGTATTACTGGACTTTTAGATTGTTTCCAATATTTTGCTCTTATAAACATTACAAATAATCCTGTAATAAACATTTTTATATATATACAGTCCTAGAAGTAAATGAATAAAACTATAGAAATATATTATTTTTAGAAAGTTTGTACCAATTTATTTTGTTATGAATGGTAAGAGTAGCTATTATACAATCCCCCCAACAACTGATGCAGGATTTTTTGCTCCTTAATTCAGCTGAATCCAGGTTCAAGTCTCAGCACCAAAGAAAAAAAAAAATAGGCACATGGGCACATTGAAAGGTGAGGTGGGTGAAATTTACTAAGCAAAATGAAAGCTCTCAGCAAAAAAGAGGTCTTGCATGCAGGTTTTCCACTTTACAAAAATTGAATACCAGGCCACCACACACAAGTTGAAGAGGCCCAGCCAACTCCCCTGCATAAGGTGCAAATTCCTAGTGGTTCCAACCTGTCCTTCCAGTGTCCATGTGGGCGCTTAGTCTGAGCAAGTCCGCATTGATTTATTGATCTATTTCCCTTACTGTGTATGTGTTAAGGGACAGAATTTTTCACTGTGGGGATGTTTAGCCAAGCCCCTGGTGCACAATGACCTGGGCGGCATTTGGCTGTCTCCTCCCTCTACCACTCCCCTGTCTAACGAAGTACGTCTAACTGTCATTAGAATAAGGATAAGGACAATGACTAATCGTAACTGCTTCCTGCTGACAGGAGGCACTGTTCTGAGCAAACAGCAGTCAGATCTCCCTCAGAGGCCTATCTAAGGGTCCCCAGTAAAAGGGGGCCATGGTTTGAGGCTCCTGTTGCATGATCATTTGGAGTTTGATGGCCTGAAGGTGAGAAGAGACAAACTGTGTTATTAGAGATATGTAGCAAATGAAACAAAAATGGTGGATATGGACAGCTCAAAAATCTTGAGGCTGCCAGCACATCCAGATAATTAGTGGCCATAGTTATGCATGCTAAGATTTGGGTGCATGGGGCTTGGCTTTGGTTGGCTCCCTTGGTCTTATTTTCCCAAAAAGGAAACCTCCAGGTTGTAGGCACCCTATTTATTCCTGTCACCTAGTAGGATTTGCAGGATAATTTCCCAGAACTAAAATATTGATAAAGATTTTGTTTCTTCTGAGTGGCAGCTGGAGATCACTAGTTGGTTCACAGGAATAAGCAGGGTTAGTTTAAAATGTAGGTGAAAAACTTAAAAACTACTGATGAATCTAGAATTTAATGACAAATATATGATAAGTTTTGAAACATAATTTCTCTCTCTAGTCCTCATTTTTATTGAAAACAAATCATGATAGGACTAAGTTGTTTGCAAAATAAACTTAGTCTTATACTTGGCCTGCTTATTTGCCCAAAGTGCAGCAAGGATATTTATTTTTACATAGGCTTCTTAAATTTGCTGTGATGGAACTTTGTTCCACAAGGAATCTCACATAGGACTTTTTAAAGCTCAGCCCAGCCATGGGTTTGTGTCCTCAAACACCTGTGAGTTGGGTGAATTCCTCTCTTCTTGAGGTCCCAAGAATATGGGGTTCCTGGGCCTGTTAGAAAGTGACATTATTTACTCACCACCAGTTAGGAACCCTGTGCAGGGACTGTGTAGACCAGGTATGAGGCCAGTTTTCCTAAGGGGCTTTTATTGACTCTGCAAGTCAAGCTTGATTCTTTAGAGTAAAGCATACCTTTCCAGTCAAAACCTTGGTAAAACACCAGTGATACGGCTTGGCTGTGTCCTTCAAATCTCATTTCAAATTGTAAATCCTATAATTCCCAGCTGTTACGGGAGGGACCCAGTGGGAGATAATTGAATCATGGAGGTGGTTTCCCCCATACTGTTCTCATGGTAGTGAATAAGTCTCATGAGATCTGATGGTTTTATAAGGGGAAACACCTTTCATTTGGTTCTCATTCTCTTGCCTGCCACCGTATAAGATGTCCCTTTCACCTTCCACCATGAGTGTGAGGCCTCTCCAGCCACATGAAACTGTGAGTCCATTAAACCTCTTTCTTTATAAATTAAATATAAATTTGGGTATATCTTTATCAGCAGTATGAAAATGAACTAATACAACCAGTTGCTCCAATTGCATCCTGTTGCAAAAGAAAATGGATTCTTATTGCACTGATGCAAACAACCATATTGCCATAAGTGAAGGATACTCACAGATAGATTCCAAATTCTAGAGGAATCAGGCAGAGAGAGACAAATATGCTCCAAATTTTGTTCACAGGAGTCTGCCTTACTCAATTATCAAAGACTGTAAATATCTCAAAATGAAAGTTTCCTTGACTCTGAAAAAACAAAACAAAGACCAGCAATGTTTAAAGCAAAAGTTAAAAAAAGATTTTTTCAGTTTTCTATTAGTTCAGTTAACTCTAGTTCTGCTTGATATTCGTGAACATTTCAGCTTTTCATGAGTCCTGTACATTTTTTCTTTATTCCAGTGTCACAGTCTCCAAAGTTATCAGCTAACTGCATCTGAGAGCACTTGACAAAGTTCTGTAGCTGATTATAAACCATCTTTTGAAGAGGATCAAAACAGGACACCAACTGTCTGTGAATAACAAACTGCCCAGGGTAACTACAGTCTAAAACACGATTGATAAAAAAAAACTTGGTTATCTCTGTGGTTTACAATAATTTAACATAACACACTTCATTTTGATTAATAGCATAAAATTAGACATTAGAATTTTAGAAATCTCAGACAATTTTGGAACTTAATATTATTCACTAAAATATAACTTGAATAAGATTAAATATCATTTAGGCAATCCCCTGTACCTAAACATGTCAGGTAATTCTGTTTACCTTTCATCTGGATGCTCTAGGGGCCGTCTGTAGCATCCAAAAGCTAGCAGACAGGAAAGACAAGCTTGAAGCTGAAATTTGATTTTGGGAAGCCTGTTAAATATGTTTGAGGTTTAAAACACTTGATGGTATGAAATAGAATTTCAGATTACCATAAATTATTTATTTTGCCAAAATGATGACTCAACAATTTTGAAACAAGGCAAAAGCTTTTACTCATTAAAAGGGAAGACTTAGATTTCCAAACAATTTGTCTCCTGTCTTCTCTTGCTTTCACTTAGCAGTCTATTTGCAAGGCAAACAGAAATCTTTCATTATCTTTTACTATTACATGAAAATCTTGTAAAAGGGAGAGAAAGCCAAATTTTACCCTTAAATTAGTTTGCTATTCATATCAACCCAAGTTTTTAAATGAAATCTTACAGACAATTCTATCCAATCCTAACCAGTTTGACCATGAGGTAAGATTCTTATAAACCTTTTATAACACTTTACAAATCCTGCTAAAGAGCAGATTTATGCCTTAAGATAACTTTGTTGTGCTTTTATTTCAATGCTCAATTTACAGAAAAACCATATAATACCCTTTGGAATTTAGTCAATGCTCACACATGGAATTTCTCTTGCAAGAGTAATTTTTAGAAACCCTGCACAACTTGTTTAAACGTTTAGTTTTATCTTACGTAATTTAAAACAATCCTTTAACCCTAGGCAAAAATTTTACCTTTGCATGCCTTCTTATAATCCTTTAATAAAAACAAATTTTACTGTTCTTACACATCTTGCATGGAAATCCATTTTCAGTGGTCTCAATTACATGTTATAATGGTAACTCTTAGCACTTTTTAGTTTTAGTGTAAAGCCTGGTAAGTTGTTTTAATTATGCACTAGGTGCCAATAACGTTTGATTCCTTCCAGCATAGTTAAGGGTGTGGTTAATTCCATATGTCCCCAGGCCTTACCAAGTTGTAAAGCTGATAAGTCAAACAGATTTCAAAGGCTGAAGAAGCAGTTTACAACCTTAAAACATTTAGCAAATCTAGGATCTGACTTGCATAATTTAGACCACCTATTTATATTTTAATGACATTTGCATTTTACCCATAATCTTTAAGACTGTTTTTATTTGTCAAAGATTAAAGTCATATGAACTAAAAGATATTACAGCTTTTATCTTTCCTTCAAAATATATTTGATCTAAACACTTATTTTCCTTTGAGCCAATTAATTAGAGCTCTTTTTTTATAGACATCACACACAACACATATATAGCTACACAGACAAACAGGAGAAAATCCAGTAGTTATAAGATTTTTCATTTGTCAATCTTCTAATTGAATTATTGGCCTTTGGGTGGGGCCCTTTAAGAGCAGGGCTAGGAAAACATGCCATTTCTGGGGCCTAATAAACAGGTATAGCTGGAAGACAAAAAGAGATTTTGAGAGGGATTTATCCATCTCCAATTCCTAGGGTTCCATGAGGAAAACAGAGGTTTTTGCCAAAATGAAATCCATGCCGCCTTTTCTGTTTTCCCCAAAGAGTCCTATGGCGTCAGAAGTTATCTTAGGCCCTCTCATGCATGCATTAAGAGTGGCAAGACAAGGTGGAGAAGAGTAATTCAGTTGACTGAGAAAAAACCTTTTTCCAGCAAAACAAGATCCAAGAAGAGAAAAACATAAAGGCCTTTTAAGTGTACCTATAACTCACATGTACACTTTTAATTAAGTTGAGTGTTCTTTAAGAAAATCCTTTTAAATCACTTATTACCCAATTTTGGCCACAGTATAGTGGCCAATATTTCTGGCTCTTGAACTTTACCAAAAGTTACCTTACAGCTGAAACCAATAAGCCTCAATGAAGACACCAGGTTGGCTACAGCTTAAGGCCAACTTCATAAATTCTTTTTCATTAATCATAACTTTACAGAGAATTTAAACAGTGATTCTTATCATTCCTTTTACCAGTTTGCAAGAGGGAAAGAGAGGTCAAAAGTCCAACTGGCAAAAAAAAGCTTTTACCCTTTAGCTGGCATGTCAGGTTTCTGGGTTCCTTTCCCCCAAGCTCAGTTCTAAGCAAGCCAGTTAAAGTTTGGGACATTGACTTTTCTCAGTTTGGAGGATGCATCTGAGGTGAGTGTCCTATAGTGCAAAGACACAATTACCCATTTGTGAAGAGTGAACAGAGGAGGAAAAAGGAACAAAAGAAGGCTTTTTGTCTTCAAAGGATCTCCAGGGTTTCAGAATGCATTTGAAATGGGGATAGACTGAAGATGAATGGCTACTCATCTAGAAGGAGAGGAGGCAGGCATCTGTTTCTTTTCTCTTCCTAGTAAATACCCTGGGTATGTGAGGGGGAGAAGGAAAAACTGTCCTCTTTCCTTCTTCTGTCCTTATATCCCCAAGTCCCAGTGACTTTGACAGGGCACTGCCCATGAGTGTCAATGTGACTTTCACCCATACTAACAGGAGGTCTGGGAGTGTGAATATCTACACTTCCTCACACACTGCCTTTCTCTCTGCTGTCGGTAGCCTTCAAACTCCCTAGACCTCATTTATGCCATGGATACTAGCATGACCTTTATTCATGAAGTGGGAGGCCTGGCTTAATAGACAGGAATTAGTCATACTCACATGTGATGTGTCTTTTAAATTCTGTTGTCATCTGCCTGTGAATCCATCAGATCCATTTTTCTTTCCTAGGGCTTCAATCCGAAGCTTGGAATTGAGTTTGGGACAAAAGAACTGCCTTGGTGGGGGAGCACAGACTCATCAAGCTCCAGGTGCCCCTTGACAGCTTGGCTGTTGCCTCCTTATCCTAAGCTGAATGCTAAGGTGAAACTGTAGAATTGAGTCCTTCTCAAACAAGGGAGGGAAAAAGGGCATCTTGTAATTGGGGTCCTGGTCTAATAAGATGCCTTCCAAGAGGAAAAAACCTCTGGTATAGCTATAGAAGCTCCCACTACTCACAGAGATGTGCTATTAAGTTGGTACAAAAGCAATCATGGTCCCCACCATTCTAAGTAATGGCAAAAAACACAACTACTTTCACACCAACCCACCAACTTGTGACCTGGTGGAGAAAAGAAAAAAAAAAAAAAAACTAACAGATTAAATGCAGGGCTGTGTTAACTACTGACAAGGTGGAGAAAAGGAAAAACAGCTTAAGTGCAGGCACAGAAGATGCCTGGGGGAAGAATCTCTTACAGTTATGCAAATGAGTTTCTACAACAGGCAGAGAAACTTTTAATTGCTGTCAGACCAAGCTGGACCTCTCAGTGGGGGAGGGGAAGACTCTGTGGACATATGGTGGGGGACACTGGCCAGCCAGCCATGCAGGGCCTAGGCCCCTGAGATTGCCCTGGGGCTCGGGCAGTGGCTATGGCTCAGTCCTGTCCCGCATGGCCATTGGATGCCACATACATAGGCAGCAGACACAGTCATGCACCCTAGCAGGGAGGGAAGATGAGGGTGCAGGGAGCAGCTGTTTGCCCATCCATCTTGTGCATACACCTGTGGCCACTGGGGTGGGGTTGGAACACCTCAAATATTGTAAGAGAAAATATAGGTGCTATTACAGTCCCCCTGCAAAAGAAGGAAAATCCATAGAAAAGACTGGGTTGAACTGAGGCTGACATTCCCAACCCCTTGCAGGGGGGCCAGTTTGCCCTACCCTCAGAAAATATCTGAGGATGAGAAAGCTCAATAACAAAAGGGAACGAGATTTTTGGGTCTGCATTTTACTCACCCTTCCTCATGTCCCCGTATGGGTTACCGCAGTGATACAGGATTTTTTGCTCCTTACTTCAGCTAAATCTGGGTTCTTGTCTCACAACCAGGAAAAATTAGGCACGCAGACGTATTGAAAGGTGAGGAGGGCGGAATTTATTAAGCGAAAGGAAAGCTCTCAACAAAAAGAGGGGTCCTGTATGCAGGTTTTCCACTTTACAAAAACTGAATACCAGGCCACCACACATGAGCTGAAGAGGCCTGATGCCCCCACTGCATAAGGTGCGCATTCCTGGTAGATCCACCCTATTCTTCCAGTGCACATGCTGGTCCTTAGTTTGAGCCACTCCACATTGATTTATTTTCCTTACTGTAGATGTGTTAAGGGACGGGATTTTTCTCACTGTGGGCATGTTTAGTCAAGCCCCCTGTGCATAATGACCTGGGCAGCATTTGACTGTCTCCTGCCTCTATTACAACCATAGGCAATTTCCTAAAAAAATAAAATTTTTAATTTTATAGATGAAACATACTACCTTATTATTATTCTCCTCATGTTTTTCTAATGTCAATTTAGAGTTTTTCTTAGTGATTCATATGGTTCAATATGCTAAAGACATTAATTTGTCCTACACATACTTTTATCATTTGTTATTATGTATATTATACTTAAAACAGTATATATATGTATGAATATATATATATATATATGCAGTTTAAAGAAAAATAGTAGATACCCATGATTCCAAAACAGCCTTGAGAAATAGAAGATTACCAGGACCTTAAGCCCTCTTGTATGTTCATTCCTTACTTATCACTTTTCCTCTCTCCCCACCTCAAAGGTAACCATGAACTTGAAATTTGTATAAATTGTTGCCTTCCTTTTTATAGTTTAAAATTATCTATGTTCAATTTTGCCTGCTTTTGCACTTTATGAGATAATATGGTACATACTGTACTATGGCTTATTTATGTATTTTTGCAGAATTTTGATTTTAAGATTCATTCATGCTAATGCATGAAGTTGTAGGTCATTCACTTCCATTGTTTATGTTATTTCATTGACAAACGTTTGGAATGTTTACTCTGCTATGTTTTTATAAGCAATGCTGCCAACACATGCCATCTGTGTAGGGTAGATGGCTATCACCTGGTAGACATGCTCTGGGGTTTTTCTAGGGATATCCCTAAAAGTGGAATTGCTCAGACTTTCATGTATGCTTATATGCAGCTTTATTTGGTAATACAAAATTGCTTTTCAATCTAATTGTATTCATTTCTAACACCTTTGGCAATGTATAAGAATTGTAGTTGCTCCATGTCTTTGCTATGTAGTATTGTCAAACTAATTTTTGCCAACATAATGAGTTTGGAATTTTATTTCACTGTGATTTTGATTTGTATGTGTTGGTCACTCCTGCTTCCTCTTCTTCATTTGTGTCCTTTGGCTATTTTTTAATTGTGTACCTTCTCTTATTGACTCATATATTTATATATTCTGAAAAATAACTATTGGATTATTACATGTTTTGCAATTATCTTCTTTCAGTTTATGGCTTGTCTTTTTTACTTTTTCTGTGTGTCTTTTTTTGTCTTTATATGCCTTTTCTGAACAGAAAAACCTTGATTTGAATATAGTTGAGTCCCTCAATCTTTGCTGTATGGTTTGTGCTTGTTGTGTCTGGCTTAGGGAATCTTTCTCTGTTGCAAGGTTTTAAATATATCTTCCTATATCATCTTCTGAAAATATTGCAGTTTTGATCATCACATTTAAGTCTTCAACTCACCTAAAAATTATTTTTGTGTATGGTTTGAGGAAGGGATCTATTTAAAATATTTCCATATGGATGAACATTTGCTCCAGTATCATTTACTTCTTTTTTCTCTACTGAGCCACACGTTTGCCTCTGGCATATTTTGAATTTCCATATGTATATGTCTACTTCTGGGTGCTACGTTCTGCTCTTGTTGTCTATTTGTCCATCTCTCTTGCAATACCACATGGTCCACCTTTTTCTTTCTTTTTTTCTTTACAGTATAATCAGTCTTGCTGTCTGGTAGGACAAATTGCATTTTCTTGGCTTGGCCTTTTTTATGCTTTTACATCAGTTTATAAATCATCTCGTCAAGTCTCAGAAAAAGAAACCCAAAGCCAAAAAACAAAAGCACCCTATAGTTATTTTAATTAGAATTGCTTAAATATTTGGAGCAAATTAGGCAAAACCGACTCTACAATAATAACTCTTTCTAGCCTAGGCAACATGGCGAAACCCCATCTCTACAAAAAAATTAGCCAGGTATGGTGGCATGTGCCTGTATTCTCATCTACTCAGGAGGCTGAGGTGGGAGGATCACCTGAGCACAGGAGATCGAGGCTGCAGTAAGCTGTGATCACACCACTGCTCTCTGGCCTTGGTGACAGAGTGAGACTGTGTCTCAATAATAACAATAATAGTAATAATAATAATAATAATAATAATAACTCTTCCTGTGAACATTATGGTCCTCTTCATTTATTTATGTTTTCTTTAAGGCCTTTTAATAAGTTTCCTACTTTGTTTGTAAAGGTCTTGCACATCTTTGGTTAGATTTATTTCTAGGTGGCTTATATTATTTTGTTGCTACCATAAATATTATCATTTTTTAAACATTATTTTCCTGTTTGTTGCTCATGTCTATTGATCTTACAATTGGCAAACTTAAACATTCCTATTAACTCTTATATAGGCTATGTTGGGACTTTTTAATTAATTATACTATCTACAAATAATGCTTCTAATTTTTCAGAATTGCTTCTATATTTAATTTTTGTTTTATATTTGTTTAAAATGTATACACAGGGCCAAGGTCAAATCTCCAAAACAAGGAATATTTAGAGAAATCTAACATCCTTCTGCCCACATATATGGCTTTCAGTTCATCCTCATATTAAAAAAAGAAATTCTTCTTAAATTATCAGATAAATGATAACATACAATATTCACTTTTCTACACTTCGCTTTTTTCTCTAAGAAAACATCCTGGAGATCACTCTATAGTAGCTGTTAGGGATGCTCGTCGTTCTCTTAAACAGTTGTACAATATTCCATTACGTTGTGAACCATAGTTAATTTAACTAGTCTCCTATAGGGGGATATTTGAATTCCTTCTTTTTTTGTTGCAATTGTTTTAATTAATAGCCTTCCGTAAAATCTTTAATGTTTTTGCAAGTGTGTCTTTGTGGATTGTCTCTTGGAATAAGGTTGTTAGATCAATGAACACGTGCATTCATAATTTGGTTTGGTGTGGAAGGCCATATAACTTTTCACCCTCTCCAGCAATATCTGAGAATTCCTGTCTCCACACAGCCTCTCCAACAAAGTATTTTGTCAAACATTTGGATTTTGCTAATCTGATATAGGAGAAATAGTATCTTAAAGTAGTTGTAATTTGCATTTCCCTTGGCATAAATAATGGTTTAATACTTTTTCCTTTTTCTTTGGAGTTTTGTAGTTTCATGAAGATATTTCTAGGTGCAACTTTGTTTTTATTTATTTTGTTCAGGTTTCACCAGGAGTTCTGAATGTGAGAGTTGCTGTCTTTTACAGGAATATCCTTAGCCCACTATATCTTTGAATTTTGTGTTTCCATTATTTCCTTTATTTTTTCCTCTTGGAAGAAGTAATGTGTTATTGACTCTCTTGTTCTATTCATATTAAATTGACCTCTCTTTTATATTTTTTTTAATACTTTGACTTTGTGCTGCATTATAGATGTTTCTTTCTCTCCCAGTACCTTTATTCCTTTGTCAGCTGAATTTTAATGTGCTATTTAATTTATTCATCATGGCCAGGCCTGGTGGCTTATGCCTGTAATCCCAGCACTTTCGGAGGGCAAGGCGGGTGGATCACTTGAGGTCAGGAGTTCGAGAGCAGCCTGGGCAACATGGAGAAACCCTCTCTTCTAAAAATCCAAAAATTAGCTGGGCATGGTAATGCATGCCTCTAAGTCCCAGCAACTCAGGGGGCTCAGGCAGGAGAATCGCTTGAACTCAGAAGGCAGAGGTTGTAGTGAGCTGAGATCGCACACTGCACTCCAGCCTGGGTGACAGAGCAAGACTGTCTCAAAAAAAAAAAAAAAAAGAAAAAAAAAAGAAAAAAACAATCATTGTATTTCTACTTTCAGTAAGCATATTTATAAGTATAAGGTTTTCTGTTTGTGGCTTTATAATATCTCTTGGTATTAAAATGTTTGATGATTGGTCTCTTCTTCCTTAACTATACTGTCCAACCCTTCTTTGATTTCTTTAAATATGTTAATACACTCACATTCTGTTTCTGATAATTCCCGTATTTTCTGCCTTTGTGGATCTGATTCTGCAGGATTTTTTAAAACTGACTCTTAATAATGATAATATGGTACCTCATTTATTTATGCTTTTTGGTTGTGAGCAGATTATGGCCCTTGGTGCTTTTCTATAGAATTTTTTGAAACCTGACTTTCAAGAGTATTGCACTAGAAATGATTTACATGTGCTCTCTCGGGTGCCTAGAGACCAGCTTGAGATAAATTTTTGATTTGGATTTTTCAGGCCACATAGGTAGTATAAATTCTAGCCACAAACACAATCTTATAGTCAGAAATTCTTAGGGGATATGTATTCTTTCCCAACCCCTATCCTGAGCTAAGGGTGAAATAGGCAAGCCTACTTCTGTGGATTGGTTTTTCCCAAGTTTATTAATTGAAGGTATCACTTTTCAGAGAGTGCTAGATTTATATAGTTTCTGATCCATACCTCTTGCCCTATTAGTGCCCAGGCTTTGTCTCTTGTCCGTTTTTTCTAGTGCAGCCTTTTAAAACCCAGGCACTGGGCCATCAGAGACTGGCAAATGCCAAATGCCGTATGGCATCTCCAGAGTCACCTTACCCTTGTGGAATTATTCTTACTTATCATTAATGGCTGCAGTGGTCTACTTTCCTTTATTACTAGCTTAACCTTGCTTTCAAATAGTCACTTTAAAAATTATTTTTGTATTTTTTAATTAAAAAAACGAAAAAGTGCACAAGTTGTAAGTGTACACAGTATGATACCTTTTTGCAAACTGAACATATCCTTGTCAGCACCCGATCAACAGACGGATTATTACCAGCTTTTCAGAGTCTGTTCTTGTGCCTCCTCCCACTCATGACGGGATAGGTCAGAGCAATTGGCTTAAGTGACAATGACCATCCACAACATCACTAACCTAAGTGACATAATATTGAGTGAAAGCAGCCACATGTAAGAGAATGCACACTGCAGCATTCCATTTATACACGGCCCACGGACAAGCCAAAAGAGTTCTTTCTTATGCTTTGGTCACCTTTTTGATGATCAGAACTCAGAGCAGAATCTCTGCATACGTGGTTAGCTATTTGCTGGAAGTAGAACACTGATATTATATTTTGAGATACAAAAGTTTTAAATTTTACATAGCAAAATTGACCGATTTTCTCCCAGTGTTATTCTTGCCATTTCATCTGAAGAAAATCAGACAGCTGTGTCTCTATAATATTTTCTAGGTTTATTGTAAATACACTTTCTGAGGTTTGTTTGGGTTTAGATCATGTACTGTGACTTTCAGTTGATTGATTGCTCCAGAATAGTTTATTTATATGGAATTTCTGGGTTATAGCATTCTCTCCACTTTATTGTTTGTTCAAGCACCAGTACATTGCTCTGTCTATTCTTCTATTTTAATAATCATGGCTTTATATTATGTACTTCTTAATATATGTTAAGGCAAGTTCCACCTTACTATTCCCTGCATTTCTTTAGAAAATTTATTTAGTTATTCCTAATATTTATTTTATTTTTTTTACAGGTGAATATTAGAACACTAGAGCTACACCCCACCCCAATATTCCATTAGAATATTAACTAGAAGTACATGAATTGTATAAATATATTTGAATAGATTTAAAATAGCCAGCCAATAAAAGAATGTGGCTTATCTTTCTATTTTCCAAATATTCTTTTATGTCTGTTGGTAATGCTGACACACTTCATTATGGTGTGAATTTACTATGTATTTATTATGAATGAGCTCTAATTTTACATTATATTTTCTAACATGCTATTGCTAGCATATAGGACAATTATTGATTTTTAAATATATTTGTTTCATTTTCTGCTGCCCAGTTCAATGATTTTATGTTGGTTCTACTGGTTTTCATTTGATTCTCTTGTACTTTCTAGGTAAACAAACAAACAAAAAATATATATGTACAAACAAAAAATATATATGTACAAACAATGACAATCCTCTCCACTCTTTTCTGATGAGATGTCTCTTATATCTTAGATTCAATTGAATTGGCTAGACCAATGGCAGATAATCATAATGCTAGTAGGTATCCTTTTTCTCTTTTTAATGCGAATATAAAATAGTGTTGCTATAATTTTCTAGACACGAATTTATATTTAGCTGGTTATCAGCTTTTTTTCTGGCAGTCTTTATATATCGTGACTTTCTCATTTTTGTATGTTGAATTGTGGCCAGATGGAAAACACTTTTAAATTTTTTTCTGGAGGGGTAAACGATTGGCATACTCTATGAGCCATACATATCTGAAATGGAGTCCTATTGTTTTCACATACAAATGTACCCAAACATCAAAATCTTGATTAAGTATAACATTCTTGAGCCTTCACATTTTTCTTTCAAAACTTTATTACTCTTCTATTTTTCTAAAATATAGTAATGCAGAAATGATTGAAGCATGCCTAATTTTAGATAATTTGTGCATCATGTAGAACAGTTATAAATTTTTTTCATTGGCTGAATATTGGTAGGATATTTTTCCTACCAACTTAATTTAATTTTTTTCCAGTCTGCCAGTAACATTGGAATTATTTGATTTTTGTCTTGAGCGTGGTGAATTATTTCAGTCTGTGTGCTAATGTGTTTATTTGGCTAACAAAAATTATCTGAATTATGTCTGACTTTCTTGTCTGTTCTAATTGTTCCATAGTCCTCATAAACAACTATAATTCTATGATTTAATATTTTATTCTGTGCAATTTTATCTGTAATATTAACTTTTATGTTGTCTTTTATTTCCCTGGTCTTGTTTCTTCGTTCTTTTCCGCTGTTTCAAACATGGGAGAATTTTGGAACTTATTCAACATTACTAATTCAGTTTTCTGTAGTTTGATCTTTCTATTTACTGTCATTAATTTGAATATAAACACTGTAAATCCCACAACAATTTGCTCTATAATAATGCTAATTCTCATATAACAATTGTCTGCCTTCCTTTGCATAGCCAAATTCTAAAGTAGAGAAAGTTAAATTTCTTATCCTCTTGGGAGAACAGGGTTTGACTGGGAAGGGGAGGCCAACAAAGAAATAATAGGCTGTTTAGGAAGCGCAGAGGGAGAGGGATAGTTCCCTCTTCTCTGGGTTGTTTTAGTCCAAATTTGCCAACTTAGGCTGATAAATAAGCATCATCAACTTAGGAGACTCCTGGAATTGCTGCCATGATCCTGGGAGTCCCGAACAGCCACAGGGCCTAGAATTGCCCCTCAACATTGAAGTGGCATAAACAGTCATTACCTAGTGGTGCCAAACAGTGGCCAAGAGCAACATGGATTTGGATGGTGCAGTGTGATCCCTTGTAATAACACAACTCTGTATTTTATGCGGTTGAATTTTGGGAGTTTTACTATACTAAAGTGACTCAGGCAGATTGCAGTTGATTTAGAGATTTATTTTGCCAAGGTTGAAGATGCACCTGGGAAAAAGAAACACAAGTTACAGTAGGATCTGTGGCTGGCCTGTGCTTTTTCCAAAGAGGGTTTTAAGGACTTCAATATTTAAAGGGGGAAGGAGTAAGCAGGAGGGGAACAAAGAAAGGAAAGAAAGGCCGGGGAGGGCAGGCAATGAGGCAAATGGTTACTTGAAAGCTTTGATTAGCTCAATGAATCTACGTTTTACACGTGAAAAAAAAGGAATGGGGAGGAAGTCAATTATTCCCTCACATGCTCAGTAAATCTACATTTTACATAAGATAAGGTAAGCATGTGCAATTACAGCTGTCTGTTTGGGAACAAAGAAAGGCACTTTTTGCATGACTCAGTTCCCAAGTTTAACTTTTCCCTTCTTATGCTCTTTGATCACCTTTGCAACGATCAGAACTCAGAGCAGAATCTCTGCATATGTGGTTAGCTATTTGCTGGAAGTAGGACCCTGATATTATATTTTGAGATACAAAAGTTTTAAATTTCACATAGCAAAATCTACCGATTTTTCTCCCAATGCCATTCATAACATTTCGCTTGAACATTTCATTTATCAGACATAGTGAGTTTGGGGTCCCAATTTTATTTTCCTTTCACATACTCATCATTAGTTTCAATAAATTTCCTCCTTTGCCTACCCTTCTTTTTCATCTTGATCTTTTTCCATCTTTTCTCATCATAATCTTCTTTACAGTGTCCTGCTCCCAGTGCCCCAAAGCCACAACTTTTTACATCTCAGCATTTCCTTAAAATCTCCTTCTGAACTGAAAGAGTTCATGCAGTACCACAACATTCTGTGTATTCTTCTCACAGGTCTCTTTCGTTTTCCTTTTTTTTTTTTTTTTTCTTTTTCAGACAGTTTTGCTCTTTTGTCCAGACTGGAGTGCAGTGGTGTGTTCTTGGCTCACTGCAACCTCCGCCCCCCCAGGTTCAAGTGATTCTCCTGCCTCAGCCTCCCGAGTAGCTGGGATTACAGGTGCCCACCACCATGCCTGGCTAAGTTTTGTATTTTTAGTAGAGAAGGGATTTGGCCATTTTGGTCAGGCTGGTCTCGAACTCCTGACCTTGTGATCCTCCTGCCTTGGCCTCCCAAAGTGCTAGGATTACAGGCGTGATCCACGGTACCCGGCTGTCACAGGGCTCTTTCTAGCTCTATATTCCCCTGCCATGTATTGCTAGCTCCATGTTACCCAGCCTATATGCTTTGAGCTCTGTGTATTCCAAGACACAATCATTTGTCATTAACTCCCCTGCACAACCCCACTTACTGCATTGTTTCTGGGAGTGGTGGAAATATATAGATAGATGGTTGTGATTGGGTGGGAAGGAGGCCCCAGTAAAAATATAGGTGGCACTATGCAGTTGATATACAGCTTCCCTTTTTGGTGACACTTTTTGATCACGGTTAAAGCATTATAATAGTTTCCTGAAGAGACTCACATAAACATTCCACATTTTTAATGCTGGTTGTAGCACAGTTTACAAGTACCTGTGTATTCAGGCGTGCAGGGCAGTGGTATCTTTCTTTTGCAATTTAAAGGACACAATCAGATTCCCCTTTTGCATGAATGCTTGTTGAGAACAATCCATGCCATTTCTCCAGAATCTCTGGAATGTTCCGGTTCTTCATGTGGAGGCCAGTTTCCCTTCCCCAGGGTTCTGCTCTTCCTAAGTGGGTCATCTGACAAGTGTGGCTACTCTTTTATCTGAGGTGTGTGATGAGCCTACATCATAAATCCTCTGTCTCCTCCATCTGCTAAAGTATAGCACATCCTTCTAAAAGAAGTCAACGGGTCATGATCAACATTTACCAAGAACCCACTCTGTACCAGGTACTGGCTACGTACTTATTTTTCTATTTAATTCTCATATCCACACTAAGAGGGGATTGCTATTAGCACCATTTGACGCATTAGAAAACAGGATTAGGAAAAATATATAATTTCTCCAAGATTACACAACTCATGAATGGCACAGCCAAGCTCAAATCCAAGTCTGTTTGACATTAAAGATTATGATGTTATTCTTGTCCTGAATCTGCCCAAGACCATCTCCAGCATTCTTTAATCTTTAGGGATGGGGCTCATTTGTGGGATAATATGTCTAGATACAGTTAGGCCAGGTGCAGTGGCTTGCGGCTATAATCCCAGCACTTTGGGAGGCTGAGGCAGGCAGATCACCTGAGGTCAGGCATTCCAGACCAGCCTGGCCAACATGGTGAAACCCCATCTCTACTAAAAATACAAAAACTAGCCGGGTGTGATGACAGGTGCTTGTAATCCCAGCTACTCGGGAGGCTGAGGCAGGAGAATCACTTGAACCCGGGAGACAGTGGTTGCGGTGAGCCGAGATTGCGCCACTGAAATCCAGCCTGGGTGACAGAGTGAGACTCCATCTCAAAAAGAAAAAAAAGAAAAAAAAATTATACAGTTAGACTGGCATTCCTGAACCTCATTTGTAATTATATTGGTGGAGGACACCTTGAAATATGAGCCTTCATGTTCAAATGAAATAAAACATCTTGTTTATGAGCATGTTGCATCTGCCTGTATAATAACAGAGATATTTTCTTCAGACAGCTACCTTAAGTTGTATAACTTCTTCCTTCTTATCTAGACTACAGTGAATTCATTAAAAACAAAATGGAGAGACCATAGTAGAAAAGAAAAATAAAAGAATTTGATACAGCATTATTGCTGTAGTCTGCATATCTGGGTCTCCCCAAAATTCATAGGCTAAAATATTGACCCTCTGGGGGAAGGTGTTAGGAGGTAGGACCTTTGGGAGATGATTAGGTCATGATGACGAAACCCTCATGAATGAGATTAGTACCCTTATAAAGGAGAGCGAAGGGACTTCTTGCCCCCTCCATGATATAAGGACAGGGCAAGAAGGCACCATCAATGAATCACAAAGCAGGCCATCCTCCAGACACAAATTGTGCCTTGTTTGTGGCCTTTCCAGCCTCCAGAACTGTGAGAAATAAATTTCTGTTGTCTTATAAGCTATCCTGTTCATGGTATTTTGTTACAGCAGCCTGAACAGACTAAGACAATTCTCCATGTGGCATACTGTTTTGCTAAATGGTAGTTCAACCACACTCTGCCATCTCACATTTTCCTGGGTTTCGGGTTATTGAGGCATCGACACTCTGACCCTTTCTACTCATCTTTTCTAACTAATGACAAATAGTGTATTTCTCAGGGTTTGATACCAGAAAAGAGAGAACAAGACAGTTAAGGTATAGAGTTTGGTGTAATATTCTTAAATATAAAAAAATTATCTCCTAGAAATTGAGTTATGTATATGTTTTGTAATCATATGAACATTTGCTGTTGTTTATTTAAAAGCTACTAATTCATTTGCTTTTAATGCTAATCACCAAATCTCTAACATATTAAATTTAAATAATAAGATACAAGGGAAGTTAAGAGGATCCATGGAGAGGCTGTGTGGGAAGTGGAGAATGAATTTCATAAGCTGTATTAGAAATAAAAGTGCAGACCTGGGCTGGACGCGGTGGCCCACGCCTGTAATCCCAGCACTTTGGGAGGCCGAGGTGAGTGGATTATGAGGTCAGGAGTTTGAGACTAGCCTGGCCAGCATGGTGAAACCTCGTCTCTACTAAAAATACAAAAAATTAGTCAGGCGTGGTGGCGCGTGCCTGTAATCCCGGCTACTCGGGAGGCTGAGGCAGGAGAATCACTTGAACCCGGGAGATGGAGGTTGCAGTGAGCCGAGATTAGTTCACTGCACTCCAGCCTGGGCAATAGAGCGAGCCTCTGTCTCAGAAAAAAAAAAAAAAAAAAAGGAAAACGGAAAAGAGAAAGAAAGGTGCAGACCTGAGATGTCTTGAGCTGGCCTTATTTTGCCTTTGTAGGAATGGGCTATAATTTAAGGCAAATTTAAATGCTCTGCTGCGTGTCTTCCCTCCCTTGAATTCTCCTCAAGTTGCCACTGATCTTTTAGGAAGCTTCTTACACACACACCCCATCCCTGCTCCCCAAACACACACATGTTTTAACGTTTTAGAAGTGCGGAAGGGAGGAGAGAAAACACACGAAACAATTGAACAGGAAGACAAACAGAAAAGAGATATGCTCAGGAAAGCTGTTTCAAGCCCTATACTCCTTCCATTAAAAGCCCTAAGTTCTCACACCTTTCCCTGAAATCCCAGTGATGGGCGTCAGACCTACCCTTTCTTGGAATTGAAGAGTTTAGTCACGAAACAGGGTGGCGATGGGGCCGAGAAGTGAGACAGCTTAGAGTTCCCCTTTTGTTCTCTTCAGGCCCTCAGTGAATTACATGAGGCCTGCCCATGTTAGTGAGGGTGGATCTTGTTTACTCAGCTCCCTGATTCTAACACTAATCTCTTCTGGAAACACCCTCACTGTCACATCCAGAAATGATGTTTTACCAGCTCTCTGGGTATGTCTTAGCCCGGTCAAGTTGACACATAAAATTTACTAGCACAAGTCTACCCCTTATCAACTTGGTGCCCATATGCATCTCCTTAAACTATACTTAATCTCCAAATAATGACAGTAACAAGGTTGTAATTCTACCTAAATGTGATATGACTCTCCTGCATATAAAAGCACAGTCCCTGGGTATTTGAATAGTCCCTCCTTTGTGGACTGCTTGGTTTTACATGGTGAAATGCAGGGCATCGATCAATTTTCTTAATCCAGCTCTGTTAGTCACCCATATTGGGAATTCCTCCCAGAATCACTACAGGTTTTCCTTTGAGTGTGATGTTCTGTGGTATTTTGTGATCATGAACTTTTTGGTAGATTTGTAGGTATTTTAGGGTGAGGTAGAATAAAGTTGTTAAGCAGGTGCCTGTTTTACTCCAAAGAGTAAACATTTTAGATGACCAAATAAATGAATACAAAAATAGTAGGATAATACTTTACCTAATGCACACTTCTGATAGCTTACACTGAATTCACTGGTATCTAGTAAGAACAGCAAGTGACTGTTTTTAAGTCATGTTAGATTATCTGTGTATTTCAAACAAACATATTTGATAAGATACTGTCTTAGTTTACTTTGTGTTGTTAGAATACCACAGACTGGGTTATTCATAAAGAAAATAAATTCATTTCTCACAATTCTTTAAGATGGGAAGTTCCACATCAAAGTGACAGCCTCTGATAAGGGACATTGAGCTGAATCATCCCATGGCAGAAGGTGGAAGGCAAGAGAGTGTTAGAGCAGGAGAAAAAGAGAGGGCTGAATTCTCTTTTTACAACAAACCCAGTCTCAAGATAATGAATCTACCCCCCAATAATGACATTAATCTATTTATGAGAAGAGTCCACATGGCCTAATCTCCTCTTAAAGGTCCTACCTTTCAACACCATTGCGCTGGGGTGTACATTTCCAACACATGAACTTTGGAGGACACAGTCAAACCATAGCAGGTACTTTATGTGGAAGTGGAAACACCAAGCTGTATGTGTTTGCATATGTGTGTTTGTGTATGTCTGTGCGTATGCATGTGTGTCTGCATCTGTGCATATGTGTGTCTGTGTGTTTGTGTGCGTCTGTGCATTTGTGTGTGTCTGTGTGTGTCTGTGTGTATGCGTGTGTGTCTGTGTCTGTGCATATGCGTGTCTGTGTGTTTGTGTGTGTCTGTGCATATGGGTGTGTGGCTGACCTTGCAGCCTCTAACTCCAAGGCTCAGAATAAATAATTCTACTCTGTTTCCATAATTTGGTCAGTTCAGTAGTTTGGCTTCCCTCTACAATATTTTTTGCTGATAATTTTCTTTTCTTTTTTTTTTTTTTTTTCAGTTTCTTATTACTCTACAGATTTCAACTCCTGAAATTTTATACCTGAAGCCTTGCCATGAAATATTCAAAAGATGCTATATTTCATACTGCTGAATAAGCAGTTTGTTTATTCTCTCTTGGCATGTGTGCTGCATAACATTGTTTCTAGAAAAGAGGTTTATGTGGCACGATTAAACATTCCATTTTCATAACGTGTCACTCATATGCTGTCCATTCAGCCCCCAATATTTGTAGAAAACTATTAACTTGTAGATTATAATAAAAACACTTCAGAAAGTGACTTTCATTTCTGTTTTGCTCTCAGGTGAAGACTTTGAGGCATGAACATCCCCATTGTCCTTCAAAATGACTCCATCTGTTCATTTTTCTTCTTTTCTACTTTTCAGAGAGAAAGAACCAATGTTCTTTCTTTCCAAAGCCAACAACCCTATCTGTGACCATGTTCCTGGTGCCTGTTGTATCTCTGAGCCCTTGCTTTCTTTCTTATCTATTCTCCTTCCCAATACTTTTTACATTCTCTCTTTTTAACAGCCTGCTACTCTCTTCCTTCAAATATACACTGGCTTCCATCTAGAAAAAAAAAAAATTTTTAACCTGACTCTTGCTTGCTTCAGCTGATCCAAATAATGTCTTTTAATTTTTTTCAATCATTAAATTTTGACTTTAATCCTATGTTACTTAGTGTAACCTGTATGATAGTATTGAACATGTATTCAAGTTTACCAGTAACCCTCAATTGCTAATTCTGATATTTTCACCATTTGCAATTACTGATTATTTATTGGTAAACGCTCTACCTCTGAGTTCAGGCTTACTTTACATTGATTTTCATCTCAATTCTTGCTCTGTTTATTTTCTTTCTATTTTTCCTTCCCTTACATGTGGCCACTCATGCTTTAATTTCTTAACTCTAATGCCTCTCCCTTTTGCTCTTGTGTCTTTAGATTCTTTCCCTAGATATTTCACTAATTTCCAAGTGTATTTGTCTGCTCTCATGCTGCTAATAAAGACATACTTGAGACTGGGTAATTTATAAAGGAAAGTGGTTTAATGGACTCACAGTTACACATGGCCAGGGAGGCCTCACAATCATGGCAGAAGAGCAAGGGACATTTTACATGGCAGAAGGCAAGAAAAAGATTATGCAGGGGAACTCTCTTTTATAAAACCATCAGATCTCGTGAGACTTATTCACTATCATGAGAGCAGCATGGGAAAGACTTACTGCCATGATTCAATTACCTCCCACTGGGTTCCTCCCATGACACATGGGAACTATGGGAGCTACAATTTAAGATGAGATTTGGGTGGGAACACAGCCAAACCTTATCACCAAGACTTCACTTTTTGGAATTCACCCACTATTCTGGGTATATATCATATATTATTTTTTCCCCAAATCTCTCCCATCCTTCAATTCAAATTTGCTTCTTCTTCAATTATTTTAACTGAAGGGCCTATTTTACTCCCAAAAGCAAACCAAAACCAAAACAAAACAACAACAACAACAAAAACCAAACATAGCAAGACAAAAAAACACAAACAACAAAAAGCCAACAAAATCCCAAGGCAGAGCAAAATGAAAGCAAACAGAACAAACCCCCCAAACTCCATGGAATTTATTCTCCTTCCTTGGGTTAACATATTTTTGGTATTGTGGTTGATAATTCCTTCAGTTTCCTTAGCTTAATGTGGTGGATGTATTTTTGGCTCCTCCTCCCACCTCTGCCTTCTAGCAGCTTCTGAGGCAGAATGAGAGGCAGAATAAGCCATGACCTAGAAGTCAGGATACTGGGAAGTGTTCTAATAATTAAAGCTTTGTATAAAACTGTGACAAAACTATTGATCAGGAACAGCTACATAATTTGTGGGATCTGATACAAAATGAAAATATGGAGCCCTTTTTTCAAAAGTTATCAAGAATTTTCAGTTGGTGATGACAGAGCATTAAACCAAATGTCAGGACATCTCCTCCTTGTGCCCTGTGTGGCTTCACAGGTCACAAGCCTGTGAAGCTGTCTCTGTTGTTCTTCCTGGGTCACTGAATCCCTATGAGTTAAAAATGAAGATGGTTGACTTAAGTGATTGCTAAGATATTCTGTTTCACTCTAAAATTCAGTGACACTAGGCCGTTGGAGATTCTAGGCCTTCAGTAATTCTAGGCCTTCAGTGATTCTAGGCCTTCTTTCTCTGCAACAGCTCCTAAATTGCTTCCATTATTGCTTTCCATCTTGCTGGTGAAGTAATAGCCAAAGACTTGATGGTAATTCTTTTCTTACTTATCTCGAATCTTTCTCTAGTCCATCCTGCTTAGATTATTGATATGGTTTGGCTGTGTCCCCACCCAAATCTCACCTTGAATTGTATCTCCCCTAATTCCTGTGTGTTGTGGGAGGGACCCAGTGGGAGATAATTGAATTACGGAAGCTGTTTCCCCCATACTTTTCTCGTGGTTGTCTCACGAGATCTGACGGTTTGATAAGGGGTTTCCCCTTTCATTTGGCTGTCATTTTCTCTCTTGTCTGCTGCCATGTAAGACGTGACTTTTGCCTTCTGCCATTATTGTGAGGCTTCCCCAGCCATGAGTCCATTAAACCTCTTTTTCTTTTAAATTACCCAGTTTTGGGTATGTCTTTATCAGTAGCATGAAAACGGACTAATACAATTATTATCTCCAAACATTGCTCATGAACTAAAGGCTCAAGTTCAAATTCTATTTCGACATCAACATTACTTTGGAACCTTATTGTTTACCCTGTTGGTCTGCTAGGGCCACCATAACACAATCCCACTGAGTGAGGGTCTTAAACAGAAGAAATTTAGTGTTTCTCTTAGTCGTGGAGGCTAACAATCCCACACTGAGGTGTGGGCAGAGTTGGTTTTTCCTGAGACCTTTCTTGTTGGTATGCCTCACACTCTTGTCTCTGTGCATGGACTTCTCTTGTGTCTCTTCCTCTTCTGATGTGGACACCAGTCCTATTGGATTAAGTCCCCATTCTTTTAACATCATTTAACCTGCCAGGCATGGTGGGTCACACCTGTAATCTCAGCACTTTGGGAGGTCAAGGTGGGTGGATCACCTGAGGTCAGGAGTTCAAAACCTGCCTGGCCAGCATGGTGAAACCCCGTCTCTACTAAAATTACAAAATTAGCTGGGTGTGGTGGTGCACGCCTATAATCTTAGCTACTCAGGAGGCTGAGGCAGGAGAATCGCTTGAACCTGGGAGGTGAAAGTTGCAGTGAGCCGAGATTGGGTCGCTGCACTCCAGCCTCGGCAACAAGAGCTAAACTTCGTCTAAAAAAAAAACACCCAAAAGCAAACAGCAACAACAACAACAACAAAAAATAAAAGAAAACATCATTTAAGCGAAACTGCCTCTTTAAAGGTCTTATCTCCAAACACAGTCACAATGAGAATTAGACTTTAACATATCTATGTGGCAGTAAGAAGAGAGACACAATTTAGTCCATCACAAGACCCCTTGACATGATTCTAAGCGTGTTGAGAGAAAGCTCTGTGCAAGGCCAGCACGTTACAGACACTAGAGCCTCCCTGATTAGAGGAGGAGTCAATGCTCCCTTTCTGTTGGACTCAACTCTCTGATCAGAAATTCCCTATTTGCCTCTATTCCTTTGCTCTCTCTGTTGTGTCTCATGCGTGAAACTAGCCTCATTTTTCTCTGGCAATGTCCTCCCTCTCTGTATCTATGGTTTGCCAAGTCTTCTCCACTTGACACTTCTGCATTAAGGCTCACCTCTATAGGCCTTTGTCATGTCTTGTCCTTGACTGTGGTCTTTTTTTCCTCTGAATCTCAAAAATATCTAAAGTCCTTGTTACCCTTTTAGATCATCTGGGGCCTCGCCTCCTGCTTTGACCTCGCCATCTCAGTGAGTCTGTGAGCTCCTTTAGAGAAGACACTCTCTAGACCAATGCTTCTCAAGTTTAATGTGTATATGCATCCCTGGGGACCCTGTGAAATGCAGATTCTGATTCTGCAGCACTGAATCAGAGATGCAGCCCTGGATTCTGCATTCCTAACAAACTCCTAGATAAAGCTGCTGCCTCAGTTTGAGTAGCAATGTGCTAGATTTCTTTGTCAAAAGCTTCCCCTTTTCTCACTCACATTTCCCTCACAGTCAAAAGCCTGAAGATATTTTTATAATGGATTATCCTCTATTGATTAACCTCCTCTTAACCTTCATGAATTAAATCAGCCCAGACTCAGGATGCTGGGCAGGGCAGAAAGCACCATGATCTCTGGAATTAACGGCAGGGAAGGGTAGCATGTCCTTAGATATTTGTGTGGTTATGTATTCTTTGTTAGGGGACCACAGGGCAATGGCTACAATAAATCAGTGATTTCAATCAGTTAAAGTTCAATTTTCCTCCACAACGTGAAACTTTGCAGGACTCTATTTCCAAGAGGAGGGTAAGCACACACTGCTGTGGGTTGGATAGAGCAAGAACGGAACACGTTATGTTTATTCTGTGAACATGCAGTACATTTACTTCATGGGAAATTATTTATCTCTTAGAATTTACTTTATTCTGAAAGAATAATATAAATGTCTTTAGGGGATTTAGTTTTGCGCAGCCTATTCTTTTCCTCTTGTCCTTCTCACTTTAGACATAAAATAACTTTTGATGCATTAAATTCTAATGAATAAGAACACATTTTAAAGCCCCTGCTTTGTATTTTATTCAGTGGCTGACTTTAGTTTCCTACAAAATGCTTTCTAAATTCAGTTTCTTATCATGGGTTCCATCCAGAATAAAATATACACTGCCCCTGGAGCACACCAGCTGTTTATGTACCAGGCCAATATATCTCAGGGAGAGGTCTGCGTGATGCATAGGCGATTATTAAAAAAATAAAAATAAAAATAAAAACCCAACTCAACATCAAGTATTTAGAGCTGCTCAGTGGGAAGAAATTGCAGAAAAGGAGAAAGGAGGGCAGCTTATTAATTAGCTCCTTCTGCTTTGAACTGTGAATTTCTATGCTGTTTTCAAGCCTTCTATTTTTACATATAATACTTCAGAGCATATTCTTGCATGTTTTAAAATCAAATGGAAGAAAGATAGGGTCTAAAATATGAAGATTTTTTTTGAATTAAATTCTTTGCTAATATTTGTCAGTAACAGGTTCTGGGAGGTGAAGAGCGTGTGTCTAGGTCACCACCTTTTCAAAGAATGAGCGGAGGGTGAAGAGTTGTACAGAACAACCCACGAGCCTTTGTTTGGAAAGAGGGTCTCTTTCTAGGTATCCTGCCATCAGGGAATTCTCACATGGGATGTTCTCAGGCTGCCTTTAGCAAATTGCTCACCACAGCTCTTAGGTTTACTGTCAGTGGTCTTGACATTCATCCAATCAGGTACTCAACAAAAACTCAGTTCCAAATCTGCTAGATGGTGCACGTCTTAGGACAAAGGGCTTGTGACCTTGCCTGGGGCTTCCTGTTAAGCAGCTTAAAGACACTGGCGGTGAAGTCAAGCATGTCATGCTCGACAAATCCATGTTTCAATGCCACAGTGAAGGAGGACATCATTGCCAGACTGGGGCTCTTCTTGAGCCTGATGTTTTTGGTCACATTCTTTGCCAGACTCCTGAAGGACACAGTGGGCTTGTTTATCTAGTTCTCAACCTTGCCAGTTGCTGGAAAGTCAACTCTGTTAATTATTGGCAAGAATAGAGTCCAGTGACAGCCTTCCCTTTCTCCTTGCCAATGAAGATAATTGGCTCAGTATAAAGCTTTCCTGGGGCATGGATTGACACGATGATAGAAGTCTTCTTCAGGCTTGTTATCAGTACTATTTTTGACTCATTCCAAGTGTCTTGAGGTCTCAAGTCTCAACATATGAAAGTGTCTCTTTAAAAGCCTTGTGATTGATTGATTGATTGATTGATTGATTCACTCATTCATTCATCCAACCATTCATCAAAGATTTACAGAATGCTTACTGCATCATAGAACCATGCATAGGACTTGTGTTCAAGAGGCTCACAGTTGAGAGAGGTAGGTAGACTCACAAGATGAAGACTAAAATAATGGTGTTGGAGGTGTAAGGAGAAAACTCAGCTCCTTGAGAGAGATGGAAACCCTCATGGAGAGACCTCTACATCACAGTGCCAGAGGGAGTCAGGGCCACTGTATGCACCTCCAGGGACACTATTCACACTGTAGGGCAGGTAAATGACACTTCCTGGAGATGTTTAAGGCATAGTCTACTCAACATGCAGAGGGATAAGGGGAGATGGGTTTGCAGGAGAAGTTGATGTTAGCTAGAAGTCCAAAGGCTCAATATGATGCCAGGAGGATTGTGTCTGTGGGCTACAGATGGAGGGCTGGGGGTGGGCAATGCGAAGTTGTAGTAGGAGAAAAAATTGATTACCAACAAATTAGTAATGTTAGTAGGAACCAGATATTATGGGGTCTTGTCTGCCAGGCGAAGGAGTTTAGACTTTATTATTATGGAAATAAAGCTGAAGGACTTTTCAGCAGGGAAGAGCCCTGTTTACTGGTGCAGCAGAGAGGTGGAATGGCAAGTCCTTCTGCCTGTAGTCTCATTTGAAAGACTTCAAAGCCATCCCAATGCTGTGCTGCTCATTCCTGGCTCCTGAAGAGGAACAGGGCAGGGTTCATGTAGATCTGGAGAAGGAAATGCTGACCCCTGCCAACTGCCCCCCCTCCCACACCCTGACACTTCACAGTTTTACTTGTGACTGGCCCTTATCGTTAACTTAGTGGCTTTTAGTGATGTTCATAGCCTGTGAAGTTGGAATTTTCCTAGAGTGCAAGAGAGCTTTCTCACCAGCTATCAGATTTCTTGCTGTGTCCTTAAGTACAGCTGCATAAAACTCTGACCTAACCAGCCTTACCATCAGAGAGCAGCTTTATTGAATTTCTCTGGGAAGCTAACCTTGTTTAATAGCCTCAAGAGCCCAGACTACTGAAAATATAAAATGATACTGAAGGATTGATGAATACAAGATGAAGTCTTGATGTTTTGCCTGTGCTTCTACTATCTATGAAATGCAGCAGAGCTGTGGCTAAGGTCTTATAGCACTGCAAGAAAGAGCTTGATTTGTAGGTTGCTGTTGCCCAAGCAATCATGGCATTATGATAGCTTGAGTACTTAGAACCCGGATGATCATCTCCAGTGTGTGGGAAGTCTCACTTAGGATTGGTCCACACTTCATCATTCATTTTCAACTCACGGTGAGATCACCTGCATCAGAATAACTGGAGGGTGACCTTTAAAACTACTGATTCATGGATGCTGCCCCTAACCTGCTGGACCAGAATTTCTGTTGGGAAGTCTAGTAATCTATGTGTTAACAAACTCGCTGTCTAAGTGATTTTATAGCCATGAAATTTTGAGAACACTGCACAGCTGTTCCTATTGATGTTGATATGTATTCTACATCATCAAAATCTCTTGTTGATATATTTTGTGGCGCTCTTTGTTTACTAGGGTTTTATGTTGGGTCGTTGTCATTAAAATTATCATATTAAATTAAAAGATACTGTACATGGAAAATCTTATATATCCTCTACTTATTTATTAATTAATTGTTGGAACCCATTCCTGGAAATAATCATGTGTATATTTTGTTGACAATTCCATTGTCAAGGTACATGTTGTTATGTAGTTCTCTAATTCAAACTTGATAACCAGTTAGCATGTAGAGAACAAGAAACTGAAGCCCCTTTTATGCCATACTGATGAAAGACCTTTCCTGGAGATGTGGCCACAATCCAAGGGATGCTGGCAGCTACCTGAAAGCTGGAAGGCACCGGAACCGAGTCTCCCCTAGAGCCTCCAGAGAGAACATGGCCCTGGGAACACCCTGATTTTGGCTTAGTGAAGCTAATTTGAAATGTCTCTCCTCTAGAACAATGCGAGAATAAATTTCCATTGTTTTACACTGCTAAGTTTGTGGTAATTTGTTACAGCAGTCACAGGAAGCTAATAGGTCTGGGAATATTATTTTTTTATCTGGCCGGATTTCTAGGGAAAATATTTTCCAAAAGAGGGAAACTATGTAGTATTTAAGTACATTTATAACAGCAACTTAACACTGTTACATGACCATCACTGAGATACATAGCTGAGGGGGTCTCTTGAAGTTCTAATTGAGGGAATACAGTAATACAAGAGTTAACCCTTATCTGATTATCTCCATATGAGTCAACATTTATAGAAAATCCTGGAGGAGTCACCTCTAGTCACCAAAACTCCCCAACATTGCTGCTTCATGCTTGACAACATTCTGACCTATGATGGTTTATTTAAAGCAGGACTCTGACTTATTCAAAGAAGGACTCAGAAGAAGCCATCCAGAACTTGCTGGTATTAAACAATTTTATAAGTAAGTAATGGCATGCTTTCTCAATCTGTACAATGATTAATTTCATAGAAAGGTATATATCAAAATATTAGGATGAAAACAATAAATGTAAATTCGGAGACAAAGCTTCACTCATTGTGTGTTGGGAAACAATTCTCCATGGGTCTCTCATGTCTCCTACATCATGAGAGCAGAGGCCCTGACTGCTTTGGTTTTGAACTATCTTTTCAAGGATGTTTATGTAGAAAATAGTCTCAGAAAATAGAGAATAGTGTCTCCATTCAGATCCAAGGAGGTTTGTTTATAACCTTGGATGGTAGAGAGAGTATTTACCTTGAAATAAAAGGCGTTCATGCTTGTCTGTTTTTAAAGATTTGTGTTACCTAATCTCTGGGTGCTTCTTCTGTAATGCAACCTGTAGTGTGCAGGCATCAGTTGGACCTCTCCACTTCACCCCGGGTAATTCAGGTTCTCCAGAGAGACAAAACCAATAGTACCCCACTGTGCACACACACACACACAGACACAGACACACACACACACAATTTATTAGGGGAATTGGCTCATGTAATTACTCAGGCTGAGAAGTACAACTGGCCATCTGCAGGCTGGACACTCTGGGATGCTGGTAGTTTGGCTCAGTTCAAGTTTGAACACCACAGAACCAGGGAAGTTGATGGTGTAATTCTCAGTCCGAGGCCTACGGCCTGAAAAACCAGGGAGTCAGTGGTGTGTGCCCTGGAGTCCCGAGGGCAGAAAGCCTAGAGTTCTCATGTCCAAAGGCAGAAAGAAGAGAGTGTCCTAGCTCCAGAAGAGAGAAAGAGTAAATTATTTTCTGTCCTTTTCTTGTTCTATCTGGACCCCCAACTGGTTGGATGGTGCCTGCCAGATCTTCCCCACTCGGTACACTGACTCACAGCCCAGTCTCCTCTGAAACACAACCTCACACACCCTCAAGTAATGCCTTACCAGAAGTAATGCCTTACCATTTCTCTAGGTATTCCTTAATCCAGTTGACACCTAAAGTTAATTGCCACATAGCAAAGGGGAATTAGGGCTTGGGGGACTGGTGCAGAGGCTGGCATTCTGGCTACTACTTTTGCTGTGAGTAATAAAGTTCTATGATCCAGGGGTTTTTCAGTTTCTTTCAGCACCTGTGCAACTGTGGCAGGATAATTGTTAGCTTGAAAATAGGATACAATCCCAGACCCTTCGAAGTTTTTGATAGTGTGGCTTCAAGAAGAGAACCTGTGGAGGCACACATTCTCATTTATAATTGAGAGTTCTTTCTCTTGACTCCATAGGTAAGCAACGTACATCCTATTCACACTACCCCAGAATTCTGTCTTTCTGAGACCTAGTGATCTAATAATAGATATCTGTTTATGTACCTCTATATATACACCCACATATGAGTGTGTATATATATATTTACCTCTATATATGTGTATGTATATAATTATGTGTACATATATAACATGTTATAGACCATATATATATTCTTAATCATGACCATGTATATGTATATACATATAATTATATATATACACATATATAGGTAAATATAAACACACATGCATATATACACCTTTACACATGTGTGTGTATAGAGGTATATATATGTGTGTATATATAAGCATATGTACATTTATATATGTGTATATATAAATATATGTACGTGTATATATAAATATATGTGTGTATACGATATATATATATTTTAAACTTTTAAAAAAGTTCTTAAAACAGACTTTTAAACTTACAAGTAACAATATTGACGACTCTTAAATTTTCAGCTACGTTTCTTTTCATGATTGAGTCAACATATAGAATATCATATTTACCAGAAGGATAACCCTCTGTCTCCCATAAAACAAAAAAGGTTTGTTAGCTTTGTTTTTGATCAAGAATTCAACCCCAAATACATTACAAAAATTAGTTAAAAAATAAAAGTCAATATGTAAAATTTAGGGACTTCAATTTATTAGCAATTATTAGCAAGATTATTCTCTAAGCCCCATAGAAACGCAGTTTAGGAGGAAATGCAAATATGGCATATACTATATCCTTAATTACATCTGCAAAATCCCTTTTGTCATGTAAGATAACATTTACAAGTTGGGAGGATTAGGGCATGGATAACTTTCAGGGGTCATTATTTTGCTTACCACAGTCCCTCCCTTTGGCCCCCAAAGATTAATATTCATACAACATGCAAAATACATTTACCACACCTAAAGGTCTCTAGAAGTCTCAACCCATTGTAGCGTCAACTTAAGTCCAAAATCTCATCTACATATTATCAACTCAAAAGTTGCAAATCTCATTATCTAAATATTCTAAGTTCAGTCCAGGGGAGGTTCTGGATACAGTTCATTCTGAGGCACAATTTCTTTCAATATGAACCTGTGAAAAAGTTATTGGCTCCCAAAATACAATGATGGGCAGGTATAGGATAGCTATTACAGACATCTAGGTTAAATGAAAGAAAAATGGAAGGAAAAAAGGAGTTACCAGTCTCAAGTAATTTAGCAATGTACCTGGGCACACTGCATGAGGTTTCAAGGCTTGAGAGTAATTTTCTGTGGTTCATGCCTCTGCTCTCTAGAATCATAACTCTGCACTCTGGGATCACAGCTCCACCCTCTGCGTTCTTGATTCTCTCTTAGAGATAGGTGTATTGGTTAATTTCCTCATATTTGTGTATTTCCCAAATTTCCGTTTATTTCTTTGTAATTTCATTGCATTATGGTTGTGTAACATGCATACAGATATTCCTCTGTTACTACCTTCTTTGTGTTACATAGATATTTTCTTGTGTTCCATTTTACTTTATTTTTGTTTCTCTTACTATATTATCTTCACTTTCTTAATTGTCACCCTGGGGTTCAAAATTAACCTCTTAATTTAAAGCAATCTATTTTGGAGTAACGTGAGCTATGTTTTAATAGTATATAAAAACTGTTTTGCTGCATAGCTACATTCTCTTTTTCCTCTTTTGTGCTCTTATTATCATACAAATTACATCTTTATACATTTGTATCCATCATCACAGTGTTCTTATTGTTTTATACAGTTTTAGTTGAGGTAGAAGAATTACAAATGAAAATACATTTTTTACTGACTTTACATTTACCTATGTAGTTATCTTTACTCATACTTTTTATTGCTTTGCATGTATTCTAGTTACTGTCTAATGTTCTTTAATTTCAGACTAAAAGATTCTGTTTAGTGTTTCTTATAGTGCAGGGCTGCTAGTAACTAATTCAGTTTTTGCCTATCTGGGAACATATTTCCTTCTTAATTTTAGCTTTGCTGGACATAGAATTCTTGGTTGACAGTCTAGTAGTCTAGTATTTTATAACTGCTATTAAGTTTTCCTAGTTAACATTTTCAGTAATTATTATAATTTTCAGTTCCAGAATTTCTACTTAGTTATTTTTTATATTCTTTCTTTCTTTCTCTTTCTTTCTCTCTCTCTTTCTTTCTTTCTTTCTTTCTTTCTTTCTTTCTTTCTTTCTTTCTTTCTTTCTTTCTTTCCTTTCTTTTTTTCTTTCCTTCTTTCTTTCTTTCTTTTTTGATGGAGTCTCACTCTGTCACCCAGGCTGGAGTGCAAGGGCATGATCTCAGCTCACTGCAACCTCTGCCTCCTGGGTTCAAGTGATTCTCCTGCCTCAGCCTCCCAGGTAGCTAGAACTACAGGTGCATGCTATCACCCCTGGCTAGTTTTTGTATTTTTAGTAGAGATGGGGTTTCACTATGTTGGCCAGGCTGATCTCAAACTCCTGACCTTGTGATCCACCCACCTCATCCTACAAAAGTGCTGGGATTACAGGCATGAGCCACTGCACCCAGCCTAATCTGTATTTCTTTAATGATATACTATATTTGGTAAGATAGAATTCTCACACCTTCTTTCAATTTTTCTTAACACATGAATTAAAAAAAAATTAGCCACATTCTTATAGCTGTTTTAAAGACTTTGTTTAGTAAGTCCAAAATCTGAACTTCCTCAGGTACCTTTTTTTTCTTTATATGCATCATCCTTTCCCATTGTTTTTGCACATCTCATAAATTTTTGTTGAAAACTGAACATTTTAAGTAATATAGCAAGAAATCCAATTTTCCCACCTTCCCACCACCTTCTGTGAGGTTTTTTGTTTGTGTGTGTTTGTTTAGTGACTGTTTTTTTCTTGAATTTCCTGGACTGAACCTGTATACTCTGTATTCTTTTTGAATCCACTGATGCTTGGTGTGTTCAGTTAGCTTAACTTATCAGCTAATGAATGCAATCAATAAGTCTCCCAGGCTTTGCAGAGGAGTTCTCCTCTCTCCCCCCGCCCTCTTTCTCTCTCTGTGTGTGTATGTGTGTGCGTATGTGTGTCGGGGCATGCCTTCAATGCTTTCACAGGCAGCTCACAGGTCCGCCTTAGCTTTCACTTCCTGCTTGCACAGCGCCTCATGGTCAGTCAGAGATGAGAGAGAAGGACCTTCTTAGATCTTTCCTGAGTATGTAAACAGTCTTCCACATGCGCCTGGCTGGCTCTCCAAATTTCCAGATATGGGGCCTTTAAAAGCACTCTATGGATGTTTCATTTCCCAGGTTTTTATTTTATGTGTTTTGGTCACCTTCTTGTTAGTTCCAACTGGAATTACTGCCTCAGGCAACTGTACTATTAAACAGTTACTGCTAATTGTTTTCTACAAATGCTTGAGCAGAGTGAGCTCTGAGTCAGGACAAAACAAAGATAAACCCTAAGAATGAGGCTTTTCAGGGAGATAGCAGACAGGTCAAATAGAGACAGTTCTCTGGGGATGAGGCTTCTGGAGAGCTGCAATCCCATTCTGCTCTATCCAGGGCCCATT
Organism: Macaca nemestrina; assembly: GCF_043159975.1. NCBI lineage: Eukaryota > Metazoa > Chordata > Mammalia > Primates > Cercopithecidae > Macaca > Macaca nemestrina. The sequence goes on from NC_092129.1 coordinate 74,923,702, forward strand.
AGGCTGCTGGTTTTCATAGCTATTATGGTTGTGAGGCTATTAGTTTCCATAGTTGCCTCAGAGCTGGAAAGAGGAGGATGGAAATAAACCAAATTAAAACACCATAGCACTTGCTGTTCTTACTGAGATTCAGTTGTTTTTTTGGAATAATGCTCTTAACGTTGTTGCAAGGCGTTGGTTAATTTTCAGGGTTCTGAAAATTTCAGGGTTCTGAAAAAAGTCAATCATTTTTGCAAGTGTTCTTTTGCTTTAATGGAAGAATGAATTTTCAGAGGTTTTTACTCTGCCATTTCACCTTTTTAGAAGTACTATTTTTTTTTTTTTTTTTTTGGCCTTACTGAGCTCTATTCATCATTTGGGACACAGGTTAGATGTCAATTCTACTAGGACATTTCCATGCTCTTAAGATTTGTGTCTCTCCTATATTTCCTAAAATGCCTTGTGGTTTACACACTGCATTTTAAATTACCTTTTTCTTATCTCTGTGCTCTAAACTCCTAGATGCAGGGATCATGTTCTGCTCACTCTTATCCCCAGTACCTAGGAAAATGCCTGGGACGTTGGACACTACTATTGTTGAATGAATGAATTCCTTTGACATATTTTTAAAATGCTGTAGCTTAAATAACCAATTAAATATCTAACATATAGTTTTGCTTGTCTCATTTAAAATTTTAAGTCTTTGGGTTATTTGGGTCATATTTTATATATTTATAGACTGAAGGTGTTCTTGACAACAAGATGGACATTTGCCTATCTTTGCAGGTTTCATAAGCAATTCACTTGATTCTAAGAATTTTCAAATTTTTTCTTTCTTCTATTCTCTCCTTATGCCTATCTTGACAAAAGAATTACCAAGATCAGACATAAAAGGATGAAGTAAACTAAAAATAGTCTTAGTAGTGTTTTTGGAATAGGAAATGGAAAATCATTCTCTTTTCCCTTGGTGATGAAGGGGTGGTGTTTATGGGCTGATTACATGAAGATGAGTTTCATGTTTTCTTTCTTTTTTAAAAAAATTCTAGCACCCGCAGCAGGGTTCCTTCACCAGAAATCCTTGATTGAGGAGCTAAAGGCAATGAGAAATAAGTGTGGCTGCTAATTAGACACTTTGAGTGAGCAGAAGGGGAAAATGAGCCATATAGAACAGCAGGGATTGCCCATACTCTTGATATCTCACAATTCAAGATTTTAAACTGTAGAGACAATAGACATACCGTTGTTCTCTCTGGACATTTTTGATTTGGGAGTCTTGTCAGCCCAATGAAAATATTGGATAAATCAAGTAAAAAATGAGTCATTAAGACAATACTCCATTCTTTTATTTTTGTGAAGGACTTATTTTTATTTTTTAAATTAAACTTTTTTTTAAACAATTTTATTGATACAAAATAGAAGCACATAATTTCAGAGTCATGTGATAATTTAATACAATCACATAATTTGTAAAGACCAAATCAGTGTAATTGGGATATCATCATATTAAGTATTTGTCTCCTCTCTTCTAGCAGTTTTGAAATATACAATAGATTATTGTAAACTATGGTCCCCCTACTCTCTATCAAACACTAGGTCTTATTTCTCCTATCAGACTGTGTATTTGTATCCATCAACACCCCATTCTTCAGCGAGCATTCCAAACAGTATTGTCAAAATACCTGGATGTTGAGTCTGGTATGTCTAATGTGTTCTTCTATGTTATACATAACAAATTCATAAGAGTATGATATTGATATTTTAGTTAACTGCTTTCTTTCTTTTTCATGCTTTTATTAAATTAACTGAAACAGTAGCTGACTATTAACAGCCTAAGAGCACAGTAACATTGTGGTTCAGCCTCATACAATTCCTTAGAATTCGGCCCTGTGACCCATCTGGTGATCTTTGTTCTGCATCACTCTGCTCAGTAAGTCTATTTGTGTAACTGATGCACTTAAATTTCTCACATTTGTAACATTGCCTCAGCACAGAAGATTAGTAATCAAGTCAAAGACTAGAAGGTAAAACTACATGTATATTTTCTTCTGTGAGTCATCCATCCAGTAAATAACCCATAAAACTAGAAGAGAAGCACACAACAAATACAGTAAGCTTGAAACAAAGGTTTCGAATACAGGGTGTCAAACATTTCATACAATTCAAAGAGCAGCCATTTCTTCAGATTTTTTAAAAACATGCCTGATGAACCCTCAGATGCTTTAACTGCTTCCTTTTTTACTTGTTTTTGATATATTGTCAAAAGGCTTAGCATATTAGTTACATTGGCAGAATTTTCAGAAATAGTGACTGGTTTCTTTTTACTTGCCTCACAAATTAACAATAATAATTAGAACTTAACTTTCTCTTATGTTGATATAATGTATCCTGATTTGTAGGATTTTACTATTAGGCAAATTTATATAATCATGTTAGGAAACTTAATTTCTAAATCATCCCTTTTTTCCCCTTAGTATTGATTGATGAGTTTTCAAGTAACGTATTTGCTCACTTAGGGACACACCTATTCTTGGTCTAGTAACGTCATTGTTCAGACTTGTCCTAGATTTTGTGCTGGATTCAGACATACTGCCTGAAAACAAAACAAAACAAAACAAAAAAACCCTAAAAAATGCAAATCTATTTGTAAAGCTTCCCACATCTTGGATATGAGGAAAACAAATTATCATTTCAAATAAATTTTTAGTTCAATTTTCAATCTAGTGGAACAATGTTCCTTTGTGTTCCAGCAGTAGCTTGGCATGCATATTAGCTGAACAGAATAGCAGGAAAATACAGGGGAAAATTCTACTGCTTTTTAGTTCATGAGAACAAATGAAGAAAGCTCTGTCCCCACATATTCTATCTCAGCTGTCAAAGTTAGAGACTGTGTGTTGACCCACCATTTGCAAAAGAAAGTAGGTTTTAGCTGAAACAATGCAATCCTCAAGATCACACCACGATTAGAGGCTTTCAATTTTATGTTATCTATCCCCTGTGTGAATGTGTCTGTCCACCAGAGTCCTGCACTGCTATTCGGGCAGCACCATCTTCTCCGTTAGTCCTGAGTGCCACACGCATAGGACGTGCCGTTGCTAAATGGTAATCTGGAATTCACAAAATGCTGACGGAGACAGTAAACTGATAGTCACTGATGTAACTTTCAAAGAACTGCTCTATGAAATCATGAAGTGGAACCATGGAGGCTAATTAAACTCTTCTCAAACTTTCTGGTTGAGCTATTGATTCCAATCAGAAGTTAGCTATACTTCCTATTAAAACGTGATCCAGAAACTGAAGACATTTCCCTTCAGTTCTGTTCTTCAAGATAAAGGAGCTGAAAATGCCTTCCAAATAGTGACGCATCACCCATAAAGATGGCCCTTAAACTTGAGATCAGGACAAAACATATCCAACTCAACGTCATCATTCATACCCCACCTCTTCCATTAACTATGTGGTCGTCTATAATTAAAACAACACCAACACCACACAAAACTTCCCCAAGAGAGAACTCATCATCCAGAATTTAATTCACTTCCATAAGATAGATTCCCATCTTCACAGCATGTTATCTATTTCATAAAAACTGGGGCATGTATATTCTCTTCATTAACATGTTTAAGAATTAAAGTGAGGTTTTAGTGTTTTATTTATTATTATCTTTAAAAGTTGCAAGCATTAATATTGTATTGCATAGTTTCTACTTTTAGTCATGGATTTATTAAATACAAGGCTTATACAAGTAAATTTCTCTATTTTTATAACCATCAATTACATTATGTGACCAAGTCTTCTGATCTTATAAACAGGCTATGGGCATTATAACTTTTTAACAATTGATTTTTTTCAATATTGAAATGAGACTGTGAAACATTGACAGTTAGATGAGTCTCCAGAATTTCAAAACAAGGATATGGATTCTTAAAGCCTAGAAGAATTTACACAACTCCCTCAGTAACTTAATTTAAAGGCAGCACATGAAACTCAGGAGGAGAAAAAGAATTCAATGTGTGGAAAGGAAAAGTGAGATAAGATGAAAGGATAATCCAACTTTCAGATGGTCCAAGGCAAACAATTTTAGACAAAGAATGTTTCATTTAAAAACTATGAAATCTCAGCCACGAGGGAGAATTGTTGAAGGAGGAAATAAACATTAAATTAAACAGAATGAGAAAGGCTATAGAACTGAAGGGGCTCTAGAAACATTGGTGGGTGGGGCACAATTGGGAGAAACACATTTCCTGCCTCGTGCTCGGATTTCCTGTTGCATCTTTCCCTTCCCACTGGTCTTTTCTTTCTTTCTCCACCTGCTTGCTCTCTCCCTGTCTCCCTCTCCCACCCCCTCTTCTCTCTTTCTCTCCCTTTCTTTCTTCCCTTTACCTGACATGGCTTTGCTTAGGGAAAATTGGAGTGCCAAGTATATACTAAGTTTGTAATGGAACGAAAACGGGACTTGAAATAAGAATAATGGTGTTTAGTTCCAGCTCTGCAGCTTACAAGCTATGTGACCTTAGATAGGTCCCTCAACCTCTATGAGTTTCAGTTTTCCCTGCTGCTGTATCTACTGTTCAGGAATGTCGTGAAGCACAACATAATGATACATGTTAGAGTGTTTCATTAACTGTAAATGAGAATTATCCAAATGCAGCTAGAACTATTTCTATTTCATATGTTTCATATGTTGCCTTATAATTGCTTTTATAGTTTTCATATCCCTCCTATAAGAATATAAAAATTTCTTGGGGTAATCGCTGTCTTATTCTCTTAGTGGTTTGTGCAGAGTGGAAGCAATGATTTTTTTTTAATTGAAATAACCATATGAAATAATAATACATAATCATACAATGATTTCAGGTCACATAAGCCTTTGTGTTATCAAATTGTAAGGTCAGGGAGAAGGGCCAAAGCATTCCAAGAGGCAGCCCCTGGAGACCCAGCCACAGGAGTGGCTCATATTCCCAGATTCATCCTCCCTTAGGATTCCAGTCTACATATTCAGCCAATTTTAGCTTCCACATTTCTCTTATAACATCCCACATTGTCCTAAAGTGCTGACATTCCTGGTATGTCCATAACTGGGTTCTCTTATAGCAGATTATACCTTTCTAAAATTAGACAATACTAGGCATACAGTAGTATTGATTTCTGTTCCTTTTTTAAGTTCCTAACTTGTTATAGTCTGCTTATGCCATTTTAAAGAGGAAAATGCCACTATTTTTGATGTTCCTGACTTCTTTGGAAATACATTCATTTTTATTTTGTTCAATGAAAGAAAATATATACTTTTTATTTCTTGTTACTAATTAACTGAATTATTATATGCTTGCAGGCATTTTGCAGTGCAGAATTAGGATGTCTAGGAACAGTTTCAAAGACAAAGAAAATAGAAAGAGCTAAAAAATCCTGTGCTGCTTTTGACCTGGGTTACCATAACAGAACGAATATATGCTGCTGAGGCTTAAAACACCTCAGCTTTCAACACTCATAAAATTCCAATATCACAGGGTGCTGCAACTTGCATGCACGGAGCAGTCAAGGGGTTAAGCAAGCTTTCTATTTTATGGGCCTTTAAATCCTAAGTGATGTTCTGTGTTGCACATTACGAGGGCAGCCATGAAAGGGCATATATAACATTTTTTTTTTTTTATTCTTCACATCACCTGAGTAAGATTTTGAAAGCTTGGTAACATCCCAGGAGCAAGAAAAGCATAAAAGCATTCACCAGACACAGAAGGTAGACTAGATGCATTAAGATTAGTCACCACTTAAAAGAATATATGTGCGTGCGCACACACACGTACATGTGCACACAAAAAGGAAACAATTTCAGAAAGGTTTCAGCTTTGCTTTTATAAGAAAGATATGTGAGCTCTAGAACACTTGAAAGAGGTTTTTTTATATCAGGCTTTCTGTATAACTTGGGAATGTTATCAAATATGAAAATATCTATTTAAGTTATATTTCTAAAGATATGGTGGAATCATTGTTTCTTGGTTCATATCAATTTTTGAACCGAGAATTCAAAAATTCTTGGCCGTATATGAGTCATCCTTATGGTTTTGCTTTAAAATAAAGTTTTACATTTCCAACCTTGCTAAATGTTAAATTCCTTGAGCTACATTATTTCCTGAGCTTTCTGGATTTACATTTTATAACTGATTTTTTTGTAATTCATATTAATGTATAATTACTGAAGCAATAATCTATAAAAATATATTCACATTATGCATTTGAAAGCATTCACTTTAGGGGCTGAACAATTATAATAGGATACAGATGTTGGGGAATGAAATTTATACAAATATCTGTGTATAATCGAAAGCTTCTCCTTTTTTGTTTTGTAAAAGTAAATCAGCAATGGAGTGTGCCAAAATGCTTAAAGCATAACAATAGCAAAAATTCATCATCTTTTAAATGTAAGATAGTATACACACACATTAGAAATACACATGTACAACATTTCTTCATAATTAGAAACAATTTTAAGTTGGACCTATAGCTAATGAAAAAAATTGTGGTGTTGGTTGTTCTATATTAGATATAACTAAAACACACTATTTTAATTAAGTGTTTCAAGTTATCTTCCCTTATTGGGCAGGGAAGATGCAGAATAATATTGCTTCAGAATCAAATTTGTGAAAATTGAATACAAAAATAAGCAGGCTGTGAAATAAGAATCATAATAGTGCAGAGCTTTTAAGACTATAATTAAGAATAAAATAATCATTGCAAATTACTTAGCGTAGTACTTAGTATAAAACATGCACCTTATAAAGTTGGCTATTTTCATTATTAGTTATTATTGATTTACCTATTAGTTAAATGAGGATAATATCTATCTCTCAGTGGTTTCAGTAGGATTCAGGAGCATATGTAATATGCTTCTCCTGCATCTATTTAAATGATTACATTTTTTCACCTTTAATCTGTTAAGGTGGTGTATTACATTAATAGATTTGCTAATTTTAACCCTTCTTTCATGGTATAAATTCAGTTTAGGTATGTTGCATTATTCTTTAATATACTGGTAGATTCAGTTTGATTGTATTTTGTTTAGAGCCTTTGCAACTGTATTTATGAATGAAACTAGCCTTTAATTTTTCTTTCTTGTTTGTTTCTTTTGGTATTGTAGTATTTAATAAAATATATTGGGAAGTTTTTCATTTTTCTATTTCATGGAACAGATTATTTAAAAAAGGAATGAGTTGTTTTTTGATTTTATAGTAGAAGAATTTCAACTATTCAACTTCATTATATAACTTTTTAGACTTTTAAATTTCCTCTTGAGAGCTTTGCTAAATTGTTTTTCCAGGAATTTGCCAAGTTTTCATTAATTTTCAAAAGTATTGGCATAAATCTGTAAAAAAAAAAAAGGTGGACATAATAAAATGCACACCTCAGGGTATTTTATGCCATGAGGATTAAATGAAGTGATAAATATATAAAGGACTTAGAACAAGCCTAAAGCTTATCAAATATTCAATAAATGTTAGGTATTATTATCAGTACTATTGCCTTTTAAATCTCTGCTCTGTCTGTAGTTATATTCTGTCCTTCATTCCTAATATTAATTTGTCCCATCTTTCCTTGTTTGAGCTTATTGGAGCTTTCTTGATTTTTATCAGTCTTTTCAAAAACCCACTTTTATTTTGGAATTGTTGATTTCTTCTACTGCATTTTCTTTTCTTTTTCTAGTTCATTAATTTTTGCTTTTATTTTTTAAAGGTTTTTATTTATACTTCTTTGCTTCTCCCATCCCTGATGTTTCTATCTTCTTATATAATATGCTTAGTTCATTAAATTTTAGCTTTTGTCTTTTCTAAAGGTATGTTTTTGTGGATACATGTTTCCCGTTAAGAACTTCATTAGTTACAACCAACTACATTTTTTCCATTTTATTAAGGACAAAACCACGTGGTAAAGTAAATAAAATGCACTCATATTAAGCAAACAGTTCAAAGAATATATATATACACACACTTATATATATATACACACACATACACACACACACTATATATATATACACACACATGTGTGTATATATACACACAAAGAATATATGTATACACACACACACACACACACACAAGCTTTATTCATGATAGAAAAATAATTCTTGAAAGAACCAAATGTCCACTAACATCAGAATGGATAAAGTATAGTATACTGATACCAGTAAAAAGGAATGATTCTTTTACACACACAATAAGGATAAATATGACAAATATTGTTTGGGGTTAAAAAGACGGATATGAAAGACTATACACTATATCATCATATATGAAGGATACTCTGTTTATAGTTGAATGTACCCAGATCAAGGTAGGAAACATTTCAAGCACCCAGAAATCTCCTCCATATCTGAATCCAGTCAATAACATTCTACTGAGAGAACCCTTATACTGACTTCTATCACCATAGATTAGTTCTTGCTTTTTCTTTACTTTTTAATGTAACCATACAGTATATAGTCTCTTGTATTTGTCTTTTTAGTCCCAAACAATATTTGTGATATTTATCCTTATTGTGTGTGTAAGAGATTCATTCATTTTTACTGCTGTCAGTATACCACAGTATACCATACTTTATCCATTCTAATGTTAGTGAACATTTGGTTCTTTCCAGGATTATTTGTCTATCATGAATAAAGCTGGTTATAAACTCTTGTACATGTCTTTTAATAGACAAATTCACCCCACAAACTTTGCTATATAGTATTTTCATTGTAATTCAGATTTCAGTGTTTTTAAATGTGCATTCGAATTGTTTAAACACATGAGTTATTTGTATGTGTGTCTATACACACATATATATTTATATACTTGCATTTATATATTTATACAATATACATATTTACATTTACAAACATATTTTATTCCTGTTTTTGGTTATCTGCTTTGTTCATTTCAAATCTAATTGCATCGGGAACAGAAAACATAATCTGAATAATATGAATTTCTTAAAATCTGTGGAGACTTACTTTATGATCAGTTGATGTAAATGGCTAAAGTATGCCTGAAAAGAATGTGTATTCTCCATTTGTTTAAGTATACTGTTTGTCATATATCCTTTACATCAAGTTTGTTTTTTATATCATTCAAATCTTTTATATTTGTTTCAACTTAATGACAATGAGAGATGTATATTAAAATCTCACACTGGGCCAGGCGTGGTGGCTCACACCTGTAATCCCAGCACTTTGGGAGGCTGAGGCTGGTGGATCACCTGAGGTCAGGAGTTCGAGACCAGCCTGGTCAACATGGTAAAACCCTGTCTCTACCAAAAATACAAAAATTAGCTGGGTGTGGTGGCGGGCGCCTGTAATTCCAGCTACTCGGGAGGCTGAGGCAGGAGAATCGCTTGAACCCAGGAGACAGCAGTTGCAGTGAGCCAAGATCGTGCCACTGCACTCCAACCTGGGGCACAAGAGCAAGACTTCGTCTCAAAAACAAACAAACAAACAAACAAACAAAAAACTCACAGTGATGATGACTTTTTCTATTTCTCCGAATTGTGTTAATTTCTGCTTTATATAATTTGAAACTCTTCTACTAGGCTTCTACAAATTTGAAATGATTATATCTTTGATGAATTCAACTTTTACTTAAACCTCTGTGTTTCTATGTCCTCATCTGTGAAATGGAAATAAAATGTATTTCATCAAGTTTTAAGAGGATTGAAATAGTTAATGTTTGTAAAACTTACAATCTTGTCTGAGTGTTATACATCTTTGGTGAATAAGTCTTCATCTTTCTATATCTCTAGTAATACTTTCTTCTTTGAAGTCTGTTTTTAATATTACATTATAAACATGATTTCTTTTGTTAGTATTTACCTGGTGCAAAATTTTCCATCTTTATACCTTCACCTTTGCTGTGTCTTAATGTTTTAAGTGTGCACCTGATAATGGGATAGAGCTAGAGATCTATGTCTATGTCTGTGTTTGTATCTCTACATATTTCTCTACCTTTTTGAGTCTAACAATCAATGTCCCTTTATATCGGTTATAAGAACTATATTTACATTCACTTCCAGGATTTTATTTTGTGTTTTACAACTGCCATTTACTTTCTTTTCTCTCCTTCTTCACTTTTTGTGATTAATCAGCTTCATGTAATCAATCATATTATTACTCTTCACTTATTTCAATTTCTACTATTTTTTTTAAATTTATTTATTATTATGGTTAATCACATTTTTAAAGTGTGAGAGAAAAAACTGTTAATTTAGATTGTAAAACTCCCTCTAGAGACCAAGATGGAAATAAAAAGAAGTTTAGACAACAAAACAAAGCATTGTTGGAATTTTATAATCCATACCCAGCCTACCAAAATCTAAAGTTAATCTGAATAGTTTTACCAATCTCCAGAGAAATATATGGAGCTCAAAATGCTTTTTCTCTCACCTCACTATTAATATAGGATAATAAAAGGATACTTGTTCAGTAGAGAACTGCATGTTGTTTCGAATAACTCTACAAATTAGGCTGAATCTATATTTAAATTTACATACATGTTTACAAATCTATTTGCTCATCATTTTTGTGTGTGTGTATCATCCCTTTCTTCTGGAAACATATTCCTACTTCCTTTAGAAGTTCTGAGGGTGAACACATTTTTATTTTGTCATCTAAACTTATTTTTATTTCCATCTGGGTCTTTAGGGGTAGTTTTACAATCTTAAGTTGACAGTTTTGTTTTTTTTTCTCACACACTTTAAAAATATTATTCTATTCGCTTAAAGCATTCACAATTTCTGTTTAAAAATGGGATAATTGTCATAATCTTACATGGGATCTGTTTTTCTCTTTGACTACTCTTAAGATCTTTTCTTTGTGTTTTTTCTTCCATTTTACTGATGTGACCAGGTTGGGTTTGTCTTTTATTTATCCTACTTGGTTTCTATTGTGCTTAATGAATAATACATGTTATGTCTCTCACCAATTACAGAAAATTCTCAGCTATTTTTAAAATATTGCCTTTCCTCCATTTCTTTGTTCTTTTTCTGTAATTCTGAGTAAGCATGTTTTAGACCCTCTCATTCTTTGCTCTATGACTTTTAACCTTTCTTTTTCATTTTCCATTTTAATTGTTTCTTTGGGCTGCTATATACTTAGTAATTCCTTCAGCTCTATCTTCCAGTTCACTAATTATCTCTTCAGCAAAATCTAACGTAGTTTAATATTTTAATTTCATTTTTTATATTCATATAACATAAATTATACATTTCATTGTATTATTATATTTTCATGTTTTATTTTCATTTATATTATAATGTTTCCATTTTGCTATGTTATCATTTATGTATCTGTTTTACTTCTAAACATTTTATTAAGTTATTTTCCAAACTCACTGGTTTGAAATGGATAATCTCTTCTTTGTTATATTTTAAATTATATCTTATATTTTTGTGTGTGTAGAGCAGAGACAGGCAGTTTCTGGTGAAAAGTGGAAAACCTGCTAGACAAATTATAAAAGAACCATAACACTTATATCTTATACTTCTTAAAACATTATGTATGTGTTTTTTTGTTCTGTGTCTGTTAAGTCCTCTATCTAATATCTTTTCAGGTTTGATTCTTCTGTTATTTCTCCTGGTTCTTGCTTATGTGCCATTGTCATTCATGTATATTATATGACTTGTTTGTTTGTTTGTTTTTAAATAAACCTTTTTAATTAGACCTTTATTCATGGGAATTACTTAAGGCTTGCCTTGGGGATGCATTCCCTCTAAGAGGTTTTGTATTTGTTCTTGCAAGGTCTCTGGGGCATCTCTAGCCCTGGATCATTTTTAACTACTTTTTTGGCTCTAGATTTTAAAAATATCATTAGCCAGAGAAAGCTGGCTAATGGGAGGTCAATGGACCAACTTGGAGATGCAGAGGATTAAAAGACGGATTGTTAGGTCCATATCAACACCCTAGCTACGTCATATTCAACTCATTTGCCAAAACCATGGGGATTTTATTTTATTTTTTTACCACAACAGTTGTTGTAACATTATCCAGAAATTTTCAAGCTCTGTCTTCTTTTCTTCTTTCTTACCATTCCCAACATCAAACTGTACCCTAAGAGAGCACAACATCAGAATATTGTAGAAAATAATCTAGTGAAATGTTTAGGGCTACTTTCCTCATAGTTCTAGGAAATCTCCTTCATCATCCCAAATTGTTAGCATACTCTCTCTTCTTCCAATGCTTATACTACTTCTTGCTCATATCATTAATAATGCATTCCTCCAGCACTACTGGATTAATATATATCATATAGGTAGCTATATGTGTGTGTGTATATATATGTATGCATATTCTTTCTTTATAGCTAATCTATAATGTCTGATAGTCAATGATCATGTCTCTGTAATTGTATATACTTCATCATTTTATACATTATTCCAGATAATTCAGGCATTTAGGAAGAGTTTGCTGATTGATTGGTAGTCCATCTCTGCCAAACCTAGGATCACTCTGTGAGCATCTACATTAATACTTACATTACTTTGCATGGTTCATAGGTGATACTGTTTGGTTACCCAAATCTCATCTTGAATTCCCACATGTTGTGGGAGCTACCCAGTGGGAGGTAATTGAATCATGGGGGCTGGTTTTTCCCATGCTGTTCTTGCGATAGTGAATAAATCTCATGAGATCTGATGGTTTTACAAGCTCTCTCTTTGCTGACTGCTATCCATTAAGACGTGACTTGCTCCTCCTTGCCTTCCGCCATAATCGTGAGAACTCCACAGCCATGTGGAACTATGAGTCCATTAAAACCTCTTTTTTCTTTCCCAGACTTGGATATGTCTTTATCAGCAGCATGAAAATGGACTAATACAATATGCTTGTCTTGCTAATTTGATCTTTCTTCTTGCAGGCTGTCTCTGCTTCTTCCCTGTTCCAGCCCTAATCTACTAACTCTATCTTTGACTTCACCCTTTTCAGAACAATAAGGTCTTCTGGGTAGCACATATCTCAGTCATTGTGCCTTGGATTCAGGCAGGTGAACCAATGCTTTTCTTTTAACACAAAATCATTAAAAGAAAAGAGAAAGGACCTTCATAAAACCAGGCACCAACCTGGATTGCCAGGAACTTGTTTTCCTTTCTATTCCTACAGCCTTGTGATATTACTGAACTCTCAACTGCATGTTTTACACTTTGGCAAATTCAAGGATCTATCCTGTCCCTAAGACTAGGGGACCCATATATGTCCTAAGCGTATATGGAGCTCTAAACAGTACTCTACTGGCATAGCATCAACAGCTCTCTCATATCATGCTGCTTTGCTTCCTGATTTTAGCAAACGAAAGTGTCCTTTTTTTTTCTTCTCATGCCTGTGTCCCTGATTTAGCTCATTGATGGCTTGGTACTTCTCATTTCTCTCAGTGTGGTTCTTGTCCATATGGAGGCTTGCTGTTGATTCTCCCTGATGTTGCCTATCTTCCTTGTCTCCTACTTTTGATGGGAGCTTGGCTCCCCGCTGATAGTTTGCTCCATACCTGCAAATACATCTGTTCTCTAAATTTACTTGTCACTGTTCCTCCCATAGATTTCAAATAGGTTGCTACCTATTAAAGGCCACTTATCCCCAAACTGATTCCTAACACTTTTAAAATAGTTAAGGAAATACAGACAAATGATACCTACTTTGCTCCTAAACTTTGAGTTGACAGAGTCAATATACCTATGCTTTGGGCAGCAGAGATGAACATACTTGGCAATGGGTAATCTGACTGTGTTACAGGTATGGTTAGAATCAGAAACATCAACTTTTAGGGAACATATATTTTAGATACATAATAGTGTCATTAAACAAATATCAAATAATGCCCTCACATCTCCATAAGCCTACCATACTTCTGTGGTGTTAACTTAGTTTATTTGCCTAAATTGTTTGTAGGACACAATAAGCTGTGCCGTATAATAAAAGTTATAATAATGCCACTAGAATTGATTTTCATGCAGGATTAAGATTGGTCAATAAGTCACTATAACCATATTTTAATCCTCAGATTGCTAAAGAAAGTCATCCTGGAAACATCACCTCTGAATTCTTACTGTTTAAAAGGATGGAATCAGTGCAGAGAGAACAAAAATGGATAGAAATATATTTTCTACACATAGTATTTGGCAGGAGTGGAGAACAATCAATATGAAACCTCTAGTTTAATACTTACTATTACACATACAAACACAATACCAAACTTTTTAGCAGCAAAGAAACATATTAAAATCAATATTACGCACAAATATGTATTGCGCCAAAGAAAATGTCAGATGAAAAATCTGTGGAGATCAATATTAGGGACCAAAAATTTCACATATTTTCTCTATGATGCGGCTGCTAAATAAAGAAATTTGTATTAGTGACATTGACAATGTGCAAGACTTTCTCATTAAAGAAACTCCAGCTTAATAAGTACATGTTACAGTATTGGATTTTTTCCAACCCTCTCCCCTCCTTTTTTGGCATTTACTCATGTAGGAGATTATGATACATCTGTCGAATATGACGTGTGTTAGTTCCAGCCTGCATGTAGGAATAGGAAAAGCTAAGTCTGCAGCGGTGGCAGCCTTGATAGAAGGAAGGTGGCAGCCTTCAGTATGTGTATATATTGGTGACATTTCTAGTGTGCCACTGAGGAAAACAAAAGAGAAACATAATTTTACCCTACAGGATTTATTTTCTTCTCCATAATAAAATTAATATTTTCCCCTAATGTCCTCAGACGTGTTACCTAGACTCCCTATCTCCTAACCAGAAGTAGCCTCGTATGTCTGAACACAAACCTTGTTAGATAATAAATTCATCTCAGATATGTTTATTTCTGATTGAATCTCCATCAGAGAACAATTTTGCATTGAGATATGTTTCTAAATTTTAGCAAAGTTTTGTATATCACTATTTAGAGTGACTCCCAACATCTTTCTGCATGAGATGATTAGGCTCATGAAGTAGGCACTCTATTATCTATTGTTCCCTGCTCTGTTGCTCTGGCAAAACATTGACATCAATCATCAATGTCATGTTGATAACTCCTTTATGTAATTACCCATCTTTCTAGAAGGTCTGAAGAGATATCTGTACTACTTATTAGCCACAAGATCAAGACAGGTCATTCAACCTCTTTGGCCGTGTTCCCTAATTTGGAACATGCACATAATATCTGACCTGCATGCTTCATGGGGTACAATGATCAAATAAAATGATAGTCGGAAAAGTGGTTTTTAAAACTGTGAAGCCCTGTGCAAACATGAAAGTGTCTTTCAACATGGTACCCACAGACATGGAAATACGTGAGTATAACTCTGCCATTGGTGGCCTGAAACAACAATGAGAATGCTGCATCAAGGTCCAGATTCTGTCTAGCAACAGTGAGGTTTAAGCCTCAGTGCAGACAGCTGGCCAGGATGAGTTTTATCATTGTTAGATCGGTCTTATTATTTCAGTGTATTTTGTGAGTTCTTGACCTCACGTGCCTGAAAACTGCCCTTGCAGGGGAGTTGTTAAAAAGATGCTCTGGCTTTTTCACTCTCAGAATTGTACGATGAATGTATCCAGCATAGCCAGTTCTAACCTATCAAGAAATAAATTTGCTATCATTTAAATATGCAAAATTAGAAAAAAAGTCTTCCTTAAACACATTTTCAAATCATGCTGAAAGAGATTTATAATTTGACAAGGATGTGTGAATCTGGGTTCTGATGTTCAGAAGTAGAAATAAAGCAATTTGCTGCCCACGTTGTAAAAACTAGAGCTTCGCATCCCCCATTGGAAAACTGTCCTTTGTCTTTCCCTATCACCATAATTAACTAGTTCCTATTCATTAAACAATGAAACAGACAATTAAATAGTAATAATAGTGCTTTAATTATGAAGGTATTGTTATCTGCATAGAATGTGGAAAGGGAGATCACTTTAGCTGCATTTAAAACATTTGCTTCTCTGCTTTTTAAATACAGAAGAAAAAAGTGTTCATAATTTCAGAGCCTCTAACAGGAAAAAGGACAGAATCTATACCCTCAGACAGCCATTTTTGATAAACGGGAGTCACATGTATTGATGGAGTAAGCATTGATTAAGACATGTGAATTTGTAAGACACATTCTTAGTATTTTTTCAGGACGCATCTTCAATAGTCCTAAGAACCATCAGCAAGTAATTTTAGACACAAGGATGCATGGTGAAGATGAAAGTCCTGTGCATGATGACTTTCAGAGTTTGTTAAGCACCATGATACTTGGGTTAAATCACTTCAAACTACTCTAACTTGCATTTTCTTTTTTTCTTTGAGTTGAGTACGATTTTGATACTAGAGTTGGCTCTACTATCACTATTTTATGCTTTGATACAACTGAATAAATTATGTCTTCAGTTATACAAAAACCAGCTGAATCTCCAAAATATGTTTTGTTCCTTTTCCTGCTAACAATTCTCCACGTCTGGGACTTTATTTCTCAGGAAAGAACTTCAGATATAAACTACTGTCTCTCTTACCACAGTTACCTTTCACCTAGTAAAATCTTAGCATGGGGACAGCTTTGGCAATTAGAAACGAAAGCTTTGGCAATTGGAAAGGAAAGCTTTCTATTTTATAATTAAATAAAAACTTGGTGTTTGTAAGATCAGCTGAGAGAAAGGAAGAATAGACTCAAAGTCAGGCAAGTAAGTTTATTGAACCTGCTGGCTGCTTCACTACAGACAGAGGAGGCAGCCCTGAGCTTACAAAATGAGGGATTTATATGGGGGAGACAGACTTTGGCGTTGTTTGCTGGTTAATTCTGCCACATATCACCTTGTGACGTTTACGGTGTGGGGGGGGTGTAGGGAAAGTTTGTTTATGCTTCCTGCGACCTCCCGCTGTGCGGTTTGGGATGGTTTGTAATTGGGATTTGCTCATGGCAGCAAGGTCTGATAAGTGAAGTCTGCTGGCTCCACCGTGGCGCCTAGATAAGGGCTTAGAAATGTAAAAAGACTTGGGGGAAGGGGAGGGGTGGCACGGAGATGTTTGGGGGGGGTGTCTATAGTACCAAGAAGGTTTCTGGGGCTGTTTGTCCCTAACAGTGTTTATTAAATGTTACCTATTCAGCTACAAAGGAGGTAATATTGTATGACCATTACCTCTAGATCTGAATCTATTCTTTGCCTCTGAGAAGCTCTGTGACCTTGAGGAAGTAATCCTCGGAGTCTCTTTTCTCCATCCATAAAATGGGGCTACCTTACCGGCTTTGAAAATTACATATAAAACACTCAGCATGGATCCAGGCTTAGTGTATCCTTACTAACCTTACTAACCTCACTTGTTCTCATCATTCCAAATCTCATGGACTTTGTTTTCTATATCGGTAGGCTCCTCGGTGCAACAAACTAGTGAATCCTCCCAGAAGACATAAAGGATCAGTTATTGTTGTTTCATTTTGTTTTTCCCTTGATTACATCCACTTTCGCGTTTCAATATTTCAGAAAATAATGCCATTTCTCCCACACAATCCAAACGGTCTCCAAGGCACTTAACAGGAACTAACCTGGAGTCATGTGATTCATCTGCCTGAGAATTGGCTCTAGAGCCCAGGTGTCTGGACTTCTAGGCTTGCTATTTCCAAAGCATCCCTTCTTCTTAGGAAAGGAGCAGAAGGCATCCCTTTTTCTCCGTTCCTAAACTGAAAGGCATTGATTTATTTTTAACAGTTAGACATTAAACAATTATTGAAGGTTAAAAATGCAACCACAGATGCCCTTGGGAGTTCATTCCATCTGAGATTTCTCTAAAGGTAGTAATGACACTGTCTTCAGCCTCCTTAGACTTTACTAATCCACAATAAGTTGGCGGCAGAATATCAGTTGGCAAATAGTTAAAGACCTGAACTATGACAAATTTCGTTGTAAACCTAAATATCAGAAAAATCTAACCTGGATGTGTGAAATTTTAATTTACAAGGTCCACTGCAAGAAAGGTACAATCGCACTGTGCGCTCAGTGTATACTCAGAACTCTGTATTGTATTTTTTACCCTTTGAGTACCCAGTGTGTCTGTCTTTAGACAGCCCTTCAGGCTAATGCTGGATGAGAAGCTCTTCTATAACCCTAAGTAAATAGATCATCTTCTGTCTTTTTAATTTAGAAAATAATGTTTCTTCGTAAGTCTGTGTCAAGTTCTTGAATCAGCCTCACTTTCTTATGGCAAGGAGTAGAACGAACCCAAGAAAACACACCAGCTGTGACCGCAGTATTTTATGAAGAAACCTTTCAGGCTGAAAGGTGAAGGACACTTGTACCTGACAGTATCCATCCCGATTCCTCACTAGGTCAAGTAAATACATTGATCTTTAAAGAGCACCGTGATCATTGGAAGTGCAAAAATTTACTTTGGACTCTTTTCTGAGTCCTATCAATGAAGGACTGTTTTAATCAATTTAATAATGAATTTTTTTTGCCAAGGTCATATTGTATTTCATTAATTCACTCTCTAGTATCTTCCTTTGTTAATTAGTAAGCTCAAGAAATCAGAAAGAATTAATATCCTTGCCTGTATTCTAAGTGATTTTCAATGTTATATATTCATAGTTACTCAATTTTATTTTCAACCTATACTCCAGAGTTCACATAAATACCATTTGGCATTTGATTAAAACCTCATCATTATTTCAGTTTATTAGAACAAATGTTTTTTGACTACCTACTTTAAGGCCATTTTCAGGGAAGATTCCTTCATGAAAAATATATCAGCTGCTTGATTCTCTACTCAGTGAAGACAGACTACCTTTTAAGGAAAGTAGAATAAAAATTCTATTTTTCTACGGCAGATTCTGTGCCAGATGCCTTATATACGTTTTCTTATTTAATTATCCCAGTAAGTTATGTGCTAGGCATGACTATATCCATTTTACAGGTATGAAAACTGAGGTGAGGAAGGTAAAATAACTTGCTGAGGATTGTATAGCTGGGGAGTGGCAGGAATGAGGTTGAAGTCGCTCTGACTTGCTGTCACATATTGCTCCTGACTACACATAGTCACGCAGACACAGGGTTTTCTCATAATCCAAGAAAGATGGTCACTCATGCCATAAGAGAGCAGCAAATCAGTTATCATGACATTTCCAAGGAGGGGAAGATTGCTTATAACTCCAAATAATAAGGGAAATGTCACCGAAGTGGTGGCATTTAGTCGGAATCTTGAAGGACAGGTGGGTTTGGGTCATGTGGGAATAAACGGCACTCCTGGCGAATGGGGTAGGTTAGGCAAGGAAAAGGCATTGGGGAAAGGGAGAAGACAAGTCTGGGAAAAGCGAATAGTCAAATTTGTGGGGAGCAGGGAGCATATGAAAGAAAGTAGAAGGAGATGAGTATGAAAAAGTAGGGCAGGAGACATTGTTGGGTGCCTTCCACACCTGCCTACAGGATTTGTACTTAATGGAGAGCTCTAGAAAGTTTTCAAATAGGAGAATGGCATGATTGCAGCTGTGTTTTAGGCAGCTTAATCCAGGAATGCTGTGATGGACAGAAGGGACCAGCTCAGTTAAGAACCAAAAAAGTAGAGCTGGGAAGGTGGGGAGTGAAACGTGCCTTCAATATTCTTGCATCTCAGTGACTATTAGAATTAGGTGATAGCCAATGGCAACAACAGCAGGACAGAATCTTGCGTTTATATTATGTTGATCTTATTTTATGTGTGTTTAATTCATGGGGTAGAAGATACGTTTATTTGTTTTGTTAGAAGTTGAAATTGGGGTGCTCATGAGATGTCCAAGTGGAGATATCCCAGAGCAGGGAAAACATTCCATAAAGAACTTAGAGGAAAAGTAGAACTGGAGAGGCAGATATGGAAATCGCCTGCCTCAATGCAGTTACAGACAAGAGGAATGATGAGAAGCCCGAGGGAGAAAGTCTAGAGCAGAGTATCAAGGTAGAGGTTTAAAGAATAAATTTAAGGAATGCTTCACTTTGGGAGTGGGAGAAAGAAAGTCACATGGAGAAAGAGAGGAAGAAAGGAAGAAGTGACGAATGCCGTTCATGAGCACCTTCTGCGGAACAGAGCCAGAGCTGAATGCCTTATATCTCATAAATGCAGCAAGCCTCCAAACCAGGTGTGAACCTCAGTTTGCAGATCAGAAAACCGAGGCTCAGAGAAGTCAACTTATCAAAATCTGACAACTGTATGGTAGTGATGGAGCCAGAATTGGAATCTGATGTTCTGATTCAGAAGCCTGTGCTTTTTTTCTGAGTCACAGGTTGTCAAACTTTATATAAAGGGCACAATAGTAAATATTAATATTTTAGGCTTTAAGAGCTGTGTGGTCTTAGACGCATCTACTTAATTCTTCTCTTGCGGTGCACAAAGAATCACAGACCACAGTAAATGGGTGTGGCTGAGTCCAATAAAACTAAATCTGTGCTCACTGAAATATGATTCTATATCATTTTCCTGAGTCACAAAACATTACCTTGTTTTGATCTTTTTCCAACCACTTAAAAATGTAAAAGCCATCCTTCGCTTGCAGGGAGTGCAAAAACAGGCGGCAGGCTGGATTTGACCCGTGGGCTGCAAAATGTCAGAAGAGGTGGGTGGGCAAAAAGTCAGAAATGTATCGAACCACAGAAGTTTATAGTTCCGGACTGGGCATGGTAGCTCGTGCCTGTAATCCCAGCACTTTCGGAGGCTGAGGCTGGTGGATCACTTGACGTCAGGAGTTTGAGACCAGTGTGGCCAACACAGCGAAACCCTGTCCCTGCTAAAAATACAAAAATGTGCTGGGCATGGAGTGGGTGCCTGTAATCTCAGCTACTTGGTGGCTGAGGCAAGATAATCACTTGAACCTGGTAGGCAGAGATTGCAGTGAGCTGAGATCACACCACTGCACTTCGGCCTGGGCAACAGAGTGAGTGAGATTCTGTCTCAAAAATAAAATAAAGTAAAAAGTTTTCAGGTCTGTACCATAATTGTTGGTTGAATCTTTATCTCATCATTTGTAGTGACACAGATTATATTTTAATGTCTTTGTCCTGTTTACGTCCTTGAACCTATAAGAACAAACCTGTTTAATTGTAAACTCACTTCTTAGAGCTTGGAGAACTTAGCAATCCTCTTGGAAATGGGGAAGCGGGCTCCTCAGGCATAACTTAGTCAACCTCATTTTCTCATTTCCTTCAGCATATTTTCCTCTCCGTTTTGTAATCTGTGTGGTTAAGACTGACCTACACTTCAAGCCTTTTCTGTGGGTACATCAGTTCCATTTTAACTCTGATTCCTATATTGAAATAATTCTGCTTCTTAAGGATGAGACAATCTGCCTTCTCCCATAGTAATGAACCTCCAACATGAGAAGCAAAACAAAGATCATTCTCTTCCCATTCTTCACTGAAAATTACTATTTCAGGTTTTGTTCTTGTTTGAAAACCAAGTATGAGAATTTTTGTACATTCCGCCTGTTCTCTTCTTCATGTAATTACATTTTTATTTGTTTGAATGCCAATTCTTGTCATCTAAGTCCCTCTTTTATACATACATCCTCAGACCCAAAGCAGCTCTTTATGTTTGAAAATGTATGTTTTGCTTTGATTATTATTATTATTTTTTTCCCTGTGCTGTCTTATCCCCTCCCCACCCCGCCCCTATTTCTGGCAATGCAACTGAACTGAACTTTACTAATTTTGAACTTACCTTTTACTCATTTCCTTTCTCATCTCACATCTGGGGAGAGTATGTTTCATAGAGAAGAGAGGACTGAGGAGGAAATCCGATGTTTTGATTAACAGGAAGAATATGTGGCAGGGGTAGAAGTAAATTGTAAGATCTCAAGGCCTATCCAGTTTGTCACTATTCCTCAAAGTGGGCCTGCATTTTGGAAAGCTCAGGAAATGGTTTTAAGGGCAGGACTGGCAAAAACAATGTGAAAAATTAGGCAAGTATGTAGTTGGATGATCTACGATGTGTCTCTTCAGGCATACTCTCCCCTCTTGAGTCATCTTCTGGAAATATCTCTTCTTTGTTCTGTTATTTGCTGACCGCAAGGTACTGATGCCCAAGCTGTAGAGGCAAACAGTGACAAGATGGTAGATGAAGATGGAATTGACATCATCTGTGCCCACAACAATCATCATCAGAATGGCTCAAGGTGCTTCACTGGCCACTAAGCTTATACCTTTTCCAGATTATCTTTTTCTCTTGCTGGGCTCCAAAAAGGTGGCTATATTAAACTCATTATCTGTTGATCAATAGCATCAAGTACAGTTATGAAACTGATATGGACCATTTGGAAATTAAAGAAACCCAAAGATGAGGCCGGGCGCGGTGGCTCACGCCTGTAATCCCAGCACTTTGGGAGGCCGAGACGGGCGGATCACGAGGTCAGGAGATCGAGACCATCCTGGCTAACACGGTGAAACCCCGTCTCTACTAAAAAATACAAAAAACTAGCCGGGCGAGGTGGCGGGCGCCTATAGTCCCAGCTACTTGGGAGGCTGAGGCAGGAGAATGGCGTGAGCCCGGGAGGCGGAGCTTGCAGTGAGCTGAGATCCGGCCACCGCACTCCAGCCTGGGTGACAGAGCGAGACTCCGTCTCAAAAAAAAAAAAAAAAAAGGAAACCCAAAGATGAACTTTGGAGTGAACTTAGTCTCAAATCGTTGCTTTGAAACAAAGGAATATGAAAAACTATTCTCATGTAACAAATACTTGTTATGTACCAGACCTTGCCCTGGTGCTTTATAGACATTATTTTATTTAATTCCTACTTTTTATATGAATTATTGTTATTGTGCTTCTTTTGCAGATGGAAAAATTGAGACCCAGGGAGGTTATTTACCATACCAGAACTTGAACCCAGTTACGATGGGTTCCCAAGTCTATGCTGCCGCGAAACATATTAGATTGAGACAACCACCTATGATGGTAACCTTTACTTCATATTGATTTCACTTTTTGGACCTCTGTGACATCTGAAAATCTTCAGGGAATTGTAACTGGGGGAGAAAAGCAGCTTTCTCTCAGGGCATACAAAATGAATGCAGAAGGGCAACCCTACAGAGACATTTTCGAGTCTGAGCAGCTTCACGTGGGGTGGAGCCTGTGGCAGAGCTGCAGGGAGACCCAGAGGTGTCCTTATTCCTGTAACTGAACAAACAGGGTTGTCCCTAGGTGAGGTGGATTCAAGCTGCAGGAGTGTGCCACAGGGCTCCTGGCCACCCAGGAAAGAGTTAATTCTTACAACTAGGGAGCATTCAGAGATGAGAAGAGTAGATTCCAACAGTTAACGGGATCTTAGATGACATGTTGTATAAAATTTTCAAAGTGGGATTCTTACATACATAATTTATCTCTGTAATTAAAAAGCCTAATTTAAAAAATAATACAGATGCAACACATAATGGTGTGATTTCTTGTCACAAAAACAAATTATTATCTTGATAATGCAATACTATAATTTACATTGCTGCAAAATACAGTACTTTCACGAATTGCATGATAAATGTTGTCTAATTATTTTCCTCCCAGTTCTCTCCCTCTTCCCTCGTTTTGCTTGTGAGATGGTAAGAATCCAGTTGTCAGTGCTGGGTTGAGCCTTTCCTATCAGCATCTGTGGGGGGAGGACAACATTTAGGGAGGTCCCTTGGCTTTGTCCCATTGGATAAGAAAAGCAAATGCCACCAGGTGCTTTAATGTGAATGGGCATTTTGCAGAAAATCTCTAGAGGGGGCTGTGTTTGGTGTGAACATGTATTTTATTGCAAGTTCCTCAAGTATTCTGCAGATGAGAGTGAGGGGCCCACTGTTATGCGGGTACTTTAGCCATAAATGACCATTATATTCTGAACAGCCCTGTCAATTCCCCTGACTTCCCTCCTGGTTACAGACCCATCATTGTCAGCGGAGAAGGGAGTGTAAATAGCTCTCCCACCGCTGATGCCACTTAGCTGGCTGCAAATTGATGTGGATAGCTCTTTAGCTTTGGAGACTGTGCCTTTCACCTTCACAGCGCTGGGCATTCATTGGCCTGCGGGTTTGGAGCCTGAGATAAATCCTTAACTAGAGCTTTGCTCTCCGCATTGCAACACATCAGAACTCAGCCAGTGGACGGAAATTTCAAACATTTTGGAAATTTACACCTTGTCACTCTCTGAGGGCAATGATTTCAAGAAATTATGCCATCTCCACCCACCTCTGCATACTAAGGCTAAACACCCAGAGCCATTTCTAACTCCAGCTAAAGTGCTGAAGGTCAGAGAAGTCAAGATGAGCCAGAGCTTTGTGCATGTTTCCCATTATTATGCTAATCGTATGCATGGTCTTTCTGCACTTACACATCCATTTTCACGGCCAAAAAAAAAAAAAAAAATACATCAGTGTTTTAAACAATGCTAATATTGTAATAAAGCAGTGACAAATGACTGAAGACTTCAAGTAAAGACTCCCATTTTGCCCTTGGCTTGTGACATTTGGGAGAAGGAAGAAAAGATGTAGCCTAAAATGTGTTTTTTAAATTCTGTTAACTCTTTTTGTGTTTGTTTCCTGACTGGTGTTCATATCATAACATTCCTGACAATCTAGTTTTCCAACTTGAGCTCTCTCATGATTTGGGTGGATGCTTGGAAAAAAAAAAGATAGGTTATAGTGATGGTTAATATTGAGTGTCAACTTGACTGGATCGAAGGATGCAAAGTATCATCCCTGGGTGTGTCTGTGAGGGTGTCTCCAAAGGAGATTAACATTTGAGTCAGTGGACTGGGAAAGACAGACCTACCCTTAACCTGGGTGGGCACCATCTAATCAGCTGCCAGTGGAGCTGGGATAAAAGCAGGTAGAGGAACGTGGAAGGACTAGACTGGCTAAGTCTTCTTGCCTCCATTTTTCTCCCATGCTGGATGCTTCGTGCCCTTGAACATCTGACTCCAAGTTCTTCAGCTTTTGGACTCATGGACCTACCCCAGTGGTTTGCTAGGGACCCTCGGGCTTTCAGCCACAGACTGCACTGTCGGCTTCCCTACTTTTGAGGTTTGGGGACTCTGACTGGTTTCCTTGCTCCTCAGCTTGCAGATGGCCTATTGTGGGACTTCACCTTGTGACTGTGTGAGTCCATTCTCCTTAATAAACTGCCCTTCATATATACATCTATCCTATTAGTCCTGTCGCTCCAGAGAGCCCTGAGTAATACACTCTATATTGACACATCTCCTACAAACCTATCTTGTGCTCTGAGAGTAACACTACTTGTGAAGAGTTTGCTGGTTTTGTAAGAGACTCAAGGCCAGTCCAGGTTTTCCCACTCAACGTTCAGAAAATCGTTATTAGTAAATTAGCTTGCCTTCTTCAGATGAAAACATTCAATGAATTTAACCCCTTTCATCTTTTTAATAGTGTAACACGTCAATCATTTTAATTTTCTTTGCTAATGTCTATTAATTACTTTAACCAAAATACTTCGTTTCAGTCAGTGCTATCCCAGGCATTCAATATATGAAAAGTGTAAGAGTTATATTAACAACAAATGGAAACAGCATCAATGAGTGTCATGGTCCTGATAGGAAGAAACATGCTGAGGTCATGTCCTAGAGCCCTAGAGGGCACTGGGATGAGTTCCGTCACTCTGGAGGGCAGGAGACTGGAGACCTTCCCAGAGGGCTCAGGGGGCAGAAGGAAGAGCATGAGTGAAGCCATGGCTGACGAATGGGGACTGGGGAGTGTTGAGCAGACTGAGGAATGGATGCAAGGCTGTGATGTAGGGCATCAAGAAACGAGGTTAGTAATGGGGCTTGGGAAACAGATGAGAAAGGCTTTTGATAATCTGCTCTGAGTTTTAGGAGCATAAACTGAGTATCATCACTGATTTTTTTAAACCATCCCTCAAATGCTATAGCCCTCATTATCTATACCAGTAATATTGTCACTTAAATTGTCTCATCCCATTAGTGTGTCTCACACCTCCCCAAACGAAGAGAAAGTTCCGTCCTGCATATCTCTTTTCTTTTCTCATCTCACCCGTGGCATTGTTTTGAGTGCTTACTCCTCATTCAGTGATGGTTTAAAATAATTCACTCTCAGGTGTCCACTATCTCTAGAACACAGGATCCAGCCACAGGCCCTTTGCATAGGACCTCTGAGTGTCTGGTGGTGGATACACTAAGCCTCCGTCTGCCCTCACGTTTGCTACATTGAGCAAATTTCCCACTTCTGGAACCACATTTCTGGATTAAAGCATGTTTCTAGAAAACCGCCGGGAAAATGTATTCCCTAATCGAAAGGGAGAATGTGTAACTGGCCCAAACATACGTTCCTTTAGCATGGAGTTAGTTGTCATGGGAATTGGCTCTCTCTGGATGTAGAACACAGAACATTGATGGGTCTGGGGTTTGTCCTGCAGCTGGAATGCCAAGCCACAAAAGGGCAGTGAGAAAGCCAGGGCACCAGAAAATAACGGGGAGCAGGATGTCTGAAGCCTCCGTGGGGCAAGGTAGGCCACCCGGAAGCTGCCTTCTTTTCCCAGCCTCCCCACCTCCCAGCCGCCATGTTGGTCACCTTTCTTTCTTTCTTTCTTTTTCTTTTTTTTTTTCTTTTTCTTTCTTTCTTTTTTTTTTTTTTTTTTGAGACGGAGTCTCTCTCTGTCGCCCAGGCTGGAGTGCAGTGAAGCGATCTCGGCTCACTGCAACCTCCACCTCCCGTGTTCAAGCGATTCTCCTACCTCAGCCTCCCGAGTAGCTGGAACTACAGGCAGCTGCCACCACTCCCAACTAATTTTTCTATTTTTGGTAGAGCCAGGGTTTCACCATGTTGGCCAGGCTGGTCTGAAACTCCCGACCTCAGGTAATCCGCTTGCCTCGGCCTCACAAAGTGCTGGGATTACAGGCGTGAGCCACCTTACCTGGCCAGGTTTCCTTCTGATGAATCCCACCTGCCTGGGCTTCCCTTAGCACACTGTGATGGCGCCCCTTGCCTTATCACGTTCTATTCATTCCCTTCCACCCACCACGCTGCTGTTTCAGGGCTGCCCTGGCTCAACCCCCAACTCACTCTGTAGCAACTCCCAGGTTGCCATTTCCCCCTGATGGACCAGGTGCTCTGAGCTCCTGCGGCATCCCCAGCACTCCTCCATAAGATCATTTAATTTTAATAAGCTCCATTTGCTCTCAGTGTCTGACTTCGCTGTGAGAGGTGGACAAGGCCAGGGTGAGGGTGAAACTGCCGCGGCGGTATCCTGGTGCATGTAAGGGGCGAGAAAAACCCTCCCTAGGCAAAGGAAGTCATCTTTTAATGTAATATCTTAAAAATCAAAATTAATGCAAAAATATCCATAATGAGCAACATTTCGGTATTTTAAGTAAAGACAGGATCAGTGTTACTGAATTTTCTTTTTGCCTCAGGCTCCAATATGGATTGGCACAGTCATATTTCTGATCCTGACTTTATTTAAAATGTTGGTACATTGCTCATCATTGATTTTTGCATTAATTTTATTTTTTTTTAAATTTTGCATTAGATGAGTACTTATCTTGATTAGGGAGAGTTTATTGGAACCCTGGTAAATTCTGTGCCTGAGGATAGGGCTTCACTTGTCCTACCCCAGAGCTCGCTGTGGTTCTGGGACCACCTCTTATTCTCAAATTTGGCACAAGGCCTTCTTTTGATATGTGCTTATCAAATGCTACTTTATCTACTAGATTCAGTTGAGAATGAGTTCCAGAACACGGGCATGTGAATGTGTGAATTCTACTCTAAGTTGTAGACTCGTTATCAACACTCCTAATCCAATTTCTTCTCTCACTATCATCTCAGAGGTTGCGAATACTGTTTGTTACCTAAAGGAAAAGGGACCCCCTAGGTCTGCTCTTCAGGCTGATCCTGGGTAACTGACACCTATTTAGGGAAATAGGTCAGATCCATCAATTTTCTTTTAGGTATGCATTAAGTACCTGCTGCATGCCAGGGGCTTCCCTGTACATCATCTCTGTTCTTGTGGAGCTTATTAAAGCCTGGAAGTGGAGAAGATGAGTAAATTGATGATGCATGAAATCATAAAAAGCATGTACAAGATAAAGAAGTAATCCAGATGAGCGAGCGATCACAAACAGAAATACAACGGTTCCCCCAGCTTGCTTTCTACTCCAATAACCAAAGATCATAAAATAAAGATAAGTTTTCTTTCCTATTTGCCCATCGAAAATTGTTACTTACTTTGGGTGAAAGGATATTTGCAAGGCTGCTTTTATGATATACAGCTACTTTCACCTCAAGTCAAAGCATTTTAGAGATCAATTTTCACAGCACCAGTAAAAGACAAGGGATATATATCTGTTAGTTGCCCTGAATTTCACTTCTGACAGTGATTGAAACGGCTAAGACCACCTCTACCCCAACACATTCCCACTTGACATCAGTTACCTGAAAAATAACTGTAGATTATCAAAGCCAAGTGCAGCTTCCAGGACACGAAAAGCTAGTCAATTTGGTGCTTGCCTCACTGGGATGTATTTTGGACCATATCTTGTTAACATATGTATGAGACTGTCGTAAAGGAGATAAAGAAAAGCTATACTGAGAATTAAACACGTAATAAGTATTCTATTTTTCATATAGGTGTACCTTGCCCTTTGCTTGAGTCGGGGACCTTTGTTTTCACTTGAACTTCAAGAAATGTTTATTAAGCACATGCTACAACTAGCACTATGCCATAGATGCTTGATATAAAAATATATAATACACAGTCTCTGCCTTAAAGGAGATTACAGCAATATGGACAGAGAGGGTGAGCAGGAGGGTCCCATAGTCATAGAGGTTTGCTCTGCCTAGGTGGATGTTTTTGTGGAGCCTGGTCATTAACAGTGGGCTCTGGGGTCAGGCTACCTGTGCGACCTTGAGCAAATTACTTACCCTCTTTATTTCTTAGTTTCCTCTTCTCTGAAATGCAAGTAATAGTTCTTTAACTCATGTGCTTATTGTAAGAATTGAATGTACTAACCTATGTAAATCACTTAGAGCAGTGTTTAACACACAATAAGCTCTCAGTAAACATTTGCGGTCATTATTAATATAATATCATAATGAGAGGATTATGGGCAGGCTTCTGTGGGAGTACAGGGGACAGTCACTTGTTCTAAACTGGAGGGAGTCCCTGGAAAAGATGACCTCTGAGTCGGGTCTTGAAGATGATGTTGGTGTTATCCAGAAGAGGAGGTAGAGGGAGAAGTGTGCTCCGAGGAGTGCTCAGTCACCAAAGAATGGAAAGTCATAGTGCGTGGAAGGAGGTGGGGGAGGAGGGAACTTTCTGGAATCCAAAAAAGTGCAGACTTGCACAAAAACCAAAGTGAACAAACATCATGAAGAAATGAGAGGGCTGTGTGATGGCTGGCACCGGATGTCAACTTACTGGGCTGAGGAGGTCAGGCAGATGTGAGGCTGTCATGTTGAGTGGCTTTGGATGTCACCTTGGAAGGAATAAGACTTTGAGATAGATGAAAGAGTAATCTCTGTACCACTTACAGCATTTAAAACAGTGCCTTGCACTTAATAAATATTGCATAAGTTGATTTGACAATCCATTGATTATTGCTTCTGTGTTATTTATAAGGTCTGTCACATCAATACAAAAGCAATGTTGGCTTCATTGAAGTTTCAGTGCAATTGTTCATTTGGGACAACAAGTTCTTCCACGATTCCCTACTTAATTCCTAATTTATTCCTGTGTCACAACTCCACGCCTTTGTTATTGAAATAATTATCTTGGGATACAGCCAATTCAGTTCTTCTGAAAAAAACCATTTCTAGAAAATCATTAGTTGGTTTAGTATAAAAATAAAAATTAAGGAAAGTTTCCTGTCAAATGGAGAATAAAACAGGGGAAGTAAAGGGTTCTTTTGTAGGTGATACCATGGCATGGGTTCATGACTGGGTAACTAGGCCCAATTCCTTTCCAAATCAAAAATATATATTTGGTATTTTCCTATTGCATTTGTCAAACACAATCAAGACACCCTTTCCACAAATTGCTACCTTAGTCTCAAATTAGATAGTTTTAATCAGCTTTCTCTTTCTGTCCACAATGTCTAAGTAATACCAAATTTGGAAATAGCATTTTAATTATGCTATCATTATTAAGGCAGCAGGTGGCTTTTAATGAGATCTTGAAACAGAACTGTTCCCTCTATGTCCAATCAAAATCCATGCTTTGCTGCCTTGACAGAAAACACTGAACTGTTTTTCTCAGCTCCGAGGAGATAAATCAATGAAAATTGTGATTGTTCTAAAAATTGAAGTTTCTGATTGAACCTGTCTTTGTGTTTTACATGATAAGGAAATATTATTTTTTGGAAATAAACAATAGCGACACTGGGCCAAAAGAAAAAGAAATTCATGCAAATTAATCCGAATCTAGTGTGAACAATTAATTCTGAACTACACAACTAAGGAGCTCTGTTTTTGGATTCTCAAACAGTTTTATTGAGAGAAACCTGAGAATCTGTGAAAATGCATCCACTTATTCAGCATGAAAAAGAGTTCTAGCAATAAGGACTTTTAACAGTTTAGCTGAGCCAAGAGCTGCTATTACCTTTTAAGCCCAAAGAGATCTGTCGGAATTTGTAGTTACTTTTTTTTTTTTTTTTTGCATATAGCTCAGAAAGTTCTGCAATATTTCTCAGAAATTACATTATCTGTACTTTTGAAAAGCTTGTTGGTTTAGAAGTAAACAGAACCTAGATCCTCCACTAGGGGAATACATCTTCAGATTTTAAATTGTTTTCTTAAAGTTCACTATTAACTCCCCTGCATATGGGTGTGTAGTAAAGAGATGACCATTTATCCCACATATAGAAATACTTCTTGTCCTGCCAAACTATTTAGAACTTTTGCTGTGTATTCTAATTCTTTTATTTTCTACATACCCGCTTACTTACAGATGAATCAAAAGATTTACAAAATGAGATAATCTAGAAAAAGTCAAAAGTAAGTGGCATGTTGGTGCCACTAACTCATTAATTAAGGTTCTAGGATTTAAGGAACTCATTAGTACCTCATTGAGCACCAAGTAAAGGGGACTTTGCCGTCCTCAAATCAGTTCAAACATGTAATGCCAAATGGGCGACTGAGCTAAAGGTAGTACCCAAGCCATGAGGAATGTCTGGTTCATGGATTCCTTGAGTCCCAGGAGTTTCAATAATTCCTTTTTCCGGTCTTGTCACAGAATCTATTTGAACCAATACCTCTTCACATAAGCATCAATAAGGAAAGCTCTAACAGGCACCAGTGTCAGGCAGAAGTGAACATGTGAGAGCTCTGGTGAAGAGTTCAGTGGGGACAGTGGAGAGACACCATGCGTCAGGCATCTGGGCAACTTGGACTTGATTCTAGGGGCAGTGGAAATGCACAGAGGCATTTAAGATGGGAGAATGGTATAAGCAAATTTGTATTTGGGAATGAATTTGAGGTAGCAAGACTGAAAACAAGAGCAGTGCTAAGAGGGATGCAGAGAGCATGGGCTAGGAAAGAATGATAGAGGAAAAATGAAAAATTTAAAAACCACAGAACTAAACCTTATTGGTAATGGAGTTGTTAGCAGTGGGGACAGAGTGGAAGCAAGGATCACTTAAGCAACTGCATGGATGGCTACTTACAATATCGGTGTCTGGGAGCAGAATGAAAAATTTACAGCAGAAGCCGAATTTTACCACATTGAAAAGGAGGCAAACAAAAGAAAATCTCAGAAAAGTACATTCTTAGAGGATAGGGGATCATACCCCATTTATTTGGGGGGTGGTGTCCCCGGTGGAGATAGGTATCTTTGGGGGTCAGTGAGATTCAGCTGTTCTCTCTATATTTATTCCTTTCCCATTAGATATGGCCAATTTCCTCCCTCTCCATCAATCTTCTTTTGTATTTTAACTTACATTTTGTTTTCTGGAACAAGGACTTCGTGCATAATAGAAATTCTATTAAAATAAATTGGAGCCTAAGTAACTCACATATTAAGACACAAATTTTCTGTCTGATAATGTACAGTCCTAATATTTTATCGCATACCTCTCCCACTGGGTGGTGATTTGTAAAGAATTACCAATTCCTTATGTGATGTAGGCACCATTTCTTCTATCACTCTTATACCCAGCTGTCACCAATAGGATGGGAAAATGACTTAAGACATTTCAGCAATAAAGCAATATAAAGGTTTTAAAAGATGTGATTCTTTGTAGCATAATTTTAATAACAGCATTACCAATAAATTACCCTCACTATTAAAAAAGAGATAATATTAGCTCATTTTATTTAAATGTGGTGGGAAAACATAATTCTTAACATGGTGAGTAGTATTATTAACCTTTTAAACAAAAGTTATAATCCTTCTTTTAAATATATTGTTATTATAAATCTGTTTCATTTTTAAGATTTTCAGGAATCAATATAATAAGCTGTCCATTTTCCCTTATTTCACAAAGAAAGTAAATTAGAGGATAGGATTCGACTGGCATAAATTTACCTTACAGAAAGCTATTGGAATGCCTCTGGGTCAATGATAAGAAATATTTTAATTCCTACTATGATTATAGTTGCCATTCTATGATTTACATTTGAAAGGAAGGGAATAAACTATGGTTTTTTGTTGTCTCCTTTACAACAGTTCAATTGTTCCTTCTTTCACTTTTTCCTACTCAGTTAATCTTTCATTCACTCAAAAACTATTTGAGTATCTACTATGTGTGGACATTTCTGGCCACTTAATATTCATTCCTTCTTCTAGGAGCCCCTGATTTCCTTCTAGGCCATCAACTTCCCTCCACTGTTTGAAACCTTGTTTGGGTGGTAAATCAAAGAAGTTCTCTCCTATTATACAGAAGTGTAAGGGCTCCACAGAAGCTCAGTTCTCTACATTTTTTCTATCACCACCTTGGAACATCCAAAGTGCAGGCATCTGACCTGAACTTGGTCAATCGGACACTCCCTCCTGGAGTGATAAACTGAAGAAACTGACATTCCCACAGGCAATTGACTAGAACTTCATTCCGGTGTTGGGGGGTGGGTACCTTTGAGCATTTCCTGCCTCTGAGATCTGTTAGTGCTTCTTGATTCCTGTCTACTCCAAACCTTCTCTTTCTGCCATCTCTTTTGTCCTCTCTGTGAGTTCCTTCTTATTCTTCCAAAAACTTTTCTCTTTTCCTTAATTTAACCATATTCATTTCCAATGCATGCAATCAAAGAACCCAAACTATAAAGGCAGAAACTCTGCCTTTAAAAGGCTTACAGTCTAGTAAGCATATAACACATCTTCATATCAGAATACTTTTGAATTATAATGGGTATTGTGTTCCTTTCAGCAATCTATTTTTCAAGCCACCAGCATTGCAGATTTGTCAAATACCAGGAGCAGACTGTCTCCATTTATTCAGTACATAGTAGGCATCAAGCAGTGAATTTCTGAGCTGCTCTGTTCCTCAGATGGAGTAGACGTATATCAGGTAAAACATGAAATAAGAATGAATTGGTCTACATAGCAATAGTCAGGGCTGATATTAAAGATGACTTTAGATCTCTTCTCACTATGAGTCATTGATGGCAGAAGTAATTTGTTACCACAAAGACCAAACCTAAATACTCAACAAGTTAATGTGAAGATCAATTTAATTTTCTTACCAAAAAGACTACTTTACATTAATTTTGGCATTTGATTACATTAAAAGCATATTTAAATAAAAGGAACCAAAGTGTTCAATACAATCTAATGAGAAATAAATCTGTTATAGTACATAGTTTCATTGCTTTGAAAAGATAACAAAGAGTAAGTTTAACTTTTTTTCTAAATAAATGTAACTAGACTACTTTCTTCTGCAACCTCTGCACTAAAGTTGAAAGAGATTTTATGCACAAATGCCAATAATGGTTTTAAACAATATAAATACTTGCTTGAAGATGGATACTAATGCCCTCTTTGGAACTATTGTGGTCTATCAGGTCAATAATATTCATTTAAAAAACTCTCCAAATGTGTTTTCATACAATGGCCCCTGATGATAATGAAAGGCTCATTATGGTCTGCTGAGTCAATAATGTATGTTTTTAATACATACTCCAAAATTCATTTCCTCTTCTATGTCAATGTCTGTTTAAACTATTTCAATTAATTATTGTTAAGAGGAAAAGTTATAATCGGTTTGAACTTTATATTTAACTGCTATTAATCATTCAATTCTTATAATCAGTTACTTATCCTGATATGTTATAGATTATTACCAATAGCTTAGAGCGATGGAAGATCACAAAAAATTGGATGTTAGAGTGAAGCAAGAATAAAAATGCGTGCCAATAAAACAAAAACAAAAAACTCCAAAACCTTCTATAACAATAACTTGGAAGAATTAGGCAAAAGTTAGTTTGTGTGCTCAATTGGCCAGGTTGTTGCAGATAGTTTCAAGCTTTCTGAATATTTTTTAAAACTTAGTTTTGTGAGATGGTTAAATCAGAAATGTTAAAT
Organism: Macaca nemestrina; assembly: GCF_043159975.1. Taxonomy (NCBI): domain Eukaryota; kingdom Metazoa; phylum Chordata; class Mammalia; order Primates; family Cercopithecidae; genus Macaca; species Macaca nemestrina. The sequence continues at coordinate 74,958,124 of NC_092129.1, forward strand.
CTGGCCAATCCAACACAAGCATGACCAGTGGGTTCAAAATAGCCTGTTTTGAGATATAATTTCAATTTTATTTGATATGTGAGAGTAAGAAACACTTTAATGTTTAAAATACAGATATTTTAAATACAGTTTTTATATTTAGTATCTGACAATTGAGACTAAAATTGCTTATACTTTTATAGAAACTATGCCAAGGTTATAAGGAATAAATTGTTAAATTTATCCTGGAGGGAAGGACTGATGATTTGAAATAACGTTACATTTATTTTTTAAAACATCTTGTTTGTATATATGTAAGCATGATTTAAAGTGTTGGTATTCCGTAACTGAACTGTATGATTTTATGCCTTCTGCACTTTGGATGCTCATGAAAATGAGACTCCTCCTTGCTTTTCTGCTGAACAGTCTTTCAATAAATATTTTCTTCTCCCTCCTCTCTATTGTGGTTTTGTGAAAATATCTTTTAGCTTAACAATTTAACCTTGGTTTATTTTACTGGGTAGAGAGGGCTAGCATTTTTGTCTAGCTCTGTTACTTGAATCTGGCAAGGTTCACATTTCAGTTAAGCTGAATTTTCTAACCTGCTGGTCTTGATCTGCCGGCTGCAGTGAAATCCTAAAACAGAGGAGCGTGCTGGTGTCATGAGTGATCACACAGCTGCGTGAGTGAGAAATGAGAGGAACTCTGGAGGGGACTGCATTTATACCATGAGAGAAAAGATTCAACCTTGTGGAGGGATATGGGGCATGGAGCAGGGGCAGGAATGGTTGTTGGATTGGAGTCAGGGCAAATTCTAACTTCGTAACTCCATGCCCTGTCTGGCAATACCACATTTATCTTATAGAATCGATATTCAAGTTAGCAAGAGGAATCACTGAGATCAGAGCCTTTAATACCATATATTCATTATTTAGTCATTCAACAAAGAATTATTGAGTGCCCACCATGTACCATACCCTAAAAGCTTGGGGGAAAAGAGTGGTGAGCATAGACCAGATCCAGTTGCCTGCCTTCATGGAGCTTCATGAGAGAGACATTTATAAAATATCATAGACAAAATTACAAGCATGAGAGGAAGAGGCAGCAGACAGAAGAGTTGATCTGGTCCGCCGCGGCTGCTTCTAGAAAAGATGAGTTTGGGTGAGAGCTGAAGGATTATGAAGAGTACATCATGACAGTACTAACGTTAGTACTATATAATGATGACAGGTAACATCTACTCAACATTTATTATATGTTATGAGCATTGTAATTATACATTATGAGCATTGTCATAATGTAATAATGTAATAACCGAGTGAATTCCTCATAACAACTCTGTAAAGCAGGTATTATATTTAAGTTCATTTTATACAAGGGGAGACTGGGATTAAGAAAGGTTAAGTAACTTCCTTAAGATCACGCAGCTCATAAGGAAGGAAGTGGGGAATTTGAATCAACACGGTCTAGCTCCAGAGTTCTTGTTCTTAACCACGACACTTGAACCTTCTTAGCAACTATGATCTGAATTTTAGGTCCTCTGCCACTAGGAAACAATTACAAAGTATTTTCTATTTTCCAGACACTACTCAGAACTTCTGATTATGTTAATTCATTTAATTTTCAAAATAATTCTTTGAGATAGGTTCTATTATTACCCCCATTTTACCAGTGAGGAAATTACAGACTGCCTTCAGAGATGTTACTCTGGATCTCTTTGCTACCCGGCCTTGCAGGAAGAAGGCAGAAGGTAGAAGTGTAGGAGCCTTTTAACCATGCCGTGAGAGGACATCTGATTGCTGCTAGAGAACAAAGGGTGCAGCCAAAGAGAGACCGGCCAGAGGATGGATTAAGTGGTTCTGGAACAATTTTGTTTCCCTATTGTAAATATGTACATAATCTCACCACAAATAACAGTAATTGGTGATGAAGGAGAAGCTTGGGAACACAACCATGGACTAAAAATGTTACCCTGTAGACCAGCCTGTTGAGTACTTATATACAAATTAACCCAAAGGTTAAAATTCAAATTTCTCTGAATCCGGGCAAAATATTAAAAAAAAAAATTCTCCAAAAAAATGATTTTTGAACTATTTGGCATATCTTAAGGTATTTGCGAACAAATTAGTTTATTGGCATTATAGTACCACATGAATCGAAAGCACTAGTTACAAGCATGATGGCCATTTGGTTTTCTATAGAATGAAATATAATGTGTTATCTACAATTTTAGAGTATGAGCAGAAATATTTTTATTAGTCAATATTTGTGTTTAAAATTGCAAATAGCTATTTGCAGTTTCAAAACAAGTAACCAGAGACAATATACATATTTTCTTCTAATATTATTATATTATTCTAGTATATTTTTATCTAACATTAGACTCATACGCATTTCTTTGGATTTTTTTAGTTTTTACTTTGTTTTAAAAAATACTAAGCATTTTTAAAAATACTAAGAAGAAAGTACTAGAATGTTGAAGTTTGGTTTGTCATTTTTGAACTGATAGTCATGGAGTATACCCTTGTCATGAAAGGACACTCACTACATGACATGAGTGGGGTCAGTGTTAAGTGAGAAAAATGAAATGTTACCATGAGATTAATGGGCGCTAATTTGCCACAATTTGTTGATAGTGGTCTTTACCCAGCTAAGAACAAGAAGTTCCATTTCTAGTGACTTCAACATTCGTAATCTGTTGAATTAAATCTCTTAGCATCAACTGGTTCTTGCCTACTGTCAGGTCAAATGGAGCCATGCAATAGAAAAACCCGTTTTCTGAAAGCCTGAACCTTGGGTTGATGTAAATCTATTTATAGATGGCCTCAACAAGTGCGCAGGAAATGCACTTCTCTCTCCTGGTCCTGGTCTATTTGTCAAAGACCAGGAGCAGACTGTCTCCATTTATTCAGTACACAGTAGGCATCGAGCAGTGAATTTCTGAGCTGCTCTGTTCTTCAGATGAGTAAACATGTATCAGGTAAAACATGAAATAAGAATGAATTCGTGACAGCAGGCAATTCTGGGATCCTGGACTGGGTGCTACCAAAGGCAGAGAGAGGACAGTTTCCTCTATGCAAAAAAAGAATATTTGGCTCCATCAATATAAAATTCAAATTCAGATTTGCAGTGGTAAAATTTATAACTAGGGTGATGATTCATTTTCTAGACTTCCATTATTCAGTTGCTAAAGGGTCCAGATTCCAAAACAAGAAGCTAGGACAATAATTTGAGTGAACAGACATACAAGTGCATGTATGGGATCCCACGGTACACATTACAGCCTCCTAAAATACTTAAATCTGGAGACGGGTTACTATACAGTTTACAGACTTATTCTTGAAAGCCTTCTTACAACTCTCCAAGATCTTTGGGGGAAGCTCAGGTCCCTCTGTTACATAATAGTCATGATCCCAGACTTTAAATCTCAGCCTTATTGTCATTAGTTCATGGTCCTTCACAGATAACATATCTGGTTCTTGGTACATATTGGAGGAATGAATACAGATATATTTGGACTTGACCTCTAAGGCTTCCAACAGAGAAATGAAGATGTACAGAAATTAAAGTAATTAGGAGAAAAAGTTAATTTTTAACCCGCATATTAATAAAAAGCCTCATTGATATTTTCTCTATGCATAGCATGTAAATTGACTTTTCCCATCATTATTACATCGATTCTAGCTTTTGAAAAGCCATTTTAAAAAATCATTTTAAAACCCATCGTGAAAAAGTTGTAAAGACCTGTCATCTTTTCATCTTACTGGATAGAATTTATGAAGCGAGCTCCCTCTTCCTCTAAGTGACTGATCTAAGAAATTCACAGACCTCTACTTAGATCATGTGAAAATAAAAACCAAGCACAGTATTTCTATCATGTGAGACATCTTTCTTTCTTCTCCTTTCACTATGTTTGATCATGGACAATGAGATATATCATTGTATGGAGACATGTACATTTGCCTTTCCCAGTTAAAATTCTCACTAATGTTTCGTCCATCATTCATCTTGACTATTTTGATTTTCTCCTGGTTGATTTTCCTCACTGCGTTTATGAAAGTTTCTTCCCAGACTACCAATGTTTTCTTTCTTCTTTTTTTATTATCAGTTCTGAAAAAAGGCTGTGAATTTCCACAGAGCTGTCATTGAGGGATTGTTTTGTCTTCAAATGCTGAGGATAGGCCATTTGTATTTTGGTGATAAAGGGATAATTTTTCTTCAGTAGAATTGTCTCTTCCATCGAGAGACGGAAACATAGCTCCTTCCTTTCCTACTCAAATTTTAACACTGAAAAGCTTTACCATAGATCTATTGATAGACAGTTGAATCCACAGTAAGCCACAAATTTACCAAAAGAATTCATGGGATTTACTGAGTCAGTAATTCCTATTTTACTCAATATTCTGTAAAGCAAGAACTGGAAGCAGAACTTTGAGCTCTGCTTTATAATAATGATATTGGGGTTGTTTATGAGGGTCATGTTTGAATTACATATTCTTTCAGGCTCATAAGTCAGAGGGGAATAGTAACTCCATCGACTCATCAAGTTTTTTAATTCTGTGAAACAAATCCCTCTGGAAAAATGAATATTAATAATTAGACAATATCCAATTAGGGGCCATAGGCCAGAGCTAATCCTTCAACTAAAGAATCCACAAAGTACATGTAATAGTAGAAACTTAAGTTAACAAACCCTATTAACATAAAATTAATGATAATAGTATAGTGTGAGATATTTAGCCTCCTCCAACTAAGAGCCTATTGCCATACTTTTTTTCTTTTTCTTAGGAATTCATTTTCAGCATAAGACTTTAATATTGCCCTTTGAAACAAACATATAATTTTCATTTCATGTAGTTTAAGAACCCACATTTTGATCAATTCTTAAATATGAGCCTTTTTCCTCTCAAATTAAGGACACATTTAAGTCTGCATTTTCTTTTTATTTTAATAGAGAAATTACAGTATCTTCAGCAAATTAAATGAGCAATCACTCCATTCCTGACTCATTTAAAGATGCCAAGCAGATTTTTCATAATAATTCAGATTTCTATTAGTATACAATTTACTAAAGACTTGGCTTTCCATTATCACAGCAGTCTGGAACTGGAAGTTAGGACCTCCATTTCATGGAGAAGACAAAGGTGGCTCCGATTAGTAAAATGAGTTGTGCAACGTCACCAATAAATATCAGTCGAATGATTCTGGGTGTCAGTAGGAGCCCTGAGCAAACACAGTCTTTTCCTGTGCATCCAGACCTCACCTGCGGCCAGTCACCCAGGGGCCTGAGGCTCCCCACAGTTTTGTTCCCTCGTTGTGACCCCTTGCTTAGCCAAATGGAAGGAAAATATAAGAGATAGGAGAAGTAATGAAAATAAAGTCAGTTTCCCTCAACCCAAGCTAATGTTCCTTTTGGATCTGGTCTAGAGATTTTCTTGACCCCTTTACAATAAAATAATATATTTTCACATCATTTGCCTTCATCTTGGTGGAAACTTTTCAGGATTTCAAGGACAAATCTAAAAAATACATCTGTGTCTTTTTTTATAGATAAAAGCTGGAGCCTCTGCATTCTAGTTGACACATGTAAATAAAATCAACCAAATGCCACCGGGCGAAAGGTAACCACTCAGCCTCTGAACAATGAAAGAAAAAGGATTCCAAATATATTAAGGCCTAAATTATACAGCACACACAAGTAGACACAGGCAAGAATAATCTACAAACTGTTCCCTTTATGTATAATTCAGTACACAGATGCTTTTTATCTCACTAAATCAGAATTCAATCAGAAGTGCTAAAGCTTCATTATTAAGCAAATTTCTCCCCAATAAAATGCTGATGCTACTTTTCAGTTCCACAATTTAGAAATTCTTTTCATGGATACATTCAATTTGCTTGATTTATTTTTTTCTTCAAGTTTCTAGAAGACAAATTTCTGTGGGATCTCAGTGTCCTATTTTAGCCTGGTCCAGTCTTTTTGAAATGAGAATATCTGTTTGCTTTAGTTGTCAATGGTCTTTGGCTATTCCAAACTGGGAACAAAGAGAGGAAATAAATAATTTTATCTTTTATCCCTTCCATCCATATTCCTATGAAGTTTCAAAAAATGTTTATTTTAGCGAACACAAAAATTTAACCTCAATAATTTGAACAAGACAGATTTAAAACAACAAAGAAACACTAGTTTTAACCCATCAAATTGGCAAAGCTTAAGAAGTATGATAATGCTCTGTGTTGGCTAGGGTGTGGGGAAATGGGCATAATTTTACACAGCTGGCAGGATTTTAGAATTGGTATAGCATGTCTCTAGAGCAATTTAGCAACATCTGTCAAAATACAGTAAAATGTATCTAGCATTTCCTAGGAGTTACTCAGGAAAGTATTAAAAATATGTGTAAAGATATTTGTCCTGAGATTTTACTTATGCAGTTATCTATAGAAAGAAAGCTTTTTAAAACATCAATAATAGTGGATTAGTTAAGTAAATGGTGACATACATAGATTATGTAAAAAAAAACCATGTTATACAAGAACGTCTGACATGAGAAAATGTTCGCTGTTCTCATAGAGCGTTTTTAAGTAAAAAAGGGAGTCTGTGGAACAGTATGCTCAGTGTGATGCTGTTCAACTCTATTGAGATCTATTTCTGGAAAAAAACACACTAAAATGTTTTCTGTGGTTTAATCTGTGTAGTGGATTTCAGACAAGCTCGTTCTTTCTTTTTAAAAATTACTTTATGTCTCTTTCTTTCTCTCCTCTTTCTTTCCCTTTCTCTCTTTATTTCATTTGTTCTTTCTACTCTTCTTTCTTGTAAGAAAATTTGAAATAAGTAAAAAAGATTTCTGAGTATCTTCAGTGGAAAACTGCATTGTTTTGAGTGTACCTTTCTGAATTATCTGATTTTAGCCTTCCATTGCCTTTGAGTTACTCTACAGTTTTGTAGAAAACTGAGAGCAATGTAAAAATCTTTTTTGTCTTTGGAAATGCGAATTTATTCTGTTCAGTGGAATTGTCAGTCCTCTTTTCTGTGGGAAAAATCAGGTTCATGTCCATTTGTAAATCCATTTGAATATTCTTTTACTTCACATACATTTGTGCTTCTTTGACTTGTCCTTTGAACTAGTTAAAACATCTTTTCTGCTTCCCACGTATAGTAAATAGGCTAAATAAAATATTTGACAAGTGTTCCTTTTATATCTATATGACAGTTATGATTCTACATTTTCTGAAAATTACCCTTTAACACCGGTTTCCTACTTTTATAAATTAAGCATTTGTTACTTTTTTTATTAGAAAAGGAAGACAGCAGTAAATGTGATTTAAAAGAATATATTGTGTCACAGCTCCACATTACTATGTCTAAATGGCATTTTTATAAAACATCTTGCATTGAATTGTCTTAATATTTCTACAAATAAATTTAATTGATACTTATTAAACACATTATTTTCAAATCAATATGCTATATTGGAGGGTATATAAAGAAAAGACAATGGCCATAATGTTAAACATCTTGTAATAGCTACCATTTTCTTTCTATATATCGAAATATCTATTTCATTTTTAAATATGTGAAAATATCAACTGTATCTATACCTACTTTTTCAAAACGGCTTTGGTCATTTGTGGCTTGATCCCTATGTTGGAGAAACAATGTGTTGTTGAGAAAAATATAGGCTGCTTTGGGCATAACAGTTATTAATTAGTTAGAACAGGCACTAACATGTCCATATAATCTCACATACTCACAAAAGGCTATTTTCTTTCAGACCCTGGCCATTAAAACATAGTCTATAATAAAATGAAGAGTTAGAGATGGTGGTAATAAAAAGAATGTGATCCATGGCTTTGGTAGGCCAGGCAAATCAACTGTAATTATGCATAAAATACAATGTACACTAGGTTGGAGAAAATACTAGCCATGGTCACTGCAGGATTCGTTTCAATAATTGATTATTTTCAATGTGTACAAAATGAGTTTTTTTAATGATTGTTTTTTGGTTAAAGTCCATAATCTAGGAACATGGAGAGAAATGTTATTGTTAAGGGTTTGGAGGACCTCCTTCCCCATTCCCTTGGTTTTCATGAGGAGCAAATTGCCCTAAATCCTTCCAGCTTATTGTTCCTCCTCTGCTCCTTCCCTTGCAGATGGATTGAGGAGGAGGTTATGGGTTGCCCAGGAGTATTAAGCAAGTGGCTTTTCCTACATGAGGAAGGATACATCAAAAAGGGGATGAAAGGTTCTTTGTCTCTTCAAAATGACCAGCTAGGCTCCAAAGAGACAGTTTTGGGGGAGCAATTTGGTTTGGAATCTCCTACTTCATGGGGGAAAGTGGTGCTTCTTTCCCCTGGTTATAGCTGCTTAGATGTGGATTGTTACCACTTGACTTCCAGGTACCATTCATTCTAATTTACAAGGGCAAAAACAAGAAGCTAGTTAGACCTCACCACATACTCATAGCTAATAGAACGTATCATCCCATAATTCTCATGGCATCCTAGAGACATGCCATGGTTTGAATGTGTCCCTACAAAAGCATGCGCTGGCAATGTAATCCTCAGTGCAACAGTTGTGGGAGGTAGGGCTTACTGGGAAGTGTTTAGGTTATGAGAGTGGAGCCCTCATGACTGGATTAATGTCCATTATAGAAGAGCTTGAGGCTGTGAGTTTGAGCTCTTGCTTTCTCTCACCCTTTCTTTTTACCCTTCCACCAGGGAACAACACAGCAAGAAGGCCCACACCAGGTTCCAACCCCTTAATCTTGGACTTTCCAGCCTCCAGAACTGTGAGCCAATAGATTTCTGGTCCTCATAAATTACTGTTTGGTTGTACCAGCATGAAATGAAGTAAGACAGGGAGAAAGTATAGTAAGACAATGTGAAATCCTAATATTTTACATTATTAGATTAGTTAATTGCAGTGGCTTCTTCTCTCTTTCTAAGGCCAATAAGTAACTATCTCTGCTTTCTTCAGCAAGATCTAGAAATAAGCAATGGACATATGTGTATTACAACAATGTATTTTGTCTCCCACACCAATGCATTTCCTAATCTAGCTGATCTGAAACTCTATGAAGAAGGTAGTCCCTCAATTTGAACAGCCTTAGGTTTTGATAGTGTATCATACTGTAGATCTTACTCTTTTGTAATATCAGGTAGAAACAAATCTTTTTCAATTTCCCCAGCTCTAGCAACAAGCATTTAAACCCCAGAGGTCTCCAAAATAGATATAAAATGCATTCCACACAGCCAGAAAGGCATCAGAATTTTCAGAAATTTTTCTCAAGGCTCTTTGAACATCTTAAAGTCCTCTACCATCATATCTCTGTGAGATATGTGAGTCCATTTGCTGGATTTCAATTAAAATTTTTAGGTCACATTTTCTATTTCCTCTTTCTCCTTTGTTAAACAATCGACCTCCCTACTTAGCATTTCCTATTAAAATGTGAATTGTGATATTTTGATTACTTTTTAATATTTATCTTTTTAAAAAAAATTTCTAGAATTTTGAATTAGCATTTCATTTTATAACTCTAACATTTAATTTTTTAATTTTTATATTTTTTCTATAAAAAAAGTAACACTTTATACAATAGAAAACCTAAAAAATACTGAAAAGTATTGGGAGAGGGGAGAAGGGGAGAAGTCATCTATATTTCTTAACAGCTATGAACTTTTTTGCGTGTGTTCTTATGAGTTTTTTTCCCTAAAGTTATAATAAAAAAAACTTTCTTTAATAGTGCTTTGTATAGATTTGTGTTACGAAAGTGGGACTGAAAGGATGAAATTTGTCACTCCCTTGGCTTATTCTCCGGCTCTGTCAGTGATTACTCCACCCTTTCCTGTGTTTGTTCCATGAATCATCCACTGAAGACCAGTGAGAGAAAAAGGACACTGAAAAAATAGCCTGTGACTTTTAAACTTAATGGATGGCTGGAGGCTTTTGCTTGTTTTGTTTGTTGGTTGCTTTCCTCCATCCCAGTACAGGGAGCGTCACTAGTTGACTATTCCTTCAGTTGTGCCAAGACGGGGAAATTAAGGCTGAATGATTTCTGGAATTTTAAGTTATCCGAATTTTTTACTTAAAAATAACCCTTTATTCTTTTTTTTTTTTTTTTCCTTTTTTTGTTTTGACAGAGTCTTGCTCTAGTTCACTGGGCTGGAGTGCAGTGGTGGGATCTCAGCTCACTGCAACTTCCTGGGTTCAAGCAATTCTCTTGCTTCAGCCTCCCGAGTAGCTGGGATTATAGGCACCTGCCACCACACCCAGCTAATTATTATTATTATTATTGTATTTTTAGTAGAAATAGGGTTTCACCATGTTGGCCAGGCTGGTCTCCAACTCCTGACCTCAGGTGATCTGCCTGCCTCAGCCTCCCAAAGTACTGAGATTACAGGTGTGAACCAACACACATGGCCTATTCTTATTTTTAAAAGAAACACATGTTCATTACTAAAAAAATAAGAAAACACAAATAAATACAAATAATTTTTTTCAATAAGCAAACACTAAATAGGATGTCATTTACCACTCATTTCTTCAGAGACAGTCAATGTCACTCCTTCAGATAGACTTAGTGGTTAAATCCATAAATATGTATTAAAATGTTTATTCTAGGCTCTCTTTTAGGCATGACAGTAAGTAAGACAGAAAAAGTCTCCATTCACAAGAAGTTTGCATTTTGTTGGAGAAGAACAGACAATAAACAGAAAACAAATTGTGTGCAAAATTGCTTTATATCATTATTAGATTACCACGAAGGAAATGAGCAGAGTGAATTAACACTTACAGAAAAAGAAGAATCTCTATATATGTATCTATTATCTATCTATTTATCATCTGTCTATCTATCATCTATCTATCTATCTATCCATCTATCTCTGTCTGTCTATCTAGTCTATTGTCTATGCATTTATTTATCATCTATTATTATCTATATGGAAACTTTATATTTTCTGCTTTGTAATATCTTTGAACTTCTTATTCTTCCGTTGAAAAAAGTGGAACTTTATTCCCTTCCAAGGGGAAAAGTAAGGCAAATTTTAGAAGCATCTTCAAGTCATGGAATCATGTCTGGGTGACACTGGTCACATTGGTTTTATACTATGCATCTTAGTTTCCTTGTCTGTTAAGAAAGGGCACAAGGTCATCTTCTCTGAATCTGTGGTCAATGAAAGGATTTGAGGGGTCTCCTAAAGTAGTGTGCAGAGTTTTTTTTATATTTGCAATTAAAGATTGCATTAAAATTTCAAAAAAAATGTATAAACTCACAGTCAAGAGCTACTGGAATTGGATTTAATTCCAGTGCCCCAACACCGACAGTCTATGAAATCTTTGTCACGGGAATTTGGAAGCTGTTGACATCCTGACAATATCAGGATGCATTCATATTTATCTAGTATATTTGAGTCAGTTCAAGTTTGAAGCAATATTTTGGAATTTTACATAAAATTTACTTCTAGTTTTCTCTTGAAACCCTGCCTCTTATCTCTGTTTTTGGATTCTCTAATCTCCTAATCTCTGCAGATTTTCATTTCTGCTCTTGCAGAGTGGGTTTACTTGTGTAGTTGTGCCTGTAAATAAAGAATCTCACACACACATACACACACACACAATCTCAGTTCCAATGAATTTAAAAAGCAAGACTAAAAATGGCTTCACAATCATATGCTATGGTCTGGAATATAATAATTTAAATCACTGATCACAAAATAAATAAAGTGTGTGTGTATATTGGAGGCTAGGAAAATGAGAGACAGCTGCCTTAAATCTTACTGGAATAGGCAGGGTAAGAATAAACAAACAAACAAACAAACAAACAAACAGCAAACATGACAATGATGAAAGTAGCCCAGGTCTTCAGGGTGGTGCAGCAGACTCTTTGATTCCTTTATGTGCTCATTTTTCATTCTGAAAAATAAATGTAGCCATCTCCTTGTAATTCACTCTTCCCAGTGGAAAATATAATCAATGGTAACTGTATTTATTTATGCAGAATTTTATACCCCATTGACATCCTCAAAATGAGTTTTCCAACATCCAGAAAGAAAACTCTCCAATACATGTCAAGGGATTTAAAGTACCTTCCTACCGACTTGTATTGTACGCTGAAACCAACACTGTGTCAAAGAAAAAACACTTACATTCCTTCACTGACGTGTCGTGTGTGCCCATTCATTTGTTTTTCTACTATTGAGTGTCGGCATTGATTCCTCTTTCCTGAAATCAAAGAGAAGAGAGCTCCAGGTTTTAGATTAAGAAAGAAAGCTCATAGATGTGTGGATTTTAGTGACAAAAGGAAGAAAAAGTCTCAAGATCTCAAACTGGAAGCCTGCTGACTAATTGTATTTTCTAGCTCATTATGTTGGTAACTATAGTTCATCGAATGGACAAGTACAGCTCACCCTATAATCTATGTGCATATCAAATTTCTGTAAGTTGATTTATATTTAAAACCCACTTTATATGCTCCCTTGCTCAAACTCTGTGAGGGCAGGTCTATCCTGTTCACTGTTGAGCTCCCAATATTAATGCAGTGTTTGGCATGTATAGACACCTTAGTAGTAATTATTTGAATGAATACCTAAATGAATGGCTGAATAAATGAGTTAATTAATGAAGATACAGTACTAGGTGAAGCTACTAGTTAAGACTTCCAGTGACTAATTTCTATACATGTACATTTTCCTGATGGCAAGTTCTCAAAACTCACTTCAGTCCTCTAGTGATTATTTTATTCAAGAGCCACTTTTCCCTCTTCTTGTTAATAGCTGCAATGAACTGAGGCTTTTGGGCAAAATTTCTACAAGATTTTATTTTCTATTTAGATGTAGAATGACTGGGAAATGTTACAGATTTTTTTGGCTGAATATTCCTGATGTACGGTAATTTTGGTATGCAGTGTTTAGTCTATACAGTTATTCTGGAAGTTCTTATAACATCCTATGGCTGAGGAATCCAGAACCAGAAAGGGACATGGGTCTGGGGAAACTTACCAAGTTCTGGGGCTTGCAATTGGAAGCCAATGTGTTTGTCCAAAGGCACTTGGAGAGCTCAGGCTTAATTTGGGCAGGAATAGGGGTTGCAGCAGGAATGGAAGCAGCCTGGGATCAAAATTAAGCATGGGATGGTGATGTGATCTCTGGTTTCAGGCCTAGGTGGGATGCTGCAAGAGAAAGGCTGGCCTTGTGATGAAACATCAATTCTAGAGCCTCTATTTGGACCTGCATTAATATGACATGATCTGAGGCAGGCCATAGTTTGGAGGCGGGAGCAAATATGCCCAAGGGCAGATTTAAGATCTGTCCTACACCAGCTCTACGATGTTGAGCCAAATTCCAAATGGCAAGGCTAATTTCAAACTCCATGTGGAGGAGTCGAGGGCTTAAATCTGCTTTCCACTCTATTCTAGAATAACTCAGGGACCAGGAGGGGTGTATCTGTACATGAGGGTTCCTAAGTACTATAGGTGTGAGGCTTGAGAGAGGCAGACTGATAAAGTCAATCCATCAGGAAATCAGCTCCAAGTCTTTGTTCCAACAATTCTCATCCATTTGTAAATCAAAGCTCTGGGTATCATTGTTAACAATAAGAGAAACGTGCAATGTGTCAATTTGCAGCCCAATGTTACACTTCTCACAAATATTATATATTTTTTCAGGTTCCCCCCACATTATACACGTGTAGGCACAAGCAAACACACACACACACACACACACACACAAACGCACACAGGCTTAGTGTTCAGGTAGGAGCTTGTCAAGGAAAAAATAAATCTAGACTTAGGATTTTATTCAAAATCCAAAAGGATTCTTTCCATTCAAAAAGACTGTTGTAAAGGGAGTGAGGGGAGAGAGACGACTGCACTCAGCGGGGCGGCAGGTATTGCCCTAGAGTGAATGCTGGGACAATCAGGTCTGCGAAAAGGAGTTTTCATTAACAGAGAGAAGTAGACAAAGCTAGAAAGAACTGGATGCGAGGTAGTGGAATGAAAGGGTCTGGGTCAGATCGCAGATCAGAGAATGTTTGACTTTGAGGCCAGTGTGTTCTCAGGAGAGGCTGCCTGGTGGCTAACGCTGAGGGAGGGCTGAAGTTTAAGGACCTGGGGGAAGAAGAGAAGCTTGACCAAGATTTATTTCAATAGATCAGCAGAGGAAAGCAGTTCAGCTCCTCCTTTATAAATCAAGAAAGGGAATTTGGGGAGTCTGTGTCTCCCTTGTCTTAACTTGTCCTAGGTAAACCAGGGGACAGGTATCTGTAAATCTCAGTCCTATGGGTACAGTGGTTATTTGCAGTAAGCCCTTTTCCAAAACACAATAGGGTGCTGGATTCCCTGGACATTCACTGTTTTCCAGAATCACAAGGCTTAGGGAGGATTTGACATTGCCAAGCTCAACTGTGGGGCAGGCTAGGGTCTTACTTCACCCTAGAAAGGCACGGAAGCTGTTGTATATCCCGGTTCCTGCTTAAGATGGCTCCTTTTGTCTCAGGTCCATGCTGCTCTAGTTGGCTGGTGGAAAGAGGATAACGGGGGGATCATGGAAGTGACCGCAGGAAGGGCTTGCTTATTGGCCCAGCCCCTGACACCAAACGGGCCAAACCTCTAGCCATCCAGACCACTGCAGGCAAATGCCTAACTCACTGAATTTATGAAATTCCTTCTCTGCTGCCTACATTCCCAATAGTGAAATCCACTTACCAGGCTAAATATATTCAGGGAATTCAGAATCTTGATAGCATGAATACTAACTTTCTGGATGACTAATTTTTTTGGTCTCTCTATATAATGTTAGTACAAGGGGTTGGCTTTTCCAAGGCCAACTTAGCATGGTCATAAAACTTGTCCTTATAGTGATCTGATGAACAAAAGAAAGGTTGTGGCCTGGTGTGGTGGCTCACACCTGTAATCCCAGCACTTTGAGAGGCTGAGGCAGGTGGATCACTTGAGGTCAAGAGTTCAACACCAACCTGGCCAACATGGTGAAACCCCATCTCTACTAAAAATACAAAAATAAGCTAGGCGTGGTGGCGAGCACCTGTAATCCCAGCTACTTGGGAGGCTCAGGCAGGAGAACCCCTTGAACCCGGGAGATGGAGGTTGCAGTGAGCCTAGATCATGCCACTGCAATCCAGCCTGGGCCACAGAGCTGGAGTTTGTATTTGTATGCAAGCAACCACCAAGAAATACCGTAGCATTTTTTTTTTCTGCATACATTTAAAAAGTAAAGATCCATAAGATGCCGGGCCATTGGCCTGGGAGGCAAGAAAGGATAGCTCAAATAAAATATACTGTTTCTGATTAAGAAAACACTTTTTATTCATATGAAGTATTTATTAGGTATTGGATTTTATAAACTGTTTGGTCCTGGAGTCTTTATTTTAAAAAGGTTATTCTGAATGCATTACCAACTATCCTGTGGAATATTTCACATAAAAGGAAGCAAAAAATGTGTAAATGTAAACAGGCTAATTGTATGCAGATATAAATTATGGATGCTGGTCTTATGAAAAAGCATTGCTGATTTGCAGGGGTCTTACTCAGCAGCTCTGTGTCTTGTCTAAGGGGATATTTAGTATGGCTGTGATGTGCAGAATTTAAAACAAAACTTTGAATTCTGGAGAGTAAAATATAGCCCAATTGTGCTAAGATCACACTGTGGGGAGAATGAGGTTTTTATCTACCTTATTGTTCTTGACGTTGACACTCATTAGCTCTGTTATCCTACGTGTGCTCTTGTCTCCAGATGCTGTGCAAGGGCAAAGGTTTGGTCAGGCCTGTTTATGGGTCTACAATGCTTCTCAGTAGTCACTGCAGGTGACACTGTCTCCAACACTCTACATGGTTTTCATTGCTCAAGTGGGCATGTCATACCCACAGCTAAGGTTAAAAAGGCATCTGGAGTCTCAGGTGATCTAGGTTACTAAAGATTCCACCCCCTGACCCCCGTCACTTACAAAACAAATGAAAACAGGAAACTTATAAAGGATGCTATAGACAAAAAGTAATCGTGTAAAATGGTGCAAACAGAAACCTGTGGTGTGATTACCTCTGATGCTGGAAGTGTGCCAGGCAACCACCAATTTTTATCTAAGTTATGCCAGCACGTTCAATTTTTATCGAAGTTATGCCAACACGTTTAACCTTGAGTTAAAGAAACCGCCCATCCCATCCCAAAGCACTGAGGAAATAGGGAAAATGAACAACTTTCTACATGTAAAATAATTGGTCTCATATTTTATGATACGTGACACCGAATGTTGTAGAGATTTATGTGGACAGCGTAAACCTTTATCTGACATGTGATGCAAATGCTTCACAGTAAATAATTAACTAGAGCAGCCTGACTCTCCTTTCCAGGAATCAGGTACTGGTTAGTCCAGGGCAGAAAGACAGACTGGAACAATGAACAAAGGCATTTTGTCCTTGTTCTAAACTATGAATGATAAACTTAGTATTTAGAAACAATGGGAGTTTCTCAGGTCTATAACGATAAAATATACTTTAAGGTCATTTTAATGCAGTATAAAGAAGGTAGCCGCCATATTAACTCTCTGGAGGAATGGAATAAATTATATAGCAGAGTTCTCCTGCAGGATAGAATAAAAAACACAAAGAAGGCTTGCAGTCAGGCACAGGATCTGCATTTTTGCTTGAACGGTAATGTTTGTAACTAAGTCACTCACCATGAGAATGTTTTATGGTTTGAATCTCACTATAGGCCAGATTATCTGGAAGAAGATTGGCCTTGCTCTTGGGTCTTTTTGAAAACTTGCTCTTCGCCATAATGCTGCTTTTTGCCTACCCTGGTTGAAGAGCTCCTTATAACAAATTTCTCTTCTCAGTAATTTCCAGATTTCTTAGCTGGGACATGATATCCAGGGCCTTTCCAACACAATTTAGTGGGTCACCTAATTTAAATGAACTATGTTGTATCAAAGTGCTAACATGTCGGCTTCTCTGAGCCAAAATACTTAGGTTTCCATTGGTAGCCGAAAAAATGAACTTTAAGCTAGCACTTTGGGGTCATCTATTTAACAAATATTTATTGAGTGTTTTCTGTAAGCAAAAGTGACAACAAAATATTGTCTTAATAATCTTTTGAGGCCGGGCGCAGTGGCTCATGCCTGTAATCCTAATACTTTGGGAGGCTGAGGTGGGCAGATCATGAGATCAGGAGATTGAGACCATCCTGGCCAACATGATGAAACCCTGTTTCTACTAAAAATGTAAAAATTAGCTGGGTGTGGTGGCATGCACCTGTAATCGCAGCTACTCAGGAGGCTGAGGCAGGAGAATCACTTGAACCTTGAGGGCAGAGGTTGCAGTGAGCTGAGATTGTGTGCACTCTAGCCTGGTGACAGAGTGAGACTCCATCTGAAAAAAAAAAAAAAAAAAATTTTTTTTGAGATTGGCATGAGCCCAATTTTAAGATGATATAATTAAGGTCACAGAAGTTAACGATTTGTTGCTGCCTTTTGTTGTCCTTTGTAATCGGTCTTGGATGTTTTGTGTACAGAAGTCTGTCAAGTAGAGACTAGCAGACGATTTGGTTAATTTCAGATGTGTGCACAGGCTGGGGCATGGTGGCTCATACCTGTAATTCCAGCACTTGTGGGAGGCCAAAGCAGGAGGATCTCTGGAGACCAAGATTTTCAGACCAGCCTTTGCCACATAGCAAGACCCCCTTCTCTACAAAAAACACAAAAATTAGCCAGGTGTGGTGGCACATGCCTGTGGTCTCAGTTACTTGAGAAGTTGAGGCAAGAGGGTTGCTTGAGACTAGGAGGTTGAAGCAGCAGTGAGCTGTGACCATGCCATTGCACTCCAGCCTGGGCGACAGAGCAAGGCCCTGTCTCTGAAAAGAAAAAAAAATAAAACCCAATATGTGGGCAGCCTGGTCATATTCCAATCTGAAGTCATGATAATCTGGTTTGATAGTGTCTACTGCCTACGTTGTCCAGGCAATTACCAAGGAGCCCCTCCACCTTCTGCTGGGTAGACTCAGATTTGCTAGTTTGAAAACCGGAGATAGCCATGCTTTTCATAGAAAACACCACCATTCCCTGTCAGTTTAGATCTAAAAGAGGTTCCTGAAAGAGATGGAAGATGGTTTAGTTGTAAGGTGCTTATTCCCCTTCCCCATCCAACAACACCCCAGTAAGCCCAGTAAAAGCCCCCCACCCCTAGGCAGGCATTCACTGCGGGATAATAAAGCTGACAAGTAAATGATAAATTATAGGACATACCTAAACACTGATTTGGTTGGACAAGTTATCTCAGCTCGAAATGTGGACTTATTTACTGAAATCTAAAGTTTAAAACATATGTTTACTACTACTAAGATATATTTACTAACTCTGTAAATGTAACCAAAAAAACCAGTTCATAATGGCTACTGTATCTGAAAATTATTGCTATAATAACTGGAACTCCGTAACATTTTCTTAATATTCGATGGCTTATTTTCCCTAGATAAAAATTCTACTTGTATATTAAAAAAAAACCTTTTTGATGCTGTAAAAATGCAGTAATAGAATTCTGGAAGGCCACTTCCTTATGGGGCACCTAAGAGCTGAATTATCAAAGAGAACCCAGAGAAGTGGGGGAATTCGTCCAAATTTAGAAGGGCTTAATGAGCTCATCTCTGACTTTTCATCTAGATCTGCAAATGAGCTGAAAGCTGAAGCTGTTTTCACAGGCAGAAAACTGGACTTTGGTGGACAGCCACAAAAGAGTATGTGACCTTTTATTCAAGAAAAGATGAATAGCTATTTGTGGATACTGGAAATGCGAAGGTAATATCTACATCCCCCAGGGAAGCCACAGCCCCGAACTCAAGGCTATCTGAGCGTTTTCAAAAGTAAGACTAGATATTAATTTAGACTAGTAAGCAGCAAAGAAAGTTTTACCAAAGCATCAAAAACAGTGCTCTTATTGCTTGTGCAGCTTAATTCTCAAGTTGAGTTTGAACCACAAATTTAGATTCTGCTTTATCATCAAATAAATTAAATGTGATCATTTTGAAGTGGATTCAGTTTTTTTGTTTGTTTGTTTTTAAGTTTACTACTCTTCTTGATTCCATCCAGAAAATGGAAGAATTTAGATGTCAAAACTACTGGATTCTACTCTTCTTAGTTACAGAGTCAGGTCAATTTAAAGTTTAAGATCCTAAAAATGAATTATGGGCACTAGAGACTAAAATACATATATAACATGCTGTATCATTTCATATTAAAATGCTGAATACATTTAATAATGAGGTAAATTAAAAGGGGCATTTTTTTTTTTTTTGAAAAATTCAGCACTCCTGTGCCTGGTCTAGAATCCATCAGGCAGTTATAAAATGAAGAGTAGAGGCCAACTGACTGCAAAATGCAAAATATGTTTGTGTATGACAATGGTGTGAAAAGAAAGCTTGTCTTTGTCTTGTGAGAAATCACTGTGCCTCATGGCTGAGAGGAGCTGTTGAGGATTGGTTCCTCCACTGCATGAACAATCAAGCTTACAGAGTATGTGTAAACCTATGATTTCTGTTGATTTCTGTGATTTGTGTCTAATTTATTCATCAGTGAGTGCTGAATAAATACATATGAAAGAAGATTTTAAAATATGTGAACCCAATATATAACACATTTCTTACTCAACTTAACACTGATAATCTGAAAATTTAGGATGCAGCCTGGGCAACATGGCAAGACCCCCTCTCTACAAAAAAATAGAAAAAGTAAACAAATTAGTCAAGCTTAGTGGTGCGTACCTAGAGTCCTAGCTACTCAGGAGGCTGAGGCAGGAGGATCTCCTAAGCCCAGGTAGGTTGAGGCTACAGTGAGCGAGATAGTGCCACTGCACACCAGCTTGGGCGATAGAGTGAGACACTGTCTGGAAAAAAAAAAAAAAAGATGTGTCACTGGGAATTCAGGAAAGTTTCAGCTCTTCTATTATTAAGCTACTATATTGGACACGGGACAGATATGAAGGTGTATTTGTGAATTGACTGACTAATTTCAAAAGTGTAGTTCAGACTACTCTTTAGAACTCAACTTTCTCTCTTAAACAGTGTCTCTGATGTGGTTCCCCACCCATTTATTGGAGCAACTTCTGTTTCTTTTTCAACTGGAAGAATGTTCTCTAATCTTTACAGAATGTGTCCCTGGGTTTCTTCTGCTTCTAATTTCCTTAGTAATAGGAGAAGACATCAGATGTTATGCCTAGGACTTGTGCCAGCCCTCTGGGCTCCCAGCTCAGGCTCTGCTAATGACTTTGTTTAGGCCAATACCCTTACACCTCATCGCTCCCATCTCTGCCATCCCTTCTTGGGAATGACAACACAGGGCCTGAAAAAAAATACAAGCTACTCTTAAGTATAATATTGTTACTTCCATGTTATAGCCATTTTTAGATGATCAACACCTATAATTTCATTACTGACAACCACATAAGACATAGCCTTGATTTAGTTGTGGTTAGACTAAATATATATATTTCCATATAGAAATATACCCATTATGACTTTTTCTCATTCTTTTATCTCTCTACTAACCAATATTAATGTGTGTAATAATTTTCTGTTTAATAGATTTAGCCCAAAGCAAAGCCAAACGAAGTTGAACTGCAATAATGCTTCCTATTTATATATTAAATTACAGTTTGTAAAGCATTTGGAGAATTTTTACACATTTACTGTCCAAACAACTTTGCAAAGTAGTTACAGAGTCAGGTCAATTTAAAATTTAAGATTCTAAAAATGAAATATGAGCACTAGACACTAAAATACATATATAATATGCTTTAGCACTTCACATTAAAATGCTGAATACATTTAACAATGAGGTAAATAAGAAGAGGGCATATTTTGGAAAAATTCAGCACTCCTGTGCTGTTATCCCTATTTTACAGATGAGGAGAATCAGAGAGGTGAGTGACTTGACCAAGGTCACATGCCTAGTAAGTGGCAGAGTCTGTAGTCAGGTCTAATGGCTACAAATTGGAGTATGTCACAGCACACATGGGGAAGGAGAAGGCCCTATGTAAGTATCTCCTTTCATGTTAAATTTCCTCACTAGCAATTTCTTTCTCTTCTCTGTTCCTTCCTCCCTCCCTCCATCCCCGTTTTCTTTCTTTCCTTCTTCTTTTTCTCTCTTTCTCTTTTTTCCCTCCCTCCTTCCTTCCCTCTCTCTCTTCCTCTTTCCCTCCCTCCCACCCTTCCTTTATTCTTCCCATCTTTCCTTCTTGCAACCACTCTCAGTGGGCATTTATGATGTCCTAGACACTCTTCTAAATATTGAAGGTAAAATGATGAAGAAAACAACAAAAAAAAGTCAAACTAGGATGTGGAGTACTATAGGAATCAAACTGAGCTTTTTATCTTCCTGGCATAACATGACAAAATATGTACTTCTTGCTCATGGAAATCTGGTGCAGATTGGAGGCCCTCCTTCTCCTGGGGTTGTACCATCTGGAAAAGGCAGCTTCCAAACAGTCATGGCAGCAGGGGAAAATTGCAGTGAAGAAGACACCTTGGCTCTTAATGATTTGGTCCCGAAGTGACACAAGTCGCTTCTGCTCACAGTCCACCTGGCCTCTGCCATGTGGGGAGGCTGGGGAATACCAGGGTGAGCAAACTATCCTTTTCATAGCCCCTGTCCTCACAGAGCTTTTAGTCTGTAGGTGGGGAAGGCACAGATCATTAATAAGTGAACAAGTAATTGCAAACAGTGATATGTACGGTAAAGAAAATAGGCAGTAGCAGGTAATCATAGACAGAGCCCAGAAAAAATTGGGGACATGGAGAAAATCTCCGAGGCTTTAGCCTTGTGGGAGGGCATCCAGGTGAGATGTGCCCAGAAAACGGGAGATAATATATGTGGGATGTTTTAAGCCACTAAGTTTGTGGTAATTTACCATGCAGCAGCATTAAAATACTACAAACAGTGTCACAGTTTTCTTTTAATCTGTTAGTTAATATCATACTTAAGTTTTTATTGTGGGCATTTTTGACTTCTTCTTTAATAGTTTGTTAAAATTGGAATACCTGCGAAAAGAATATTTAAAATGTATGTCACAAATATAAAGTAAAACAATAATTTAAATACCTCCTAGCTTATGAGATAGACTTTACCAATCCTCAAAGAGTCCCTGGGTATACCTCTACAAACCCCCGAATATCAGAAGTAAACAACATCTTGAGTTTTTTTGTCTGTTACTCCTCTGCTTGTGTTTGCAGATTTACCACATCCTTTAAACAGTCTCATTTTGCTTTGCACACCTTTGACCATTTTATGAATGAATCATACTGAAGATGTTCTGCAAATTGCTTTTGTTTTTCACCATTGTGTTTAGAACATCAACTATTTTGATGTGTGTAGCTTTATCTTATTAATTTTTTCTTTTCTTTTTTTTTGAGACAAAGTCTCACTCTGTCGCCCAGGCTGGAGTGCAGTAGCGCGATCTTGGCTCTCTGCAACCTTCGCCTCTCGGGTTCAAGTGATTCTTCTGTCTCAGCCTCCCAAGTAGCTGGGGCTACAGCCACGTGCTACCACATCTGGCTTATTTATTTATTTATTTATTATATCTTTTTTAGTAAAGACAGGCTTTCATAATGTTGTCCAGGTTGGTGTCAAGCTCCTGACCTCAAGTGATCCGCCTGCCTCAGCCTCTCAAAGTGCTGGGAATACAGGTGAGTTTATTTATTTATTTTTCATTTCCAGAGAATATTTCATCTTGTGAGTATACCATGATGTATTTATCTATTCTTCTCTCCAGGGACATTTGGGTTGTTTATTCCCAGGATTTTTTCTGTTATAAACATCGCTAGGATGTACATTCTGGTCTATGCCTGCCAGTGAAATAGCTGGATCATAAGTTATGCACATTTTCAACTTTTCTAGGAAATGTCAAATTATTTTCTGAAGTGTTTGTATCCAATTACACTCCCACCATTGGTTTGTGAGAGTTCCCACTATTACATTCTTGCCAAAATGTGTTACTATCAAGTGTTTTTTAACTTTTGCCAATCTGGCGAGTGTGCGATGATATCCCTTTGGTTTTATTTGGCATTTTCACAATTAATCCTGCTGTCGAGCCTTCTCTTCCTAGATGGCTGAGATGCCGTATGCATTTCTTCTAATGTGAGGGGCCTCAAAGTCACGGATTGAATCAGTTAGGCTTCCAGAAGGAAACAAGCAGTACACGCACATGGGGGAATTTGAGGAGATTTTAATAAGATGATTTACAAAGCTGTGGGCTGGATCCCAAAGCAGGTAACAGTGCTGCTACTCGTTACACTCTTAGGCTGGAAGGTATGAAGGAAGGGAGGGCAACGGCCCTGATTCGATCCCTGGGGAAGGGACCAGAGGTTGTAATGGGAGCTGTGCAGGATGCAGTCAGCCTCAGGTGGCCCCAACAGGAAAGAGGCGTAAGGGGTTGGGAAAGATAAACTCTCTGACATCAGTCTCTGTCTTCTCTCTCATCTCCTGCCAGTGTTTCCGTTGTTTGACCCCCCAGGAGCCACAGGGACCAGGAAACCTGCTGCTATGATCCTTACAGGCCCAGAACAGGGTGGAGAAAGGAGGAGAACGGGTCTGAGGGGCAACATGAAAGTCTCCAGCCAATATGCTGCTTTTCTACTGCAATGGTTGAATTTATCGTAGTGATGTGTATGTGTTATAGAAGCACAGATGTTTCTTTAGCCTCTACCCAGCTGATTTCTGTGTGAGAATCCCACACCTTTACCAAGTACCCATTTGCCATTTGGCGTGAAATGTTTCTCTACATTGAGTTACAATTTGCCTTCCTAAAACATGCAGTCATCAATCATGTTCCAATTCCCCTGAAAGAATGGGCCTTCAAAATCCAGAAGACATATTCCTAGGTATTTTTTTGTGTGTGGCTCTTGTAAATGAGATTCCATTTTTGTTTAATTCTGTTTGAATGTTATTGGTGTATAGAACTGCTACTGATTTTGTACATTGATTTTGTATCCTGAAACTGAAGTCATTTATCAGTATTAAGAGCCTTTTGGCAGAGTCTTTGGTGTTTTGTAGGTATAGAATCCTATCATCAGTGCAGAGAAATGGTTTGACTTCTCTTTTCCTATTTGGGTGCCTTTTATTTTCCCTCTCTTGCCTGAATGCTCTTGGCTAGGACTTCTAGCATTATGTTAAATAGAAATGGTAGAGCAAGTGTCTTTGTATTGTTTCACTTAAAGGAATGCTTCCAGCTTTTGCATGTTCAGTGTGATGTTGGCTGTGGTTTGTAATTAGATGGCTCATTATTTTGAGGTGTGTTTCTTCAGTACCTTGTCTGTGAAAGGTTTTTTTTTTTTTTTAATCATGAAGGGATACTGCATTTTATTAAAACTTTTTCCATGTCTGTTGAGATGATCATATGGTTTTTGTTTTTAATTCTGTTTATGTGGCAAATTACGCTTACTGATTTGCATATGTTGAACCAACCTTGCCTCCCAGGAATGAAGCCTATTTGATCCTGGTGAATTAACTTTTTGTTGTGCTGCTGCATTTGGTTTGCCAATATTTTGTTGAGGATTTTTGCAGGTATATTCAGCAGGAATATTAGCTGGCAGTTTTCCTTTTTTATAGTTTCTTGGCCAGGTTTTGGTATCAGGGTGATGCTGGTTTCATAGAATGAGTTAGCGTAGAGGTCCTGCTCCTCAATTATTTTGGAATAGTTTGAATAGAATTGGTATCGGCTCTTGTTTGTACTTCTGGTAGTTCAGCTATAAGTTCATCTGGTCTGGGGCTTACATTGGTAAGTAGGTTTTTGTTAATGATTCAGTTTTGGAATTTGATACTGGTCTGTTACAGTGTTTCAATTTCTTCCTAATTCAATCTTGGAAGGTTGTGTGTTTACAGGAATTTATCCATTTCCTCTAGATTTTCTAGTTTGTGTACACAGAGGTGTTCATAAACGTTTCTGAGGATCTTCTTTCCGTGGGATTGGTTGTAAGGTCACCTTTGTAATTTCTAATTGTGCTTATTTGGATATTCTCTTCTTTTTTCTTTGTTAATCTATCTAGCAGTCTATCAATCTTGTTTTTCCTTTCAAAGAGCCAATTTTTGGTTTTGTTGATTCTTTGTATGGATTTCTGGTTCTCAACTTCATTCATTTTTGTTCTGATTTTAGTTATTTGTTTTTCTGTTAGCTTTGGGGTTAGCTTGTTGTTGTTTTTCTAGTTTATCTTGCTGTGTAACCAAGGAGGTAAAAGATCTCTACAAGGAAAACTACACACTACTGCTGAAAGAAATCACAGGTGACATAAATAAATGGAAAAACAATTCATACTCATGCCTTAGAAGAATCAGTATCATTAAAATGGCCATACTGCCCAAAACAATCTATAGTTCAACGCTAATCCTATCACACTTCTAATGTAATTTTTCACAGAATTAGAAAAAACTATTCTAAATCCATATGGAACCAAAAAAAGAGCCCAAATAGCAAAAAGAACAAAGCCAGAGGCATCACATTACCTGACTTAAAACTGTACTATAAAGCTACACTAACCAAAACAGCATGTCACCGATACAAAACCAGACACATAGACTAATGGAACAGAATAGAGAACTCAGAAATAAAGCCACACACCTACAACCACCTGATCTGCAACAAAGTTGACAAAAATAAGCAATGGGGAAAGAACACCCAATTCAATAAATGAGTGCTGGGATATCTGGTTAGCCATATGCAGAAGAATGAAAGTGAGCCCTTACCTTAAGATAGATTAAAGATGTAAACAGAAGACCTCAAAGTATAAGAATCATAGAAGAAAACCTAGGAAATATCATTTTGGACTTTGGCCTTGGGAAAGAATTTACGACTAAGTCCTCAAAGGCAATGGCAACAAAAACAAAAATTGACAAGTGAGACCTATTTAAGTGAAGCTCCTCCATTAAAATAGGTCTCAAGAAAAAGAAGCTAGCAACAGAATATTCAGACAATCTATAGAATTGTCTGAGAAGATATTTGAAAACTAGCCATACAAGAAAGGTCTAGTATCCAGAGAATCTATAAAAAGCTTAAACAATTGAACAAGCAAAGAAAAAAAAAAAAAAAAAAAAGAATGAATAAATAACTCCATTAAAAAATGGGCAAAGACATGAACAATCACTTATTAAAAGAAGACATATAAGCAGCCAATAAACATATGAAAAACATGCTCCACATCACTATCAGAGAAATGCAAATCGAAATCACAATGAAATACCATCTCACACCAATCAGAATGGCTACTACGAAAAGTAAAAAGAATAACAGATGCTGGCGAAGCTGTGGAGAAAAGAAACACTTATACACTGCTGGTGGAAATGTAAATCAGTTCAGCCACTATGGAAATCAGTCTGGAGATTTCTCAAAGAACTTAAAACAGAACTACCAACAATTCCATTGCTAGGTATATATCCAAAGGAAAATACATAGTTCTACCAAGAAGACACATGCATTTGTATGTTCACTGCAGTGCTATTCACAATAGCAAAGACATGGAATCAACCCAGGTGCCCATCGATGGTGGATTGGATGAAGAAAATGTGGTACATCTACACCATGGAATATTACACCATCATAAAAAAGAATAAAATCATATCCTCTGCAGCAACATGGATGTGGCTGGAGACTGTTATCCTAAGCAATTTAATTCAGGAACAGGAAACCAAATACTGCCTATTCTCACTTATAACTGGGAACTAAGCATTGGGTACATATGGACATAAAGATGGGAACCACAGACACTGGGGGCTACTAGAGTAGGGAGAGAAGATACTAGAGCAGGGAGAGAAGAAGCAGGGCAAGGGCTGAAAAACTACCTTTTGGGTACTATGCTCACTAACTGGATGACAGCATCATTTGTGCCCCCCAAACCTCAGTGTCATGCAAACACCTATGTAACAAACCTGCACATGTACTGTCTGAATCTACAGTAAAAGTTGAAATTACCTTAAAAAATCCCAAACTCAGAAAACACTCTCAGGCCATCTTTATTTCTCCAATGCTGCTCCCCCAACTTATTCTTTTTAGCACTCATGTCAGATTGATGGTTCATACAGAGCTTGTAGTTCACTAACTGCCACTGCCAACACCCATTCCATGTGAGCTGCTATCAAACCTCATCTTCTCCATCCTTCTCCATCCTTCTCATATGCAAATTAATTTTAAAACTAAATTCTCACTGTACATTTATGTCTGTTCTATTTTATTTGATTTGATTCCAATCTTGGACATATTCCTGTTGGAAACTGTATAAATTTGATTCATAAAATGTATTAGCCCTTTTTCCTGGCTTTGAGTCATATACAATCTTTATTAATGTGGATTTTGATTTAAATGTAAACTTAAATTCAAATGTGGCTCTGCCACAGTATGGCTTGGTATAACTTTCTTATCTTTACCGAGATTAATCTTCTCATTAATGGAAAAGCAATAATATCTATCTTGTACGGCTATTGTTCATTATTTTCAAAAAACATTGGAGCATAGAGAAAATTAATTAAGATAACATGTGAAAATGCCTTCACAATAGCCACTCTGCAGTGCAATGGAAGTGTGGTTTTAAACATCCAATGAGCTTTCCTTTTGTGTTTTACCAAGTGCCAGACCTTTGCCCTGGCTCACCTCGGCATCCGTCTGCCTAAAGTGATATTGGGATTTGTTACAGCTGAAAGGCAGAGAGAAAAGGCAATCAAAATAAGATTATGCAGCAAGAGAGTCATTTTCTCAGGCCAACTATTGCAGTGAGAAAATGATTTGTTCTTCCACATTGCTTTTTTCTCCTTCTACAGTCTATGGAAATTCTCAATAAACAGCATTCTCCTATAGTGCAGGAGAGAGAGAGCTTGTCCACCATTAGGGCTTACCTGGACTTAGAAAGGAAATTATGGCATAGATAAAGTTCAAACAAACAAACAGTCAAAAAGCCTGTCCTCTTTCTAGTTCTAGGGTCTATGGGAAGAAGTAAAAACTCCTGATTTCCTCACTTTGTACTTTGGCCCAGAAGGGAGAAGATAGTTTAAATAAGAGAAGGGAGACCCCCATGGCATAAGGTATTTCCCTCTGCTCATCTGGGATGTTGAGAGCAGACTGACTTACAAACTCTCCTACACCCACGTGGAGCAAAGGAAGAGGAAGCCTAGATGGTCCTGTGCCAGCAGGGACATCACCAGAGAGAGGCCAGCTCAGACATCACTTCAACTTCATGTTTCAACTCCTAGTGTTAGTCCAGAGGAAACAGAAGTCACTCCCCAGAACAACTGACACTATCCTGCCGCCATGGAAGTGTCTTAGCTGTACATTTTCTCTACACTCAGCGATAAGTTAGGTTTCAAAATTGGAAGCGCATTCCCTTTAAATGCGACTAATTATATTAACATAACAGAGTAAATTCAAACTGAAGTGGATTCACAGTTAAATTTTTATCTACTTCTTAGTAGATAGAGGGTCATAAAGAGAATAGCTACACATAAGATAAACTTTTTATCTTTGCACAACTAGGATGTAGTAGAAGATGGATTTTTTTATCCTTCTTCAGTAGAAATTTAATAAATGTTAATTTCTCATCTTTCAATTTTTCTCTGTCAGCAAATCAAAAAAATTGTTTCATAGCCCCAGTCTAAATATAGGATGCTACATTTTTATTGAGGATAGATGACAGGCTTGCCCTTGATAATTTCCCCTTTTGCCTTTGTATTTTCAATTTATTTCCTTTTTACTTTTCTGTTTTAAGCTAGAAACAACTCAAATCGGCTTAAACAAACAAACAAAAAGGCTATTTTAAAAATCTGTATATTCTGAACATTCTAGGGACATTTTTCAGGTATAGTTGGCTCTAGGTTTATGGTGTGTGAGGACTTGGTATTTATTCATTTAATCTTTCAGCTTTACTTTACACATATGGGCCTCAAGCCCAGACTGGCTGCCTCCATGTGATGACCCTTAGCAGTTCCAGGTTAACATTCTACCTTTGTCAAGGACGGTGCCAAAAGAATGCTTTGACGCTAGCAATTTGCAAAAAAAAAAAAAAAAAAAAAAAAAAAAAAAAAATGTCCTGGAACTGTTCAGTTAGCATGTCTGGGATCTCTTGCCTACCCTTGAGACAACTGCTCTGGCTAGTGGGACGGAGTTGCCTATATCGTCAGGCCCGAGTCAGGTACCCACCTGCAGAGCCAGGGAGTCAAGTCAGCTTCATCTGAACCGCATGGATTAAAGGTGGGAGGAGACAGTTTCCCAAGGAAATCAGGTTGCTGTCATCAGAAGAGGGGACTGGGTGCTGGGCAGGAAAACCCCGCACACTCTGCCCACCAAAAGCTTTCACCAGCGGTCTGCCCA
The DNA here is from genome assembly GCF_043159975.1 of Macaca nemestrina. Lineage (NCBI taxonomy): Eukaryota > Metazoa > Chordata > Mammalia > Primates > Cercopithecidae > Macaca > Macaca nemestrina. The sequence continues at coordinate 74,987,442 of NC_092129.1, forward strand.
TAGCTCACTCTCTGTGATTCCCAAAGGTTCCCCTCGGAAGGTTCCACTACGTAGGTTCACCTTCGAATGTTCCCCACAGAAGTTTCTCCGCTAAGATTTCATGATTGCAGCTGCTGCTTCTTTCAGTAGCACATGGTGTGATTTGAAACGCCTGAAGCCCTGAGTTTCCCTAGTCTTGACTGGGGAATGGTCTTCGCCTCTCTGGAAAAGGCCGCCTCCCCCATTGAATACTCCACCATGGGGAGTGGTGAAATGGCGCAGGGAGACCCCAGGGGAGCATGCGTCCCCATCCTGGCCGGTGGAACCTGCAGGTGGTAATGTGGCGGCAGAGCCTCCGTACCTTGTACTCTAGGCCCTCTTACTTGTGTAGAGCTCGGCTTCTTGTTCTGTGAAATTTGCCTTTTCTGGATGGAGACCATCCTTGATGAACTCTAAAGTCAATCAGTGTTGAATGGGTGAGGAAAAAGCAGAATGAAAGCAGTAAATCAGGAGTTGAGTAAGTCTGCCTTCTCTGTATTAATATTAGAATCTCTGCCTCGGCCGCAGAGAAAATCACTGACGTGCTTGCTAGAAGCAGCTCTGAAAGACGTTTCTGTAAAATGCTTTTTACCCGATCAAAGGCTCAGCTCATTTGGGGCTGAGGCTTCCTGCATCCACCTTGGGCTTGAACGCGAGGCTTGGGGAAAGCGGGGACAACGTTGGAAAGAATGAGGCCTGAGAACGAGTCAGTGCCGCCTCATCGGCGTCAGCACATCCCTGTAGGATGCAGTGTCTTCATTCGTAATGCAAGGGTGTTGGACTGCTGTATCTTGAGGATCCCTTGCGCTAAATTTCCGTCTTTGAGAGACGGTGGCACTCTTACCTTTGAGCTTTTGGGAGAAATCTCTGTGAATGTGCCCTGGGGTCTTGCATGCCTCTCAACATTCCCCTCGGGAGGTCACAGGCGGCGGTCTCATCAGGTGAGAAGGACAAAAGCAGCCCTGGCCGCCGTCAGCTGAGAGTTGGCCGGTGCTACTCAGCCAGGGCGCTGAACACAACACGCCAGGGAATGCCACAGGGAGCCCTCAGTGACCCAAGGCGCTGAGGCCCTCCGCAGTCATAGCTGAGTGCGGATCAGAACACTGCACGTAGCACAGAAATGACCAGCTTTCCCCCTCCCAGTTAACAGGGCTGTCTGCTGCAAAGTTAGCCCTGCTCCTAGATAAAAATCATTAAAATATCCAACTATTAAACTACCCCTACTTCCTGACAGTACCCATTCCAGAGCAAAATTGTGCTTCCTTAAGCCCTGAAGAGACATAACACAAATCCAAATCTCTAAGGACCCCTCACCCCCTGCCACCCCATTCCCCATGGTATTAGCATATAAGCCCACCTTTGACTCCAGGTGTGTACCTGGTGGTCTTTGGTTGGTGAGTTTGACAGAAGAGTCCAGCTGTCTCACAGCTCTTTCATCTTTGTCTCTGAGTAGAATATCACAGCCTCCTTTTTCTGGAATCACACTTTCAGAATGCTAGAGTAGGTGTCAGACCAGATTCTGTTTTCTCTTCCTGGATTCCTGTACTACAGAAGGACTGGTCACTTTGTGGCCATTCCCTCTATTTCTCCCACAGCATTAAAACTGTCTTTTCCTTCTGGAGCTGAATCAGTCAAAAGGCATGGTTCTTCTCCTGAATTTTGCTATCTTCCAACTCTAGCTTCAATACAGGAGCATTGGGGTATTTAATATAATAAATATCAGTGCCAGGATTTTACCCTCAGTAACTCTGCTTTGGCCCTGTAGCTACCGTGATCATATAATTTATTATCCAAACCAAGACATTCTAGAGATGTGTAATAATTATGCCACATAAGCAGGTGTAAACTGGGCTGTCCCCAGCAAATTAGAGTATAAAGTCAACTTTCCTTTGCTCAGCACTACCCATGTGAATCCCTTGGGAGGGACTGGTGCTGCAAGAAGTCAAGCAGCCAAAGTGTAGGCTCCAAGAATTTCAGCATTCTCCAGTCACTGTTCAGACAAAACTTTGAGAGGTGCTGCAGGAAGTCAAGCCAGCTTCTGGGACAGAATGAGTTTTCTAGTGGTTGTCCTAAGAGCCGAGTTCCCCCATCACCAGACCAGGATACTTGTCTCTTGCTTGTTTTGTGAAAAGAGTTTTGTCTCTATTTCTCATGTGACACATGAATACAGAACATACAATTTTTCTTTCTTTCTCCTTTTTGGAATAGGTAATCTATGAAAGGATGGGAGGGATTTGAGGCCTTCCATATACATATATATGTTTATTTTTCTGAGTTTCTCATACTTTTTTCTTTTTTTCATGTAGATCCATCTTTTGTTCTATTTTTATTCATATTTATGCTTCTTTTTAATCTTATTGTTTCAGTTCATTTTGCATAAAACAAATTCTATTTTTTTCTAGTTCTATTGCTTTTCCTATAATTCCAAGAATATTTTTGTTTACCTTAAAACAATATTCATTCATTTAGCAGAGAGTTCCTCTGGGATATAGTACCATAACCCAACTGTCCTCTGCTCCCAAGCTCTCCAGCCCATGTCTCTGGATCTAGTCTTTACCTAAAATTAATGGAGTCAATTTTGTGAAGCTATCTTTCGAGAATGATGCACCCTATTTTACTTTCTATTTTCTGTTGTATTTATAGCATTTGTAGTTTGCAACACACAATTTAGTGCTTATTCACTGCTAAGTTTCTTTCTCTACTTTGTGTTTGTTAGAATTCTTTCTTCCTCTAGATTTTTGAGCATGTTTTGGCAGAAGATAGGTTTTCTGCTTTTGTGTGTGTCCACATTAGTTAGCAGTGCAGTGCTGGACACATAACCAAGGATCAAAGAATATGCGCACCTCCATGGTTAGTTTCTCTAAATTCAATAACTGCAGCGTAAACGTTGTTTTCTCTTACGTGAAAAGTCTCCAGATCCTTATTCTTTTTTTGCTATTCCTTCTGCATGCACAGTTCAATATCATCTTCATTAAATCTCATTCCTAATATCTCCTGTTGGTGGATACTGATTTCAGCCTTTTAAAAATTTTATCGGATTTTTCTGATAAATATCTCACACCAACTCCCTTCTAAGCTTCAAGTTTTTAACTTAGTCTGTTTAACTAATTTTCAGCCTAGTTAACTAACTCTAGCCAATATGGGACATTTGGCGATTGATTATTAGCCCATTTGTGCAAACATTTGTGCAAATGTTTATATCTTTGACATTTTCTTTTTTTTTTAACTTCATATGAATAGCACATTCTGTATGTTCTCATTTCTACTGTCTGATGAGTTCTCTGTGCAGCCCTGCTATGGTGATTGGCTTGTATCGGCCAAAATGTTTTGTTTCTAATGCAATTTTCTTGGATTCTCCATGAATTGATGGGGTGACTCACAGCTGGATAAGAATGGTTCATTGGCAGACTCATTTTATTTTATGACATCTCCCTCCACCTTTGCTTCAGATGGCCTGCAACATATTTATAGGATTTGTGGAGCCCTGAATATTTGGCTATTTTACTTCCTCCCACATACATTGTCACCCAACATGACAGAATGACAGGGTATCCCTGGGATAGTAAAAGCAGAGAGGCAATATTAGCATTAAGAGGTAATATTATTATTTATGCAGCGTTATCATTTGAAGGTGCATAAGGTTGACACAGTAATCTCAAAAGGTTTAAAAGCACAATGACAGAACCTGTAATGTTTATTAACAGGCAAAGATAAATGATAATTCAGTGGTTGAAATGCTGGGGCTGAACACAATCAATTTGGATTAGATGCACATTACCAAATTGAATATCTTTTATTTCTGCATAATGTTGTATCATGAATCAGAATTTTATTTATAACACTTGACTACAGAGGCAATTGAAATTCTGAGTTCACCCTAAATTACTTATTAACAGAAAAAGTACAACAGGTTTTCATATTTCAAAACACACTAGGTTACTTAAAGGTAACTATTTAATCATACTTTAAAGAAATTTGGACAGTCAATGAATTCAATTTCACCTGGGGATAATGTTTCACAATGTCAGAGGGAGAAGTTTCCTATATCATGCTGGAACTATGACAATTCACTTTTTATGTATGGATAAAGGGTGATACAATGAACAATACTTGCCTAGCAAAAAGGCAATCATAGAATACACATGATAGTAAAAGATGATTGGTATTAACTTGGACTAACTTGCAGATAAAAGGTTTTGAAATAGTCAATGACAATGATATCTGGCATAATCCAGAAAGCAATACAACTTTCCTGGGGCCTCCCAGGAGGGAAGTTGCCAGTGGGGATTTGGGAATTTGAGAGATATTCATGAATGTATTTAGCAAGGGAACGTTACATCAGGTGTGAACTGTCAGTTCAGAAAGACCAGCCCGTGGAGCAGATGTGTCTGATCTACAGGGGAACTGACTGCTTTGAATTAAGTATATTTCCTGCTAAATCAAATTATTTTAAAATTTTTCTGTTGAAAGTTATTTATTCATTTATTTATTTTTTGAGATGAAGTTTTACTCCATCACCCAGGCTAGAGTGCAGTGGCATGATCTTGGTTCACCGCAACCTCGGTCTACCAGATTCAAGCAATTCTCCGGTCTCAGCCTCTCCAGTAGCTGGGATTACAGGCACCTGCCACCACATCTGACTAATATTGTGTATTTTTAGTAGACACGGGGTTTCACCATGTTGGCCAGGCTGGTCTCAAACTCCTGATCTCAAGTGATTAGCTCTTCGTGGCCTCCCAAAGTGCTGGGACTACAGGTGTGAGCCACTGTACCAGGCCAGTAATATTTAAGTAATTCTGCCATATGTTACTTTACTACTTCCACTTAATACATCCTACTGGTATCCAAGAGGATATATTAATACTGAAATACTATTTAAAGCAAAGGTACCTGGCACATGAAACAATTACTCATCACCACTATCCCCTCTCCATTATGATTATTGAAAAAGCATCTGCACATGATGAATTTCAAAGCACAGCTCAGAGGGATTCAAGTGATTTCTAGAAACATATTTTTAAAGACACATCTTAGAGAGACTAGAAAATATCAAGCTTGTCTGTTTAAGAAACTCCACACAAATACAATAATTTATAGTATTCATCTGGGCGTGGTGGCTCACACCTGTAATCCCAGCACTTTGGGAGGCTGAGGCAGGCAGATCACTTGAGGTCAGGAGTTCAAGACCAGCCTGGCCAACATGGTGAAACCCCATCTCTACTAAAAATACAAAAAATTAGTTAGGTGTGATGATGTGCACCTGTAATCCCAGTTAGTTGGGAGGCTGAGGCAGGAGAATTGTTTGAACTCTGGGAGGCAGAGGTTGCAGTGAACCGAGATTGTGCCGCTGCACTCCAGCCTAGGCAACAGAGCAAAACTCCATCTCAAAAAAAAAAAAAAAAAAAAAGAAAAAAGAAAAAAAAGAATTTATAGCATTCTAGGGCATATTACATTAAAAAGAAGTGTGTGAATCATAAAATAGGTTGGGGCATTATAAAGTATTTAAATTCATATTAAAATTGGTTTTTCTCATGAAAAAATCTACTATTTTTCTTTTAAAACATATTTAATTTTTATAATATAAAATTTCAGTTAGGTAGGAAGTAGATAGAATAATAAATATTTCCATCTTAGCCTCTTCTATACTTTCTATCAAATTTATTTTATTGAAGATTTTCTTCTTTGGTTTAATCACTTCATTCATGATCCCAGAATTTACTATCCTAATGTCTTAGGGATTCTTTAGTGTCTAGGAAGTTGTCTTCATTTACTCATTTTTCATAGGCAAGACCCCTAATGTCCAGCTTGCCTGTGTTGTTGCAATTTCTTAATGTTTTGCTATGGAGTGACTAGCATTTGGATTAACCTGTTTGTCATTTTCTTTCTTCCACTTATCTTGACCCTTCATCAATCCCTTATTTTTCCTTCTGTTGTTCCCCACTCCCTCACTCAAAGAATTACTGTTTTATTTTTACCCCAAACTTTCTAATGTTAAACGAATCCCATATGACCCTGCTACTCTCCAGATTCAATTACATTTCAGAAACATTCAGGGTCTCTTTGTTTCTTCATCTCTCTCAAACTTCGTACATTATGATTTATTTCAGGCATTTATTTTACTACTGTATCCATGCATCTCCCATATCAATTTCTTTTTAATTCTCTTTTACACATGTAGTGTCTTTATAAGATACTATACCTAAACACCATGCGGAAAGACAGAGCATAAACGGTTTTGCCAAATATGAAGAAAAGAAGTGAAGAGGGTGATGGGAGTGAGAGCAGGGAATTTTAGAGTTTACAGTAACAAAAATACCTACAACCACTTATTTGGGGCCCGAATGATTATTCTCATATTATGTGATTTTAAAAAGTCTCAGAAAGGTAAATGAGTTTAATTAATGTCATACAACCAGCAAATGGCAACATAGGGACAAAAAATAAAAGTTTCTTAATTTGACAGTCATTGTCTTCCCTTTAGATTGCACCACCTTCTTCTGTGGACAAATAGATTCCAAATCTCCTGGCTTCTGGTTCTTTGTGGCACACTTTAGCTCACTGACACATGTTGCCAAAGGTGGTATAACAGGCTGAAAGTGGACTGCCTTTGAGGTAAGGCTAGATACCATTTCAAGGGCAAGCTATGGAACAGTAGTTATCATGATTTAAACAGCTCTGCATTTAACACTAAGTTCTAGGATTATTCTGATAGAACCCTTGTGTTCCTCTAGGGGATGAAATTAGAGCATAATCCTGATAGAAGCCTCTCCATATATCTAGTTTTAAATGAGAGCGACAGTGGAAGTCCTGGGGGGTTTATAACCTAGGATGACTGATAGGGAATTTAAGCAAAGTGAATACAAATATTGCTTAAAAAATGAAAGGAGATTCAAATTCAATGATAAGAAAACTTAAAAATTAAAATGACACTGGTTTCCTGTTTAGGGTGTTTTAAAAATTAAAATGTTACTTGTAGGAGTAAGAGATGTTTGGTTAGATTGTCCTTTATAGGGAGTGGGCCCAATACCTTCAGTTTGTGGGCTATGATGGATGTAAGACCCCAGTGGTTAGAGAGTGAATGGGGAATGAAGGCGTGAGTAGAGCAGTTATAGGCTTTTATTTTGCGTAACCTGGCTACAAAGAGAAATTAAGAAAAATAGCAGGTTTTAAGGAGACACAAAAACAAGAGAGTGCATTTTTTCCCTTTAAAATATTAATGTTAGAGAGATATCAATATGTTTCTAGACTATGGTACAGAAGTTAGGAGAGGGCAGTTTAGCTTTTGTTAGTAGATGGTAGGTAATTTAGATTAATATTTTATGAGAATTAGAAAACTTACACCAGAAATAATCTGCTTAAAGATCTAACAATGCAAGGAAGAATTCTGAGGCCACGATCTCACAAAAGACAGAAATCTACAAAAGTGATCATAGGTTTTTCACTAGGGCTATCTACTGATTTCAGGAGATATAATTAAGAGGCTGAGAAGCTGAGAAGCTGAGGAGTTTTTGCTAGACGATTACAATTAGGATTATAAGAAATAGAGTCCAAATACCACAGAAATCCAGGGTGTCTAGCAATTAATGAGGCTTTGGGTAGGGAATGAGAAGAGCAGCATCTTAGAAGTAAGATTTTTGGTTAGATTCGTCTCTGTTGGGACTAGATCCCTTATTGGCTGATGTTATCCTAAATTGCTAATGCTGTTAGCCACCTGCCAGAAATAAGCTTATATTTTCCTTGGAGGAAGAGCAGCACAATTCTGGTCATAAAATTATTTATAAAATAAAATTTCAAGCATTCAGTCAAAAATAAATAATCAAAGAGACATGAAAACATGACCAAAATTCAAAAGAAGCAGGTAAGGGCACGAGATTACATGAAAATCACATAACAGAGTAATCAAAGATAGACTTTAAAATATTCTTTAAATTTTCAAAGTCATAACAAATAAGCAAGAGAATTAGAATTGAGAATTATGACAGAGAATAAGAAATTAAAAATAGAAAGTTTAGAACTGAAAAATACAACAATCACAGTTAAGATGTCAATGAATGAATTCAATAGCATCTTAGACACAACTGAAGAGAGAATTAATAAATCAGAAGACAGACATAAGAAAACTATTGATTTTTCGAGGCAGGCAGATCACTTGAGGTCAGGAGTTCCAGACAAGCCTGGTCAATGTGGCAAAACCCCATCTCTATGAATAATACAAAAATTAGCTGGGCATGGTGGCGCACACCTGTAATCAAGAGGCTGAGGCAGGAGAATCACTTGAACCTGGGAGGCAGAGGTTGCAGTGAGCTGAGATGGTGCCACTGCACTCCAGTCTGGGTGACGGAGCAAGACTGTCTCAAAAAACCAAACCAAACAAAATAAAAACAAACAAACAAACAAACAAAAAACCAAAAAAAAATCTACTGATTTTTGTATGTTGATATTGTATCCTGCAACTTTACTAAATTTATTTATTGGTCCTAACAGTTTTTTGGTGGAGTCTTTAGGATTTTATGTATATATGATCATGTTTGCAAACAGGGACAACTTGACTTCCTCTTTTTCAATATGAATGTTCTTTGTCTCTTTCTGTTGCCTAATTGTTCTGGCTAAAACTTCTCATACTATGTTAAATAAAAATTGTGAAAGTGGGCATCTTTGTCTTATTTCATATCTTAGATGAAAAGGTTCTGACTTTTCCCCACTCAGTACAATGTTAGTTGTTAGTTGCATTGTATGTCCTTTATTGTATTGCAGTATGTTCCTTCTGTACCCAGTTTGTGGAGTTTTATTTATCATGCAGTGACATTGCATTCTACCAAACGCTTTTTCAGCATTTATTGAAATAGTCATATGGTTTCTGTCCTTCATTCTGTTGATGTGCTGTGTCACAGTTATTGATTTGTATATGTTGAACCATCCTTGCATCACTGGGATGAATTCCACCTAAGCTTTTTAACGTGTTGTTAAGTTTGCTAGTATTTTGTTGGAGATTTTTGCACCTTTCTTCATCAGGTATACTGACCTTTAGTTTTCTTTCTTTCTTTTTTTAATCCTTGTTTGGTTTTAGTATTAGGGTAATGCTGGGCTCATAGAATGAGTTTGCCAGTATTCTCTCCTGTTTTCTGGGGAGGTATAATTTGAGTAGAATTGTTATTAGTTCTTCTTTAAATGTTTGGTAGGATTCAGCAGTGAAATCATTATGCCCTGAGCTTTTCTTTAATGGAGACTTTTCATTATTGCTATGATCGTATTACTTATTACTCATCTGTTCAGGATTTCTATTTCTTTAGGATTCAATCTTGGTAAGCTGTACATGTCTAGGAATCTATTTCTTCTAGAAGAAATCAATAACACAATACCATTTACAATAGCTACAAAAATAAACCTAGAAATAAACTTAAACTAGGAGGTGAAAGATCTCTGCAATAAAACTTATAAAACATTGATAAACAAAATTGAAGAAGACACAAATAAACAAAGATACCTCATGTTTGCGGGTTGAAAGAGGTATATTGTAAAAATGTCCATATCACCCAAAGAGATCTAGAGATCCAATGCAATTCCTATCAAAATATCAATGACTTTCTTTATAAAAAGAGAGACAATAATCTTAAAATTCATATGGAGATACAAAAGACCTTAGATAACCAAAGTAATTTTGAGCAAAAAGAGCAAAGCTGAAGATATCACACTACCTGACTTCAAAATATTCTGAAGAGCTATGGTAACCAAATCAGCATGGTATTGACCTTAAAAAGGCACATAAAACAATAGAAAAGAATAAAAAACCCAGAAATTAATCCACGCATTTACATTTTTGTTTGATTTTAAACAAAGGTGCCAAGAACAGATTTCAGGGAAAAGATATCCTCTTGAATCAATGATACTGGGAAAATCGAATAGCCACATGCAGAACAATTAGGTTAATTTCCTATCTCTCACTATATATAAAAATCAACTTTAAATGAATTAAACACTTAAATATAAGACCTAAAACTATGAAAATACTAGAAGAAAACATTGGGGAAATGCTTTATAAAATTGAACTGGATGAGGGTTTTGGGATAAAACCTCAAAAGCACAGATAACAAAAGCAAAAATAGACAAATATGATTACGTTAAACTAAAAAGCTTCTGCAAAGCAAAGGAAACAGTAAGAGTGAAGAGACAGCCTACAGAATAGGAAAGAGTATTTGCAAACTGCATCTTACAAGGTGTTACTATCCAGAACATGAAAGAAACTCAAGCAACTTAATACCCAAAAAAACCCCAAAACAAAACAAAAAACCCCCAAACAATCTGATTTAAAGTGAGCAAAAGACTCGTATAGATATTTCTCAAAAGAAGACATACAAATGGCTAACAGGTATATTAAAAAATGCTCAATATCACATACTATTCAGGAAATGCAAATCAAAAATCACAATGAGATATAATCTCACCCCATTTAGAATAGCTATTATAAAAAAGACAAAAAAATAACTATTGATGTTGAGGATGTGGTGAAACAGAAACTGTTTGTGGGAATGTAAATTACTACAATTATTATGGAAAACAGTATGGAGGTTCTTCAAAAAACTAAAAAACCAGAACTATCATATGATCCAGCAATCCTATTACTAGGTGTATACTCAAAGGGAATGAAATCAGCATGTTGAAGAGATATTACACACCCATGTTTACTGCAGCAGTATTCGAAATAGCCGATAAGTGTCCATCTATAGATGAATGGACAAAGGACATTTGGTGTGTGTGTGTGTGTGTGTATACATATTTATATACATACACACATCTGTTTCTCTCTGTAATATACATGTATATATGTATATACATGTATACATTTATGTATACAGTTATACATATGTGTGTATATATATGAATATATATATGTGTGTGTATATATATATAATGGAATACTATTCAGCTGTAAAACAGAATGAAATCCTGTAGTTGGTAGCAACATGGATGAACCTGGAGGACATTACATTAGGTGAAATAAACCAGGCAAAGAAAAATAAACACTGCATGATCTCACTTATATGTGAAATCTAAATATGTTGATTCTACAGAAGTAAAGAGTTAGAATAGTGGTTACCAGAGGCTGGGAAGAGTAAGGGGAGAGGAAGAATGGGGAGAGATTGGACAACAAGTACAAAGTAACAGGAAGAATAAGTTCTGGTGTTCCATTACACAATAGGGTGACTATAGCTAATAATAATGTGTTATGGCTCTAAATGTATTATAGCTCTAGTCAAGATAGCTTGACTATTATCATCATAAAGAAGTGATAAATGTTTATGGCGATGGGTATTCTAATTACCCAATTTTATCATTATACAATGTAGACATGCATTTAAAATCACACTGCACCCCATAAATATGTACAATTATGATGTACATATAATAAATACAACAAAAAATGAAGAATGTACATACAAGAAAACATCCGAAACAAAGCATGGAGAGGAAAAGAAAACATGGAGAGAAAAAAACACAGACAAGAGGCAAGAAATATCTAAGATACTAATAAGGAAGCCTTAAATTAATATAATTGGAATCTCAGGAAGAAAAGAGAGAATGGGTTAAAACCAATATTTGAGAATTTTCTAAAATTAACATAAGACATTAAGTCACAGAGTCAAGAATCCTGAATATGGCAAATACAATGATTACCACATTTAGAAATATCAGAATAAAACCAAAGACAGAAAAATCTTAAAAGGCAGGTAGAGGGGGAAAATATTATCTTGAAAGGAACAACCATTCAATGGAGAGATATCTTAACAGAAACAATGAAAGCGAAAAGACTGTGGAATGAATCCCGATCGCTTCAGAGTAGACCTTGAATTTCACCACCAATGAAAATACCCTTGAAGAATGAAGGCTAAGAATAAAAAATTTCAGATAATAAAAACAGAGGAATTTACCATCACCAGATCTACACTAATGTAAGTACCAAACAATGTTTTTCAGGCAGACGATGAATGATTACAGATGGAAACTCAAGGATGAGGGAAGAGTGAAAAGGAAAAATATGTGACTAAATAAAAATCAATAATTAGTGCAACAACCTAGTGTATATATCAAGGAAAAGATTATTAGTAGAGATTAAGGGAGGTTTATTAATAACACTAAATGTAATTCACAGGGAAGATAAAAAAATCCTAATTCTGGCTATGTATACATCGTATATATAGGAAAGCCACATGATATATAAAGAAAAAATTAATAGAGCCAAAAGGAAAAACAGATTCCCAATCATAGCAGAAGATTTTTGACACATTTCTTTCAGTAAATGATAGAATAAGCACCTAAAAACGTACCACATCAGATAACTATGTTCTTTTCAAAAACCAGGGAGAGGTTGAAAATACATGAGAGCAGGGCACTGCCCTCCCTCCAACAGCTCACCCCTCAGCCCCTTGGAGCTACTTGGGTCTCCTCAACATGCTGGTCTTACACATTGCACTATTACTTGAATTTCCTAGCTTTCCTCAACAGGTGAATTCTTATTTACTTGTTTTCAAATACTGAGTTCAGACATAAATCCCTTGTTATTTCTCTCTTCTCTTCTGGGCTTTTTTAGAACCTGGATGATACTTGGGTTGTATTGTGGCACATGTTACATTGCGATATAAGATTTATTTAGATCTTGCATTGTGCACTGTGACTTCTGGTAGACACCTCTAGCACAGTTTGAATATTTAGGAGATGCTCCGTATGTGCTTCCGGTCTTACAGTCATGTATCACTTAACAACAAGGATACAGGCTGAAAAATGCATTGTTAGGTGATTTCATCATTGTGTGAACATCATAGAGGGCACTTACACAAACCTGGATGGGAGAGACTACTCCACACCTAGGCTATATGGGACAGCATATTGCTCCTAGGTTACAAGCCTGTATAGCATGATACTGTACTGAATACTATAGGCAATTGTAACACAATGGTATTTGTGTATTGAAACATGTCTAAACACAGAAAAGATACAGTAAAAATATGGTATTATAATCTTATGGGATCATTGTAGTATATGCCATCAGTCACTGACCGAAACATCAGATGTGACACATGACTGTATTTGCCAGATCACAATCATCATCTTTTCTCCCTCCTCATCTTTACTTTAAAAGTAAACATTTACCCTCAACAAATGCTCATACATAGTCCTGTACTAACACCTAAGATAATTAAATTTTTAGAAATATTTAAAAATGTGGACACACTGTAAACGACTGGAGTGTGTAGGAACTCCCTGACTGCATCCTGAATGTCAAGGTTAAAACCTAAGCGCCAACAAATATGGAAAGTGAAAGATGAATAATTAAGAAATGGGTTAACTGTACCATTTGAAAGTCCATTACCAAGTCTTAATATTTAAGTAATGTTTCCTGATTTTGGCACAAAATAATTACGATTAATAGTGTTTGGGAATGTATTTTCAAGGTCTGAAAAAAATGATGTGGAATGTATCATAGTTTGTCAACTATGCAACTTTGTCTTGTGATTTCAGCCCATGGAGAAGAGAATATTTCTTTCTCTGTACCTCATGCAGTAGTATGCCAGGCCACTACTGGGCCAGGAAACAAATAAGCTGTTTGGGCCTGAAAAAATAATGGTAGCACTATCTTCTTTAAGAATAGTCATGGGACACAATGAAAACAAAATAGCAAGTTACAAAATGGGAACTTTATTTTTTCGATAACTCTTACCTCATTTGTAACTATTAACTATTTGAGTAGTTTTTCAAAATGTTTTCCACCTACTGTATCTCTTCATTGTATCCCCAGGTTAGTGTGTTATTGAATTCATAGTGTGTGCTCAATAAAGGTTGGAGCCAATGAATAAATAAATGCAATGAATGTCTGTCTACACTACCTTTAGAATCTTGATTTTAAACCATAAACAAATGAAAGGTGAATGTTTTCCAAACAACAACAACAAAAATACAAAAACAATTCTAATGTCATTAAATGGAACATGGACTTTTGTTCCCAATTTTATTTTTGAATTCCTTTATTTCCTCTTGTCTAAATCTTGAACATGACATGTTTAAAAGCCAAATCTTAACTACTTGCCACCAAAGTGGCTGCCTCGTTTTGTCTGACAATGTGTTCCAGCTTTTCTTCTTTCAGACGTCTCTTTCCACAGCCTCCCCTTTCTCTATAAGTTCTCTTAACATGATTCCTCAATTGTCTGACATTTCTATACGAATCTAGTAATACATCTTCATTAAAATTTTATTTTTCTTTGTGAAGAGCTTGTCTTTTCCTCCTTATCTATCATTGAAGCTTTAAATACCCAAAGGAAAACTAGTTAATAATTTCTCAGAACATAAAATTTAAGAACTAGAAAAAAAAGATATCAATTTGTTTATTTTCTTAAGACTCGTGAAATCCAGTCTTACTTACAAAAATGGAAAGCTTTTTCACACTTTATACTGTTCAGATGTCAAGGTATAACCTTTTAGTAAAACAAATAGAAAATTAATACTCCTTATTGGTGTGTAAACATTGGTCTACTTTTCTTATATTGCTGCAAGAGATATGCCTAGCTATTTGTCTTTTTAAGCTTTGCAAATGTAAAATATAGTAATGTAGTTTACTTTAGTCTATTGCAAATTCACCTCACTGTCTATTAACATATCTCAACTGTAACTCAATGGCACTGCTACCTGTATTATTCATTTTTCATTATCCCATAATCCAGAGCTCTTGGCTGAGACTCTGTAAAACACAACTATTAGGTCCAAACACAGGGATATTCATCTGTTGGGACATGGATTAGATCATCAAGTTATTTCAGCAGGCTAAGCCAACTGCCACTCAATTGTAGTGTGCGTTTCCCACCAAGACTCATTCTAACTACAATTCATGACTAAAAAATTTTTGTATTCAATTCAGATTGCCTCTAGCACCAACCTGAATTAACTTGCCAAAGTACTGTGCATTTTTAGTTACTTAGCCAATAAACTGGCAGCCTAAGTCTCCTCCTGTATATTTTCATGTAAATGAGGCTTTACAAGCCTCAATTTCCCCAAAGAGAGTTCACACTCAGCTGAAGTCAAAAATTTTCACATTTTATCAGTCTCAGGTCAGAACATCACCTGTCAAAATCAATTGTCTTTTTTCTCACCTTTCTCCTTATTAAAAATTCCAGCAGAATATGTATGAGGTGAAGCCACAGAACAAACTTGGTAGCCTGGAAAGTTTTAGAGTTTTAAAATCATCTCAGTGTCAGGGCAAAAAGCAACAGAATATAGGTATGAGTTACTGTGGTTTATCAGAATACTTAAAAAAAATCAATAAGTTAGAAACACTTAACTATTCAGTAGTAGGAGATGAGTTAAATAGATTATATTGCATGCATTCAGTGGAATGCTATGTGATCATTAAAACTAATGATAAAACATTTTTATTGACTCGAAAGGCAAATTATAATGTACTTTATTTCCCATATATGTGTGCATACAAGAAATTAAGGGAGATTACTAACAGTGATTATATCTAGGTTAGAAAATTTCAGGCAACTTATTTTTTATTTTACTTTTCTATATTATTGATTTGTATTTTTATTAAAAATGAACACATCTACTTCTAGCCGTAATACAGAAACAAGGACCAGATTTCCTTTTCCACTTTAAACAACTGAAAAACTAGATAAAATACACGAACCAGTGGTTTTCAGATATGGGACCACAGGCAGTGCAAGACGGTTATCCTTGAGAGAAGAAAAATGTGAGATGGGCTTCACAAGATCTCAGTTTATTGTCTGGGGTGAGTTTCCAGGCAGCAGCATAAGAAAGGTGTATTACTCCATTCTCATACTGCTGATAAAGACACACCTGAGACAGGGAAATTTATAAAGAAAAAGAGGTTTAATGGACTCACCATTCCACGTGGCTGGGGAAGTCTCACAATCATTGTGGAAGACAAAAGGCATGTCTTACATGGTGGCAGACAAGAAGGAAAATGAGAGTCACACAAAAGGGGAAACCGCTTACAAAATCATCAGACCTTGTGAGACTCCTTCACTACCAGGAACACAGTATGGGGAAAACCACCCCCATGATTCAATTATCTCCTACTGGGTCCCTCCCATGACGTGTGGAAATTACGGGAGCTACAATTCAAGATGAGATTTGGGTGAGGACACAGCTAAATTGTATCAAAAGGGAAGCCCAAATTGAGCCTGGAGTGTTCCTGGGTTGAGGAGACAGAGCTCAGAATTTGGGGAGTACAAGGTAGCTAGAAGGAGCAGGGAAGGATACCAGAGATAAAAGAGTGGCAAGAAAGTGAGCCCCAGAGGACTGCAGAGGAGTTCTCTGGAGTCCTCAGCTCAGCACTTCTCAGCTGATGCTGTGAGGAAACTTAAAGTTAGGAAAAGAATCAAGAAAGCAATAGAGTCCCACTAGGACAGAATTACTCTTGTTTCAGTAACCAGAGTGGAAAGTTCATAATGTATAAGTAACAGTATCAGTACTCAGAAGGATATTGCCTCAGTAAGCGGGCCAAATAAACCCTAGATAAAAGATTGCTCTCATCCTGCGTATCAAAGTGCCTCAGAAGGACTGATCTGTTTCTAGGTACTGTATCTTAACTGTATCCAAAAACAAAGCTCAAAAATATTTAAAACATTCAACATCCAACAGCATACATTCATAATATCTGACATCTATATGGAAATTACAAGGCATGCAAGGAGGAAGGAAAACCTAATCTGTAAGGATAAAACTCAACCATTACAAAAGACACAGAAATGGAAAATATAATAGGATTAGAAGACAAAGACATTTTTAAAAATTGTAAATATACTCTACATGTTTACAGAGGTAGAGTAAAGCAGAGGTATGTTAAGGAGAAATATGGAAGCTAAAAAGAGGCCCAAATTAAACTACTAGATTTGAAAAATATCATGTTCAGATAAAAAAAAAATGTACTGGTTGAAATTGGTAGCTGATATGGTTTGGCTCTGTATCCCCACTCAAATCCCATCTCAAACTGTAATCCCATGCATTGAGGGAGAGAACTTTAATTCTTCTGTGTCCAGGGAAGGAGGTGATTGGATCATGGAGGTGGTTTCTCCCATGCTGTTCTTGTGATAATGAGAGAGTTCTCATGAGATCTGATGGTTTTCTAAGTGTTTGGCAAGTTCCTCCTTTGCATGCTGACACTCTCTCCTGCTGCCTTGTGAAGAAGGTGCCTGCTTCCCTTTCTGCCATGATTACGTTTCCTGAGGCCTCCTCAGCCATGTAGAACTGTAAGTCAACGAAACCTCTTTCCTTTATAACTCACCTTGTCTTGCGTAGCATCTTTATAGCAGTGTGAGAACAAACAAATACAGTAGCTAACAGTGGTGTTAAAATGGAATAACTAAAAGTACACAAGTCATTCTAAAGAAGGGAGTAAAGAAGAAGAAGGGTACAAAGAGCAGAAGGAATAAATAGAAAGTAATAGCAGGATGGTAGATTAATACACAAAGAAATCAATATTCACATTCAAGGCATATGCTTTAAACACCTAGATTAAAAGGTAGAGATGACCAGATTGGATTTAAAAAGACATATCTGAAAGATACCCATTGTAATTACTTAAAAAATAGGTTAAAAGCTAATGTATGAACATTGATATACTATGCTAGCATTGAAAGAAAATTGAAGTAGCTATATTCGTATCAGGCAATGTAAATTTCAGAGCAAATAATATTGCTGATGATCATTTCATGATGACAAGAGTTTATTAATTAAGAGGTAAATGTTTTATGTACCAAGTAACAGAGCTTTAAAATATTAATACATGAAGCAAAACCAATAGGACTTAAAAAATAAATGAATCTACAATTAGAACCAAAAATTTCAGCACTTTTTTCCCTCAATAATTGATCGACCAGTGAACAGAAAATCCAAGGATATAAAAGACTTTAACAATATTAGCAAACAACTTGATCTAACTGATCTTTATAGAAACCTGTAACCACCAGCAGCAAAATTATCAAGTCTAGACAATATTTACCAAGATAGGCTGTATTCTGAGTCACAAAAATCTCTCAACAAATTGTAAAGTATTGAAGTTTTAAAAAGTAGGTTTTCTGACCATAATAGGATTAAATTAGAAAATAGTAACAGGAAGATATCTCGAAATTTTTCAAGTATCTGAAAAATATAACACACTCCCAAATAACCCACAAGCGAAAGAATATTAGCATTTTGAATTGAGTGAAAATTGAAATACTACACAAAAATTGTGAGAGACGCAGCTATTCAGAGCCCAGAGGAATTTTATAATATTAAATGTTTATATTAAAAGTAAATAAATACCGTAAATCTGTTATCTTACCTTCTATTTTAAGAAACTATAAAAACAGTAAATGAAATCCAAAGAAATCAGAAAGGAGAAAATAATAAAAAGAAGAGCATAAATCAAATGTATAAAAATTGCAAAAGTAATGACAAAATTAGTAGAAGAAAAGCAAGATCTTTGAAAAATGTGTCAAAATTGATAGACATTTAAGCAGATTAGATCAGAATAAAAAGAGAAAAAAATACAAATTACCAATATTGGAAATGAGACAGGGCATATCTCTACATATCTTTCAGAAATCATAAGGATAACAATAGTGTGAAAAACTTCATGCCAATAATCAAAAACTTAGATGAAATTGAGAAGTTCCTTTCTAGGCACAAATTTCCATAGCACCTTTAAGAAGAAATAGACAATCTGAACATCTCTTTATTTATTAAAGGCAGAATTTGTATTGTAAGAACAACTCCAGGTACAGGTAACTTTACTGGTTTATTCTACCAAGTACATTAGGAAGAAAAAAAATTATGCAAACTCTTCCAGAAACTGAGAGAGAAGAGAACACTTTCAATCTCAATTTGTGAGGGCATAATTACTCTTGTAACAAAGTCAGACAAATATACAAAGGGAAAACTAAAGCCTAATATCCCCTATGAATATGAATACATAATTTCTTCAGATTTTAATCAATCAATTCCAACAATATATAAAAAGGATAATACATATGATCAAGGAGGGGTTATCCTATGATTGCAAGTTTGGTTTAATCTGTAATTCATCATACTAATAGGCTAAAACAATATAATTCACCATATTACAAGCCAAAGGAAGAAAAATCATATGATCCTCGCAATAGATATAGAAAAAGCCTTTGACAAAATCCAACATTGATTCCTGATTAAAAAACAAACAAACAACAAAAAAACCCTCAGTAAACAAGAACTAGAGGAGAATTTCCTCAATCTGATAAAGGATGTCTAGGAAAAATCTGTAGCTCCGTCACTGTGCTTAACAATGGAAGCCTGGATGCTTTCCCTGTAAGATTGGGAATCAGTTAATGATGTGTGCTCTTATAGTTTATACTGTAGTGTGCTGCTGGTCCTAGCCTGTGCAATAAGGGAGGAAAAAAAAAGTTTTCAGATCAGAAACAAAGAAATAAAACTTTCCTTTCAGATGATATACTTGTTAATGTAGAAAATGTAGGAATCTACCAAATGGCTTCTGAAACTGATAAGTGACTTTACCAATTTTGCAACATATAGATTCTGTCTATCTATCTATCTATATATAAATGGAATTTCTGTATACTATCAATAAGTAAATAGAAATTAAAATTGAAGAGACAATGTTCTCATAAAGACAAAATATTAGGGATATGTTGACTAAAAATTTGTAAGACATGTACTCTCAAAACCAAAAAAATTCATGGTGGAAAAAAAAACACCCAAAGAAATAGAAAAGTATAGCATGTTCATTGGTCAGAAAACCCAATAGTCTTAGGATATCAATTTTGCCCAAACTGTTTCATAGGTTTACCATAATCTTCATGAAACCACAAGCATGCTTTCTGTAGAAATTCACAAGTTGATTCCAAAATTTGCATGTAAATGTAAATGCAAGAGATCTAGAAGAGCTAAGACAGTTTGTTTGTTTGCTTGTTTTAGAAATGTAAAGAACTATTGCTACCTGCTTTCAGGCCTTATTATAAAGTTACTAGTAATCAAAACAGCTTTGTATTGGCATAAACGTATTCACAAAAATCAGTGGAACATTCCAGATATAAACCTACACATACATGGACAATTTATTTTCAAAACAAATGCCAATGCAATTCAATATGTAAAGGATAACCTTCCCAACAAATATTACTAGAGCAATATGCAAAATATGAACCTTGATCTTTACCCTATACCACATACATAAATTAATTCTAAATAGATCATAGACCTAAATGTTAGGCCTCAAACTATAAAATTTGTGTAAGAAAAAAATATTTAACGAGTTACCTTGGTTTGGCCAAAGATGTCTTCAATATGACACACAGGACAAACCATAACGTATAAAAGGAAAAACATTAATAAATTAGGTTTGATCCAATTAAAAATTTTAACACTTTAAGATATTGTTATGGAAATGAAAAAGCAAGTCAAAGACCAGAGAAAATGTTTGCAGAACATATATATGACAAAAGACTTGTACCTACAATATATAAAAACTTTAAAAAATAAATGGTATTAAGTCAAATAGCCCAATTGAAAAATAGTAGTTTTGAACAGACATTTCATCAAAGGAGAGATACAGATTACAGGTGAATACATGAACAGTTGCCTAATCTCATTAGTCATTAGGGGAATGTAAATTAAAATCATCATGAAATACTACTACATTAGAACTGAAAACGCAATGGTAGGCACAATTCTAAGATTATCCCCAATGGCCTCCACCCTTGTATAATGCTTTGGAGTAATCTCCACCCCTTGAGTGTGATTGGAACCTATGAATATGATGAAATCTTACTCATGTGGCAAAAGGACTTTTGAAAATGTAATTATGTTCCTAAATCAGTTAACCTTAAAATAGGGAGCTTACCTGGATTGCCCTAACCTAGTCACACAGGTCCTTTGAATCTGGATCTGGAGGTCAGTATGGGGGAAGTCAGAGAGCTCAGAAGGAATAGAGGGATTCTATACAACTTGGTGCTATCTCTGAAAGTGACGTGGGGCCACATGTCAAGGAATGTGGGCTGACAGCCAACAAGCAAATGGGGATCTCACTCCCACAACATCAAAGAACTGAATCACGCCACATGGAGTGAGCTTGAAGAAGGAACCCACACTTCAGTCAGAATGCAGGCCAGACAACACCTTAATTTTAGCTTTATGAGATTCCGAGAAATAAATCCAGCCCCAGTGGGTCTGGACTTCTGACCCACATGAATGTGAGAGAATTCATGCATCTTGTTTCAAGCCACTAAACTTGTGGAAATTTGCTACACAGCATCAGAAAACCAATAAGCTGACCGTTACATGTGTCTGTGGAGGTATGGAGCAACTGGAACTCTCATACACTGATCACAGAGATGATGAATGGCACTGTCACTTTGAAAAACAGTCTGGCAGTTTATTTAAAAAAACTATATGCCCCCCACCCCCAACATAAACCACAGATAACCTACTCCCTGATATTTACCCAAGAGAAATGAAAACCACATGTCAGTTTGGGTCTATGATAAATAAATCTGCTACGAACATTAGTGTACAAGTCTTTGTTCACAACAAACAAAATAAGTTAGTGTACTTATTTCTTATAGCCCCAAACTAGGAACAACTGATATATCTACCAATAGGTTAATGGATGGAGAAATTGTGGTATGGAACATCACTCAAAAATATGACAGAATGAAATATAGAAAATTGCAACAGCAAAGATAAATCCCAAATAATTTTGCTGAGTAAAAGAAGCTAGACCAAAAAAGAGACTATATACTATATACATATATTATATAATTCTATTTATGTAAAACCCTAGAAATATCAGACTAATCTTAATGACAGAAGGCAGATTAGCTGTTGTCTAGAGGTAGTAGAAGAAGGTAGGAATGGATTACACAAGAGAAGAAAAGCACTTTTAGAAGTGAAGGATCTGGTCCTTATATTGATTGTGGTGATTGTTTCATGAACGTATTTATATGTTGAAGCTAATCAGATTATATACTTTAAGTAATTGTAGTTGATTGTATGACAATTCTACTTCAATAAAGCTATAATAAAGGACAGATATTATCTGTAAAGTAAAACACAAACATAGGGTGATAAAAGTTCAGGACTGTCTGCTCTATTCTCCCAGATTTGTTCTAATCAGTTGTGTAAACTTAGGCCAGTAATATTATATTCCTAGTCTCCATGTACTCCTTGAAGTAGAAAGAGCTGATAGAATGAGATGATTTTTAAGGATCTTTCCTATGAATCTGTAATAGCAGCAGCTGTCTTTTATTGTATGGTTGATACATACCAAGCACTGTACTCACTTTACATCATGGGATGTGACTTAGAGAAATCAATGACTTTTCCAAGATCACAAAGTGATTAACTAGAAGATCCAGGGTAAAACAGTTCTACCTGACCCTAGAGCCTGTGCTTCCAGCCAGTCTTCTGTGCCTGTACGAACACAATTGTTTGACCAGTGAGCACCCCCTAGTAACCCTCCTAGCAGTTTAGCTTTGATGTGGTCTATGACCTATCACTTGACCTATCTAGTCCCCTCGCATTTGCTATCTTTCCCCATGGTTTAACATCCAGCATAGATAATTCTTTATGTGATTTGTGGAATTTGATGGCACAGCTCTTATTAATGTTAATGTGAGTCATGGAGCAGAACTGTATCCACTGTGCTGAGAATTTATACTAGACACAATTTCATCACTAACAGAACAGCTCACAAATTACAAGGATTTAATGTAATTTTGAATCTTACTTTTTATTTTCTATCATTGCCTTTTCACTCAAGAAGAAAAGTGGAAGAAAAAAATTCATCGTGTACAAGATAATGTGTAATTTCTTCACTTATGGAATTTAACTTTACTTGAAAGAAGAGATGATAGAAATCCCTGAAGATCCCTCTCCTAGGAGATATGAGTTATAAGCTTCTCTGTCTTTTGCTTGCCTATATTTCTCAAGAGAGAGCATATAGTATTATCTATCATCAAATAAAAAAAGAGTATGCTAATTAATTAATTAATTAAGCATATGAAATGGAGGGAAATAGGCTCATCAGAAAATTTCACCATCACAAATCAGCCCTGGACCCCTTTCCTATCTTAAGTGGACCATCTTGCTGCTGAATTCATAATAGCCTGGAGGGTGAAGTGATTAACAATAAACTGTTAAGCTTTAGAGCAACACTTGTTTTACTTACATCATGACTTACACTTTTTATGATGGTTCCAAAATAAGGATTTCAAGAGACCTGTAGAAGAGCCTTCTGCCAGGAAAAGACCATAGGAACAGGGGAAGGATGGCACAGAAAACCAGCCAAATCGAATTGTACCCTTTTTTGGCCCTACCTCTCCTTATTTTCCTTACCTGTGTTTTGTCTTTCTTCTATCTCTTATGATTCTATTAGTTCTTAATTTCTAAGAAACAAGAGGCTAGAGAAACTCAGAACTCAGAGATGGAAGAATAGGCTTCATGTCTTTCACCCTCCCTGTTCCTTTCATTCCAAATTGCTCTCAAGGTTCCCGCGGCTGCTGGCAAAGAGCCTTGGTCCACCACGATGCCTTCTTCTTGTCCTGAGCTACCTTGAATCAGGGACATGAGAAAAGGGATGCTGGAAAGTCTTTGTAAGTAGAAAACACATTTATTTTAATTTTATGGTTGTTTAATGTTGGAAGGGCATATGCTTTTTTTTTAAAAAAAAAACTTTTAGAAATAGTTTTTTCAAGGTATAATTGACCTATAATCAAGTGTACATATTTAAATTATACAGTAATATTTGACATATGTATGGGGGATGAAATCAACACCACAATCAGGATAAGCATCTTCATCACTCCAAAAGCCAAACACACTTACGATTTCATTTTTCCTCCTTACAACCTGTTCCCAACCCCTTCTTATCCTTGTCACCCATGTGACAGGATTCATACATCCATCTGCAGGTTGTACTTAACCCACACATGTGTTTTGTTTGACTGTTATACAGTGTTACAATTTGTAAATCAGTTTTCCAAAGTTAAAAAGCAGTAGATTTCTCATAATAAATTTAGATTTCTGTCTTTTTAAAAACTCCCAAATTCTGGTGAGTCTGAGCCAGCATTTTGACCATCAGCATGCATTTGTCAGATCTGTGCAGTTACCAGCCTCCCCAGATGGACACACCCTCTCCAGTTTCCTTGAGTCCCCACAGGCTTGCTTTACTTACTGATGTTGTTTGTTTGGCTTTTGAATGCTTCATCCCTGCCACTCAGTCTACTCTCCATCCCAGCACAAATGCTTGCCTGTCTCTCCAAGTATCACAAACTTTTCTTGTTTTGCTTTTATTCTTGCCAAGAGCTCTTCCATTCTCTCCTCACCTAGCTCAATAGTTAGCTCTTTAGTGATGCTTTTTATTGTCAAAATCTCTTCAGGCAGAATACATCGCTCTCTGATCTGCGTTCCTGCAGCATTTTATAACTACTGTTATTAGGGAGCATGTCACTTCGTTAGTTGTTTGCACATCTGGCCCTCCTGCTAGTAGACGGTGACCTCCTCAAATCCAGGGCAGACATTTTTGGTCCTTAAGTCCTCAGCATCTAGCTTAGTGCCCTATGTAAAGCAGAGCCCTGTGATATGTTTCTTACATGTCAAACTAAAGTGATTCTTAAAACATCAGTCCTTTATTCTATTCAAGGGGGGAAAAGAATCTATAAACATACTCTCATATTTTTAAAAATCTCTAAACATTGTATCTGCAATTCAAATTTATGTGTGTGTGTGTTTGTGTGTGTGTGTGTGTGTGTATCTCAACTACCTTGATGCTGATTTAAATGCAGTAATTGCTGGACTCCCATGTGGCATCATTGAAACAGAGAGATCATCTGGCTTGTAGGTGGGAAGGTTCCCGATCTAATTTCCCACATTTGGAAGGTGTATATTCATTATGTGTGTCAAACAGTTGCTGAATTAATACGGTACTTCTTCCCCCTTATACATATGTGATCAATCCTTTTATCCGTGAGCACAAAAGAGCTTAAAATGTATGTACATTAATCGAAACTTTTCTACTTGCGAACTTCTTGCCCAGAAAGTTTCCTAAACATAGACAAGATTTTTCATTAAAATCATAAGGTTTATTTCTAGCTAGTTTTCCTACATTTAGCTGACTCTCTGATTGTAATCTATCCTATTTCTGACCAGAGGCCATCGTATTTCCATTGGGTCTACATCAAAACAAATCTTGAAAAAAAACTTCATGCTACAAATCTTTCCTTAGATAAAATGTGTTGGAGTTCAATGCTGCTTCTCAGAAGCAGGCATGAAAAAAAATCTGGCTTACATTTTTCAATCCAATTCTTTTTACAAAAGCATTTTGTGAATGCCTGGCACGTTCAAAAAGTTCTATATACATTGTTGAGAATAAAGAAATAATAATACCCATCCATTTCGTCAAGGATCTCACAATGTACTGGAAGCAACTGAAACATATATGAGCATTTCGGGTACTGGAAGAAAATTGAAGAAAAGCCCAGAGATTGGTACATCAGCCTGCATATTCATAGTCAAATACACTATGGGTCACCTGAAACACAGTTTATATGCTGGGATTGGAGAGGACATGTGAAGCTGAGGGTTGGGAAGGGGTGGAGAGTTAAATATGACATTGTAAAAGATTTAAATATCACGTCTGAGGAGTCTGAATTTTTTCTACATACGGGTAATAGGGAACCATTAAATATTGTAGAGTGAGGGTTCATATTGGAAATGAATATTTGGTTATCTGCTGTGTGTCAGGGTATCGTTTCAGCATTTATGCATAGAATCTTAAGGTTAAGGTAAGTTTTGGTCTCTCTCTCTGGCTCTCTTTCTGTAAATAAAACAGATGTTTACTGATGATCTCAAGGGTAGTTTCAAATTCCTAACAGGGTGGTGAAGACCCACAGAAAATGAGCCGTCTCTACAACCCAGAAAATTCTGTCCCAAAGGATGGTAATTTTGTAGCATGTTTAGGATTTATGTAGCCATATAATGCTGGGCACATTTTATTTCCAAGAAGAATTTTGTTCTATCGGTTTTGATCTGGTATAAAAAGTGACTCCTACCTGGTAGTTGTGGGCCACTGAAGGTGGAGACCATTATCCTGACGACTCCAATGAATCTGCTTGTATTTTAAAAACAAGCATTTGTGAATCCAGTACACAGCGAGAGAAGGCAGGGCTAAGACCCACAGGGTGACTGCATTAAGACTCTTTTCTTGTCTCTTTCGCCACTCTGATGGATGATAATAATTTTCTTTTTCCCTGCTGATAATAAATTTATGCTTTCTTCTATCAGTATGTGACTGTTTCCAGCGTTTTTCTCAGCTTAGCCTTGATAAAATTATCCTTCAGAGGAAGGCGGTGGAACTTTCTGTCCTAACCTCTTAAGAATGGACCCTTGGGGACTGGCTCCTGCAGGACCCACAGTATAAGGCAAAGAACCAGCCTTGAGACTCTCTTAATAAAGCTGAGCATTTCATGTATCAGGCAAATAGCCCCGGGCCACAGTAAAGGACCCCAAATGTAAGCAGGTGGCAATATTCCTTGCATGAGAAGGAGCTGGGGTGGATCACGAAGACAAGGGCACTGCAACCTAACAGCCCACGTGAGTTTAGACAAAGAGGTTTGCCTTGACATTGTTTCCAGGAGGCAACCAACACCCACTGAGAAATCTTCCTGGGCAGCAGCCTCTCCAACAGTCAGGATACCCCTCAAACTCCCACTGTTAATCCCTGTCCAGATGGGCCTAACCAGGCAGACTGATGATTTCAGTCTAAATTTCACTTTAGCCTCAATTGTGGATTTAGTTCTCAATTGTGTATTTTTATCCCTTAGGTGTGGATGTTTCCTGGCTGGAAACTATTTTGTTTTGAAGAGTGCTTTTGTGACATAGCTTAAATGGGTAGATATTAAGTCTGGAGCCTATTTGAAGCTTTTGAGGGGGTCATGTCAGGGGCTGGGGGAGCAGAAGCAACAGTGGCAGAGTAAGAATCAAGGCATTTCGGTTGGGCACGGTGGCTCACGCCTGTAATCCTAACATTTTGGGAGGCCAAGGCAGGCGGATCACCTGAGTTCAGGAGTTCGAGATCAGCCTGACCAACATGGCGAAACCCCATCTCTACTAAAAATACAAAAATTAGCCGGGCATGGTGGCAGGTGTCTGTAATCCCAGCAACTTGGGAGGCTGAGACAGGAGAATCGCTTGAACCTGGGAGGCGGAGGTTGCAGTGAGCCGAGATCTCACCACCGTAACTCTAGCTTGGGCAACAGAGTGAGACTCTGTCTCAAAAAAAAAAAAAAAAAAAAAAAAGAAAGAAAGAAATTTCGAAACAACTGAAGAGCTCTGTTCTCCTTCTCCTGCCAGTTGCCCATTTCTGATCCTCACAACTAGCAAGGAGAATATCATTAACGGATTGCAGTTGAGGGATTCTTACCTGTATATACAAGCAATCTCAGTCTTCATGAGAGAATATCTAAGAAAATGACTGTGAGAATTCCTAGTTGAAAAGTTAAAATACTTGTGAATATGATTTTTATAACTGAAGGAACCATGAGCTGAACCTGCTCACCATGATAATTTGAGGTTTAATTAATTAATGACTAAAGTACTTTGGAAACACAAAGGGCTCTATAAATGCTAAATATTATTAAATGTTAATAGCCATGTTCTCGAATAACACTGATATTAATTTAAATTCCTAAACCTTATTATCAGAATGAAATGCATGCTAATGAGGCTTTCCTAATAAATATTTTGTTTATGATGTATTTAGAGTGGTATTACTTATCTTGCTAGAGCAAATATAAATTACGGCACATGGCAAAAGGGTGGCTGTCTTTTCTTCACGATAATTAAAATGGAAATGTAGAGAAATATAATGAATATATTAGACAGAAATTTTGTGTTAGAACCACTGAGGTTTGCTTTATAACTGAGCCGGTGATTCCATCTCTTCTAATAGTGGTTCCAGGATTTGTTTGTCCACTTTCGCCTTGTTAGACCCTCTTAACTGGTACTGAATGAAGCATATTTACATTTTCAAGCAAATTGAATGAAAATTAAAAATTTCAAGAAAAATCGCATGTCATTCTTTGATATAATTAGAGATATTCTTGGATGCTTTCAATCAAGCTTGGGAATTTCTTTTTATACCACTTCTTGCTGGGACAACTGACAAGTCACTATCATTGCTCTACAGATGGGAAGCGGGCTTGCCTTGCTGTTCGTTTCCTGCCTTGACTGGCTGATAAAGCTAGAATTTGCTTCTTGGGGTGCTGAATCATTTGTGTTTCAATTAGTGAAGACCTGAGTGAAATTTCAGGTAGAATATATTCATACATTATTTATATGTGTTTTTTATTCCAAATTGCAGTGGCTGCTTATATGTAGGGTACAGATGGCTTAGTCCAGACCCTTCAAGTTTAGAAGTCTGAGATGTATGCATACTCTTGAGTCACAGGCATCAAACAACTTTTCTTTCAACCTTCTTCTTACTAGTAGGGTGCCCACAACTATTATTCCAACATGTAAAAGTAATATCTAATACTTGTGTTGTCATGTGCTAGCACAGTGCTACACACACACACACACACACACACACACATATGTATATATATTTTTTTGAGATGGAGTCTTGCTCTGTCACCCAGGCTGTAGTGCAGTGGTGCGACCTCGGCTCACTGCAACCTCTGCCTCCTGGGTTCAAGTGATTCTCCTGCCTCAGCTTCCTGAATAGTTGGGACTACGGGTGTGCACCACCATGCCTGGCTAAGTTTTTTTGTGTTTTTAGTAGAGACAGGGTTTCACTGTGTTAGCCAGGATGGTCTCCATCTCCTGACCTCATAATCTGCCCACCTTGGCCTCCCAAAGTGCTGGGATTACAGGCATGAGCCACTGCACCTGGCCCAGTGCTATATATTTTACCTGTATTTTTAAATTCAATCCTCATGAAAACTCTATGAAATAAATAGGTAATAACAATATCTCTGAAAATAGCACACATCAGCTAGGCACGGTGGCTCATGCCTGTAATCCCAGCACTTTGGGAGGCCAAGGCAGAAGGATCACGAGGTCAGCAGTTCAAGACCAGACTGGTCAATATGGTGAAATTCCGTCTCTACTAAAAATATAAAAAATTAGCTGGGCGCAGTGGCGCGCTCCTGTAGTCTCAGTTACTTGGGAGGCTGAGGCAGGAGAATCACTTGAACCTGGGAGGCGGAGGATGCAGTGAGCCAAGATCGCACCACCACACTCCAGCCTGGGCAACAGAGACTCCATCTCAAAAAAAAAAAAAAAAAAAAGCCCACATCTATTTAAACACACATCTGTTTCAAACAATCTATAAATTAGAAAAATATATTTTTATTATTTGTTTGTAAAGAGACTTCATAAAGCAATGATCATAGCTCTCTGTCATTTTTGGGCAAAAGCTTTTAGAATTTTTCTTCTAATTAATAAAGTTTTTGAAGTATTACAGTTTAAAGAAAGCATATTATAATTAGTCATATCGGGCCATGTTTTCCTTTGGGATTTATTCCATTGTATCTGAATTTAGAAAACCTTTTCCTATCAACAGATGAAAAAACAATTTACAAATAATTTTTTCTTGTTCTTTAATCACTTGAGATTGTTTAAATGTTTTCTCTCTTTATGTTTAGTTCATTAATTCATCTGAAATTTATTATTTCTGTTCTAAAGCCAAGCTTCAAATAGATCTTTTGTTCCAAAGGTTAACCACTATTTCTAAGAGTTTTATAAAGCATGGTTAGGGCTTGGAAAGCAACCAGGCTTCTCAGTGTGGCAATAACTGTGTAAAGTATCACTGTGCTGCATCTGCTTAACAAGTTTTTGTAGCACCGAATATATCATACGGAAACAAAGTCATGTTGAAATGGCCACCCAGGCTTGGCACGTTTTGGCTGAATCCTCAGGAGGGTCAGAACCATGTTCTTGAATCCCTTGGGTGTGAACAGCAGAAATGGCTGCCCTGAAAGAACAAGAACCTTGGCTTTGTTAATGTTCCTATCATTTTTTCCAAAGGCCAAAGCTTAGAGTCACACACTGACATAGACTGCTCAAGAAAGTCTCCAGATAACAAGCCAGCAATGCATCAACCCATGAAGCAGCTGCAGTAGAGATGATCTTTATGTCAAAAGCTGCTTAATGCAGCCAGAATATTGGCTACAAACCAGTCATATAGGAAATGAACTCACGTTGCCTCATTGATTGTTTTCTAAACAGTGGTAATTTTAAGGCCTCTAGATAATAGCTTTACTGTTGAACCTAAACAGGAAAACATTGATGATTTCTGGAATTATTACACATAGAAGATGAAAAAGAAATTAATATACATCACATCCAGCTGGCATCCAGCAATGTTGAAAATGGCTAACATGCTCTGAGAACTCACTATGAGTGTGCACTACACACTTTACACATCATTTCCAAATCAACCTTCATGATAATCCTATGGAATTATGAAATTGTTATCACCTGGAACAATTTATCCTCATTTAATAGACATCCACCTAGAAAGTGGAGAATCAGGGATTTCAGTCTGATTCCAGAGTCTAGGCACTTAATCCCTATATTGCCTATGTGAGTTAGGTATAGTACCAAATATTTAGTAAGATTTTGACTAGTAGAATGAGTAAGTTAATTATTGGGGAAGTATGTAAATAACATTACCTATAAATATTTAAGAGCAAACAAAATTACAATTATCATAAAAAGATTTATTTATTTAGTGCAAGCTATAAAATCTACTTCAACAATGTTACAAAGTAAAAATACATCTTTGGCTGATAGTTTGAATAAAAACAAAGTATCAACTACCAGAAAAGGCCATGTATTACCCTCATATTTTAATACCACCAATTTTAAAGAAAATAATTTAATTTGATCTGTCTATTTACAGATTTTTAGATATACACAATGAAAATCTACATGACAGGAGAGAGACTGAAACTACCACAATAAATGACCAATGAAATTCAGCTTCTCAAGACAGTTGATAATTTTTATTGGGTTTCCTCATATTTCGTTTATGCACACATTAAAAGTAAAAGATGCTTAAGATAAATACAACTTAAAATATTCATGAAAATTGATTATCTATAACATTCAAATGTAATGGGGAAAAAACAATCAAAAAGTAGAAGAGTAAAAATCTTAAAGAAATATGTATCTGCCTACATAATTTTTCAGGTTCTGTTTGCAAAAATATAAACTAACACATAAATAATTGATGGATTCCACAGGTAACTATTAAAGAAGAGTTACCTCTGTTCACACAATCTTAAAAAAACTTTCAAAGAATATGAAATTATGATAAATAATATAACTTCACAGCAATCTCCTATATCCAAATATTTAGAAAGAATATCAACTTTACATTGTAAAATTTAGTTTAGAAAACTGAAATAAATGAATTGAGGAGTCATTATTCCATTATTTATTATTTGTCTGAGCTTAAGAACATCAGGAATTTCTGCATCTCAGGTAAAGACATGAAGAGCATAAGTCAATCTGCAGAAATATAAGGCTCCCTACAATGGCGGATGACATTGGACACAGAGATACAAATACAGGTGAAAGATTCAAGGTTGAAAACATCATGATAAATAAAGACAGACAATCTCAACAGGATGGTGACCAGTTAGTGACACCACTCTCGGATTATCAAGAAAGCAAAGGTAGGTTAAAGGTCACAGCACCCTGGCTGAGTCCTGGTAGCAGGGCATAAGCAAAGTGCTTTTCTATATCAGCATTTTGGAAAATACATTTTTCTTAACATACAGACTGTTGAAGAAGTCGCAGGATTTTAAAGCTGTTACCTGGAAAGAAAGATAAACAATGCGTCGAAAGCCATTGTCATGCTATTAAAATCTTGGCCAGATTCTTCTTTGTGCTTTCCACATCTGCCGAAATTCATGCAGTAAAATGTGTTTGCAGTAATTATTTAAAAGAATAAGTAGTTCGTCATATATAAATTACCAGTCTTCTAATTCTTTATAAAGAAAATTACAGTTTAATTCTAAAATTGAAATTTAAGAGTTCTTAACCCAAGCCTTTCCAATCAATAATAGTCCTTTCCTTCCTTCCCTCTCTTCCTCTCCTTTCCATCCTCTCTATTCCTTCCTTCCTTCCCCATTTATTTAAAACATTTCTATTAAGGAAATACACCATTCCAGATTCCTATTTATTTGGGAGATAGGAAGTCTCTTAAGACAAAGTTCCTGATGTCCAAGAGTTTAAGGTTTACTAGGGAAAATAGACATAAACTAATATGAATAGTATAATTAAAGTATAATCTTTACATAGAGTCACTATAATTAAAGATGTTGCAGTGGGCCTGGCTATAGCAAAAAGGGAAATTCTGTTTGGATGCACCAAGGAAGGGTCTGCAGAGAAGGGGGCCACTGGGCTGCAAAGGAATGACACATTAGTCACTGGGTGGATGAGGGATGAGAGATTCCTAGGCTCTGGAGTATCGTGTCCAACCCCGAGGGAGAACTATGCAGGGAGAGCTGGATGGTGTTCCTTATGACCTGGGCAAAAGCTACTTTTAGAAGGGGGTTTAGAAATAATGCCAGAGCCTGCTGTGTTGGCTCTCACCTGTAACCCCAGCACTTTGGGAGGCCGAGGCAGATGGATCACGAGGTCAAGAGATTGAGACCATCCTGACCAACATGATGAAACCCCATCTCTACTATAAATACAAAAATTAGCTGGGCATGGTGACGAGCACCTGTAATCCCAGCTACTCTGGAGGCTGAGACAGGAGAATCGCTTAAACCCGGGAGGCAGAGGTTGCAGTGAGCCAAGATCGTGCCACTGCACTGCAGCCTGGTGACAGAGTAAGACTCTGTCTCGAAACAAAACAAAACAAAAACCAAAAAACAAAAACAAACAAACAAAAAACAAATAATGCAGAGAGACCAGTTGGTTATGGAATGCTCATAGCTCCATTCTCATCCCTCTTCACACTATCCCAAAAGAAGAAGATGAATTGACAAGGTTTGCAGAAAAGTTTGATGGTCTCAGTTCCAGACGCTGCAGTTGCTCCTGTTCTGGCTCTTAGGGGCCAGAGAAGACAAAAGGCTGGGCCACCTTGCTCCTCCTCAGGCTCCTCCATTCTTCTCTCTCCTTCCAGCATTTGGCAGATTCTTTCTCTACACGTGGCAGTGCACAAGCTCTTGGGATTGCTTCTCCTTGGCAGGAGGCTTAGCTGCATCTCCACTGGCTCCCTTCTCACAGGATCAGAGGTCTTGGTGGACCCAGAGCTCCATTTCCCTGGTAAAGAAATGTATCCATTCCTCACCCACACCATCCCTTTTCTCTCAACACCCCTTTCAGCTTTGTGGAAAGGCAAGCAGAAGAGGAGACTTGGAAAAGGACTTGGACCCACCTAACTCAGAAAAAAGGAACCTTCCTGATTCCCTGTGATCTAGCCTGGTTCACCAATTTCCATGCACTGGGGTCAGAGTGCCTGCTAGTAGTCAAATGTGCCTTTGCCTTATATGAGTGTCTGTTCAGATATTTCTCCCTGGAAAGTTCTCAGAATGTGGTTGCTGTGATTTCAGAACTTGAATGTTCCCGAGTTTCCTAATCAAAACAATGCCTGTCTGTCTGTCTGTCTGTCTGTCTTTCTGTCTCTCTCTCTCTCTCTCTGTACATTGCAAGGTCAATGTCATAAGAGAGCCTTATATCCCATTCTAAAGTGTGGTGGGAGTGGGATTATACAGGTGACCACTGAAGGGTTTTAAGCCACATGTTCAGAAGAGCATTTCTAAAAGACCATTTAGGCAGGTATATTTAGACTAGATTGTGGGGAGTGACAGGGTGGGGTAGTGATCTAAGAGGCAGAGGACTAAATTAAAGATGGTAAGGACCCCAGCCCGGGAAAGAAGCACAAAGGAAAGCGTATTTTTGACACTGGGGCTTAGTAACGAGTGGAAAATCTGATTGAGAAACTGGATGACACAATTGCCAACTAGAGAAGTTACTCAATGGGGAGAAAGACAATGGCTTATGTTTTTTATATACCCAAATAAATGAGCTTGGGGTGCTTCTAGAATAAATGTAGAGCAGATTTAAGATATGGCTCTGGTCTTTGGAAGATACGTGGGAGGTCATGGAAGCCATAGATTTGGGTGAGATCAACCAGGGAGGGTGTTTGGAATACAAAGGCCACAGAGCTGAGAATGGAAGTGTTGGGAGTATGTATACTTTACATTTATCTGTATTACTTTACAAATGCATGTAAAGTGAATAGAGATGAAGAGAGATCGAGTAAGAAAGATTGAGAAGAAATTCTCTAAGATGTAAAATTCTTCTGGAATTTATCGATGTCTTTAGACCAAGTGTCAGAAAAAGTATAGACTGTGGACCAAAAAAGAAAAAAAATATATATATAGCTTTATTGGAACACAGGCACATTCACTTATTTACATATTTATTTTGTATGGCAGATTTTATGATACACCAGCAGAGTTGAGTAGCTATGTAGTTGCAACAGAGACCATGTAGCCTACAAAGCTTAAAATATTTACAGACCTTTACAGAAAACTTACTTTAGAGACTCCCACTTTAGATCATAGAGTTGTGAAGTAGTCACCATTTTTCTTCAAAGTCACCTATAGAGTGTGTGAAACAGATAACTTTAAGATCTTATCTGTCTCCATTGATCTTTGCAACCATTGGGAAAGTAGAACTCTGATAGTTATAAAATAGCTTCATCAGCTCCAGTGTAGGCTAGAAACAAAAATTGGAAATTAAGAATACAAAGTATTTTATCAAGATGGATGGTGCCCTCACTCATGAATGCCCTATCATGAGGAGAATTAAACAGAATGTAATCTTTGAATTGGGCTTATTCACTCAATTTTAGGCAACGATGCTGAGGATGCTGAAAGGAATATGTTTGGCAGTGTCAGAAGGCATTGAATGTGTAGGGAAATGTCAGAACAGGAGGCTGAGAGTATTAAAATCATTTCTATACTTTAGAAATTCAGGGATGAAAAAAAGATAGCTGTGATACTATATATATGTGTTAAAAGGCACAGATTGTTTCACCAAGTCAGCACAACAACTGATTAGAAAATTGAAGATGAAGACAGTTGATGTGTGCAGAAGCCTGGACCAGAGAATGAGCTAAGTGAGCAGAAGCTTCTCCTGGCCATCTTCTCCACTAAGGCCCTGGGCTCTCAGTGATGCATCTGACAATTAGTTATCAATAAATACCATGGGTGCCATTAGGAGACATTATAATTTTTGCGGAGCATTGCTGAAATAGCCAAAATGTCCTATTTAAAATATTAATATCTAAAAGTATCTGGTGCAATTATGTGTAAATTTAATAGAAACAAAATAATCTATCATCTGGTAAAGACTCAAAAAAATTAAAGGGAACTGAATGAGCTGGCTTTGAACTTTAGTCCCTGGTTTTCTACATCTGCTCTGCATATCTGCTCTTAGAAGCTGGTGCTTATTGTTTGCGAAAAAAGAATACTAATGAATTCATTCAACTGAGAACGTTTTATGTGGGCATATTATTTACCAAACCATAAAGGAATAAGTAGATGATTTCTTATGATCTCTTCTGGGCAAGGTTGCCTACAGAATTTGCAAAATAAAAACGTGGAGCCCTTTGATCAAAAGCAGGAAGAAGTGCCATTAAAGGTAATAAAATACACAGCTTTTTCCTTTCTTCCGTAGTCTTTCTCTCAACTCGTCATGATGTTTTTTATTTGTTATGTAATGTTGTTCCAAGTAAAGAAAAATTAAAATTTCAAATCATTACCATATATTCTTTGACTCTGTATTGTGCATTGCCAGTTTAAAATCCAAGTATAAAAGCATTTAACTAGATGCAGAATCACTGAAATGACAAACTTCATACATGCTCATACATGCATAAGTAATGTAGAGAAGTAACACGAGGAAGAAAGAAGATGGTAGAGATCTTGGTCACTCGTGTTTCTTAGAGACCACCATCACACTTCTGCGTTCGAAGCTGCTCTGGTTCAGACGGAAAGCATAGCCTCTCAGGACTGTCAGCACCCCCGCTTCCTCAGTTGTAGATATTTCACACTTTATACTTACACTGAGCCCTGTGGAACACTTGCCCATCATGGGTCCACTGGAATTCTGTGCTCACGGGACACATGAATGGCAGCAAGGATGGCAGGCACGCACATTGCACCCTATCTCCCCTGCTTATGCACTGCTGTGGTATCCCACAGGGCTTCACTTACAACACACAAGTTCAAAGATAAAAATGTTAATTTCAGTACAGCAACAGCAAAGCATTGAGCAACTGTAGAGGGTGCATGTCCCACGAAGCCACCTGGGCTTGCAGCTTTCAAAGAGAAGGCTGCTCACGCCAGCCAGCATCCATCATCTCTAGGATCTGCCAGCAGTGCCAGGAACTGAGCACACATAGACTTCAGATCAGTTCTAAGCTCTGAGCTCGGTATCCACCTTCTGCAGATGCTGCTGCTGTCCGGCTAGTACAGAAGCCTTCCAGGGCTCTCTGCTCGGTCCTAGCAGCTCTCGGAGTCACCTAACAGACTTTCCTAAACACACTTAGATCCTGCTCAAGTGGCTGTGATGTGAGTGAGACTGGGCATTATAAACATCCAGCTGTCAAGGATCAACTAGGGTTTTTTGTCTTTGGAAGTACCTGCCAGGGAGGGTGCCATGGGAAGAGGAAAAAAAACACTCCTCAAGTAACCCGACACTTGCATCCTCCAAAGAGAAGCAAGCCCGGCACCTCCCCCACAGCTGAGCACTGCAGGACCCCACCACATTTTACGTCCCCAGAACAGGATGTGGTGCTGCTTTTATAAACAAAGCACAGTCAGGCACAGGCTCTGGCATGGATGACAAAGCCTGTGGATCTGGACACTCCCCCACCAGGTTCATGATCTCCATCATCTGTCACCCTAGAGTGGAACAGTTAGAATGGGTAGCCTTCTAGAATATCCCACATGGAGATGTTTGGTGCATTTTGTGTTAAATAACATCACAGGCCTCCAAACTCATCGGAAACTCTTATAACATCTGTCCCCTGGGCTATACGTGTGTGAGCAATTTATCCACACCGTCATTTCTCTCTGGTCCAAATCACCGAACCTAGTGCCTTTCAATACACTCCTGCACTAAATATTTTCCAGTGCCAGAGCACAAATGAGCAAGTCAGGGTCGGTACTCTGAAATGTTGGTTGAATTATCAAATGCCTGTACTGATGATGATGTGTGTCTTCTTTGAGTCTCATACCTTAGGGTCTTATTTATACACTGTTCATCTTCTCTGTGTTTCACAGCCTTTCCTCTTGAAATCTCGAACAGTGGGGGAATAGGTCTGAGGGCAATGCTGGAGGCAGCTGCCTGGCTTTGAAGTCTCAAATTTTAATCTTATAACTTCACCTAAATTTTGCATTCTACCCATAAATTATCCAAATTTGTTTTAATATGATCTATTTTAATTAACTCTGTTAAATTACTAACTTGCCTCTCAAACTTTTCAGAAGAGTTGATCCTCAAAGAAGAGATTTATCCTGTGGCTTTACAACATGCTCATGCAACCTGTGAAGTCTAGATGCAAATGATGCACTCAGTTTTTTATTTTTTCCAACCAATATTGACTGAGTACTCATTATGTACAGGCAATGTGTAGGGAACTGAGGATATGAGGGTAAGTGACTATGGACACTGTCCCTGGACTCTCAAAACTTATAATCTAGCATTGGCCAGTGTGAAGGACTGAGATAAGGCTACTGTTAATTCATTGGAATCACATAATATGTTTCGTATTTTTAATAACAGAAGTTCATAAAATGCAAAAACATGGGTCTTCTGAAATCACTTGTCTGGTAGGTCTTTCCAATCTTCAACATTGACTCTTACAGTTTAAAAAAAAAAAAAAAAAAAAAAGAAAGAAAAAAAAGTTAGTCTGGATGTGGTGGTGGGGGGGGGGGGGGGATGGAAAGAAAACGAAAACTAAGAAGTTGATTGCTCCAAACAGACTTTCAACGTAGATTCATTAGTAAAAATGAACTACCTCCCTGGTTAACTGAACTGAGTTTAATCACTATGAAATAATTCACTGCTGACAGACAGCATGGGCCCCATGACCTTGCTCCTTGTATTCCACTTCTGGATTTTTATGAGACTTTTCCACCTCACTGGAAAGTCGTCTTAGTCAATCAATTTTACGTATTCGGTTTGGATCACTTTCCTAAGGTAGATTAAGATCCAAGTGTGCTTTTGTGTTTTTAACCATATTAATTGCTTGATCAGCTCCCATTTCAGAGAAGCTCAGGGAAATGCTTTGTGCTTACATCTCTAGTCTCTGTAAGCTGCTTCTTTGCCTTTTCCGTCTTGTCTATTAACCCTGCACTTGCCATGCAAATTATACAAATGTTGCACTTCTGGCACTAGTAAATTACATTTATATTTGAATTTCATTAGAAGCTTTCATGGGTGATTGAGCTTGTTTACGTTCTTCCTTTCTAATCAAACGACTGAAATCTAAGGTCTGTCTCTGACTCAGTGGTATGGCAAACAAGTTTTATTCTTGCAAAATAATTTCTAGGTAATTGAAAATGGGAAAAAAGAGGAATACAAAAGCGTCTTCAAATGCAGACTTCTTTTTTCTTTTTTATGAGCAACTGAAATCCTAGAATTGAAAACTATTTAATTAAGCATTTTGAAATAAACACTGACAACCCAATGAAGAAAGTATAAACACAACCGTTTGTATATTTTTGATTCTTGTACTGAGGATAACTATATTGGCACTTTAAAAAATCTATGTCTTTGTAAGGGCAAAACAAAACAATCAAATGGTTCCAAATGGATTTGGATATTCAAGAGGTCCGTGCCATTAATAAGAATTAACCTCAATCTTGCCTTGAATAAAATACTGTCTCCTAGTATTTATGAAGACCTTTGTAACAGATAACAAAGCATGGTATTAAGTAAAAGTTGACATATTCTCTCTAGAGAATTATAAGTAACGAGATTGTGTGAGTAAACAATCCATCTTTCATTTGGTGTGATATTTCTAGGTATGTTAAACATATATTTTTCAGTATTCTAAAATAGCACAAAAGGATTAATTGATTTACTAAAGCATTTAAAACTTTTATATTCTCTTTCCAAAGAAATACAAATTACTTTGGAGATCTCTCCTTACAATAATGACTG
This sequence comes from Macaca nemestrina, assembly GCF_043159975.1. Lineage (NCBI taxonomy): Eukaryota > Metazoa > Chordata > Mammalia > Primates > Cercopithecidae > Macaca > Macaca nemestrina. Next base: position 75,026,706 of record NC_092129.1, read on the forward strand.
TTTACTTGAGAAGAAAAACAAAGAACATTAAAAACACAATTAGCCTCAGATGATAATTTGAGATTTCTCTAAACTCCAGTTATGTAGGACTAAATTTTTATTAACGATTTCTCATGTCCTACTTCTACTTTCTCAAATTTTTAATAAATGAGCACACGTTACATATTTAAAACTACCCATTGTATTTCCTTTTGTCTCATCCAGCTTTTTAAATCCACTGTACTGCAGCCAAATTGTACTAGCTGTTGGTACCCAAACATCTCTACACTCCCAATCTCAGGCTTTTCTTGAGGCAAATCTTTCCATTTGCCTAGAATCAATTCCCCAGTTCCTATGCCTAACATTGTTCCACCGACCTTTCATTTCTCAATACAAATACCAGATTCTCTGTTGAAGTGTTCCCTAAAGAGATCTCTCCCATCTTTGAAGCACACATTTAGAATACTCTGAAAAGCAGTGTTTAGAGTGAGACCTGGGTTTAAATGATAACTGAGCACTGGTTACATATCCTTGGACAAACTGACCTCTCAGACTTTACGACTTTTGTCTGCGAAATAGGAGGCACATGCCCATGTGACTGTGGGGGAGAAACAAATGAGATAATTTAGGGAAAAACTCTTGGTTGGTCCAGTGTTAGTTCCACAGAAAGGGCTCAGGATTTGTAGCCACTACTACAATTCTATTACTATCCACATTTTATCCATGACAAATCATCTACTTTAGTTGGGAGAGTACAGGTGTACTTCCCTAACTATTGATAGATCATAATGATAAGAAAATATCTATGTTTCTTTGCTTTCATCCATCACAATATCTAATACAATGTCATGGTACTTCATAAATATTTCTTAATTAACAGTTTCTTCCATGAGTACCTTGAATGGCTTATTCACTGAAAAAAGAAAAAAGATATCCAATCATTCTCCTTTCTCACCCAGCTTGTGAGCCTGTGTGTGTGCATGTGCAGGGGAGGGGGAGAAAAGTGTATGTACACTCGCATAGGCTTAGCTGGCAAACACCTCTGGAATGGGGTGCCAGCTAACGTTGTATTCCTGTGGTGGGAAAAAAAAAAACAAAAAACATGAATGCTTGTAAAAATTGGTAATTCTCATCAATACATAGAATGTAATTAAATGTGCCAGTAAATTACATTTATATTTGAATTGAATTCAGAGCCTTATCAGCTAGGAGATAACTAGAAACAAATTTTCCTAATAACAAATTCTTAAGGATTTAATCTAGAAAATGATATTTAGCTCAGCATCAAGTTTTCAAGCTTTTTTTAGCTTTGGAAAATTATAATTTCTGAGTAACTAAAACTTGAGAAATAAAAGACATCTTGCTAGCATAATTTGTAAAGCATTCAGCGGTTAAAATAAGAAAAATTAGCCTTTGAGTGAAACTTAAAACACGTTTGTCAAAAGCTAGCAGCCAAAACACAGGAAAGCAATTTATCCAAAATTAGATTGCTTTGAAATACTAAGGTTAATGGAATCAAGGGAGGAAAAAGGTGGTGAGATAATTTGGGATCGTTAAAACCTTCAACTTAGATGGGAGATAATCTAAGTTAACTATGTGAACATTAACTCATGTCTTAAAATGCTCCAAACAGAGTGGGGACTGCCAAGATGGCCAAATAGGAACAGCTCTGGTCTGCAGCTCCTAGTGAAATCAATGCAGAAGGCAGGTGATTTCTGCATTTCCGAATGAGGTACCTGGCTCATCTCACTGGGACTGGTTAGACAGTGGGTACAGCCCAAGGAGGGCAAGCCAAAGCAGGGTGGAGTGTTGCCTCACCCAGGAAGCACTAGGAGTTGGAGAACTCCCTCCCCCAGCCAAGGGAAGCCGTGAGGAACTGTGACCTAAGGAATGGTGCATTCAAGCCCAGATACTGCGCTTTTTCCATGGTCTTCGCAACTGCACGGCAGGAGATTCCCTCAGGTGTCTGTACCACCAGGGCCGTGGGTTTCAAACATAAAACTGAGTGGCCGTTTGGGCAGACACTGAGCTAGCTGCAGGAGTTTTTTTTTCATGTCCCAGTGGTAATTGAAACACCAGTGAGACAGAACCGTTCATTCCCCTGGAAAAGGGACTGAAGCCAGGGAGCCAAGTGGTCTAGCTCAGCGGATCCCACCCCAACGGAGCCCAGCAAGCTAAGATCCCCTGACTTGAAATTCTTGCTGCCTTCACAGCAGTCTGAAGTCAGACCTGGGACACTTGAGCTTGGTGTGGGGAGGGCATCTGCCATTACTGAAGCTTGAGTAGGCGGTTTTCCCCTCACAGTGTAAACAAAGTTACTGGGAAGTTTGAGCTGGGCAGAGCCCACCACAGCTCAGCAAAGATGCTGTAGCCAGACTGCCTCTCTAGATTCCTCCTCTCTGGGCAGGGCATCTCTGAAAGGCAGCAGCCCCAGTCAGGGGCTTATAGATAAAACTCCCATCTCCCTGGGACAGAGCACCTGGGGGAAGCGGCAGCTGCGGGCACAGCTTCAACAGACTTAAACATTCCTGCCTACCAACTCAGAAGGGAGCAGCAGATCTCCCAGCACAGTGCTCAAGCTCTGCTTAGTGACAGACTGCCTCCTCAAGTGGGTCCCTGACCCCTGTGCCTCCTGACTAAGAGACACGTCCCAGCAGGGGTCGACAGACACCTCATACAGGTGAGTTCAGGCTAGCATCTGGTGGGTGCCCCTCTGGAAAAAAGCTTCCAGAGGAAGGAACAGGCAACAATCTTTGCTGTTCTGCAGCCTCCACTGGTGATACCCAGGCAAATAGGGTCTGGAGTGGACCTCCAGTAAACTCCAGCAGACCTACGGCATAGGGGCCTGACCGTTAGAAGGAAAACTAATAAACAGAAAGGGATAGCATCAACATCAACAAAAAGAACGTCCACAAAGAGACCCCACCTGAAGGTCACCAACATTGAAGACCAAAGGTAGATAAATCCACAAAGGTGAGGAAAAAAACCATTGCAAAAAGGCTAAAAATTCCAAAATTCCAGAATGCCTCTTCTCTTCCAAAGGATCACAACTCCTTGTCAGCAAGGGAACAAAACTGGATGGAGAATGAGTTTGACAAATTGATAGAAGCAGGCTTCAGAAGGTGGGTAATAACAAACTCCTCTGAGCTGAAGGAGCATATTCTAACCCAATGCAAGGAAGCTTTAAGAACCTTGAAAAAGGGTTAGAGGAATTGCTAACTAGAATAACCAGTTTAGAGAAGAACATAAATGACCTGATGGAGCTGAAAAACACAGCATGAGAACTTCGTGAAGCATACACAAGTATCAATAGATGAATCAATCAAGCGGAAGAAAGGATATCTGAGATTGAAGATCAACTTAATGAGATAAAGCATGAAGACAAGATTAGAGAAAAAGAATGAAAAGAAATGATAAAGACTCCAAGAAATATAGAAGTATGTTGGAAAACACTCTTCATGATATTATCCAGGAGAGCTTCCCCAACCTAGCAAGACAGGTTAACATTCAAATTCAGGAAGCACAGAGAACACCACAAAGATATTTCTCCAGAAGAGCAACCCCAAGGTACATAATTGTCAGATTCACCAAGGTTGAAATGAAGGAAAAAATAGTAAGGGCAGCCAGAGAGAAAGGTGTGGTTACTCACAAAGGGAAGCCCATCAGACTAATAGCAGATCTGTCTGCAGAAACCCTACAAGTCAGAAGAGAAAGGGGGCCAATATTCAACATTCTTAAAGAAAAGAATTTTCAACCCAGAATTTCATATCCAGACAAACTAAGCAAATCTTATCCAGCCATAAGCGAAGGAGAAATAAAATCCTTTACAGACAAGCTAATGCTGAGAGATTGTCACCAGCAGGCCTGCCTTAAAAAGCTCCTGGAGAAAGCACTAAATATGGAAAGGAAAAACTGGTACTAGCCACTACAAAAACATAGCAAATTGTAAAGACCATTGACACTATGAAGAAACTGCATCAACTAACGGGCAACATAACTAGCTAGCATCATAATGACAGGTGATGGTGACAGGTTGAAATTCACACATAACAATATTAACCTTAAATGTAAATGGGTTAAATGCCCCAATTAAAAGACACAGACTGGCAAATTGGATAAAGAGTCAAGACCCATCAGTGTGGTGTATTCAGGAGACCCATCTCATGTGCAGAGACACACATAGGCTCAAAATAAAGGGATGGAGGAATATTTACCAAGCAAATGGAAAGCAAAATAAAGCAGGGGTTGCAATCCTAGTCTCTGACAAAACAGACTTTAAACCAACAAAGATCAAAAAGACAAAGAAGGGCATTAAATAATGGTAAAGGAATCCATGCAACAAGAAGAGCTAATGAGCTTACTATCCTAATATATAGGCACCCAAACAGGAGCACCCAGATTCATAAAGCAACTTCTTAGAGACCCAAAAATACACTTAGACTTCCACAATAATAGTGGGAGAATTTAACACCTCACTGTCAATATTAGATAGGTCAATGAGACAGAAAATTAACAAGGATATTCAGGACTTGAACTTAGCCGTGGATCAAGCGGACCAATAGACATCTACAGAACTCTCCACCCCAAATCAACAGAATATACATTCTTCTCAGCACCACATCACACTTATTCTAAAATTGACCACGTAATTGGAAGTAAAACACTCCCCAGCAAATGCAAAAGAATAGAAATCAAAACAGTCTCTCAGACTGCAGTGCAATCAAATTAGAACTCAGGATTAAGAAACTCACTCAAAACCACACAACTACATGGAAACTGAACAACTGGTCCTGAATGACTACCGGGTAAAAGCAAAATTAAGGCAGAAATAAATAAGTTCTTTGAAACCGATGAGAACAAAGACACAATGTACCATAATCTCTGGGACACAGCTAATGCAGTGTGTAGAGGGAAATTTATAGCACTAAATGCCCGCAGGAGAAAGAGGGAAAGATCTAAAATAGACATCCTAACATTACAATGAAAAGAACTAGAGAAGCAAGAGAAACAAATTCAAAAGCTAGCAGAAGACAAGAAATAACAGAGATCAGAGCAGAACTGAAGGAGAGAGAGGCACAAAAACCCCTTCAAAAAATCAATGAATCCAGGATCTTGTTTTTTGAAACAATTAACAGAATAGACCACTAGCCAGACTAATAAAGAAGAAAAGAAAGAAGAATCAAACAGACACAATAAAAAATGATAAAGGAGATATCACTACTGATCCCACAGAAATACAGCCTACTATCAGAGAATACTATAAACACCTCTATACAAACAAACTAGAAAATCCAGAAGAAATGGATAAATTCCTGGACACATATAGCCTCCCAAGACTAAGCCAGGAAGAAGTCAAATCCCTGAATAGACCAATAACAAGTTCTGAAACTCAGGCAGCAATTAAATAGCCTATAAACCAAAAAAAGCCCAGGACCAGACGGATTCACAGCTGAATTCTACCAGAGGTACAATGAGGAGCTGGTACCATTCCTTCTGAAACTATTCCAAACAAGAGAAAAAGAGGAACTCCCCTCTAACTCATTTTATGAGGCCAGCACCATCCTGATACCAAAACCTGGCAGAAACACAACAAAAACAGAAAATTTCAGGCCAATATCCCTGATGAACATTGATGCGAAAATGCTCAATAAAATACTGGCCAACCGAATCCAAGAGCACATCAAAAAGCCTATCCACCACACTCAATCGGCTTCATCCTTGGGAGGCAAGGCTGGTTCAACATACACAAATCAATAAACATAGTCCATCACATAAACAGAATCAATGACAAAAACCACATGATTATCTCAATAGATGCCGAAAAGGCCTTTGATAAAATTCAACACTCCTTCATGGTAAAAATGCTCAATAGACTAGATATTGATGGAATGTATCTCAAAATAATAAGAACTATTTATGACAAACCCACAGTCAGTATGATACTGAATGGGCAAAAGCTGGAGGCATTCCCTTTGAAAACTGGCACAAGACAAGGATGCCCTCTCTACCGCTCCTATTCAATACAGTATTGGAAGTTCTGGCCAGGGCAATGAGGCAAAAGAAAGAAATAAAGGAAATTCAAATAGGAAGAGAGGAAGTCAACTTATCTCTATTTGTGGATGACATGACTGTATATTTAGAAAACCCCATCATCTTTGAAAGCTAAATAAGATGAAATGTCTGATACAAGCAAACTGGGGCACCAGATGCAATGATTTTTCCATTCGCATTCTAGTATTATGACCTCCCAGAAGACAAGTGTCCTAAGGTGCTTTGGGCCATGCAGAACAAAATGATTTCAGTTTGGGCACAGAGAAGCATATGGAGGATGGCTTGTGGAGACAGAGGACCTAATGTCTGAGGCGGCCCCTAGAAACCCAGCCCAGCAGAAATCTGAGTACTAACAATGATAAAAATGATGCTAATTACAACAGCAATAATAACAATAGCAAGAGAGACTTCTTGGCTCTTACATTATACCAGAAACAGTTCTAAGGGCTTTGCATTTATAAACTAATTTAATTTTTACAGCAATCCTACAAGGTAGGTACTGGAGTATCATTCCCCAAGTGAGTTTAAGTAACTTGCCCAAAGTTAGTGATCCAAATCCAGGCAGTCACTCTTCAGAACTCACACATTTCACAACTACACTACACTTCATGGTAGAAAATAATCTGGAATTATTAGTATGAACCTGAATTTACCTAATGGTGGGGTTGTTGTTGTAATTAAGAATTTAGAAACAAATAAAAAAAAGCCTCCTCCATGTCCGACATGTAGTCATAGATGCCACCTTTCAAATGGAGCAATGTCAGTAGCCAGAAGCAGATGATGGATTTTTTTAAATAGGACACGCAATGCATATATTATTTAAAAAACAGCTGATAAATTTAACCACATCAAAATTGAAAACTTCTATGTAATCAAATACATAGACAAAATTCAAATACAAGTCACAGACCAGGAGAAGCATGGTGAATGCTCACAACCAACAAAAGATTAAAAACCTGAATATTTTAAAAACCCCTATAAATTAATAAGGGAAAGACAAATAACCCAAGAGAGAAAAATAGACAAAAGCTATGAAAAGACATTTCATAGCAGCAGAAGCCCAGAGGGTCAATATCCATATGGAAAGATTGTCAACTTCATGAATAGTCAGGAAACAAGTGAAACACCAATGAGATACCATTTCGTTTCCATCCAATTGACAACAAAGTTCAAGATCAACGTGGCCTGGTGGCAGCAAGAATGCAGAGAAATGGGAGCCTCATATCCTGCTGGTGTGAGAGTGCACAAGCAGACATCTTTAAAAAAACAACTGACAATACCTGATAAGGGGAAAGCGTCCACTTCTAGGAATCTGTCCTAAAATCACTCACATGTGTGCACAAGAAGACAGCCACAGAATGTGTGGAAGCATTGTGTGTAGTCATAGGAAATTTCAAACATGTGTACTTTGCAAATCATAGGACAATAATAAATTATTTGTGACATATTCCAATAATGGAAAACTCCACTGCAGTTTGAATAAATGAAGGGAAACAAAATGCATCAAAACAAATAGAAATAAAAATGTATTGTGTTGGATAAAAGGCAAGTTACACTATCATTATATGAAGGGTTTGATGTTAATTTTGTACATTTTAATTTAGATACACTATACACAGTATACATTTTAATGTATGGATATGCATACAGTATATAAATGTTAGTTTATATTTATGTAAGTATATAATTTATTTTTGATTGATTATAATATTTAAGAATAAAGAATATACAGTATGTAAACATAATTTTCTATGATGTTTATATACAGTACCTATATTAAGTATACAATTTAATTTAAATACAGTATGAGTTTATGTCTTTTAAGTTTATGTGTTATGTACATATGAATATGCAATAAAGCTGTGAAATACAAGTAGAACAATAAGAAAAATAAAGAAAACTCCATCGTCTCAGCCCAAAAACCCCTTAAACAAATAAGCAACTTCAGCAAAGTCCCAGGATACAAAATCAATGTACAAAAATCACAAGCATTCCTATACACCAATAATAGACAAATAGCCAAATCACGAGTGAACTTTCATTCACAATTGCTACAAAGAGAATAAAATACCTAGAAATATAACTTACAAGGGATGTGAAAGACCTCTTCAAGGAGAACTACAAACCACTGCTCAAGGAAATAAGAGAGGACACAAACAAATGGAAAAATACTCCGTGCTCATGGATAAGAAGCATGGATATTGTGAAAATGGCCATGCTGCCCAAAGTAATTTCTAGATCTAATGCTATCCCCATCAAGCTACCATTAACTTTCTTCACAGAATTAGAAAAAACCACTTCAAATTTCATATGGCACCAAAAAAAGCCCATATAGCCAAGACAATCCTAAGCAAAAAGAACAAAACTGGAGGCACCACTCTACCTGACTTCAAACTATATTACAAGGCTACAGTAACCAAAACAGCATGGTACTGGTACCAAAACAGATATATACATATACATATACATATACATATACATATACATATATACACACACATACACCAATGGAACAGAACAGAGGCCTCAGAAATCAGAAATAATGCCACACATCTACAACCATCTGATTTTTGACAAAACTGACAAAAACAAGCAGTAGGGAAAGGATTCCCAATTGAATAAATGGTGTTGGGAAAACTTGCCAGTCATATGCAGAAAACTGAAACTGGACCCCTTCCTTAAACTTTATACAAAAATTAACTCAAGATGGATTAAAGACTTAAACATAAGACCTAAATCCATAAGAACTCTAGAAGAAAACCTAAGCAATACCATTCAGGACATAGGCATGGGCAAAGACTTCATGACTAAAACACCAAAAACAATGGCAACAAAAGCCAAAATTGACAAATAGAATCTAATTGAACTAAAGAGCTTATGCACTGTAAAAGAAACTGTCATCAGAGTGAACAGGCAACCTACAGAATGGGAGAAAATTTTTGCAATCTATCCATCTGACAAAGAGCTAATATCCAGAATCTAGAAGGAACTTAAACAAATTTACAAGAAAAAAACAACCCCATCAATGGGCAAAGGATATGAACAGATACTTCTCAAAAGAAGACATTTATGCGGCCAACAAACACATGAGAAAAAGCTCATCATCACTGGTCATTAGAGAAATGCAAATCAAAACCACAATGAGATATCATCTCATGCCAGTTAGAATGGCGATCATTAAAAAGTCAGGAAACAACAGATGCTGGAGAGGATGTGGAGAAATAGGAACACTTTTACACTGTTGGTGGGAGTGTAAATTAGTTCAACCATTGTGAAAGACAGTGTGGCAATTCCTTAAGGATCTAGGACTGGAAATACCATTTGAACCAGCAATCCTATTTCTGGGTATATACCCAAAGTATTATATATCACTCTACTATAAAGACCACACACACACGTATGTTTATTGCAGCACTATTCACAACAGAAAAGACTTGGAACCAACCCAAATGCTCATTAGTGACAGACTAAAGAAAATGTGGCACATATACACCATGGAATACTATGCAGCCATAAAAAAGGATGAGTTCATGTGCTTTGCAGGGACATGAATAAAGCTGGAAACCATCTTTCTCAGCAAACTAACATGGGTACAGAAAACCAAACACCACATGTTCTCATTCAAAAGTGGCAGTTGAACAATTTGAGAACACATGGACCCAGGGAGGAGAACACCACACACTGGGGTCTGTTGGGGGGTGGAGGGCTAGGGGAGGGATAGCATTAGGACAAATACCTAATGTAGGTGACAGGTTGATGGGTGCAGCAAACCACCATGGCACGTGTATAGCTATGTAACACATTCTGCATATGTATCCCGGAAATTAAAGTATAATAAAAATAAAAAAAGAAAAGAAAAATGCAACCTGTGTAAGCAGAGAAATTTCACAAAGGAATAGCTAAATGTGTGCCACATCTGTGTTTTAGGGAGGTTGGTTGCTTTTAAAAATAATTTGGAATCAATACTTTAAACCCTGTTTTATTATTTACCATTCTTTATCACAATCAATATATTACATATATACTTGTTTATTTGCTTTCTGTTATCTTCACTTCACTGGGATATAAGTTCCATGAAACGAAGAACTTTGGACTTGTTCACTGCTAAATCTGCAGCACATAGAACAGTGCCAACGTATAGAGGGATCTTAGAATATATTTGTTGAATACATGAATAAGTGAACAAGTAAATTTCATTTGGCATCTTTTTTTCTTTTTACTTATCATGTTTTGAGGATTTCTCCATGTTACTAAAAAGTAAAATACCTTTTTAAGGAAGAAATCATGGTATACCTACTGATATACTTTGGCAGTGTCCCCACCCAAATCTCATCTCAAATTGTAATCACCATAATCCACATATGTAGAGAAAGGAACCCAGTGGGAGGTGACTGGATCGTGGAGGTGGTTTCCCTCATGCTGTTCTTGCGATAGTGAGTTCTCATGAGATCTGATGGTTTTATAAGAGGCTCTTCCCCATTTGCTCCTCACTCTTCTCTCTCCCGCCACCTTGTGAAGAAGGAGGTGTTTGCTTCCACTTCTGCCATGATTGTATGTTTCCTGAGGCCTCTCCAGGCATGTGAAACTGTGAGTCAATTAAACTTCTTTCCTCCATTAAAACAACAACAACAACAACAAGATGCTCCAAACAACTGGGAACTGTTAGGGAAAATATTCCAAGAGAAAGAAGGGCCCAAGGTGATTATTGTATTTGCCTTTTAGAAGGATAATTGGAAGCCCACTGAAATTATTTTCTATTGAAGCTGCTTTTGACTTACAAACAACTTGACTGAAAACTCAAGTTTGCAAAAAGAAAACGGCAGTTAATGTTAAGATGACTGCAAGTCTAATTCGTAGAATGACTTGAGAAAAAAGTGAGTTTTTGATATGAGTTACTGAAATGTATCTCTGGATATTATTTGGGGCTCCTTGGATTAACGGAGGGAAATGATGTAGAAATAAAACTATAGGGTTTGGCCATGAGGCTGCCTTATAGCACCTGTGTCAATTACATTTATTAATTTTATCCATCCTTCTACTTATATTCATTCATTAATTCATTCGTTTGCAAGTGTTTCAATGTGTCCTGAGAAGTATGACCATTGCAAAAACTACAATAACAAAAATAAAGTCATGAACTGTGTTTTCTTTTAATGGAAGTAAGTAATAACCATGTTTATTACAATAGGTCTCCTTGAGTTGCACTGAGTAGTTAATATTTTTAAAGTCAAATAATTCTGTTGCCATGACCTTTTTTTTCCCCTCCAGATCACTAAGAAAGCAGAAATGTGTAAATTAAATGTACCAGTATCCAAAGTTATAGTATTTATATTTTTTGAAAAGAGTAATATTATTTGTTAGAGATCTTGTTCAGTCATTTATAAATAGTCACCTTTGTAAAGCAAGAAATAACCTTGTTTAAAAAACCACTGACATTGTTGTTCTATTGTCACCTGCTGGTAATTGAAAATGTGTTTCTGTCAGTTCTACCTAAGATGGAATGTAATTCCTTCTAAGATCTTGATCTTAAATTGGTAGCAAGAAAGCCAAAAAGGAAAAGCAAGAAACCTTTGCTTGTTCTTTGCATGAGTAATTTTGTACTGCCCTTTCTGATAATGGGAGTTATTATTTTTACTGACTCTTGGAAGGCAGCAGTAAGTTTCCATTTTTTTTTTTTTTTTTTTTTTTTTTTTACAGCTCTGTTTTACTCAATTGATATGGAAGTGGGTCTCTGCCTGGCATTGGAACACACATTTGTAATGTTTATTTTAAAATAAAATCCAGATTGCTTTGTTAGAACAAGCATCTATACACAGTAAATAGCTGAAGTCTTGCCACAGTCTCCTCAGCTTCGCTGCTCCCCAGGGACCACAAGCTTGTCCTGGAACATGTGTAACCTAATAGCCCAGAGTATAACAATGATGACAGGGAATCAGTCTTAGTCTCAAAATATATTGGTCCAGGATAATCTTAACTGTTACCAGCCTCGATTAGATAACTACCCAAATCGAATATTTCAGAATGATCACAGTCTGCCATGCTTATCTATATTTCAAGGAATGCAAACAGAATTTTAATTACATTTGTAACACTGCCTGAGGTAATCATATCACAGAAAATACTGAAGAGCTCTTCTAAAATTCATATTTTTTTCCTGTTGGAGGAAATACAGAGGACAGCTGGAAGTTAGAGTAAAATTCTTTCTTAATCATCGGAGAATTTGAAAAATAAACAAACAAGCTGATTTGGAAGAGATGATATCTTCTCATCAACCAAGTACAAGGAGCAACTTAATCTTGGATTTGGGATAAGTTTACGAGGTCACATAGGCAATTTGTTTCACTAGAGCTCTGATTCCATCTGTATTATTTTGAATAGAGGTCGCCCTGACTCTCACCACTTCTAGAGACTGGGAATTTACTATTTAGCAATGTGGTCTGGCCCATCCCATTTCTAAAGCACTCTAAATGTTAAGACAGTTCCTTATATTGAGGCAAAAAATCAGCTTCCTCTGGAACTTCTTTTTATTGTTCTTTGTGCTGTCCTGTGGAATTAACCGAGTCCATCTAATTAACTCCTGTTTCACATGACAGTCTTTCAAATATTTGAAGATACCTACCCTGACCAGTGTTTGGTCCAGTGGTGTTAATTTTCTTTCCTTTGATTTCCTGCACGCGGCAGGGATCTAGGAATGGGGTTAACTTCTTTCTCCTTTTTTTTTTTTTAAATCACCATAAAGGTGTTTTTCAAAAAGGCTACTCTTGCATTGCCTTTATATAGGATCTTAGCTAAATTAAGTACCATGCCTACTTTAGCCCTTCAATATATATGATATTTGATATCAAAGTGCTTATGTATTTTGATGTTTAAAATTTCTGGTCATTAGGCATATAAGCATTTGAATTTTTAAGCAAAGGATCATCTTGATGATACCACTTATGAAATTAGCACACGGATTACAGTGAAGTTTAAAAATTAGAACCTTGTATGCCATAGTTTGTTGACTTATTTAAAATTAATTCATGTGGCATACAGATGTTAGAAATACAGATCTGATGCTGAACCATCATATGTTCAACTGCTTCAAGATATTGTGATAAATAGGAAGCAGCACTTAGCGAACTCAATCTATCTGTTAGTAGAGGCAAGACAGGTAGGTGGGTGTCAGACATGTGGTATGTTTTTCCCAAGGATGAATATAAACTTACGGTGCATGTCTGGGAAGTTTTCCTGATAAGCTCATTTGCTGAGACATTCTGACATCCACATGTTGTTGTGGATGACTACATGAATTAACTGAGCCTGCAGATGCTTCTCTGAAGCCAGAAACCCCATGCTATGCACTGATGCAACATGAAGTGGGAGAGCAGTGGCATGAACTGGGAAATGTCAAAAGGAAACTTTCCAAGTTCTAGATCTTGATGGAGGATGGACTTTCATGAGACTAATTGAATTATGGATTGCACTGTATGTAAACCGGATCTCACATGGAAAATATAGAAACCGTATCAAATAAATTGTATAGGGAACTTTCTGAAACCACACTATAATATCCAGATGTGGCTTTGTATCTTTGCAAGTGAATCCTTGCAATGTGGTTTTTCAAATGCTGGCATCTAAAGACCAAATTCTCAAAACTTTAGGAACAAGGAAAGGAGGAAACTTTAATTTATCATGGGCCTTCCACACATTCAGAGGATAAAACTTGATTCTGTGGCTGCAGTGGTGCATAAATCCCATAAAGCCAGTCAGCCATTGGCTAGTATTCTAAAATCCCTAAAGCACCAGTTAGAGCGGGAGAAAGAAGTCCCATTTAACTGGGCATCTAAGATGCTTTACTGATAAAGCAGGACCAACAACTCTATCTGAGGCGTTGCAGCAGCGAGTTCCCCTGAAACTAATGGGATCATCGTACTTTATTAGCCTTTCTTACAAAGCATCCGTTTAATGAAGCTTTGATAGGAATTAACTTTTTTTTTTCCTTTTGATGCCCAAAGAACTATCTAGTTAAGGTCACTCCACTTAAAAGCATTTTTTCTCATTACTCAAATGAATCAACAAAATAGAAGTCTCAACTTCTTGCCTCAATAGGATGGTCCGGTCCCAAATGGGAGCACGGGATAAACAATGCATGAAGAGCACATAGAAAATAGCAGAACTTTGAGTTTCCCGAAGCAACTGTAAATACAGTTTCATAAAGATGAATGATTATGGAAAATGTTCAGTCAGATAAAGCAGGAAGCTCAAGGATGACAATTCTCATTCATACAACATTGTACATAAGTCTATAATGTTCTCTTTTTAAGTGGTATTTAAAAATGGAGTAAAAACCATATGAGCATTTCATGTTTTTAAAGGTTTACCTCAATCAGAATTTTGGAATGCATGATGAAATATTAATTTAAAACCATGATAAGTTTGGTTAATTTCAATTAACTTAAAACCATTATTATTTGTAGCTAGATGTTTTATATGGCCTCCACCTACATTTTGGAGCTAAAAAGCTAAGAAATTAAGAAATATCAAATATCAATCAAGTATCAGTCATCAAATGTGCATGTAATTGTGCAAAATAGGAAAATAGATGACAAGTTTCTTACTTCGAAGCTATTATAATCTGGTTAGGAGAATAAAATGAACACACACAGCCAACATCTAAATGATAATGAGATAGGCATACAGTTTAATGCTAGGGGGACATAAAAGCTAAGAAATGATGCATCTGCATGGGCTACAGTTGTCATGGGCCATGTAATGTAGATAAGGCTCTTCAGGACCTGCAGCATGGAAAATTGGAATTGATGGGGAAGAGGAAAAAGAGCACTTTTCTATTTTCTAGATAGCTTTTTGGAATGGCAGTGATTGGGTGGGACTTGTTGATGCAGAAGAACAGGGGGAGCTATTGATAGGTTAGAGAAGAAATGTGATGGAGGCCCTAAGTGCCTCCATCCAATCCAATGTGAGAAGTAACAGACAACTTTGAGATACATTGAGCAAGGAGCAAATGGGATCGCGGTGGGTGGAGGAGGCTGGGTAGCACAGGGAAACCAGCCCAACCTACCCCTCAATCCCCAGAGTCCAGGTAGAGCTCAGTGTCTGCATCTCATGATCAGGATTCCACAGGACCAGCCACATAACCCTTCCACATTGAGCAATGTGGAAAAAAAATGCAGTTGCATTTGAAGAACTAGAAATCATTACTCACATATAAGATGCTCGTGTTTTCATATGATGCTGGGAGTAGTGTTGACAGAAATAAAGGTTGCGAGGAGGTTGTTCAAAGCACTCATGTGTAAGCAGATGAGGAACAGGACCACATTTATTAATGACTCAGGATGAAACTGAGGACTTAAATATAGAAATTGGAATTACTGGGTCCTGCTGTATTCTCACTTCTGGTTTCCATCTAATGAGATAAACATCTTTCCTGCTTTATTAGTCTCAAAATATACTTCAGGTCATAAACTTGTGACTTTCCATCAGTTGGTATGTTATGTAAATGCCATTTGTTATAATTTGCTCAATTATTGCCTAGCAAAATACCACACAACTAACATTCAACAAAACGCTAATTGATAACAACTGCGATTATGTCTAAAAATAAACATTCGAATAAGGTTCTTACCATTAAAATGAGCTAAAATACCCCCCTTAATAGTAGTAAGTTAATAACACTCTAATTTTTTTGAATTTTCATTTGAGGGAGGAAAGTGAGAGATGTTTCAAATCTATGTTGCTCATCAGGCCTTGCCTAGGAAGAGAGGAAGTACATTTTAAGGTTCACTTTTGCCTGATCGGCCAAGAGAATGGAGATGATAATGATAAAGCCTTATAAAAAGAAAGTGAACATTTTATCCCTAAAAGAAAACCAGCAAAGACAACTTTTTAAAAATTCCATTAGGGAAGGAAGATAAGCAAAGTCTTGTTTCAAATCTATATAAACTGCAGTCCGGCTGATAGTTGGGAGTATAATTTGATGGCCTCTGTATATTTGCACACATACTGTTAGCAGCAAAGAAAAAAAAAATCAGGTGTGTATATTTTCTGTTTATTTCAGAGAACTCTATGAATTTAAGGCTGGGAAAATCTATCACACGAGCTTGTGATAGCAATAAGAGATAAGAACACAAGTAAAGGAAGGCCTTCCTGTAAAAAGTGCCTTCGAAATTTCTCATCACACACAACTGATAAAAACTCAACATGCAGAGCACACTAAGAATGCCAAGGTCTAAAACGAGATTGCTCCGCAAATAGAACAATATCGGGTAGAGTCAGTTTGCAACAAAGGATGAGGTGGGGTGAGTGAACAGAATAACAGGGAAATGCCCTTAGTGGAAAAAAAGACACACCGACAACAAATACCTCAGTGTCAGTGATGTGGGCCCCTCCTAGAACAGTACTGAGATGCAAACCCACTGGCAGGCCTCCTCTCTCAGCAGGACCCCAACATTTCTGTTTGAGAACCTTCCCAAGTGTCTGTTCAGCACTTCTTGGCACTTTTTCTTATGCCAACTGTATGGGTCTCATCTTGTCCCCCTGAAAGGTATGTTGAGGTTTGAACCCCTGGTACCTGTGAATGTAACTTTGTTTGGAAATAGAGGCTTTATTCAGCTGGGATCATATTGGAGTGGTGCAGGCCTTAATCCAATCTGACTGGGATTCTCATCAGAAGAGAAGAGACACAGGGAGAACGCCGCGTGTCGATAAAGGCAGAGATTGATGTGGCTAGAAATCAAGCATTGCCAGGACTCCAGAAGAAACGAAGAGAAGGATATGAAACAGATTCTTCCCTAGGTACTTCATTCAGAGAGAGCCTGGCTGTGCCCACACCTTTATTTCAGATGTCTTCCAGCCTCCAGAACAGCGAGAAAAGACATTTCTATTGTTTTTAGCCACCAGTTTGTAGTACTTTGTTACAGCAGCACAGCAAATGAATATACCAACCATGATTCATTATTAATAGTCTAGTGTAAAAAATCTTGTTTTCTACAGTGAGACGGCAACCTCCATGAAGGCAGTGTCCATGTACTATACACTTCTTCTCTGAAGCATTTAGTTCACTGTTACAATAGATACCAAGCCCTTCAGTGTAACCACTAATGCCATGCAGTGTTCTGGAGTACAAAGTTAAGACTGCTGAACAGGTGGCAAATGGGTGCTAAAACCTGCTGGATGCTAATTGCTAACTGGATGAAGCCTCTGGAGTGGATTTGTCCTAAAGCAAATTGCTGTATATTTTACTTCATAATTGTTTTCTAATGATTTCTATGTTGCCTGCTTCCATAAAATATTTTACTTGAGTGACACAACTAACAAGCTTAAAACAGGACAATTAAAACAAAATGGAAAACGTTGGGGGGAAAAAAGAAGGATCAGAAAAGACGTAGTTTCAGCAATGCAATCGTTTCTACAACTGAGTGTTAACTGTACCTCTGAGCTTACTGGCAACCAAGGAAAAAAGGTTTTATGATTGGTTTTGGATCAAAGGGAAAACATTTAACTTCACCTGAAAAGATGAATTTTCTATTTCTCATAAAACCTGTGAAAATTTGTATATGAAGTCTTAAAGTAAATTTTTATGGAAACAATGTATATTCAAGAAACTAAATTGTTAGTTTCTTTGACAATTATTTGTCAGAAGACTTTGATGCATTTTTCAAATGGACATGTCTTAAGTAACTCCTGAAAGGACATAGAGGATGTTTATGGATTTAGTCATTTATTCATCCCACAAACATTTTTAAGTAACTAAAATGTGTGAGGTGTAAGGTGTTAAGATCTAGGTGCAATCCCTGTCCTCAACGAACTTTTGGATTGGTGAAAATACAGTTCATAAGGTAGACATTGTAATGAAACATGGAATTACAATAACAAAAAGAATGAACAAGGCATTTAGCAACACAGAACCTCGCTCAGGCCATAGCGCTAGGATGTTATTTAAGGTAAGATTCAATGGGAGATAAAATTACACAGTCCAGTTGCATTTTGTCCCAGTAGCTGGCAGGACTATTATCATGTACTGTTTTTCTTTCTGTGCCTAACTTATTTCACTAGCATAATGTTCTCCAGTTCCTTCTATGTTGCCATCGATTACAGATTGCCTTCATTTTTATGGCTGAATAATATTCCCGTGTGTATATGTACCACATTTTCTTCATCCTTCATCTGTTAATGGTCACTTAGGTTGAATCCAAAACTTGGCTATTGTAAATAGAGCTGCAATTAATTTTTTAAAATTACATTTCTGGCTTCTTTGGAAATAGGGAAATCTGAACCATATAGCAACAATTTGCTTCACGATTTGGTCATCTAAGTTTTGGAAAGCACTACCCTGGATGGTCTCCCACAATAACCAGTTGACTTGTGGTGTGTTTGTGGAGCAGGTTCACATAATTGATATATTCTCTATGAGCTCCAAGTGTTAACACTCTTGTTTCCCAAAATTCCCTTATGTTGATAGATCAGAGACATTCAATTCAAGTTGCATGGTTATCATTCTGTTGTAAAAATGAAAGACTAGGCTTTTATTGTTACCTGAGTGTAATGCTAAGCTACTGTCAACCAAAGTGAGTTCAGAGGTACCTGAAAAATATGCATGCATTATTTTTCTCTCAAAAGAAGAGGATCAATCTGTTCTAACAACTGTTATGTTGGTGCAAAAGTAATTGCGGTTTTTGCCATTTCTTTCAGTGGCAAACCCGCTATTACTTTTGCACCAATCTTAATAAATGAACAAGTACTTCAAATTCCAAAGCTAGGCAACGCCTGGCACGGCAAGTTACATAAAGTGTAGTCATGACAAAAACCACCATTTACGGAGCATATATAGTGCATCAGGCATTGCATTTCATGCTTTATCTACATTTCCTTATTTAATCTCCACAATAAACATATGTGGCCTAAGTTATTACTGTCACTCAACCAACAAAGAACCCGAGGCTCCAGCAGAGATTTGGCAATTTCCCTGAGGTTTCCAAACTGGTCAACGGGCAAAGCTGGAATTCAAATCTAAGTCTGTCTGACACCAGAATCTGAATTCTCAATTACTGGACTATTCCATTTCCAAAATCAAAGGTCTCAACACAAAACTACACTACACACAAATAAACTATACACGTACATATGCATACACTCATCTACTGTTGACCCTTGAATAATATGAGGCTTAGGGGCACTGCTTCCCTGTTCCCACAGTGAAAAATGCCAGTCTAACTTTTGACTTCCCCATAAACTTAACTACTAATTGCCTAATATTGACCAGAAATCTTACTCATACCATAAAACAGTCGATTAACACATATTTTGTATGTTATATGTATTACATTCTGTATTCCCATAAGAAAGTAAGCTAGAGAAAAGAAAATGTTATTAAGCAAATTATAAGGAAAATATATTTACCATTCACTAAGTGGAAGTGGATTATCATAAAGGTCTTCAACCTCATCATCTTCACGTTGAGTTGGGAGAGGAGGGGTGAGAGAAGGGGTTCGTCTTGCTGTCTCAGGGGTGGCACAGGTGGAAGAAAATCCATGTCTAAGTGGACCTCTGCAGTTCAAACCCATTTTGCTCAAGCATAAACTGTATATACATACTACACACACACACACACACACACACACAAAATAGATACTATGTGCCCAATATTTTAACAATTATGACAAACGCATATTGTGTGAAATCTTTTTTAGAGCTGTGTTTGATGAGATACTGTGAACTAAGTGGATTTACTGGATTTTAGCTACAAAGAACTTGACAATCTATAGGACCATCATAATGGGAAAAGGTCAAATTGTTTAGAAGATAATATTGAGAAAGCTGATTCATTGTATTGAGAATAATGAAAATACCTGTAGAAATGCAGATTAAAATAACAATGATACACTTAACAGATATTCTATTGGCAATACTAGAAAGCTGGAAAAAGCCAAGTGTTGGTAAATATGTGGAAATACAGCAGTGGTTCTCAGTCTTATTTGCATATTAGAATCTCCCAGGGAACTGTAAATAATACTGCTGTGTCTATTCTGCTCCCGGAAAGTCTGGCTTAATGAGCCTGGCTTATAGCCTAGGTGACTGGATTTTTAAAATCTCCCCAAGTGAGCCTAACATACAGCCAGGCTTTAGCACCACCAAGATAGAAAAGCTCTCATGGTTACCAGAGCCCTTGTAGCCATTCTTGAGAACAACTGCTGTACTGGAATTATATTTATGTATACCACGTGATCCAACAATCTTGATCCTGAAGATACATCCCAGAGAAATTCTCACGATGGTCCCAAAAATACATGTATACTCAAGGATGTTCATCCTATTGTTATTCACAGTAATAGGACTGCAGACAATCTGTTTGTCCATCAAGGGGTGAATAAATGACCAGGCAGGAGACTGGATACAAGAGCCTGGCATATAGGGGAGAAGTCTGGGTATGAGTTAGAGGGTCACCAACCTATAGATGACATTTAAAGTCACAAGACATAATGAGATCACTTAGAATGTAGATGGGCAGATGAGGCAAAGGCCAAACCTTAGATACTCCTATATTTAAGGATATGGTATAGAAAGAAGGAGCCAGCAGAGGAGATGAAGGTGGAGTGGCTGGTGAAGAGGAGGAAGACACGTAGAAATGTGGTGTCAGGAGCACCCCGAGAAGCAAGGAGTGGTCATCCATGTCACCTGATGCTGAGAAGTCAAGCAAACTCTGACTCTGATGAGAAATAGTTTTTGGCGATGTTGATAAGAGCTGTTTCAGTTTCTTGGTGGGGACAAGGGCCAATTAAAATAGATTTTTGAAGAGAATGGGAGGTAGGGAAGAGAAAGGAGTGAGTGTAGTGAGTGTTTTTGGGGAATTTTGTATGAGCATAAAAGAAAAGTGGGATGATATCCAAAAATCTAGAGGGAGATGTGGGGCAGGGTGAGTGTTGCTTTAAAGGATGGTTACTATGAAGATGTGGCTGACCGTCCTGGGGAAGGATCTAGTAAAGATGATTTGATTGATATTGCAGTAGAAAAAGGAAGCAAGGTCATGGGGGCGGTGCAAGGAGATGGATTCCAGGCACACATTTAGGGCAGGGAACCTGGCAGAAGATGCAAGTCTGTTGGTGGAACTGGGGATGAGAAATGTTTGTTTCTTTTTTTCCGTAACTATGAAATACAGCCATCAGCTGAAAATGAGAGGTGTAGGAGATGTTGGAGATTGGATAAGAGAAGACATTGTGAAACAGTCACTTGATTTACAAGAGAACTGTTGTTGTCGGCTGGATCATTCCTGTTGTGACTGACGTCAGTTTAGATGCTATTTTCTTAAGAAATATCTTAGCTGCCCTAATAGTCAGAACGTCCCCTATTCAAGCCCTTACACATCCTGTTGTCATGGATGTTTATTAGCCTCTGTGTTCTTTCTTATCACTTCCTATGACAGAGTTTGGGTTTAGAGTTAGAAACCCAGTGCCTGGCACAATGTTCTCCACATATATTTAATTGGTAAATGAATTGTTGTTTATGTATGGAAAGATTATGTGTCAACAGAGTGATACCTATTTTAAAGCATACAGGATTATTTGCAGTGAAGTCTGAAAGTGTCCTCTTGGGGATGCAAGTAAATCAAGGCTAAGTATTTAATAATCAACAATACTACCATCTTGATTCAAGATTTAAGTATCATTCCTCCTAGAATTATCCCACATATTGTTTTCAAATAAGTGTAGCAATAATTGCACATAAACAGACACATACCTTTAAAATTCAGAAAGCTAGTATTGGGGAAATGACTCACAAGGATGCAATCTTCCCTGTCCAAATTTTGTAGGATAAAATCTTAGCAAAACCGATGCCTCTTAGCATTTTAAGTCAATGAGATCATATTGAGAGTGAAATGTGTTCAGAAATATATTACCTCGTCCTAAACCTCTACGGGCTCCATATACTCTTGATTTAGACTGCAATTTTTTCCAATAAGCTGTATCCGGATTTGGAGGAATAAATTTTCATTATATGTACCAGCTAATCCTTTAATAACTGAAACCAGTGTGGGTAGCTGACACTTAGATGCCCTCAAAATTACTTTGCTCAAATGTTGGCTGTAAAACTATGTAGCTCTATGCATAAGATACACAGGAAAAAATGTTTTTACAAACCTGGATCTGTCATAAACAGTATCTTCAGGCTCTACTCTCTTCACACCAGAGATAATTTTTTAGCTATTGAAAAATATTCCAAATCACTTTCTAGGTAAAGAAGATACAATAAATAAAACATTTGTCTTTTGGGGCTTAGATTCATGTGATTATAACTAAAAAGGCCTGACTTCTTTGAGTTAAAACATGGTTGTCTTCCCTTCCTTCCTCTCTTCCTCCTTCAATCTTTCCCTGTCTGCCTCCCTCCCTCTCTTCTTTCCTTCATTTCTCCTTTCCTTCCTTTCTCTGTCCCTCCCTCTCTTTCTTGCTCTTTCCCTATCCTCTCTTCGTCTCCTCTTTTCTTCCTTAGTATCTTTCTTTTATTTATTTATTTTAATTTTGTGTGTGTGTGTGTAGTTTTTTTTTGTTTGTTTTTGTTTTTGTTTTTGTGATGCAGTCTCGCTCTGTCTCCCAGGCTAGAGTGCGGTGAAGTTATCTTGGTTCACTGCAACCTTCACCTCCCCGGTTAAAGCGATTCTCATGCCTGAGCCTCCCAGGTAGCTGGGATTACAGTCTGCTGCACGACGCCTGGCTAATTTTTGTATTTTGGTAGAACTATGTTGGCCAGGCTAGTCTCCAACTCCTGACCTCAAGTGATCCGCCCTCCTCGGCCTCCCAAAGCATTGGAATTACGGGTGTGAGCCACCGTACCTGGCCTTACTATCTTTCTTTTAAACAACTATGTATCAAGGGTCTACTCTGCACCAGGAACTGGGGATATAAAAACAAAAAAGGGGCCGGGCATGGTGGCTCACGCCTATAATCCCAGCACTTTGGGAGGCCGAGGCGGGTGGATCATGAGGTCAGGAGATCGAGACCATCCTGGCTAACACAGTGAAACCCCATCTCTACTAAAATTACAAAAAAATTTAGCCGGGCAAGGTGGCGGGCGCCTGTAGTCCCAGCTAGTCGGGAGGCTGAGGCAGGAGAATGGCGTGAACCCAGGAGGCGGAGCTTGCAGTGAGCCGGGATTGGGCCACTGCACTCCAGCCTGGGCGACAGAGCGAGACTCTACCTCAAAAATAAAAATAATAATAATAAAAAAGGACTTGATGGTTACATATTCTGTGCAGGTAACAAATTATCACATGTACCCCGTAAATATGTACAATATTACGTATCAAAAAAATTACAAAAATAAATGAAAGGCAAAATTACACGAATGAACAAAACACTGAGTGATAAGTGCCAAAAGAGAGAAATAAAGTTTCTCTAAGAGAACAACAGGTTAAGGAATTCATGTTTTTGAGAATAAAGACCAAGAGCTTAGTGGCATGTCAGAAAAGTCTTTAAGGAGAGAGTAACATTTGAGTCAGACTTGTTGATAGGTAAACTAGATTACAAAAGTTGGTTTAAAGAATTTCAAGGAAAATTTTGATGGGATACAGTTGTGTTGTTTATTTTCCAAATATGTGAAGTTTTTGAAGATATTTTATCATTATCAATTTCTAATTTAATTCTATTATGGTTAGAGATCTTGAAATGTATTAAAACTTGCTTTACAGTCCAGCATATGGTCTATTTTGGTGAAAGTACATGTTCACCTGTAAATAAAGTGTAGCATGAAGTTGTTGGATGTATTGTACTGTAAAAGTCAATTAATTCATTGTGGTTCGTAGTGACTTTCAGATCTTCTGAAATTTTTTTCTCAATTGTCAATTACCTAGAGAGGTGGTGTTTAAAATCTCCCTCCATGACTGTTGATGTTTCTTCTTGTTCCTTTAGTTCTGTCAACTTTTACTTTATATATTTTGAAGCTCTGTTATTAAACACATATACTTATGATTGTTTTGTCTTCCTTATGAATCATTTTGAAATGTCTTTTATCTGTTTTAAAATATCTCTTACCTTTGATAACAATTTTTGTCATGAAGTGTACTTTATCTCATATTAATATGTCCATGGCATCCTCTTCACAATGATTCCATAGTGTATGTTTTTCACCCTTTTACTATCAATCTGTTTCTGTCCTTTAAGTACTTTTGCTGCAAATGAAAGGATTGTATTCTTTTGTTATGGCTGAATAGTATTTCATTGTGTGTATATATCAAAGTTTCTTTATCCATTCATCTGTTGTTGGACACCTAGATTGATTCCATATCTTGGCTATTGTGAACAGTGCCACAATAAACATGGGGTGAAGATGACTCTTCAACACGCTAATGTCCTTTTTTTGGGGAAAAATTCCTAGTAGTGGAATTGCTGGATCATATAGTAGTTCTATTTGTAGATTTTTGAAGAACCTCCATACTGTTGTCCACAGTGGCACTACTAGTTTACATCCCCAACAACAGCCTTTATTGTGCTAGGGCACTTTCCTTCTATATCCAATTTATTAAGATTTGTTATAAAGGAATATTAAATTTTGTCAAATGCTTTTTCTGCGCCTATTGATATGATCATTTGGTTTTTGTCCTTCATTCTGTTAATGTATTATGTCTATTGACTTGCCTGTGCTGAATCATTCTTGTATTCCTGGGATAAATCCCATTCAATCCTAGTATATTAACTTTATGACTGCTGTTGAATTTGGTTTGCTAGTATTTTGTTGAGGATTTGTGTATCTACATTCATCAGGAATATTTGCTTATAGTTTCCTTTTTGTGTTGTGTCCTTGTCTGGTTTTGGTATCAGTGTTACTCTGGCCCTGTAAAATGAGTTTGAAAAAATTCCCTTCACTTCAATTTTTTGGAATATTCTGAGAAGAATTGGTATTAATTCCTTTTTAAAGGTTTGGTAGGATTTGGTGGTGAAGCCATTGGTCCCGAATTTTCCTTTGTTGGGAGACATTGTATTAATTATTTAATCTAGTGACTTGTTATTAGTCTGGTTAGGTTTTATGTTTCTTTCTGATTCAATCTTAGTGGGTTGTATTTCTCCAGAAATTCATATATTTTCTCTAGGTTTATCAAAGTTACTGTTGTATAGTTGTTCATAATAGTCTCTAATAATCTTTTGTGTTTCTGTGGTATCTGTTGTGACGTCTGCTTCATTATTTCTCATTTTATTTATTTGGTCTTGGAAATGCATAAATTCATTTATTCCCTGTCACTATCCTTTTTGTTAGGTTGGCATGTTTATTACATTTATACATAAATATCATATTTCAATGCTATAGTTTTTAAGTAAGTCATATATGTTAAAGAGATTAAGAGGAAAAGTTGTAATTAACATTTACTTATAGGTTTATCGTTTCTAGCATTCTTCATTTTTCCCCAAAAATATAATTTTCCTTCTCTTCACTTCAGACTGAGTCACTTTATTTTCCATTTGTTTGTAGTTCAGGCTGTCACTGATGAATTCTCCTAATCCTAATTTATCTTAAAATGTCTTTATTTTTCTGTCATTCATAAAGGACTTTTTGGGGCATACAATTTTGGGTTGACAGCCTCTCCTCTACTTGCCCCAGCATTGTGGATCTAAAGTGGTATTTCTCTGTGGCTTTAGTTTGTGTCTTCCTAGTAACAAATGATGTTGAGCATCTTTTTTGTTTAAATTTCTATTCCGATTTTTTAATTTTTACCCATTGTAAGTTGGGTTGTCTTATTATTGAAGTGTAAGAGTTATTGATATATTCTGGATACAAGTCTCTTCTCAGATACATAAGTTGCAAATATTTCTCCCAATCTATGGCTTTCTTTTCTTTCTTCATAGTACTTTTTAAAGAGCAAAAGTTGTTTTATTTTTATTTTTATTTTACTTTAAGTTCCTGGATACAAGTGCAGAATGTGCAGGTTTGTTACATAGGTATACCTGTACCATAGTGGTTTGCTGCACCCATCAACCCATCATCTAGGTTTTAAGCCCCGCATGCATTGGCTATGTCTCCTAATGCTCTCCTTCCCCTCTCTCCCCACATCCTGACTGGCCCTGCTGTGTATTGTTCCCCTCCCTGTGTCCATGTGTTCTCATTGAACAATGAGAACACTGTCACTTATGAGTGAGAACATGTGGTGTTTGGTTTTCTGTTCCGATGTTAGTTTCCTGAGGATGATCGCTTCCAGCTTCATCCATGTCCCTGCAAAGGACATGATCTCATTTCTTTTTATGGTTGCATAGTATTCCATGGAGTATATGTACCAAATTTTCTTTATCCAGTCTATCATTGATGGACATTTGGGTTGCTTCCAAGTCTTTGCTATTGTAAATAGCACTGCAATAAAGATATGTGGCATGTGTCTTTATGGTAGAATGATTTATATTCCTTTGGGTATATACCCAGTAATGAGATTGCTGGGTCAAATTGTATTTCTGGTTCTAGATCTTTGAGAAATAACCACACTGTCTTCCACTAATTTACATTCTCACAAACAATGTAAAAGCCTTCCTATTTCTCCATAGCTTTACCAGTATCTGTTGTTTCTTGACTTTTTAATAATCACCATACTGACTGGCATGAGATAGTATCTCCATACGATTTTGATTTGCATTTACCTAATGATCAGTGATTTTGAGCTTTTTTATGTTTGTTGGCTGCATAAATGCCTTCCTTTGAGAAGTATCTGTTCATATCCTTTGCCCACTTTTTGATGGCATTGTTTGTTTTTTCTTGTAAATTTGTTTAAGTTCCTTGTAGGTTCTGGATATTAGACCTTTGTCAGATGGGTAGATTGCAAAAATTTTTTTCCCATTCTATATGTTGTCTGTTCTCTGATCATATTTTTTTTTTTTTTTTTTTTTTTTTTTTTTTTGCTGTGCAGAAGCTCTTTAATTTAATTAGATCTCATTTGTCAATTTTGGTTCTGTTGCAATTGCTTTTGGCATTTTCGTCATGAAGTATTTGCCAAGGCCTATGTCCTGAATGGTTCTGCCTAGGTTTTATTCTAGGGTTTTTCTGGTTTTGGGTTTTATATTTAAGTGTTTAATCCATCTTGAGTCAATTTTTGTGTAAGGTGTAAGGAAGGGGTCCAGTTTCTGTTTTCTACATATGGCTAGCCAGTTTTCCCAGCACCAATTATTAAATAGGGAATCCTTTCCCCATTGCTTGTTTTTGTCAGGTTTGCCGAAGATCAGATGGTTGCAGATGTGTGGTGTTATTTCTGAGGTCTCTGTTGTGTTCCATTGATCTATGTGTCTGTTTTGGTAGTAGTACCTTGCTGTTTTGCTTACTGTGGCCTTGTAATATAGTTTGAAGTCAGGTAGTGTGGTGCTTCCAGCTTTGTTCTTTTTGCTTAGCATTTTCTTGGCTATACAGGCTATTTTTTGGTTCCATATGAAATTTGAAGTAGTTTTTTCTAGTTCTATGAAGAATGTCAATGGTAGTTTGATGGGAATAGCATTGAATCTACAAATTACTTTGGACAGTATTGCCATTTTCATGATGTCAATTCTTCCTATCCATGAGGATAGAATGTTTTCCATTTGTTTGTATCCTCTTTTATTTCCTTGAGCAGTGGTTTGTAGTTCTCCTTGAAGATGTCCTTCACATCCCTCGTCAGCTGTATTCCTATGTATTTTACTCTCTTTGTAGCAATTGTGAATGGAAGTCCATTCGTGATTTGACTCTCTGCTTGTCTTATTGTTGCTGTATAGAAATGCTGGTGATTTAAAAAATGCAAAAGTTTTAATGTGTGATTTAGCAATAGTTTTCTGTTATTGGTTGCAATTTGGGTGTCATATCTAAAATATTTTGCCTAACTCTAGGTTATGAAGATTTACCCTCTTTTTTTCCTAAGAGTCTGAGCTCTCATGTTTAGTTATATGATCCATTTAATTTAATTTGTGTGTAATGCATTAGGTAAGGCTCTAAAATTTTTTTTGTTTGCATGCATATAGATATCCAATTGTCTCAGTATAATTTGTTGAAAAGACTATCCTTTCTTCATTGAATTGCCTTGGTATATTTGTTGAAAGTCAATTGACCATAAAAGTAAGTGTTTATTCCTGAACACTAAATTCTATTCCATTGGCGTAGATGTTCATTCTCATGTCAGTACTACACTCTTTTGATTATTTTAACTTTTTAGTAAGTATTGAAATCAGGAACAGACTTAAAGTCCTCCAAATTTATTCTTTTTTTGGTTCTTTAAAAAAAAAAAAAAAAAGCTTCTATTCCTCTCCTGGTATTTCCTATTTGTTTATCATGATTGTATTTTTCTTTATGTTCTTGAGCATAATTATATTAGCTGCTTTAAAACTCTTGTCTGCTAATTCCAGCATCCCCATGTTGGTCTACATGATTTCCTTTTCTCTTGTGTATAAGTCCCATTTTCTGTTTCTTTGTATGTTAGCTAATTTTGAACTATAGTCTAGACTTTGTGCATGCTATATTGTAGAGACTCCGGATCCTGTTATTATTGTTCAGTTTCAAAGATCATCTTGCAATAAGTGGAGAAATAATGATGAAATTAGATGATCACTTCTTAAAATTCCTAATAAGTAATTGATTTAGGTACCAATCACCAATGGATGATATATCAATTGAAACTGGATAGTTGTTTGTGTATAGCTATTTAAAAACATACAATAGATTGTTGCTAATTATAATCACTCTATAGCTCTATAGAGGACTACAACTTATTCCTTCTATCTGGCTGTGCTTTACCTCCATTAACCAAACTTTGGCTATCTTCTCCTCCTAAAATAAAGTTTTAAAGCAAAATAATCAATAACATGAAATTTGCATAGAGAAGATTACATGATGTTAGAGTTTTTAAAAATGTTACCAAGTGTGATAATGTTCATTTTTTATAGAGAAAGGTGCTTTTTTTAAGGAGATGCAGACTGAAGAATGTAGAAGTGAAATGTCCTAATTCCTATAACCCACTTTCAAGTTTTAGGTTCAGGAAAACCGAGATTAGACATCTACATAAATAAATCATATGTGATCATGAGAATGCATGCTGAATCTAGGTGATGAGTACATACGTGCTTATCGTATTATTTCAATTTTACTATATGTTTGAAAATTTTCATAATAAAATATCAACAAAAAAATCTCTTTCAGCATTTTCCCATCCAATAGCTATTGGGTTTCTGGGTAAGAACTGATCCCAACACACTTTTGCTATTCTGTCTCCTACCAGGGCTTTGTCACTTATTTTCCCCTGGAAAGAATGCAAGACAATTTCTAGGCCAGTATCTGCCTCTATCACTCATACCTGAGAAGTAATTCTTTCTTTATTCAGGTATAACATTGGACAAAAGAAAAAAAACTGAGACCAGAGGAAAGACGTTTCTGTTGTCTCTGAGGCCTTCCATAAGAGCGAATGATGAACTGACCTTATTTCTCAGATCTGGATGTAAACATGCCATCTTTCTGCCTGCTGCATCTGTGACCTCACCATGCCCAGCATAAGCTTATGCTGACCCCAGAATGTGGCAGTATTATTCCAACTCAGTGGTTTGAGGAGAGCTTTCTTTGAGGGTATTCTATCAATGATTCCATCTTTCCACTGCCCAGGAAGGCCCCCACCTCTTCATTCCTGAAATAAAAGCCATTGAATAGTTCAATCAGCTTCATTAGTTGGCTAGTGTCAAGGGCCATTACAGTCTCTGCTGTGATTTGATGATATCTCTTCACTTTGTTATTTTTCAGCTCCTAATTGCACCCTATACTTTTGACATCTCTATTGGACTGATGTTAATGTCAAGTTGTTCTGATTTATGTGCTTCATTGAAATCTGGTACTGAGGCAGCTGATACATGAATTGGTTGAGGACTTTTTGAAGTGCTCTAGCTACAAGCCTTTCTTTTTGACTTCTGTAGCACCTAGAAGTAGTTTTATTTTTGAGAAAAGAATAAATGCATATGAGTTTGAAATTGCACATGATGTTAAAAGTGCATCAACTTATGTTCAAATTAGAAAGGGAAGATATTAATAATACTTAATATTATGCAATTTTTTGGAAAAATTAAAATAACTTAAAAAAAGCTTTATAAAAGCAATACATGCTCATGGCCAGAAAACACACACATACACGTTCCCTGAATCCAAAATACAGAAGATCAAAGAAGAAAATAAAAATTAACCACAAACACCTTCACATTCCTTAGATTTTTGCTGTACAATTTGAGAGTTTTTCTTTGTGTAAAAATATCCACTTATTCATTTTTTATTAAAAAATGCAATGAGACAATGGACATTTGATTCAAACCTGTGTTCTATATACTGTATGCCGCAGACTTGTTTTCATGCCAGTAAATACAGATATTTATAATTTTTACGGTTTTG
Source organism: Macaca nemestrina (assembly GCF_043159975.1). Lineage (NCBI taxonomy): Eukaryota > Metazoa > Chordata > Mammalia > Primates > Cercopithecidae > Macaca > Macaca nemestrina. The sequence continues at coordinate 75,057,081 of NC_092129.1, forward strand.
TTACATTTCATTCATCAGTAATTAAACAATTTCATTTGTATGAACATTTATATCATTTGAAAACTTTTCCTTATCGTGTGTATGAAACTATCTTGATCCCCACCTAAACCAACCACACAGTCAGTCATTTTTCTAGTCCTGCTTTGTGAGAGTCCAGCCCATTTCCTACCAAAATGATTTCTATGACAAATCCTTCAACACGTAAATTTGGGAAACACTAATAACAAAGTCAAGCAGTCTTAATTACTCATGGGATTCTTGGGGTTCTTAATACTATACTAATCTCTGTGAGTCAACAAGAGGGAGATACGGCAATCATCATTTCCCAAATCCATTTCCTCACAGAGCATGTCAAGGACTTAATGTTCCATGGAAAACAATTTTAGAAATAGTATTCTGATGCCATGTCATCCTTGTTTATATTCCTTTCTATTTGGGTGTCCCGATGCCAACTCAAGTTCAAACTTTTCTTTTATAATAGATTTATCACTTTTTAAATTACTAAATAATGAAAAAAGTTCACTTCAATTAAAGATGCATTTATTGGGTATCTACTTTGTGCCATGTATTGTGTAAAGTAGTGGAGATAAAAAGCATTCATAAGAAACTAAATTTATATAATAGAGGAGCTCCTAGTGGAGCCTAATGATTCCTTAAGAACTTTAGTAGGTTTGGATTTGTGTCCCCATCCGTGTCTCATGTTGAAATGTAATCTCCAGTGCTGCTGAAGGGGCCTGGTGGGAGATGATTGGATCATGAGGGTGGTTGAGCACCATCCCCCTAGTGCTATTCTTGTGATAGAGTTCTCATGAGATCTGGTTGTTTAAAAGTGTGTAGTACCTTCCCACTCTCTCTCTTTCTCTGCTCCCAGCCATGTGAAGTGCCAACTCCCCTTTCACCTTCCACGATGATTCTAAGTATCCTGAGGCCTCCCCAGAAGCCTAGCAGATACCAGAATAATGTTTCCTGTACAGCCTGCAGAACCATAGGTGAATTAAACCTCTTTTCTTTCTAAATTACCCAGTCCCAGGTATTTCTTTTTTGCAATGCAAGAACAAACTAATACAGTGGACATTTAGTGTTTTGATGTCCCAGGTCTGGCCAATCAGACAGTCATAGTGTCTTGCACACAGAGACTCAAAGTCAATCAGATGTAACTGGGGCTGTTGTTGTCACTGCCGATAAAGAGGTACACACTTTTTCCTCTGTATTTGAACCTGGGAGAAACTGGCTAAGGGGTTGCTGACAGTGATTGTGTCCCAACCCAAAGACTGAGAGTCAAGTCAAATGGACAAGCGCTGAACCAAAAGATGGAGGGTGAGCCCTGATGAGTTCAATCCAACTGGTTTTGATTCATGTGGAATTCAGTTACATGAGCCAATTTTGGTTGGGTTTTCTGTGACTTGCATCCAAGACAGTCCTCACTAATATAATACTATTTCTTTGCTTGCTGAAAATCATTCAAAATGTGTTAGGAAATTTTGTTGGCTGAGGATGAATATAATTAGGTATAAAGTCAAGTCCTTTTTGATGATTTAGAAAAATGTAGTGTGAATCCTAAAAGTTTTTTTTTAACTCAATCTTTGATCTCAGCTTGTTTTCTTACAACTGACCTATTTTTTCCTAAAAGTGGAAGCACAATGAATTATGATGAAAGGTTTTGTTTAGGTTTGATTTTAGTTGACAGAAGCTTTACTGTGTATAACCATCTCAGTAAATGACCAAATAACCTAGATAAGTTTAAGTAATATTTACTCATTTCTCCTAAATTGAGAAAGTATTGTTACATGATCCCACATGAGCCAGGTTTCACCAAAGCCTGCAGGTGTCCACTTCCAAAAGGGTTTACACAAGAGAAGCCTCTGATTCTGAGGTCCCCACATATTCTACATTAAACTAGAGCCCCTCAATAACCCTAACTTACTAGATTTTTATTAACCATTTATTCTATGCATCCCATTTTGAGGGTCCTTCTGAATGAGAACCCACTTCCCCCTGTCAACTCTGCCAAATTTCCATCTGAGTAGTTGACTGTATTTTTAATCTCATTTGTGGTGTGAGGTTTTCCGCCTCCCTGCTGAAGGCTGAAACCCTCAGGCTTTATCTCCCAAGTTCTAAATCAGTACCTCTAGCGCCAACGTACCATTTGTCCATTGAAGCCCGAGTGGTCTTTTGCAGGCAGATTGGTGTAGAAAGTTTTCAACAATAAATAATGATAAGTTGTGCTATTTGTCATCTCAAGTGAAACTGCCCTGCAAGTTTTAATTGTATTATTCAAATAACTGGAATAAATACATAATTACATGATCTAACTCTATAATACTAGCTGGATAGGTCACATCTTTCTAGATACGACAAACAGGTGGGACTGCACTTCCTGGTGACTAGCAATGACTTCCCCTGGAATGTGCCAGGAGAGGGTCTCAATGCCAAGTGTATTTTTCTGAGACAGGGTCTCACTCTGTCACCCAGGCTGGAGTCCTGTGGTGTGATCATGGCTCACTGTAGCCTTAACCTCCCGGGCTCAGATGATCCTCCTACCTCCACCTCCCCAGTAGCTGGGACTACAGGCGCTCGCCACCATGTCTGGCTAATTTTTTTGTAGAGACAGGGTTTTTCTATGTTGTCTAGGCTGGTCTTGAACTCCTGGCCTCAAGCAATCTGCCCACCTCAGCCTCTCAAAGTGCTGGGATTACAGACATGAGCCACCATACCCAGAGCAAAGTGTATTTTTCTTTATACTTAGTGGGCTATTCCTCGAAGGCAGAATTTCCCAAGGTACACTGTATGTGATATTAGCTTTTGGTCTGGTCAAGAGTGAAAAGGAATAATAATACCTAGAAAATAGGGACAAAGTATAACCTGTAATAAAAGAATGACGGCAGAGCAAATGGAATAAAGAAATACAAAAGGAGGTACTCAGGAGCCACTTAAGAAATTTTAACAATAACTTTTCTTCCTTTGAGAAATTTGACAATACACAAATTTAGCCTTGGCTTTATTATTCCTTGCAAGTTGTATTTTTAGGACAGTGTTAGACGCAGTGTAACTTCAAAAGCAGAGATCAGAGAAACACAATTCTTATCAAGATTAATCAGCTAACTTTTCCAACAATGTTGTCCCTGCTTCCATTTTATAAACATAAAACGTTTGACCTTGTATAAGCAGTCTGAAATTCTTTTAAAAATTGAGTATAAATAAATTTCATAAATGTGACACTAGTCTATTTTGTTTTAAAAAACAAATATTAAAGAAATATTACACATTACAACGTCACCAATTAACACTTTAATTTACTCATCTGCAATTTCCAAGACATTATTTATTGAAAATTAATAGGCTGACAAAAAGCAGAACCAATGCACAGCAGGCACAACCAGTGACAAATCTGAATGAATACTATCAATCCAATTAATACCTGGGAAACTAAAATTAAATTAGTAAAATGCCTACTTGAGCTGGTTTATATAAGTTGGATAAGGTTATTTGGAATTCATCAGTATCTGTTTTTCTTACAAATCATGAGCTTATTTTTAGTGTCTGTCCTTAGGCCACTGAAGAGATGGAAGTGGCCGTGTGAATTGCAAAGCATGCATTGAATGTATGCATGGGCAAGCGATTAGGAGAAACTGTCTCATTTTAGAAGGAAAGCACGTGAAGTGCTTGTCATACTTCATGAGACATTGTACCTAGAATGGTAGAAGATGCTGGTATTAGAATTTGACTGGAATAATTTCAAGTCATATGCTTGATTGGCTCTAATTCGATGAGTCTGATCTATCATTTAGTTTCCTTGGACTTGAGATAAATGACTTACGGTGTATCGGAAGGTTTTGGTCATGGTTGTGCTTCCAAACGTAAATAACACTGCATGGAAGCTTTTCTTGAAGTCTGATTTTATACCACTTCATTCCTAAGCATTAACTAGATCTCTCTTACCCTTATGCTTAAGGCCTCCTTCTTCTGGGTCATGGATGATAAGACATATCACAATGGGAGGCCTGCTAGCTTCTGATCAGTTACTAAGAAAATTGATGTGTTTTAGTAGAAGGAGCATGGATTTCTTTCTCTTTGACTTAATTCAGACTGGGCACCTCTCAGTCCTCTTTCTGACAAGGCTCTAATCTTGGGCTCTGCCCTTGACCCAGTTATTCCAGTTTTAGCAAGAATCCTGCTGAGTCAGCTTAGCAAAAATCCCCATCCTCGGTCTGACCACCCTTGATACCGAATCACCCTGGCCTGCCTTCAGCAAAAATCCTGTGAGGTCACTTGAGCAATCGCCCTTCCTCTTAGTAATTTTCCATCCTCTGATACCCTACCCTGCTCCTTGGCCATAAATCCCTAGTTTTCCTTATTGTTTTTGGACCTGAGCCCAGCATTTCTCTCTTACTCTAATAGAAAGCCCCATTGTGGTAGTCCTTCTTGGATAAAGTCTTCCTTACCATCTTTAATAAGTGTCACCAATAATTTTTCCTTTAACAAAAACAAGGCATATTTCCATGGAGAGGCTGCCAGCTTCTGATTAGTTACTGAGAAAATCAGCGTGTTTTAGTAAAAGAACATAAAGTTTGTGATTGTAAGAACTGAACGTACAAACTTTTCAATTAGGCAAGTCACTTAACTAGAGCTTCGGGTTTCTTGTGCGTAGATTTGGGCTAATGGTAACATTCTTCCAGGTTTTGTAAGGATTAAAGTAAGTCATGCATGTAAAATTTCTTTGTAAACTGGGAAGTAAGTCATACATTTTTGTTACTGTTAGTTAAAGCACTTTAACTTGTTTATCACTCATAGACATTTACATGTCACATACTTCAAGATAAAATAAGTTGCTTAAGGTCGACTAATGCAATACCCAAATTAAATTTAGACGTAACCCTCAATATTTCAAATACTTGAATACATTATTGAATTATATGTTATAGAAGCAAGAAAAAGAATCAACATATTGGTGAAATGTGAGATGCAGGTTTAGAGTTTGTTTCTCTTTTTTTTTCTTTTTTTTTTGAGATGGAGTCCACTCTGTCGTCTGGGCTGGAGTACAGTGGTGCGATCTTGGTTCACTGCAACCTCTGCCTCCTGGGTTCAAGAAATTCTCCTGTATCAGCCTCCTGAGTAGCTGGGATTACAGGCACACACCATGATGCTCAGTTAATTTTTGTATTTTTAGTAGAGACGGGGTTTCACCATATTGGTCAGGCTGGTCTTTAACTCCTGACCTCAGGTGATCCACTCACTTCAGCCTCTCAAAGTGCTGGGATTACAGGCATGAGCCACCGCGCCCGGCCTAGAGTTTGTTCTTACATCTTAACAAAATAGTTGCTAAATCCAGGAAGGCCTGAGGAGAGGAGTTATCTCACTGTGAGCACCTTTTTTGGAAAAGGCACAAAATGCTCAGAATTTATATAGTTTTATAAAAGCTTAATGATTTAAAACTTTGCCATAGTTGATAAACAGCCATATTTAGAGACTACTCCTCTGGCATTAAACCTATTTCCTTTTTCCTACCCCCTGCAAAAGAAGATATTTAGTGGTTTTTAAGAGGTTTCCCTGGTTGAAATCTTCCATACAATACTTGCTTAATGAGCTGATTAACAACTGTTACTGAGAATTAATGAATCAAATCACAGTGGTAATCACGATATTGCAAATCACTGTGTTATATTAGGTCATGATGGAGCCATACATTTTACAGTGATGACTGTTTCATACAATGAAGGCATCTGAACAGATTGTATCTCAGGTCTCATCGAAAGAACTTGACAATATTTGGGATATAGGAAAGCTTTTTGGAATTCCCTAAGCAGGAGGCAACAAAAGATTCTATTAGTCGAATATTATTCCATTATGCCTATAGAGCATTTTGATTTAAATAATTATTCAGAGTGCTTTCGAAATCTATGTGAGTTTTATGTATTTGTCATAATCCAAACGTATAGAAATCTTGCCATCTAATTAGACATCTGCTTTAACATGATTTGCAGCAGAATGGCAAATAAAACATAAATGGCTACTGCAAGGGGATTTCAGTTTTCAGAATTGGCTGTACTGCCAGATAGCTCTCAGTTCAGAATATTTTAAAAAATCAATTTTTGCATTTAAGATAGTTCTTGAACTTTTAGTCTTGAGTTTCGAATTCTGTTAGAGAGTGCTCTAATAATGATCAGTTATCTCAATAAAACTGTTATAAAAATGAATTGATGATTATGATTCTGTTATATAAGCAGCAAATAATGTGTTGCCCTATGCTAATATTGAAATTATAGGTATAACTATATTTCATATAGTATACGTATAGGTATAACTATATAATTGATCTGGTGTAGTAGATTTTTAAATTATATAGTTAAAAAAAATTACTCATTAGCCTTACTAAGTTACAACATTTTTCTTTTGCTATATAACTTCATGGTTCAAGCATTTAAGAAGGTAATTCAAAATGATTTATTGGTTTCATGTGGGAAAAATGGCTGATTGAATTAAAATATTTTTCCTTAATTAATGTATGCAAACCAGGTATGCAAATTCAGAGTATTTTAAGCAAATTTAACATTTATAATTTATTCTAATAAACAAATACTGTTATATAATAAAAACTGCACAGAACGCTGGATCTCAACTTGAATTTACTGGGAAAGACCCAAGTACAAAAAAGTTTTCCAATTGAAGGTCAATTCATTTTAGTGTCTAAAATTCTTATCTGCACAGATTTTTAAACAACTATACTTTTTATATAGATACAGACATTACAGGAATGTGTTCAGTATTATTTGATTAATTTATTGTGAATATGTGTCAGTTTTTCTCCATCTTTACTCAACACAAATTAACTTAGCCACTCACTGCCTTCTAAACAGACTATGCATATCTTTTCCAGGGAGCAGAGTGTAGAAGATGGGTAGAGATTATGGAGCCACATTACTTGAATTCAAATGCCAGTTCTACCATTTACTTCCTGTGTGACCCAGGGCACGTTACTGAATTTCTCTATGCCTCAGTTTCTTCACCTACAAAGAATTAGACTTTTTCTCAATGAGATTTACGTAGAGACAATGAGCCAATATAGATTTGCTGTTTGAAAATACTCAATGTTAAATAAGTGTTCAATAAAAGCTAGTTGTAACAAAAGGAATGCGAAGCTAGTATGTGGCAATATTATGCCTATCACATTGTTTCTAATTCTTACAAGAATGCTGTAAAGTAGGAAGTATCCCATTTGACAGATGTAGAAACTGAGTTTCAGAAAGAGTAATAATTTGTTCATAGTCACTCACTGTCACAGGTTCTAGAAGTCAGAGCAGGGATTCAAAGCAAGGTGAGTTCAAAGCTTCTTCACTTTCCTCCAGTGGTTTTGAACTCTGGCTGCGTATTAGAATCATCTGGAGAGATTTTAAAAGCAACTGATGCAAACTTATGGTTTCAGTTCCAACATGGAAAGAGCTTGGATAATACCACTCCAATCTTAACAACAAGAAAAATCTGAATAAACCAAAAGTCAATGACTTTCTTGAGATTACAGGGCAAACCACCACCCTGAAATCTGGAGAGAGAGGCCAAATCCAGTGAGTTGCAGCTAAGATCCACTTACCTAAAGCAGAAGCACTTGGAGCCCGTAAATGGCAGGAATGCTGCTCTGATTTGAATGTGTCCCACAGAGTTTTTGTGTTGAAAACTCACTACCCAATGCCACAGTGTTAAGAGGCAGGACCTTTAAAAGGTGATTAAATCGTGAGGGCTCTGCCCTCAAGAATGAATTAATGTCAATGTCTTGGGAATGGGTTCACTATCATGACAGTGGGCTTATTATAAAAGTGAGTTCAGCCCTCTCTTGTCTTTCTCTCTGTCTTACACACCCTCTTGCCCATATGCCTTCCACTGTGAATAATGCAACAAGAAGGCTCCCATGAGATGTGGACCCCCTTGACCTTGAACTTCTCAGCCTCCAGAACTGTAAGAAATACATCTGTTTCTTGTAAGTTACCCAGACTTAGGTATTCTATTATAGTAGCACAAATGGACTGAGACAAATGCTTCAATAGTGATTTTGATGGATTGCTGGTGTGAGAGTGAGACGCTCCTGGGGCTGCAGTTTTGGGTGGGAGACCTTCACAAATTCTTCACAAGTTTCACCAGGTGAAGAGCAGAGAAAGATTTCCTCCTTGTTCTTGCAAAGGAAGGGAAGGGTAATCATTCTGAAATGCAACTGGGGCATTCTCTGTAACAAAAACGTACTGGAGGAGGGTTTTATCAGAGCCTTATACTACTTGGAAGAAGAGCATTTCTTCCACTCCAGCCCCATTTAGCCTTCCTATCTTATCTCAAAGGGATGGAGGGTGTGGAGAACATTGTGAAGGCCACAGCCCAGAGAAACAGGGTCACTAAAAGATTGAGACTTCGTCAGAAGATTATAGAGCACCTCCCTTTCCTCGCCACATCAATAGAACGGTACTATAATCACAGTGGATTATGGCTGAAACCGGTAAAATGTGCAGATTCTCTCTGAAGAGGAATACTTAGGTTAGCCCAAAGTCAACAGGTTAGACAAAAGCAAGGACACTAATTTGAAGCCACGGCACCTATAACTACAGCAAACAACACAGCCTTAGCTCCTAGCCAGTTAACATAAAATCTCACACTAAAGGCCTATTTACCCCCATTTCTATTACTCAACAAATTGTTTATGGTTTTCAACAGAAATTACAAGGAAGCTAAAAAGCTGAAGAGATAAGGCAAATATCAGAACTAAACTCAGATATTACACAGATATTTGAAGTATCAGACAGGGAATTAAAAATAACTGTAATTAATATGAGCTCTAATGGAAAAAGGAAACAGCATGCAAGAACAGACGGATAATACAAGCAGAGAAATGGAAACTCTAAGAAAGAATCAGAATGAAATCAGAATGATTCTTTCTGTTAGTTTTTCTGGAAAAGAAACTAACAGAAATAAAGAATGTACATAATGGTGCATTTTAATGAATACACAGTGGACAGCCCAGTGAAAGAATCAGTGAGCTTGATGACAAGGTGTAAGGTACTTGGAAATGCTTTGGTAAAGGAATAGGCTGAGGTGGATATCCAGGCCTGCATGACTCAACAAGTTTAGAGCGCAGGTGTGTAACTTTACCTGTTGTCACAGCTACGTAGCCATAACATGGGAAGGTCATCCCTTGGCCTTGAGTCACTGTTGTCTGTAAAAGGTTTAACTGTCCTGCTGATGCTGTGCATGGGGCTTGGCTTGGCTTGGCTCAACATGCCTTGACATGGCAGGCATGTTGGTGCCCAGAGAAAGAGAGCCAAAGCTGTCCACTTTGCAGATGGACAAGAGGGAAGTAGGACACAGCCCAGTTTGCTCATGCCCAGAGAGAGGAACAGCTAAGCTGCTGGCCCTGGAGGCAGAGGAGAGTCAGCCATGCAGCTATAGGTATGGGGATGGCAGGAGCCACAGAGCCAGAGCAAATAGCTGAGATAAAGGTAGACAGTGTAAGAAAAGCTGCTCATGAGAAAGCTAATTTGAGAAAGCTGTGTAAGAGAGCTGCTGCTGAATAAAACCATATTCACCTGCCTGTGGTCTCCCAAGTGTTCTTTCTGCCCATCCACACACTCCCCTCAGACTTCAGCATGGGCTGGATCCAGACCCCAGGGTCTGACACAGGCTAATATCGATTTCCAAAAATGAAATTTAAAGAGAAGAAAAGAGTAAAAAATCAGAACAGGCATCCAAGAACTGCAAGACAATTTCAAAAGGTATATCAGATGCATAATTGGAATCTAGAAGGAAAACAAAGAGAAAGCAGGGAAAAATATTTTAAACAATAATGGTCAAGAATTTTGCAAAATTAATGACAGACACCAAACCACAGATTCGGGAAGTTAAAAGAACACAAAGCAGGATAAATAGCCTCCCCTAAAAAGCAAACAACCAATCAACCCCCACCAAACCTACATCTATATTCAATCTGCAAAAAAAAAAAAAACAGCAAAGAGAATTTTGCCAGAAAGAAAAAATATCTTACCTATAGTGGAACAAAAATATGAATTACAGCAGACTTCTAGTCAGAAACTGTCAAAGAATGAAGAAAGTGGAGTAAAATAATCAAACTGTTGAGAGAAACAAAACATCAATTTAGAAGTCTATATCCAATGAAAATATTCTTCAAAAATGGCAGAGAAAAAAAGACTTCGCTAGACAAATGAAAACTGAGAGAATGTATTGCCAGCAGAACTGCTTAGCAGAAATGTTAAAAGAAATTAGTTATTCAGGAAGAACTATAAAGAAAGGAAGAGTGTTGGAGAAGGAATACATGAAGGTAAAATAATTTTTAAAATTTTTCTTATTCTTAATTGATTTAAAAGATAACTGTTTAAAGTAATTATAGTTAACAATGTATTGGATGACTGTAACATAGGTATAAGGGAAATGAATGAACAAAGTATCACAAAAGATGGGAGGGAGGAATTGGGAATGCTATTATAAGGTCCCTGCTTTGCACAGAATGTGGTATAGTGTTGTTTGGAAGTCAACTTGGATTAGTTAAAAAATACATATTATAAACTCTAGGGCAACTATTCAATAAAATTTTCAAAACTGTAATTGATATGCTACAGAGGAGATAAAATGGAATCATAAAATGCCTGATGAAAATTAGAGAAAGTCAACAAAAAGAGGAAAAAAGAATAAATGAACAGAAAAATTATAAACATGATAGATATTAATTTATCCATATCAACAATTATTTGAAATGTGAATAGTTTAACATACCAACACAAAGAGAGACATTGTTTGATTATATAAAAAGAATAAAAAGACCCCACTTTATTTTGCCTACAAGAAACACGTTTCTCAGGCTTTATTTTCTTTGGGTGAGCTGTCACGGTTTTGAGAGTACTGGTCAGCTATTTTGTAGAATGTTCGTCAATTTGGATTTGTCTGATGCTGTTCTCATGATTAGACTGGGGTATGGGTTTAGAAGACCAAAGAGGTAGTGCTATCAGAGTGAATTGAGGGCACGTTCTAGCAACATGACTTAGTGCTGTTGATGCCAACTTGAATTTCCTGCCTGGTTGTGGTGATTTCAACAAGCAGCCAGGGTGCTGCCTTGTGGATCTTACTTCCCCAAATGATTTTGATTGTCTCAAAATCACTAGATTTTTGCCTACAGCCTCCATGGGCCTATGGGCCTGTGGGCCTGTGGACTGGAATTTTAGCTCCACCCTTCCCAGACTCTCTCCTCTGGCTGTCATTAACAGGGTTACGTAGGCTGAGACCCAGAATATATCACATGTAGCTAGAAAGACATCTGTTTCTGTGTCAGCATATATTTTTTCATTGTACACCTGTCATATTATAGTTCTACTACCTTATTTTTTGATATGCTGACTTAAGGACTTAACCAGTATTTTTTGCCTTGTTTCTAAAAGAACATTTTGTCCAAGTTCCAACACATTTCCAAGTTAACTTTTGAAATAGCCCCATTGTAAACTAGAAACTCTCTGTACTCACCAACCCCAAACTATACAAAGAACAGGAGGCAAATATATGACCCAATATTCAACATGAGAAAATATTCCATTGGTGAGTTGTGTGCCTCTGTGAGGTGGCCACCTACCTGATTGAGCCCCGTGACTGGGAAATGAGGAGGAAACAGAGTCCTTCAAGGACACTTTGCGGCAGTCTCAGAAGTACGGCGTAACTGTCATTAACTGGGAGGCAACCCAAGCGGATGGGCCGTGCTGGTGCCCAGCAATCACCCATAGGGTGGCTGGGTACCCACAACAGCATCACGCTGATCATGCAGCAAGAATGAAGAGCCACAAGTGACTGGGAGTGGCAACAGCCCTTAACCAACCAACTGACAATACCCAATTCAGTATGAGAGGTGGCAGGTCACAGGCAATCTTCAGAAACCATTCCTTATCTGGGAAGAAATAACATCAGCCACTCACTGGCTTCTCTGTGTAAAAGAGGACTTTATGCACTATGATTTTTTTTAAAAAAGGATAATTTAGGATCCACTGCCCCTTTCGTAGCTATGCAAGTTATAAATTACAGTGTTAGAAAACGCAGCCATTTTCATTCCCAGTGGGTCTTGTTCTTTGTGTGTACATTTATCCAATTGTCTGATTCACTTGAGTTTGTAACTATAGGGTCTTGCTCTGGGTTTTAAAAATGAATAGTTCTAAAAGGTCCAAGCAACAATCAATTCTTTAAAACCCAGATTTGCCCTGCTTGGAGTAATATAAGGATAGCCGCATGATTATCCAAAACAGCACTGATCTAGAGGCAAAAGACCTCGGTGACTCCCTATAGCAACGGGATTCTGATTTTTCTTTTTGCTTTAGTGGTGCCCAGTCAGTCAGGGAATACCTGTTCCAGGTGCTATTGATCTCCTGGGCCTTGTTCAAAAGTAAGATGATGAGGGTCTATTTTGGATGATAGGTAGATAAGGGTTATAAATTCACCTTGAGAAACAATAAAAATAGCTCGTCTGAACCTTTATTTATCTATCTCTGACAATTAGAGAAAGTTAACCTACTTTATATGACACAATCTTTTTTCCTGCTCAGGCATTAGGATGACTGATAAACCTCAAAAAATCACCAATCTTTTTTTATTATTATTAAATCTGCCTCCGTCTGTACTAAAAATCATCACTGCAAACTTCTGAGAGAAGAGGCCGTATAAGCTTTGCAACTAAGGCCCAACTTGATATTTACAATAAAGCCTCCTGCACCATCCAAATTCCTAAACAGCTGCCACATCATCCTACTTTCCATTGGTGAATTACAAGCTAATAACACAAATTCAATCTAACATTTACAGACTGCATATAAAGAATGCCTACAAATCTGGGCTGCAATAAAATAAGAATCTTAGTAAACGCTATGAATTTGGTCATCACTTGGCCTCTCAAAACAGCCAGCTAGTTGGGTTATTTGCTGGCTTGTGGCTGCACATGTTTATTGAACATCCGTTGTGTGCCAAGCACTTGCCAGAGTCTTGGCATTGTCTTAGGACATGGTCTCTCCCCTCTTACAGGTGATTTATGGCTGATGAGAGAGAATCCTGCAGGCAATTGGGGTGCTGTCTGACATATGCTTTGAAAAAGTAAGATCAGGATATTCTAGAAGCACAAGGAAAGAGCACCACTCACTATGTGTTGGTCAAGGAAAGCCTCTGGAGCCCAATGTGTCATGGGAACTAGAATGAGTTCACCAGACTTCAGGTGCCTGAAACTCAACAGGAAGAATAATTATTCCCTGGGCTTATGCCTCTATAAAAAATCGTAGTGAAAAAACAAACAAGGTACAGATTAGAGGGAGACCTCTCTGCTCTAATTTTCTAAGTTTTTGTGAATCTATAATTATTTCAAAATGAAAAGTTAAAAAACACAAAGTAACATAAAAAGGTAGTTCTTAAGGAATATTCATGAAACAGCCTGTTGTCTAGGCCTGACTTCTCGGCCCTGTGACCTGCAGTCCCATGGCGCCTTGCTTAGAAGGCTTTGGCAGTTGGTTAATGCTCCACTGCCACCATCTTGAAATTCTTGAGACTTTTAACAAGGAACCCCACATATGCATTTTGCACCAGACCCCACAAGTTATGTAGCTGGAACTGCTATTTTCAGTAAGTTTCTTGTGTTTATTTATTTATTTTTAAAAGAAAGGGGTATTTAATTAAGAAGATTTCTTAGCAGGAGGCTTGAGGTGTGGGAGAAGAGATGAAGAAAGAACTCAGAAAAGGGAGACACTAGGTACCTAAAACACACTTTTTTTTTTTTTTTAATCTTCTTCAGTTGTGTCTAGGGCTAACTCTTTTAGTGCAGAAATATTTTAAAAAGAGACTGGGAAAAACTGTATTACTTCTCATAATGATTACCTGTGACTCGTTTTTGTAATACATATTTTACCTTTATGGCTGCACAAAATATTATATGATGACTGGTTTATTAATAAGACAGAAATAACTATATTCTATTGTTCTGATCACAGTCACATGCCTCTTTTGCATATTTTGTGTGTTGTTTCTTCTTAGAGATGGAAGTGATTTTGTATGAAGAGGAGGCACATAAGGAATGGGGAATAATGATGGGAAAAGTGAAGGGATGAGGGAGAAGAAGAAGAGGAAAAGACAGAGACGGTGGGGAGACATAGAAGGAGATGAGGTCATTAGGGCAACTTCTCAGTGAGGGTGACATTCGAGCACAGACCTGAATAAGGAAGCAAATTTTAAGTCCCTGAGAATACAGCAGCAGAGAATCCAGCCTGCCTGGACATGTGAACCTGTGGGTGGATGGTGGGGAACGAGATCAGAGAAGTGTCATAAGAGACCAGAGGGAGTATGGCTTTGTTTAATTTGAGTGTTGAGACATAAGAATGTAGGTATGTATTTCTAAGTTATCAGCTCTAGTAAGATACATGCCTTCTCCCTTGAACTAGCAGGTCTTAAACCCTGGAGCCAGTAAATACTACTTTCTAAGAAAAAAAGTGTTTCTGCAGATGTGAATAAATTAAGGATCTTCAGATGAAGAGATTATCTGGGATTATTTTGGAAGACACTAAAGTCCATCACCAGTGTCCTTGTAAGAGGCAGAGGGAAGTTCTCACTCACAGAAGAGGAGAAGACAACGTGACTCCAGAGGCAGAGCTTGCAGTGATGCAGCCACAAGCTAAGGAATGCTGATGACCCCAGAAGCTGAATGAAAAACAAACAGCTTTTTCCCTAGTGCCTCCTTAGATAGGGCAACCCTACTGACATCTTGATTTCAGTCCAATGATACTGACGTTGGACTTCTGGGCTCCAGAACAGTAAGGGAATACATTTCCGCTGCTTTAAGCCATCAAGTTTGTGGCAATTTATGACAGCAGCATACAAAACCAATGCGTTAGCCCATGGATGATATTTAAGGACGTGTACAAGATAAGTTCACCAAGGGATTAAATGGAGGTGGAGGAGGGAAGGTGTCGGAAGGAGAGCTCTGGGTCTCTGACACTGAGGAATGGGAAGGGAAGAACCGAGCTGTCCACAAATGACTTCTGGGTGTGCAGCACTGTATGTGTAGAGTGGGAAAATGGTAAAATAGAAGAAATTTGCCAAAACAGAGGTGACCACTAAATCCTAACTTTTCTAGGAGTTTGCCGAGTTCTTAGGAAGTACATAGACCTTTCTCATAACTTATGAATGGTAACGTGTAACCAATCTCTTCTGTATGTGCTGTAATCAATATCATATATATGGTAAAGGGCAGGTGATTCTAGCTAACATCTAGGTGACACAAATGTGGTCACTATTGTGTTTGTGTTTGTAACACGTGTGTGTATGTGTAATATATTAAATAAAAAATCATTCATATCAAATTTTTTTAAAAGACAGTATAAGTAAAATGATTGATTAAATTCTGATTCTATGTCAAGAATTAATCAGAGCCTATAGAATATGTTTTAAAGTACTGGGTTTCAGTCACAGCTTACAATGGGAAATAGTATGATGTCATGGATTTGACAGCCTGTGCCTGTCATAGTCTGATTTATGATTGAGCAGGCAGTAATCTCTGACAAATTTAATCTTCACCACAAAAATATGAGTCTTTTGCCTGAGTCAATGGAGACTTCCTTAAAGTTGGATGATGCATTATGTCATTTTCATTAATTTGGGTTAATATTTTCTTTGTGCAAAGCAAAATTAAATGATGAAATATGCAGTCCTTGTATGAAAGAATGTGCTCAGGAGCAAAAATACCATTAATAAAAATGGAATGAGTAGAAAGCTCTTGAAGAAAAGTCAGATTACTTCAACTGAAGTGGGGAGAATAGGGTGATGGGGGTATTGGGCATGTCCATATGAGCAAAACCGAATGTCTTCTTTAAGGTAATCAGTAACTTACGAAGCAGGAGAGCCACACAGATTTATGGTAACAAAATAATAGAATCAAAACAGAGACCCATGGGGGAATAGCCTGCTGGATCTGTGTAGCAATTTCAAGTTATTATTATTATTTTGCTTATTTTTTCCGTCCCCACTTCTCTTCTTCTATTTCTTTCTCCAAGAAGATCCTGTTAGCACAGACAAATGAGGCAAGTCAATAACATCCACCCAAATAGACAGGATATATTGAGCCAATTCAAAGGTGGGTGAACAGCAGCTGTGGTCTTGCCTGTGAAATTAGCTCAGAGGTGGCTTCTGCACAGTGAAGCATCAGAACTCTTTCATTTCTACTTTCCTATAAACATTGAAAAAATGTGGATTTAGATAAAAACCTATTGGCTGAGGTTTTAGCATCTAAGTCTATGTACGTATGTATGCAAGAAAAAGGAAGACAAAAGGAGAGAAAGCAGATATTTTCCAGCCACTAAAAATTTTTTTAAAGCAGACAGCCATGAAGCGGACTGATCTTTTATTGCTTCTGAATTGAGGAAAGCTTCCTCTCTTTAAAGCTTCAGTTATGTTGCAGAGTTGCTGTTGTGTTTTTTTTTAATGATTTTGGAAGAAACTACCATAACTTAGGCAATGAACCCAATAAGGCTGTTGGATGTATAGAACTGTGTACCATAAGCCTTTACAGTTTTATCAGTCTGACATCAGAAATTACTCAATTACAATGTTTTTAGCTTAATTTTCCAAATGCAATTAGAGTGCAAAGCTAACAGGAAATATTGGATCTAACGGGAAGAAAAACAAAACAGGTATATATAAATTATAGACTGATTCACTTGGAATTGTTTCTTTTCAAATTTGGAGAAAAACTTCAGAGTTTTATCTGACATGGAGCCATTTATAATTCTATTGGTGGTGTTCACATTTCAGGAAAGATTTCGTTGCCTAAAAATGATGTTGTCTTATTGGTTGTGGAAAATTATTTTATGACATGGAAGTGTTCATAATAAGGTTGGAGTGGGAAAAGAGATTATAAAAACAGTAGGTATTATGTAATATATGAATCCAGTTTTACTTATGTATACTTCTGTATATATATACATATATATATGACAGAAATAAAAATGTTAGCAGTAGTTACCTATGAATGTTGGAATTACAAATGATTTCTTCTTTTCTGTTTGTTTTTCCAAATGTTTTACTATGTACCTTTTATTTTGCAGTATGAAATCTAAAACACATAAACACAAATTCATTTTAAAAGAAGATAATAACTTCAAGTTCTGGCTATATTTAAATACTGGAATAGGACTTACCTACATTTACAAAATTCTACAAAACTGAACAGCATGTATGAAACAATCATTTTCAGGCAGTCAGGTTGTGATCTTTGAAAAAATGAAAATGCGAAAGATGTGCTCAACATCGACTACAGATTTTCTTCTTGGGGTTCTTTTTAAACCCAGCACAAGAAATTGAACCCAAATCGAGAACAACGGTCTCTCTGGACAGAGGAAGTAGAGCATGATATTGAGGTAGATGAGGTGGCTATTGAAGGCAAGTTCCTAGAGAGAAGGATGTTGTGGAGAAAGGAACCCAAGAAAATGTCATGAAATTTTTTGAGTCTTTGGCCAGATACTAAGTTGAGCATGTTGTGGAATGCTGATGTCTAGTAGGGAACAAGCGTTTGGGGTTATGAACTGAAAAAAAACCATAAAGAGTTTGGATAATGCTGACAGACAAATGCTTCCAAAAGAGTAGCCAGAGTGGAAAATGAGATCAACAAAAAGTTATAACTTAAGAGTAGGACTATGTTAGCCCTACATATGGTATACTAAAGGCCCCAAGTAAATTTCAAGAGAATAAAGCATGCCATAAAAAGACTACATTCTTTAAATGAAAACAATATAATGCAGAACTTTAAATATATAGCACCAACAATATTCCACCTATTCCACATTCTTAAAATTTCTAGTTGTTTACAAAGAAGCAGAAATAAAGAAGTAAAGGAAAATAGGAAATAAACAAATAGGGAGGAAATCCCAAGCAAGAAATAAAACTCATGACAATTGAAATTTTAGCATTTCAAAATACAAAATATGAAATAAAAATTGCACTGGGTGGATTTAACACCAGATTGAATACCAGTGAAGAAAGATTAATGAACTTGAAAACAGGTGTATCAGTCAGTCTAGTGAAAAGACATAAATCAATAGAAGACTATAAAGTGTAAAATAATTCTAAAAGGTCACCTAGGACTGAGGGAAGGTAGAGAAAAAAAAGGACAAATTTGAAAGGCAGAGCTTTCCTGGAAGCTGAGGTTTAGATGTTGTTGGAAAAGGTAGAGGTGCAGCCTGATCTGGATAGCAGATCAGTTTTCTGGGTTTCCTAGGCCAAAACTGGTCCACAGTCACCAAGCAACTGGGAAGCAACCATCTAGAATGCAGGTAACCCACAGCTGGTGAGAAGGTGCTTACAGTAAATCTGGCGTCTTCATCTGGAGAGCTTTGAGAAATACACCTCTAGAGGATAAGTGAGCTGTAGCAGTGAGCTGATGCACAGAGGAAATTGGGATGCTTCTGCGGTTGGATGGCCTTGAGTATGCAGTATCTGCATTGAGAAGTTCACAGAAATAAACTTCTGAAGTCGGGGAAGGATACAGGGGAAGGCACACAGAAGGAGTCAGGTTGTGATGCAGTTGAAAGTTTGGAGCATAGTGGAAAGGCTATGGGAAGGTGATAACCACGCTGAGCTGGGATTGCAAAATTACTGATAGATTGCATGTTTTGGGTACATGGCTAGGGCAGAGCACAACATTTGCACCCCTGACCAATTGTGCAGCAATCAAACCAACAAGAGAAGGCCCTGACATGGTTTGGCTATATCCCCACCCAAATCTCAACTTGATTTGTATCTACCAGAATTCCCATGTGTTGTGGGAGGGACCCAACTGGAGGTAATTGAATCATGGGGGCCAGTCTTTCCCGTGCTATTCTCGTGATCATGAATAAGTCTTACAAAATCTGATGGGTTTATCAGGGGTTTCCCCTTTTGCTTCTTCCTCATATTTTCTTGGTGCCACCATGTAAGAAGAGCCTTTTGCCTCCCGCCATGATTCTGAAACCTCCCCAGCCATGTGGAACTGTAAGTCCAGTTAAACCTCTTTTTCTTCCCAACTCACATATGTCTTTATCAGCAGCATGAAAACGGACTAATACAGCCCCTTACTTCTGAGTGCTCTTTAAGCACCATTTACTGAGAAGCTTAATAATATCCTAAGTGAGAAATGCTTACAAGACTTCCATCCATTTTTACAAAGTGGCTATTAAGAGGTAAATTTAAATCTGGGAAGCAATACATTGATAACTGTAACAACAGGGCAATAGAAATTATGCAAATTGAGGTTTTACAAATTATCAATTATACAAATTTTACAAATTTGAAATGATACAAATTATTCAGAGAGAGAGAAAAAAGCCTTTACATAATAGACTGAAATCCAGTAGCCTGTAGTATATTATAAAGTGGTCTAACTTGTATGAAACTGAAATTCTAAAAGACAAGAAAGTGCAATTGGAGTGGAAAAATTATTTGAAGAATAATGACAAAAGTTTGTCCAAATTCAAAGGAAACCTCAAAACCCCATAATCTAAGAAAGTCAATGAATCTTTAGCAGGAAATACACAAAGAAAATAGCACCGAAGCACATCATAATCAAATTTTTAAAACCAAAGATAAAGAGAAAAACTTAAAGGCAGTCTGAGAAGAAGGCATAATGTGCATATAGGGGAACAGCAATCAGAAAAATGGCCAGTAGTATATAACACACAAGTGAGGCCTGAAGACAATGTGTAAGGCGTAGGAAAAAATAGTCATTGTGAATTCTATATGAAGCAATACTCTTTTTCAAGATCTGAGAATGAAATAAAGATACTTTCAGAGAGACAAAAGTTGAGTGAATGTCACAAGTAGATCTGCACTATGTAAAATGCAAAAAAAAAACTTTAGATGGAAAGAAAATGATACTAAATAGAAGCTGAGAACTATAAGATTAAATTTAAAAAAAGGCAAATATTGTGATAAATATAAAATAATTATTTTCATTTTGATCATATCTTTAAAAGGTGATTGATTGTTAATATAGAAACATAACAATGAATTTAGGATTTTCCACAAACGTAGAAGTAAAACATTAATATATATGACAATAGGAGCATACCAGAGAACAGAGGGGTCAATAAAATTACACAACTGCAAGGTTTTTACACAGGAATAAAGGAACTCTCTTATATACTTTATGAAAGAATATGATATTATTTGAAAATAGAACATGATAAGTTAAAAATATATAATGTAATTCCTAAAGGAACATTACAATAAATTTGAAAAAAAGAAAAAATACGTAACTAAAAAGTCAGTAAGAGATTAAATGAAATAATAAAAATAAATGAATTATCCCAAAGAAGGTAGGAAAGGAGTAACAAAAGAACTAAAGATAGAGGGGATAAGTTGAAAACAAACAGCAAGATGGTAGACTTAAACCTGTCAACAATTACATTATATGTAAATGTAATAAATAAACTGATATAAAGGCACAGACAGCGTGGATTAAAAAATACCAGAATCCAGCTGTATGCTATTTGTAAGAGGAATGGTTTAATACTAAGATGGTTTAAAGTAAATGGATAGAGGCTGGGCGTGGTGGCTCATGCCTATAATCCCAGCACTTTGGGAGGTCGAGGTGGGTGGATCATGAGGTCAGGAGATTGAGACCATCCTGGCTAACACAGTGAAAACCCGTCTCTACTAAAAATACAAAAAATTAGCAGGTGTGGTGGTGGGTGCCTGTAGTCCCAGCTACTTGGGAGGCTGAGGCAGGAGAATGGCGTGAACCTGGGAGGTGGAGCTTGCAGTGAGCTGAGATCGCACCACTGCCCTCCAGCCTGGGCGACAGAGCAAGACTCTGTCTCAAAAAAAAAAAAAAAAAAAAAAAGTAAGTAAATGAATAGAAAAAGAACACCAATAGTAAAAATGTTAAAGTGCCTATGTTAATATCAGATAAATTACACATAAAAAAATGTCATAGACAAACATAAATATTTCATACACGACAGAAATAGATATTTTATGATGCTCAGGAATTTAAAAAACAAGAAATATTCCATAAAGTTCAGTGATAAGGAGGAATTTTTAAAATAATAAAATAATAAATTTATCATAATGACACCACAATCTTAAAACTTAACAACAGAGATTCAAAAAGGAAGAAAAAATGAGATTAAAAAGGTAGGAATGAACCAACAATTACAGTTGAAGTTAATACTCCTCTTCCAGGCAATGACAGAACAAATGGACAACATTTAGAAACAATGTAAAAGGCTTGAACAGCACTATAAACCGATTAACATAATTTACATATTTTGAACTCTGTACCCAAGAACTACAGAAGGCACATTCTTTCCAGGTATGATGCAAATAGAACATTCGCTAAATTAATACAAATGATAACACCAAAGGATTTCAGTGTTCCTCAATAAGTTTTCTATTTCAACTAGAATTTAATTAGAAATCAATCACAAAAATATATCAGGAAAATCCTAGATATTTGGAGTTTAAGAAACACATTTTAAATAACACATGGCACTAAGAATATATCCCAATATTATTTAGAAAATATTTTATACTGAATTATAGTGAAATTTTTGGGATACAGCTAAAGCAATGATTAGTTGGGCCTTGATAGCTTTAAAGACTTACATTCCAAAAGAATAAAACCTTAAAGTCAACAATCTAAGTTATCAACATGATAAATTAGAAAAAGGAATACAAATTAGAAATAAAGTAAGCAGAGGAATGGCATAATTAAGATTT
Source organism: Macaca nemestrina (assembly GCF_043159975.1). Taxonomy (NCBI): domain Eukaryota; kingdom Metazoa; phylum Chordata; class Mammalia; order Primates; family Cercopithecidae; genus Macaca; species Macaca nemestrina. Next base: position 75,078,825 of record NC_092129.1, read on the forward strand.
TGCTCTTAGCAAAAATCAGTGAAATAGAAAATGGACAAATAATAGAGAAAAGCAACAAAAACAAAAGTTAGTGCTTGGAAAATAATTTTTCAAATGATAAGCCCATAGCAAAACTGGTCAAGAAAGAGAGAGAAGGAGAGGAGAAAGGGAGGGGAGAGATCAAAAGAAAGAGTTTGTAGAGAGAAAGGGAGAACAACAGATTACAATATCAGAATGAACAGGTATGTTTCTATGGAGCCCACAGAGATTAAAGAATATTTAGGGGAATGTGAACAACTTTATACCAATAAATTGATAACTTGGTAAAAATTGGTAAATACCTTGAGAGTCACAAATTACCAAAACTGACACAAGAAGAAAGAGAAGCTTTGAACACACCTATATTTGTTAGAAAGCTGAGTTCATAATTAAAAACCTTCCTACATAGAATATTCCAAGCCAAACATTTAAGGAAGAAATAATCACAATCATACACAAACTCACTCAGAAAATAAAGGGTGAGATAAGCATAAACCTGATAATAAAACAGGATAAACATAGTACAAGACCAATATCCATCATAAAAATGAGTATAAAAGTTCTTAACAAAATATGAGTAATCAAATATAGTCTAATAAAAAGAATAATATATTATGATAAATTAGTATTCATCCAAGGACAGCAAGGTTAATTTAACATTCAAAAATCAATTAATATAATTTGTTACATTATCAGAATTTTTAAAAAGTCATGATATCATCTCAGATGACAAAGAAGTATTTGATAATATTTAACACCCCTTCATGATTAAAAAAACCCTCTCTATTTTGATTTCCTTTCTTTTGTTTTTTTGGATTTGAGAAAGTTTATCTGGAAATGAATTAAAATGTTACTCTACTCTTAAATCTGTGAGGACTTACAAAATATGCACATTTCCATATTATACAGGAAGAGGTTACATGTATCTAAACGCAATGCATTAAATGGCATTTGCTACATTCATATAGTTTCAGAACATTTGGAAATCATGATTAAATTCTCAGTAATCTGATATTTTCTTGCCAAAAACACCCCTCAGCAAACCAGAATAGAAGGTGACTTCCTCAATTTAATTTTAAAAATGTGAAAAGCCTACAGCCTGACATTAACAAAATGGTCAAACAATGAACGCTTTCCTCAGGAGTAGGAGTAACGCAAGGATGTACATTTCCACCAATTATGATATATCCAACATTAAACTGTTGACTCTAACCTGTGCAGTGAAGCAGAAACAAAATAAATAAAAGGCGCATACATCAAAAAGGAAAAAGCAAAACTGTCTTTGTTCACAGACTGGTTTTGTGAGAAGAAAATCCTAATAAATATATGAATTTAACAAGGTCACAGGATACAAAACCTAAAGGCAAATTTCAATGTATTTCTACAGAGCAATTAATGAGCACTGCAAAATGAAATTTAAAATATCATTTACAATAGAGTGAAAAATATAAAATAATTTAAAAATATTCAATATGCGTGCATGCAATACTGTTATACTAAATCTACAATTAATGCTGAAATTTTAAAAGATGTAAATTGATGAAGAGTTATTCCATGTTCATGGATTGGAAGACTCAATAAGATGTGAATTCTTTGCTAATTGAAGTATAATGCCTGTTATACTTTCACCAGGCTTTGGTAGATATTGAAAAGTTGATTCTAAAATTTATATGCAGAAACAATCAAGAATAGTCAAAACTATGCTGAGAAAGAATAACAAAATTGTACAGTTTATACTATCCCATTTCAAGACTTACTATACAATTACTGTAATTTAGACAGTGTGATTTTGGTGAATTGATAACCAATTGATTATTGGATCAAAATAGGGTTCAGAAATAAACATAGAGGACCTATTAATTTTTGCTCATATACAGGAGCCATTAATTTTTTTACCAAGATGCAAAGGTAAATTAATGGAGAAAGGACAAATGAATGCTGACTTACGAATATCAAAAGGGTAACGGGTTCAGAGATTCATAAGTCATAGCTTTCCTTTGTGAAGTATCTACCTATATGTGGAAAGATATTCCACAAAGGAAAGTGATATGGTTTGGCTGTTTCCCCATATTAGGAGGATTATAATTCTCATAATCCTCATATGTCAAGAGCAGGATCAGGTGGAGGTAATTGGATCATGGGGGCAGTTTCACCCGTGCTGTTCTCGTGACAGTGAGTCTCATGAGATCTGATAGTTTTATAAGTGTGTGGCATTTCCCCTGCTTGCACTCACTTCATTTTGCTGCCCTGTGAAGAAGGTGCCTGCTTCTCCTTTGCCTTCTGCCATGATTGTAAGTTTCCTAAGGCCTCCCCAACAATGTGGAACTGAATCACTTAAAACTCTTTCTTTTATAAATTACTCAGTCTTGGGTATTTCTTCATAGCAGTGTGGGAATGGACTAATACAGAAAGGATGCGATATCAAAGTGGTGATGAGATCAATTAATGCTAAAAGTATTAGGTGAGAAGTTTATGATGTATGGGATATTTACGTAGTCTCAAAGTATCTCCCATAAATAGTTTACTTAACAAGGAAAATAGTACCTTTATAGAGGAGACACTTGTCAGTTACCGCTTGAACCGGGCAATAAAAGTTATTGTCAACAATGTGGGGACAAATTGACATCACATGGCTCCTGATATTATTCAATAAGAAGAACACAGCATTTCAGTGGCAGTCCTGAGGAAAAGATATAATCAAAATGTAATAGTGAGGAAATATGAAATAAACCTAGATTGAAGCATATTCTACACAATATCTGTATGATATACTTCAAAACATTAAGGTCATGACAGAGGCTGAGGAACTGTAGATGTAATGCATGCTCTTCAGTTAGATCCTGGACTGGTAAATGTGTATACATAATATCTATTGTAAAAATATGTATGTGTATGTATATTCATGTCTCTCTACAAAAGATACTATTGGGAAGATTGACAAATTTAAAAATGCACTGTGGATTAGAAAATGTATTGTATTAGCATTAAATTATATTTTCTGATTTTGATAATTACACTTTCCTTATTGAAGAGATCTCATGTTCCTTAGAAAGTAAAGTGTAGGGGGTGGTGGTAAAAGGTCCTAATATTTCTTATTTCAAAAGAAGAGAACCAGAAGGTGAAGGAAGGGGAAGAAGAAGAGAGAAAGGAGCAAAGGAAGAGGAAAATGGGTCAACAGATACACAATTATTGAATCTGGGTAAAAGTCCTATGGGAATTCCATGTATTATTCTTGCAACTTTTTTATAAGCCTGAAATTATAAAAAAAAATTTAAAAGTCAAGGGGAAAAATCGCGAAAAGACTTGGATAGATACTTCACAAAGCAAAGCATACAAGTTTATTGTGTAATAAATTAATTAGCATAGTCATCATATTGTACCCCATAAACATGTATGATTATTATGTATCAATTCTGAAAAACAAACATAAGGAAAACATGAATGTGCAGGTTTGTTTCCTGGAGGATCTTTGTGGTCTGAGGCAGTGCAGAGGGCAATAGGAACCTAACCCAAAGCAGCTTTGTGGTGGACTTCAGGGCCATCAGGGACTGTGGACTACCTCAGACTTATGCTCAGTGTTCTTCAAAAAATCTACACAAGTTGTGGCTACATGGCCTGAAATCATGAGTACCACTCCTAGTATCTGTGCATTTTCTTGGTTAATGATGGCACTGTAAAACATGGAAATTGTATTGAGCTCTTTCTTTTCTGGAACAGAAGTTTCATTCAGTTAAAGTCTACTGTATGGAGAGAGTAAGGAGGAAAAAAGCTTGCTATATAGCTTGCTGTACAAGTTTGACTAAATGGAAGGAAAATATACAGTTCTTTAAAGGTTTAGCCATGTTAAAAGAGATCTGGTGTCTTAAAATCATCTTTAGAAGATGCCAGATATTTAGAGTCAGCAGGCTGGAGGCCACCAATGAACAGCTCACCAGATCCAACTGTGCTCTTCACAGGGAGTAGATTCTAGAGAAAAAAAGAACTGAAAGGAGAAATCTAAATGTCAGAACTAGATGAACTGATTACCCACATTATAAGAAGGATGAAGTCCCAAGAACAAAACTGAATATTCATTAAATTACTAGTCGCTTTTCCCAGTAGAGCGTTGGTCAGAGAGGAATCCCTGTAAGATGCTTCTCCTAAGGGTTGGCCTTCATGTGAAAAAAGAAGCTTTTACTCCTCTAACGCAGATTCCGTCACTTCTTCCTTCAAGTCAGTGTCTCCTGTTGCTGGAATCAAGGCACATATCCTGACATGACAACTTCCTTTTCCTCCTATTCCTACAGAAAGCATATGGATTGTTCTGAGGATACTTTCTGCCCATGGATTATTTTGGATATCACAGCTGTCAATAGTAATTAATAAAAAAACAATTCCTCTACACCAAAGATGTTCCTGACTCCCCCATATATCTGCTTTTCACCTAGTCCTGACAAATCCCCACACTGTGAAAAAATAATAATGAGTGGGTTGGGTTGATCCACCTTCAAACAAACATGCTACTGAAGGCAAACGTTGGGGTCAAGGTTCACTGAAAATCACTGACAAGAGGAAGATCGACTAATAGGAGAAAAGACATACAAATTTATTTAATGTGTATATATGGCAGCCTTCAAAATGAAGACCTAACTTCCCAGTGAGGTACAGAAATTGATATACTATCTTGAGGTTACAGAAAGAATGAAGGCTTTGGATCTTGGCAGAACAGGTTTTGGGAGGGTGGGAAGAGGAATTCTACTGATGTGCAATAAATGATTACTAGGGAAAATAACTGGAACAGAAATTAACTTGTAAATAGTTCTCTTTGGAATTTAAATAATCATTCAAGACAGTCATTATCCTGAAAAAGGGTCTGTTCAAGTGTGCTTACATTTTGGTCTTCTTTCCTGTAGTGAATAGTGAGATACTAGGGAGAGGAACAAGAACAATTGTTCTCCTGGGTGAGTCAGTCCTGTCTTTATGTTGATAGGGGAAAACTCTCCTCTAGTGCTTATTGATCTCTATGAAGTTTTAACTTAAAAGACTCAGATTGCCATATTTTGGGGTGAAATATTTTGAGTTCCCTCACAAGGAACCTGAGACTCCTCTCTCTTCAAAAATATTCTCTCTTATTTTTAGCTTAGAGAGCTGCTATTTCTTGGGAGATTACATTTGTGCCCAAATGGAAGCTTTATAGACTTATAACTCTTAGAATAGTGGTTTATAAATAAAATGTATATAAATGTTTTCTTTAAAAATATTGATATCACATGGAGGAGTGTGATGAGATCTTGTGTGATTTTTACTTCCATCGAATTTTTGCAGAAGTTTTTAGGCCCACATGGCAACATTACTCAGGCCGAGCCTGGCATTTCAATGTGAATGAGGAAGAACTGGCTCTAGTTTGATGTATAAAAGTACAGAGAAATAACTCCTCTTGTGTGTAATTTCTGCAGTGGAACCAGTGCTCTTGCCAGTTTCCTGCGCTGATTCCACATATATGTTCTCCACTTTTCAATGGTGATTTGTATCCCTGTGGTGCTGGATCTAAGGAATACAAAAGGACAAATTAGAACTGACTCACTCATGAGAAGCAGCAGCAAGTTAACCTATTTAGTGTAAGACTAGGCATCGGAAGACAGTTGTCTTTCAAATTGTGTCACTACGGTAGCCATTTCTCTCTCTCTGTGTGTATATATGTGTCTGTGTATGAATTGTTGATGATTTAGTTTTCTTTTGTTGACAAAAGGTCGAACTGTGTGAAATATTTAAAGAGGTTTATTCTGAGACAAATACAAGTAACCATAACTGTGCCTGAGGCACAGTTTCAAGATCTCATGAGAACATGTGGCCAAGGCGGTTGGTTTGCAGCTTGGTTTTATACATTTTAAGGAGACAAAAGACATCAATCAATACATGTGAGGTATCCTTTGGTTTGGTCTAGAAAGACAGAACAACTGGAAGTGGGGGCGGGCTTACAGGTCATAGGTAGGTTCCAAGATTTTCTGATTGGCAATTGGTTGAGAGTTAAGTTATTATCTAAAGACCTGGAATCAGTAGAAAGGAGTGTCTGGATTAAGATAAGGGGTCGTAGAGGACAAGGTTTTTATTACGGAGATGAAGTCTCACATGTGACTACCTTTAATAACAATATATGGCAAATGTTTTCTATTCAGACCTTGAAAAGGCACTCTAGTCTCTCAGCTAATCTCATCAGGAACAGAAAAAGATCTAGAAAGGGAAGGGGATTCTCTACAGAATGTAAATTTCCTCCACAAGAGACAGCTTTGCAGGGCCGTTAAAAATATGTCAAATACATATATTTTGGGGTAAAACATTTTGATTTGTTTTCAGGGCCTTCTATCTGTCATGTGATCCTGTACTAGAGCCAGGTTGGAATTTGGTATATTATTGCTACGAAGAGTCTGTTTTGTTATTCTTAAGATCTCTGTTTTAATATTAATACTGGTCAGTTGTACCTGAATTCGAAAGGTATGAGAATAATGATGCACGTCCCACCCACAGCCCTTCCCATCATGACCTGAACCAGTTTTATTTTAGGTTTCTGTGAAATTCCCTATGCCAAGAGAAGGGGACCATTCAATTAGATGGGGGGCTTAGAATTTTATTTTTGGTTTATACTTTTGTAAATTATTTTACCTATATTTGGTTTCCCCCAACAGTTTGAAATAAATTGAAATTGAATACAGGTCTCTCTATATAATTTTAAGAGAGGATTATGTGAATTAAATAAGTTACTCATTTAATTCATTCCACCAAAATGAGTTAAATTAATATATGTAAAGTGCAAGAAGATGTAGCACTTAATAAGGGGAATAAAGCCATATTATGATTACTCAAAAGGGAACAATTTAAACAACTTAGAGTTTTCCCAAGGAAAATAAATACTCCATGAGTACAATTGTGTTATTTCTTGTGATTATTAAAATTTATCCCTGGTTCTGAGTTAGGAGTGGGAAGGACAACAACTGTAAATTAGAAAGGGCTTAGAAAACATGCTAGCAAATGTGAACAAAAATAATTTTTAGGAATAATATGGTGGGGAAGATAATGGATAAGATCATTTCCCGTGCCAGCTTTCAGGTGGCGCTATTATCCCTTAAAAGCTAAGTTCCTACCCACCTGGTGGAACTCCTCCAGCCCAGAGGGTGCAAGGGTAAAAAAGGAACAGGTGTAATTAGCGGAGGGAAAAGGTAGGAAGTATTCATCTGGTAGGAGATATTAATAAAGTGTATGTCTGAAACTTAGAATGTCGGTAAACAGAAAGAGGAAACGTAAAACATCTAAAGAGAGAGTTCTATAAATTGTATTACGGAAGTAGTGTTTTTTATGTTTGTTTAAAGCAAAATGGGTTGAGTTTTTGGAAAGGAATTCCTGGTGGTGTTTTTCTGATGTTTCATGTATTTGATCTGGCATGTTGAGCTCAGTGAGCAAAATAACATATGATTGATTGAATTTATATGCTTACATGTCTAAGTAACACTGGCTAACTCACCTCTCTCTGGCCTTCTTTTTGCAAGCCAATATTGCAAACAAATTAATATGTAACCACACAAAAAGGTTCTTATTTCTCTGTTGTCTTGGCATCCATTTACCTGTCCTGAAAAGAAGAATAGATCAGCCATTTTTATAAATCCATTTCAAGGGAGATTATAACAATTACCTATGCAGACAGTCTGTGTCATTAAGTATAAATGAATCTGTGATGAGAAAAGTCAAAGCTCCATTTTATTAGTCTTAATTTTAGTTTTTATTTTTAGATACCTAATTTGCTTTCACATTTGATACCTTAGACAAAAGCATAGTCAACTGCTGCTCTCTTGCTTTTCCCTGCCGTGCATGTAATTGGACACTCTCTTAGCGAGGGCACAACTGTTCACATAGACACCACAAAGCAATGAAGACTGCGAGATTAAAAAGAAATATTTTAATATATTTGTGATTAACTGGCAACTATACTAAGGAGTTGCAGGGAAATAGAAATAAACAGAAAAGGTTAACAAGGTAGGACACAGAGATGATTATTTGCATGGGAGGAAGAAAGGCAAAAGAACACCCAGAGCTTTCTATCTGACATCAACCTGTTTGATAAATAAGTAATGGGGAAAAAGAATTTCTGCCCTCAGATGTACACATTTTGCACTCTTCTAGCTGTGACCTTTGTACATGGCCACAAATTCTATGCTAAAGAGCAGGTCTATGAATTATGTAAAACAAGAGAGGATTCAGAAGATTTGTGTTAGAAATATGTAGCTTTACTTTCTTTACTGCCGTTGAGGACGGAGAGCTCTTCCTAGTGTGTTTTCTTCCCCCATAGAGTTTTGAGTATATGTTTTTTATTTTCTTGACAACTTTCTTACTTATCATCCAAAAGACTGCCCAAAAGATGGTCCAAAAGAAAGTCATTCTGTCCAAAGAATAGCAGATCTAATTGTTAGAATAAAAATTATTGAGATTGCAGTCTATCATGGTTAATATCATAAGATTAAACTTTAGGTTTGTATCTTTGAGGACAAGTGCTAGATAAATGATGGCCTAAAACAACACTGTGTTGGCCCATTTCCAATGGTGCCTGCAGGAAAGTGTCAGTAATGTTGACAAGGCCAGGGAGATGTGATTCTTGACCAGGTGCTTAATATCAAAACAGAGAAGAAGATGGCAAGCAATTGACCAAAACAGAATCTGGGTGATGGGCACAATGATTTCTGGTAGCTGACTTCAATTATGTGAAAGAAAAAGAAAGGAAGATCTAGCTAAACTTACTAAAGGGGAATGAAAGACTGAAAATAAGAGGTGTGGTAATAAAATAGCTACTACTCCTCTGAAATACCAGGCCTCAAAGCAATCTGCAACTGGCCTGAAGGAGGTGAATTACTCTTACTTCTGGGGAAGGAAAGGACATAAAGAAAGTGTGTCTTGTTAGGCTGAACACTCTGTTTCTTTAATTATAACACTATTGGGTTTGTTTATTTTATTTTATTTTTTTTAGCATTTAATGGGCCAGATGCCAAGCTTTATACACGATTATATATAATCTTTCTGACAACCCAGTGAGATACAGATGAGAAAACCACAAAGCACTGAAATAACATCCTCAAGGTCAATGAGAGTTGGAGTTGGAATTCACACCCTGGCTGAACCCAGAGCTCACAACCAATGTGCCCCATTGCCTTCACGCCTGGTGTCCCAAGACAGCTAAGTTTCACAACATGATCCAGAATACATGCTCTTCTAACGTGCAGTCATTCATATTGCAATTTCAGAAGACCATCTTTTTAGCATCGTAGTACTGCTTTATTCTCAGAATAATGCCGACAATTATTATTTTTTTTTTTTTTTGGTCACTGCAAGGTGGTTACTACGATTTCTTCTCTCTTTTTTTTTTTTTTTTTTTTTTTTTTGTTTCTTTACCTGAGACCTTTATTGACAACATGTTTCCACTACTCTAGCTGGTATTCGAATCCTCTCTGCATCAGACTTTTATTATGTCTGTGCCGCCTCATTGCCTTCAGCCCTCACCTGGTAGAAAACACCCCTGGCCTGCAAAGATACATGGATTTGCACGAACTCCATGACACTTAATCTGTTTATTTCTTTGGCCTTTAAAGCATAGCTTTATTAGATTTGTTTAGGGGTCAGACTTTGATTATGTACCCTGAAGAAGTCAAAACCTATAATTAGACCAAAATAAAACTGGGAAGTTTCTAAGTCTGTACGGAAAAGACCACAAATCTATTCACTTGCTCCACTTAGTTTGAATGAGCTGGCAATATTTATAGAGAAGTCAGTATGCTCACAAAACTGTCTATCAGGAGCCTAAATCATGATTCATAATAAACACGTGCTTCAAATACTCTAAGATCTATAAGAACAACCAGGTGATTTCAAAATATTAAGAAGTATTTATTGGAACAAAATGTTTGGGGAATATTGGACATTTCTTTCCTATATATTAATATCACGCTCTTACAGCATAGCCAAAAAAAATCAATGAGAGTTGTATTATATTGAACTTTCTTCTTTGCTTGTATAATTATGAGTTACCTAGCAACACATAAATCAGAAATATTCCCTGTTTGGATACTGGCTGTGAAACTCCAGGACGAGCAGACTCAGCAAAGTCTCCAGGCCTTGGTACCAAAGTTGTTAGCAGTTGGTCTTTTGGTGCATCAAAACAGTGTTTCTACTTTACTTTTGAATGGAGTTTTTTTTTTTTTTGAGATGGAGTTTCGCACTTGTTGCCCAGGCTGGAGTGCGATGGCACGATTTCGGCTCACTGCAACCTCCGCCTCCTGGATTCAGGCAATTCTCCTGCCTCTGCCTTACTGAGTAACTGGAATTACAGGCATGTGTCACCACATCAGGCTACTTTTGTATTTTTAGTAGAGATGGAGTTTCTCCATGTTGGTCACACTGGTCTCGAACTTCTGACCTCAGATCATCCGCCCTCCTTGGCCTCCCAAAGTGAGCCACCACACCCGGCTGAATGGAGTTCTAAAGAACTTGGGGCCTGTAGACAAAAATTGAGAACAAAGATAATACTACAGAAAAAATATTTTGGGGTTTTCCACCAGTAAACTTACATCTATTATTGCATTATGTGTATTCGGGTATGGCTCTATTTGATAATAGGCACCACTCCATGAGAGAATTGTTAAGTACACTCAATTTATCAGGAAGGTCTCTACCTTGTTCCCAGTCTTTCTCCTTTCCTTGGAGGACATCACCAAATTAGTCATTTTCTTTGTTGTGATAATGGTGTCAAAATAAGCAACATGCTTTTTAATAAGCTTACTGCCTAAACAAGTTTAAACACTGTATTATGTTTTATATTATACGTTATATAATGTTATCGTCTTCTTAGACCACTTTGTGCTACTATAACAGAAAACCCAAGACTGGGTAATCTATAATGAAGAGAAATTTATTGACTCATAGTTCTAAAGGCTGGGACATCCAAGATCAAGGGGCTGGCATCGTACAAGGCCTTCTTGCTGTGTGATCCTATGGGAGAAGGCAGAAGGGCGAGAGAGGGTAGGAGAGAGTTAACAGAGGACTGAACTTGTCCTTTTATAAAGAACTCATTCCTGCAATAATAAACCCATCTCTGAGTTAATGGCATCAATTCATTCACGAAAGGTGAGCCTTCATGGCCTAGTTACTCTTAAAGTTTTCATCTGTTAATACTGTTACAATGGCAATTAAATTTCAAGATATGCTTCTTGCAAGACATATTCAATCCTGGCACCCAAAACATGTGCTCTTCTCCATACAAAATATAACCATTCTATCCCAATAGCCTCAAAGTCTTAACTCCTTCCTTAATCAACTAAAAAAAAAAAAAAATCCAAAGTCTCATCTAAATCAGATATGGATGAGCCTCAAGGCATTCATCTGGAGGTAAATACTGCTTCAACTGTAAGCCTGTGAAATCAAACGCATCATGTGCTTTCAAAATAAGATGGTGGGACAGGCATAGGATTGGAATTCCCATTCCAAAAGGGAGAAATGGGCAAGAAGTAAGGAGTAACTGGTCCCAAGTAAGTCCAAAAGCCAACAGGGCAAACAACATCACATCTTGAGACTCCAGAATAATCTTTTAGTGTCCATGTGCCACCTTCTGGGCACTCGGCACTGGGCACCTACATCCTCAAGTAGCCCCACCTTTATGATTTTGCTCAGCTCACTCAGCAGCTGCCACAGATCGGAGTCTCATGCCTGCATCTGTCTCAGGCTGGCGTTGCACACTGGAGGCTTTACAGTTCTGGGGTCTTGGGGATGGCCCCACTCCCATGGCTTTACTGGACATTGCCCTAGTGTGGATTGTCTGCAGCGGCTCCACCCATATGCCACATTTCTGCCAGGGTCCCTAGGCTGTCTGTGCCATCTTTTGAAGTCCAGGTGGAGGTAGCTGTGCCTCCACAGCTCTTGCATTCTGCATGACTGCAAACTATATTCGACATGAACGTTTTCAAGGTTTACGACTTGTGCCCTTCAGAGCAGCAACTTGAGCTGTATCTAGGGCCACTTGAGCCACAGCTGGGGTGGCCAAGGAGCACTGCATGAGAATGCCGGGAGCCCCAGGCAGCAAGCCTGTGGAGGGTACCCCAGGCCTTTCCTACAAAACCATTCTGCCTTCCTGAGGCTCTGGCAAGGCGAGCAGACTCTTAAGTTCTCCAAAATGCTTTTGCTGTCATTCTCTCATTGTCTCAATGGATAGTACCTGCCTCCCTTCTATCCATACTCATCTCCTTATCAAATAGTTGCTTGGCTACCCCCTCGATATTCTCTCCTGAACATGGGTCTTTATCTTCACATGATCAGGTTAGGGATGTTCCTTCCACATTTTTACATTCTGATTCCCCCCTTTAATTATAAATTCTGTGTTTAAATTATTTTTATTTTCTCTCATTTTATTGTACGCAGTTAAAAGAAGCCACGCAGTTCCTACAGATGTTTCTTCTGCCAGATAGTCTAATTGATCACTCCTAAATTCTGCCTTTCGCAAAGATCTCAGGCATGGATGCAATTCAGCCAAGTTCTCTGCCACTCCATAACAAGGATGGCTTTTACTCTAGTTTCCGATTCCTTGTTCTGCATTTTCATCTGAGACCTTATCAGAATGGCCTTTACCACTCATATTTCTACCACCATTCTGATCAGGAGCACGTAAATACTCTCTAAGAAGCTCAGACTTTCCCTTCAGCTCTTTTGTTCCTCTGAGCCCTCAACACTCTTGAGTATTTGTGCTGGAGACTTTTCTCCTGTGGGTGGCTTGTCCCACATGCCTGTCCTTATAGTTGCACTGTGTTCAGTTTCACTGGACTCATTTTCCCTGTGCTCATTGAGACTTCTGGCTCCTACCAGTTGCTTTTCTCTTGATTTTGAATCTCAAGACCATTTTTTTCATTAGCTACCTGACCAGCAGGGACCGGTCTCAGTCTCCCTCCTGTTCTAGGAATCATACCATTGCTTTCATGTCAATTCCTGTGGTGGACTTCTCTCTGGTCACAGGTTTCTTTGGGTCTTCCTATCCCATGAGCTACACTAATGATTATGGCCTCAGACAGCCCAGCCACTGGCTGTGATTTGTCCTGGTTCTTAGGATGCATTGAGAAAGTTACCCAACAACTAAGAGAGAGGGTAGAGGGCTGCTGCAAGGTTTTTGAGTAGGGAGAATAATTTCTATGATAATTACCCTCTGGAATACTGTCCTCCAAGAACAAACAGGCAATTTTTTTTCTATAAGGTTCTTTTCATGATGACCCTTAAAAGTATATAAAACTGTCTCTCAAGGAACAAAATGGTTGAACTCCATAAGCAAAAGCTGCCTCAGACATAAAACTGCTGCCTTCCCAGGCAAAATCATGTGCTTCTGAGCATTTTCGCCTCAGGTGGCTCCCTCCCGCCTCACTGCATGCACGTTACATCCGTGCTTGCGATCATTCGCCCTCACTTCTGTCTGTACTCAGCAGCTTGAATGCCCTTTGTGTTAGTTCGTTTCAAAACCTTCTCTTTTTGAGTGACTGAATTGTTATCAGTTTAACTTGCTTCACATGCAAGATCTGAGAAAAGCATCACAGGTAGTTAAGCACTTAATAAATGCTTGTTGATAGTGATGAATATATACTGAAATATTAATCAGCTTTAGGTTTTCATAGGCTCAGAAAGTTCTTTATGCACGATAATAAAAATAAAACCAGTAATTAGGTTAAATAAATAATAGCCTCCTATAAGACTGGGGTAAAATCTAACAGATCTATTTGCTTGCTGTCTCCCACTCTGCATTTCTGTTACCTTACAGTTCATTCCTTCCTTCAGCTACAAACGAAGTCAATGTTAAGTGCAGCTCCGTATCTCTGCGCTGAGGCCTTTGTGATGTCTGGGTCTCACCGTGGAAACATTCCGACTGTGGACTTCAGCTGACACACAGCTGGGATGGGCCACTTTGCCTGCACATCACTGACCACCTCTCACCTGCTCTGGGTTCTACCATTTGAGGAGACACCTGCATAGGTCAAAGGCTGAGTGGCTAAGACAGCTGATGGTGCTCCTGTTCTCTGGGCCTGGCATGAGAAGACATTGGTGGGAATGGCTGAAAGAAGGGCTCATCCATCCCTTGAGGAGGAACAAATGAATCCCTGGAGTCTCCAATGCCCAGAGACTCCTCTCCTGGCCTTAGCCTTGTCTGCATTTGGACATGAACTTTGATGTAATGTCAAAATTCTGGCAAAAGGACTAGTCCTGAAAGTAAGTCTGCTGAGGTGGTGGGATCCTGGGTCTCAGTTACAGGCTCCACTCTAAAACCAGAGAAAGCAAGAGGAAGGAGGAGGAGGAGGAAGAGAGAAGGAGAAGGAGATGGAGGAGACAAACAAGGAAGAGACAAGTCTCTTCTCATGAAAGTCAGTGGATTCTGGAACTGCAGTTAGTGCAATATCCCTTGCTTATGAGACACTGACTTGTTTAAGAATGAAAATGGCACCTACTGGTTGGTCGAATCACTCTTCACTTTGTTGTCACATCATTTGCACTTTAATATGGCAGAGGAATCAGAAAGACAGTTTTTGTAGAGGACGGAGAAATAATTGGAGTCACTGGAAAGTGGAACGGTGAGCGGAGGAGGAACAGAATGAAATGGGCAGGACAAGGTTACCCAAAGAGTCCCCTACTTATTTCCCTCGCCAGGCCTTAGCGTCATCCCCTCAATGTCCACACCTTCTCCTCACCAGCACTGGCCGTGCCGCACCAGCAGCCACCCCCTGCAGCATTCCAGATTGGGGCTGCCTTGCTTTTCCTTGTCCTTAACTCTCTCCTTTGTCTACACACTTCTCACATTGACAGATGCCCAACAGTACACTAGGGATGGGGGTAGAACAGTGGTGGCCTTTGGAGACTGACAGACCCAGACTTGAGTAAAAGCTTTGTCAATTACTAGTTATGATGTGAGTACTGTCATTTTTTAAACAGATGCCAATTTAACAGGTGACAAATCATATGTCACTGTTTTAACTGGAGTTCTTTGATTACTAAGATGTAAAAAGTCTTTGAAAATGATTATTTGCCATTGTACTTAAGCACTCCAAACCCCCGTTTGCCCATCTGTTTGTTTCGTGCTTGGGTCTGTCTTACGGGGGAAGTTGGAGGAACTTATACACCTAGAGTGCTTAGCACATAGAAAGACCCTGCAAATGTTCACTGTTATTTGTATAGTGCAGGAATCAAGAAGCAAAATAAATACAGTTCATGAAAGAGTACTTTCCCCCCCATTTTCCAAATGAAATACGGCCCTTGGATGTGGAATCCTCCTGAGTCACTAACTCAGCGTGAGCCTGAACAAGTGTTTTTTTCTCTATAGGTCTCCTCTGGTGCTTCATCTATGAAATGAAGGGGTTACGCTCTATGGTTTATAAGGCCTAGTCCACCTTTAACACTCTATCACACTCTAATCCCACTTATTCCTCTCCTAAAGATATACATTGCTTCCAAATGGCAAACTGAGGACAACAAAGTTGCACAATATGATGAAAGTGTCAGTAACCTGTGTTAAAATTGTTAGAATAATTACAAAGATACACGCTCCTGTATATTCACTGCAGCATTAATACAATAGCAAAGACATAGAATCAACCGAAATGCCCATCAGTGATAGGCTGAGTAAAGAATATGTGGTCCATGTACACTGCGGAATAATATGCAGCCACAAAAAGGAATGAGATCATGTCCTTTGCAGGGGCCATGGATGGAGCTAGAAGTCATTATCCTTAGCAAATTAACCAGGAACCGAAAACCAGAACTGCATGCTCTCACTTATAAGTGGGAGCTGAACAATGAGAACACATGGACCCAGTGGGGGAACAACACACGCACCAGGGCCTGTTGGCAGGTGGAGGGGGGAGAGCATCAGGGAAAACAGCTAATGCCTGCTGGGCTTAATACCTAGATGATGGGTTGATAGGTTCAGCAAACCACCATGGCACACATTTACCTATGTAACAAAACTGCACATCCTGTACATGTATCCCGGAACTTTAAATTAAATTAAATTAAATTAAAAACTGTTAGAATATAGACTCATACTAGAACATAAGCTCCAGGAGAGAAGAGATTTTCGTCTGTTTTGTTCATTAATGTGTTCCCAACACTTCAAACAGTGTGTGGCACATCGTAGATGTTCAAGACGTATTTGCTGAATGAAACATATTAATACCTTGTATAAAAATAAGCATTTCACACAGGAGGAAAGTGACTGCAAATCGTTATTTTCAAAGACCATTTTTATTTTAGTAATCAAAGAAATGATGACATATGATTTTTCAACTGTTAAATTGGCAGATGTTAACGAAATAACAATACATCATCAGTAAATGATGGAGAAATTATCACTCTTACCCTGTTACAGAACAATCTTCCTGGAATTCAGTGTGACATTACTTATCAAAAGGCTTAGAAATATGCACACGCTTTGACCCAGAAATTACACACCCGGAAAAGTATTTTAAGGAAAGAATTAAGAATATGTAAAGATTTAGCTGTAAGAATTCTGTTTATAGTAGTGAAATTTGGAAATAACCAAAAGGTCTAACCATGGGCAATTTGGTAAACAAAGGATGATATAGTCTTTGAATGAAATACTAACTAGCTATTAAAGACATTACACATGAATATTTATTTTTTAAAACACGATGAATGTCCTAAAGAGGCAGTTTATGAGATAGCATGTATAGTATAATGCCATATAGAAATTCATCTAGAGCTAAATAAAAGATTTCCATAGCATACAGATGACAAATTATATCTGGTTATATCTGGGTAGTGGAGTTATATAATACTTCTGTACCTTTTTTCCTTTTTGCTAAATTTATCATTTATTTCCACAATGGCCATACATTGCATTTATAATGAAATAATAAATCATTTTAATTTAAACACTTACCTTTTAGCTGTAACAAATGTAGACTTTTTGATAGTCTTTTATACTTTTCCCGGTGGCATCTGAGCCATGTTCTTTGCTCACCCAGCTTTTCTTGCTGTATCATTAGCGTGGCTAAATTAATCAGATTTTAAGCTCCCTACGGGCAGGTTTACATTTTTTCGTTATTCTTTAACGTATCTTGCACCCCTTCTGGCTGCTAAATAAAAATCTGCTTCCCTGAAATTCAGTCAAGTGCAATTTCAATTTCTGCTCTCATTAAATGTCCCCTATAAATCCATTTAAACAGTTCTAGTAATAAGAGTATCCCCCAAGGTTTTCTTTTTTCCTTTGTATTGTAAGCCAATTCCTCACGATTCCTGGCACTACGGGAGAAGAGACTAGTATGATAGTGGCATATGTGTAGAAGCAGAAAGATATTTGTTTTGTGTTGCCCCAGGGTAGCTGAGCTAAGTAACAGGAAAGTGAATTCAGCTCGGCTAAGGAAGAACTTTCTAATCATTAAAGATGGGCATCAATAGGAGGTGACTGTATACGTTTGTAAACTCCCTTTCATGAGGGACACCTAAGCTGAAGATAGAAAACAGCATTGCATGTGGGTGTCACCAATGAGTTAGAAGTTGGACTAGGTAAACTTTGACCATTTTTCCAAGTGTAAATGTACCTTATTTCTCTAAGGTCTCATCTGCTGCTAATGAATCAAGAGCTAGGGGAAGGTAAAGTGAGCAGATGAATGCTTTGTTTTGGCTTGATGTTCCACATCGCTTACCCTTGGAATCCAGACTCAAAAACCCCTTCCCAAGGCACTGTGCCATCTCCTACCCCTTTCATTTACTCCTGTCCATCTTGCTATGCACCTGTGAAGAATACTTCTCTTCCTTCTTCCGGCGTCTGAGATAACATGAGCTGCCATTTATTAAACAATTTTTGAGTGATTATTTTTTGGCTAAGCATTATGGTAAATACTTGATGGGAATTGCTTCACCTCATATTCCCAACATAACCCAAAAAGTTAGGATTGTAACATTCAGAAAACCAAGGCTGATAAACTTCAAAGTATATAATAATATGGCATAGTGACTGATGAAATGTCAGGATTTTCATGGACAACAGCATTTTCAGAGACTACATCTCTGCCTGCTTCTCTATTCCATCCATCCCTTTCTGGCCTCCTGTCTGTCCCAGCCCCTAATTCTCCTTCTTGCTACATTGCCACCCTTCTTGCCCCAGTCCTCAGTGGACTCCTTCTAATCCCCAGAAGTATCCACAGTTGTCCAGAAGCCACCAGAAGTATCCACAGTTGTCCAAATCATAGTGTCTCTCTGAGAGGCACTTGGAGCTCAGGCTCATGGGCTAGTGATAGGATTTACGGTTAACTTTATATGTGCACTTTACTGAGCTAAGGGATGCCCAGATAGTTGGTAAAACACGATTTGTAGGGGTGTCTGTGAGGGTGTTTCCAGAAGAGATTAGTGTTTGAATCAGTAGATGGTAAAGAAGATCCACCCTCATCACTGTGGTTGGGCACCATCCAATCCAATCCATTGAGGGCCCTAATATAACAAAAAGGCAGAGGAAGGGTGAATTTTTTCCTTCTCTCTGTTTAAACTGAGACATTCATCTTCTCCTGCCCTTGGGCATGGGAGCTCCTGGTTCTCAGGCTGAATTACACCGTCAGCTTTCCTGGTTCTCTGTCTCGAAGGCAGTCATATGATGACTTCTCGGCCTCCATCATTGCATGAGTAAATGCCCATAATAAACTTATCTATGATTTCTATCATTTCTATCTATCTATCTATCTATCTATCTATCTATCTATCTATCTATCTATCTATCTATCTATCTCCTATCTCTCTCTTTATCACTTATCTTTCTTCTAACTACCTATCACCTATCATATGTATGTATATATGTATGTATGTATCTATCTATCTATCTATCTAATCTATCTATCTCGTCTATCTGCATTTCTATCTACCTATGTATCATTTATCCTATCTATCATCTATCTATCTAATCTATCATTTATTATCTATCTATCTATCTATCATCTATCTATCATCTCTTTCTATCTATCTATACCTTGGCTCTGTTTCACCAGAGAACCCTGACTAACACAATAGGGCACTCAATGCTGCACCTTTGTGCCTTCTCCCAGAGCAACCTCTCTGTGTTAGAAGTTTCAACATACCTCCAAACCAGCCTTCGGCAACACCTTTCACAGAGCCTCTGTGTAGGTCTTTGGAGTCATCTTAATGCTTTCTGAGTCAGGAGCCCCTCCTTTGAGTTACTCTGCAATTCACTTCCTTTGGTGTGAATGGAATTAATTTTTGGTCCCCATAATTCTTGTATTCATTTATCAGCTAGATACACTGTAGTTGTCCCTCATTTCCTCCCACTTTTACAACTGCTGGCTGGAAATTCTCCATTCTGCTATGCAAGTGTTATGTGATCTTCAGTGGGACTGCTTGGCTGTATTCTACTGTGGACTTCCGCTCTTTCTTTCACTCTGTATGCAGTCCCAGAATCCCAGGTCACAGCACAGAAAGGTATCTACCACAGCCAGAGGAGCCTGGGGCGCACTTATTTCATAGCTAATGTTAGGAGGATAAAGTTGTTTATAAATATGGATGGATACTAATGTCCTGTTATTGGGCACTCTAAAAAAGACTGCATCGCCACCCTCTAGATTTTTTTATTTTATAGTAATATAAGGAAATTAATGCAACAAATTCCCTTTAATAATGATTATACCCATACTGCACACTATAAAGAAAAATATCCAAAGAACACCTTTAAGAAGCATGAAGCCAAAAAGCAACTTAAGGAATTCTAATTCAGTTTGGCTACCATTTTATGGGACATACATGTGCAACCCTTTCTACTCTTATTTCTTTAACTGATGTACTTCTGCAGTGTTGTTTCTCAGTTTTTAGGCCTATCCATATTCGTGTTGGTCCCTGGGATCAGCATGTCATATGCAATGATTTCTTGCACAATGTCGTGTTCAGATACATGTGGAGGATATGTTTTTACAATTTCAGTTGATTAGCAGATATCTTTTTGGTTCTGTGGCAAGGGGAATGGTTAATACATATGTCTTTCCCTGAATATCAGTGCCTGATATTACATAATACATCTAGCTATTTATCTGTTTATAATTTTCTCTCCCTACCCCACACTGGAATGTAAGTTTATGAGTACAGACACTGACTGTTTAATTCACTGTATAAACTTATTGCCAAGAAAAGCAGAATATCATGAACAAGTCATCGCAAGAGCTTAATAGTTGTTTCACATTGGAAAATGTATTAATGTAATTCACCACATTAATGAATAAAAGAGAAAAACCATATGATTACTGCTTTAGCTGCGTAAAGAACATTAGGTACAATTTAACTTCCATTCATGACAAAAGACATCTATCAAAGTAGGATAGAAAGGAATCTGAAGCTGATATAGGTTACCTAGAAGAAAAATAAAGTGTAGCATATATAAAACTTTATTTAAAGACAGTCAATAAAAAGAGAGAGATCATCTTTGTTCACACAGCGGGACTCGGTTTTGTTAATGTGTCCGTTGCCCTCAATTGATATCTAGATTCAATGTAATTGCAGTGAAAACCCCAACAAAGGTTTTCATGCTTCAAAAGCAGATTCTAACATACATGGGGAAGGGCAAAAGGACCAATAATAGTAAAAACTACTCTTGGAAAGAAAAAGATAAGGGAATTTGGCTTAGCAGATATCAAAACTATATACAAGGCAGTGATGATGAAAACAATGAGATATTTATGTAGGAAAAACAGAGTCACATACATGGGTATGAGGTGATAACATAATACAGAAGTGGCATTGGAGCTAAGTGGCTAAAGATGGATCATCTCATAAATGGTGCTTATTCCTAAGTAAACAAACAAAATTGGATCCTTCTTCGCAACATGAATGAAGCTAAATTCCAGAAAAATTATATATCTATATGTGAAGAGCAAAATATTCAAAGTTTTAAGTATAGTATAGAAACGTATCTTTATATCCCCATGGTAGAGATTTCTTAATTTGAAAGGCAGTATCCATAAAAAATTGATAAATTCAACTTTGTTAAAATTAAGAACTTTTTGACACACAAATATCTGTCAAATTTAGTGTCCAAAATATATAAGTTATAAAAATTGAAAAAATTGTTTAAAATAGATGGACCTAAGGAGGAGGGAAAATGCAAATGCTTAACAAGTTTATATAAATATGCTTTCTGTCTCATTAGCAATCGGAGAAATACAATAAATATTTTAAAACACCATGTAATAGATTGGCAAAAGTTTAAAACTTTCACAATATGATGACGATACTGGGCAAAGGACCTTGTATCCTCTATTGATGAAAATTTAAACAAAGCCAACCACTTAAGAAGACAATTTATCATTGTCTTGCAACTTTAAACAGGTATCAGCTTCAGGTAGTAGAGACGTCAGGGCCCTACCCCATCCTCTTGGCCAACCCTGTTGCTGACTGCAGGTGAGATGAACAGGCTCCATATGCGCTGATAGCTTCTTAAGCATCTGCCAGGATTTGCTTGGCCTGACAGTGCCAGAGCATGAAATACCCCCAGAGCCACCCTACATACTGAATGGTAAGAAGTGATGGATAAACAGCCCAGATTTCTTTCTCCTGAGAGGGACAATTCTGAGATAGGTTTAACAGTCTCTTGAATGTTTCCAGTGGAATTGGTTCCAGCTGCCCACAGCAGTAATCACACGTGAATGTACCATTTATTGGCATTTCTTCCTTCCTTGCTGTGTTTCCCCACTCCCTCACTTTGCTTCCTGCAATAACCTTCCAAAAAAACCCTCCCGTGCACATAATTATTTGTCTCAGGACCTAGATTTTGTGGAATCCAAGCTAAAATACTCTGCGTTCTAGCAGATCCCCTCCTGGATAAATACCCTAGAGCAATTCTTGCTCGCCTACCCCCAGAAGAAATTATGACACTGTTAATAGCAGCATGTGATAAGAAAAAATATCTAGAAACAATTAAATGCCCATTCATGAAAAAATGGATAAATTGTGATGTAGTCATTTAATAAAATACTGTACATGTGTAAATATTAGTGATCTACAGATGTATTAATTGACCTCAATACATTTTAGAAGCATAATGTTGAGTGGAAGAAGATGTTGAGAATAAATGTATTTTTTTTTATTAAATTCAGAAACAAGTTGAACAATATACTGGCATTGGTTCTATTATATTTCTATGTTAGGTGGTAGGTTCACGGGTTTTTGTTTTAATATCATGCTTCATGGCTCATATATTTATTAATGAAAAATGAAAAAAAAGGACACATCTCAGATACAATAAAAACATTTATTACATCTCATGTTTTACTTTCTGGAAAGTTTGTGATACCGTGTACTAAAATACATCAGTCAAGGGATATGATTATTATACCTAAAGGCTTTATATATTTTCATGGGTTTTCTAGTTCATGTTTTAAATATTGCAAAATCTGTGAGATTTATGAAGACTCTTTCATAGAGAAAATCCACTTTAAACATTTCTACAGTTTCACTAGGTATCTTCAAATAGGATAGAATTTCAATGTGATAAATTAGACTCCTTAGTTCCATAGCTGACATATAGCTGGCATGCCCCGTTGATGTTCTAATATGTGATATGTTCAAATATGTGATAACGCATTTTGATTTCTTATAATGCTTAGTCCCATATGATCCTAAACTATTACAACCTTTGTCATGCTTGGGATTTGTGGAAATTTCACTGTGGTAAAGATTGTGACATTACACACTGTATTATTAAAATCATGTAGCACAAAATAATTTGCACGTGAAAAGTGCACCTTGGCACTGAATTTCCTCTTTATTTCTACTTGAAAGCATATGGTCTTAGAATAAGTATTTATATACTTTACATAGACCAACAAAATCTATTCTTTTACCACATTTATGAATTATTGAGTCATATTTAACAAAAAGACTGGTCTAACTTTCTAAGTTTAAGTCAATTTTAAAATCTGAAATTCTCTATATATGATGAAAATGAGACCCAATTCAGTATCAAAAACAGGTGGTCAATGTCATAAGGGAATTACACGGAAAGGATAGATATGATGTAAAGAAAAACATGTGTTCTCTTCCAAAATACTATCACTACTAATAAAAAGCCATTGAGCAAGCCAATAAAATATATTAAACTATCTGTTTTGAAGTATGTATTTATAACAATGAGCTTCAACAATACATAAAATAAAAAGAGATGTAAACTGGAACTCTACCCAGGTAACTTCCTGGTTTCTGTAACTGAATGTGCAAATAATTAATTTAAAATGATTCAGTGGAGGATTAAAATGGATTGTAAATCCTGGATTTGTGATGTGAATAGTGATGATAGAGCCAAGAATGTTGTTTAGAAGGAACAGATACCCTACACTAACTTGCACAGGGTAATAATCACTGTGTACCTTGTCCTGTCTAATTCCTATAAGTATGGAAAATGAAAACGTGGCCAGTATCTGCAAAAATAGAGATGTATGAACACTTTGGGACATGCACACACAGGGCTAAAGACTGCACTGGGTGAATCAGAACACATTTCCAAGCCTTTCCTTTGTTTTCCAAATGCATACAGTCTTCATTTTTGTCCAAGAAAAAGAGAGAGGAGCTTTGGATTTGGTATTTCTTTTCTACCATGTTTATGAATTTTCAAAAGGATACTTTTGATGTTAGATAAGAAAGACAAAACAAAGAGAAAAAAATTGCTTTGAGGTAGAAAAATTCTTTGTTTGACATGCCATATCTGTGCTAATAAATGATGAAAAGTTTGGAAAGTGATGAGAAGGATGACTTTTATTATGTACTTATTTATGCCAGGTATTGTGAGACAATGACTAAATTTCTTTTCTCTTTCGAAAACTCTTTTGTAAAAGTTGGAATCTGGAAGCAACACAATATTAATAACAATCTCTCACATTCACATAAAGCTTTATAATTTATGAAGCAGTGCTTCTTACCTAGGGAGAAGGAAACTTTATTTACTGTATGCTGACTACATGCAGAAGCATGGAGGTTTTACGCATTAAAAAATTTACTCATGATATATTCAAGAGACGGGTATTATTTCTGCCATGTTCCGGATGACAAAGCAGAGATGGTACAAAATGTAAGTGGACTGTTCAAAGTCACAACCAGCAAGTTGTTGAAGTTGAGTTTCAAATTCAGAACTTCTGAATCTGCTGGAGAGGCTTTTCTGGTGTGGGCCGTGGCTAAGCCAGGAGGTAGCTATCAAGATACCTAATATCTGCAACTTACAAACCGGCAGCACTGCAGGGTTTTGTTGTTTCTGCGTTTGGCGTCAAAAGTATTCAATAAACTTGATTCACTCCATTTCATGTGTGCCCACAGTAAAGGTGTTCATAGTAATTGCCATTGTGGGCTGGGCACGGTGGCTCACACCTGTAATCCCAGCACTTCGTGAGGCTGAGGCAGGCAGATCACTTGAGGCCAGGAGTTCGAGACCAGCCTGGCCAGCATGGTGAAAACCCATGTCTACTAAAAATACAAATATATATATATATATATATATGGGCATGGTGGCAGGCACCTGTAATTCCAGCTACTCGCGGGAGTGGCTGAGGCAGGAGAATGGTTTGAACTTGGGGAGGCAGAGGTTTCAGTGAGCTGAGATGATGTCACCTGACTTCAGCCCGGGTGACAGAGGGAGATTCTATCTCAAAATAAATAAATAAATAAATAAATAAATAAATAAATACTGTCTTTGTGATTTTTAAGAAGAAAATGTCCTTTGTTTTCAATTATTTTGCAAATGAGATTTCTGCCTCTTTGGGTAATAACAGTGACTAACAGTAAATCTGTTTCAACCTGTTTAAAAGTCCACATTTATAGAAACAGCGACTTGGCCTAGAAGAGAAAAACCCACAATAAGGAGAAAGAGATGACAGAGACTCTTACTTAAAATATTGAGAGAAATGGAATTCAGAGTTCCCTTTTAAATAACAACTGGAAACTCATGAGTCTAGAAAAATAAAGGACAAGGCTTTGATGTTTCAGAAATCACCTCTCGCATCTTGCTGAGGAATTCTGCTCATACTCTCAAATGTGAACCACAACGAGCTTCGAGAAGATTCTAACCACTTACCCAAACACTATTCATACTCTGCTTAATTTGGCACAATTCAAAGACTATTTCCTGTGTAAAAATAGAAAACGAAAGGAAAAAAAAAATGTCCTTGTTCACAAGACTGTACCACTAAAATATGTCATGTTGGAGAAATCCTGCCACAGACAATGTCTACTTGTTTCTGGGATGCACTTAGTTTTCCCAGTTAGTAGTATTGATTCTTTCTCTTTATCCATTTGATTTTTCCTAATGCAGAAGTGTCTAGGAAGTAATCTGACTGTGATTTTAAAAATATCCCCTTTCACATTTCTCTGAATTTAACTTCAGGATATACAGGATAGCCAAAACAAAACAAAACAAAACAAAAACCCCAGTTCACATAAGTACTTGAATGTTACCTGCTCTATTAAGTATGTACCACATTTGAAAGAAGCAACTGGCGTATTTCTTTGCTCATGTGTTTGACGAACCGTACTTTGACTGAAGAAGATGGAGTGGGATGAAATGATGAAAGACAGGAACCACAGAGGCTGAAAAGTGACCTAGAAATCTTACTTTTAGCAATCATAGCTGTGTCTGAATTTAAGTTTACAGCAGCGGGGGTGAAATTCTAGTACAAATTACCATGCTAGGCCAGAGAAATTATTCTCTGTTGCATGGTTATTAAGTGATAGATAAATAAATAACACTGTAAGACTGATTGACAAAATGTAAGTGACCTAAAAGCTAAAAGGGGCACCATGCAAATAGTACTGTGTAATCACAAGGCATTTTAAAACTGAAATGAGATTTGTCACGGCAGAGAAATCTTAAAATGATATCTTAAAATGATATCTGCTTGAGCCATCACTAAAGTCATTCATAGGAATCCTGAATCTCAAGGATCTTGCAACCCAACGGCCACATATTAGTGTTTATTTTTATTTTGGAAAAAGGCCACAGGTGAGTCATGGCGAATACAGTGTGTTTTCTTAGTTGTTTTCAAATGCCGTATTTCAGCAATTTTCAAGGACTTTTTTTCACATCTTAACATCTCTGATATACGGTGATTTCTTAGATTTGATTAAATGTGGTAGTAATGACAGATGTACATGAGTTCTTCCGTATCGTCTCTCTTGCTTGTTAAAAGCATGGATAAGTCCGTTAGCATTAAAGGTAAAATTTACACCATCAAAAGCTGTGTCCACATGTTGCACTTGGCATTAACTTTCTTGGGCTTTGTTAGCTGACAGAACTCCCTGGCCCTAAACAACCTTGGAATGCAATGAAATGAGAAACCGTGGTAGGAAACAGGACCAGTGTAGCCACTCCACTGGGTGGTGAGGATAACCACTTGAGGAAGCACCCAGTCAGTGCTGTTGAACAATTTGTTTCCTTTTTAAATCTGAGAGTCTCAATATTATCCAGTGATACTAAATCTGATTCACATAGAGGATCTGGCTTTTGAATTTTACCACTGAACGTTTGGTTTAGTTTATTGATGAACAGATGTTTGGGTCCTTGGAAGCTGTAATATCCTCTGCTATATTTGTTCTTCCAGGGCTAAATAAGATAGGGACACAAGACTTACTCTTACGTATTCAAAATTATACAGCATTTACAAAGGGACAATTGGCGTGGTGGCCCACACCTGCAATCCCAGCACTTTGGGAGGCCAAGAAGGGTGAATCACTTGAGGTCAGGAGCTTGAGGCCAGCCTGCCAATATGGTGAAACCCCATCTCTACTAAAAACACACAATTAGTGGGGCATGGTGGCAGGCACCTGTAATCCCAGTTCCTCAGGAGGCTGAGGCTGGAGAATCACTTGACCCGGGAGGCGGAGGTTGCAGTGAGCCAAGATCTCGCTGCTGCCTGCAGGACAGAGTGAGACTCTGCCTCAAAAAAAAAAAAAAAAAAAAAAAGAAGTAATAAATCAAAGTTTAGTCATCTGGCCTATAGAATGAGGACATTTAATAAATCAAAGCCTTTGTAATGACTTTCTCTCAGAGCTGAAACTTCCACTTCTGGTGCAAGCATTGAAGCTTATATCATATGACTTTGCCTCCGGAATGAGGACCAGTAGGAGATGGTTGTCAAATTGGGAGGTTCCAAGAGGTCAAACTTACAAGCTGCACTAACTTTAATAAAATACTAATTTTTGATTTAAAAACTTTTGAAGGTCAAGATATAGTATAAAATCATATTTGTTGAGTCTTCTTCGCTAACTACTGACTACAGATTATCTTCCATTATCTAGTTTAGTTTTCCTTTCTCTGCTCCCAAGGACAAGCACATTTACAGATAAGAATACACATGTCTAAAGTAAACAGCAGGCCTAAGATCGTGTCAAGGTGCATGAAAGGAAGGACGCCTGATTCCAGGTCCAGTACTTTTGATGATGGTATCCATTTGGGATCTGAAAATGCCTATCTGTTCAGTTCACATGCGAAAAATGTGGAATATCTGACAACTTGTGCGTTTGTTCTCTTTGTGCTACTTCTTGTATGATCAAGAATAGATTTTAGTAATTTATAACTTTTGGCCTCACTTTAATCCCTTCTATTATTTTATATTATCTACTAACAAATTGTCCTCTCAACAAAATGTTTAGTGCATTCTCTTAGAACATTATAACTCATTATCAATGTTAACATCTCCTCCTCTCCAGCAAAATATTCAATTTGCTATTAGAAATGACACAATTTACTGCAAGTTCAGAAAACCCATAATGATGGATAATGCTTCAGAGGACAGCCCTAGAGCAGCAGTTTGCCCCTTGGGGAGTGTGTATCTGACATTTGACACACAGGCTGGCCTGGGCATGTTTTTGGCCTTGAAATACTACACTTAACTTGCTTGTCTAATGTTAAAATCTGGATTTATACAAAAAGTTGGTTTTAAAACAGATCTTGAGAAAAAGTCTTAGTAAAACTTACAAACTAGTTGAGGATTATCTTGGGTTCTAACTACTTCTACCTAATGTTTGAGTTCCCTTCCTCCTTTTTTCTTTGCTTTTTAGTAACCCTATTCCTATCAAATACCCAGTTCATTCATTCTTCCTGTGATTTATCCAGTTTACTACTATACTGGACAAGACCTTCCCTCATATCAATGCTCAGAAATTATTCGCCTTGTTCTCTCAGAGTTTTGATTTTCTACTTGCTGACTGGATGAATTCAACAGTGATAATAGCATAACATCTACTAACTGACTGACTCTTTCACACTCTAGTTGCACTTGAACTAGAGGCTACCTGTCACATTTTCGGTTTGGGTCCACAGAGCCGATACTTACTTAGAAGACCTTGATTTCTGTCAAGTGCAAACTGCTTCCCTGCAGATGACACTCTAGGACATGGCATTTGCTTTAAGAAGTGGCTTTAATGAAGAGTCTCCATGGTATGCTTAAGTCTGTAAGCACGATGGCAGTGAGCCATGACACATTTTGGAATCCTCCATCCCACCATGTAAGCAGCTAAAGGACCACAGGACTGGGAAGTAGATAAAGAAAGGATGTATTAGACTAAACACAAAGATTCAAGTTGTATAAGACTTAGTTCATGGGTTTCAATAACTCTGTCTTCTATACTTTGCAAACATTTTCTTTTTAAATATTTTGTTTTATAATATTTACAAGTCACGTAAGTGTCACAGAAAATTGAATATTTTTAGCATCCTTTTAACAGTTCCAGTCTGGCCCTTACATCTGGAAGTTTATTTACTTGTTTATGTGTGTATCAAAGCAATACATGCCTATAGTTTAAAAAGAAAGAAAGAAAACAAATTGTATTCAAATCTTATAAGAAATGTAAACTATTCCCTGCTTCACTCTTTCTCAATCTCATTTCCTGGAAGCATGTTTCTAATATCATTTGTTATTTCATAATCTATTTACTTTAGATGTTGCTTACTGACTACTTATTTTAAGAGAAGAGGGGAAATATCCTCTCTCCAGTTACCTATCTCTTTCCTCTAAAAAGTTACATCATCATATTTCGTTGAAATATTGTTAAAGATGCTGGGCGTGGTGGCTCACACCTGTAATCCCAGCACTTTGGGAGGCCGAGGCGGGCAGATCACAAGGTCAGGAGATAGAGACCATCCTGGCTAACATGGTGAAACCCTGTCTCTATTAAAAATACAAAAAATTAGGCAGGCGTGGTGGTGGGCGCCTGTAGTCCCAGACACTCGGGAGGCTGAGGCAGGAGAATGGCGTGAACCTGGGAGGCAGAGCTTGCAGTGAGCCGAGATCGTGCCACTGCACTTCAGCCTGGGTGACAGAGTGAGACTCTGTCTCAAAAAAAAAAAAAAAAAAAGAGAAAAGAAAGCAATATTGTTAAAGATTTGATTTCTTTTGACCTCAAAACACTGCTTGCTATTGAGCCACGCAGTGTACTACTTTTCATTCTTGTATAAGTATTACTACTTGTTCTCTTTCCCCTGGTCCTTTTAACCTCATTTCTTTGTTCATACTCTTTTTTTCTTAACCTTCATTTTCTGCTTCCTCTGACTACTTCTTACTCTGGAGTAACAATTGCTTTGGTTTTTATATGCTTAGATTTCTATATATCTACTAGAACATTTTATATATTTGTCAAATCACTATGAACATTTTTCTGAATATTCCTTTTAACAGTCTTATTTCTCATGAAATGGACTAATAGTCTCTTTTTTTCTAATACAATATTAGTGAGCATAAGTTGAAGTTTTCTTCTGCTCCCTGTGTTGTCCCTTTTTCTTGAGTACATTACAGTGTTTATTTATTTTGACTCTGTCTTTCATGTTGGAACCTTTCCTATAATCTATGGTGATCTTGGCTGCCATTCAGATTGAAAAATAAGTCACTAAGAAAATGACTGGAAGAGCCTATTTGCACGGAAAGAGCTTGTCATATGAGAGAGCTGCACTCTAGATCTAGTGAAAAATAATAAATTGGCATTTTCATGTAGGCATGTAAATGTCCATTTCTGTGGAGTCTACTCTTGGGACAATTCAGTTTCTCCGAAAAGGGACCCTTGCTATCAGCATGAAAATCCCAACCCACACAGGGCATGTTTGTCACTGGCTGTGTGGAGGATGGGAGGGTATCTGGTTATCTAATCCTTCCTTACACAGACATCCGGTCAATGCCTCTGTATTCAGCCTTGGAACTCTCACCACTTTCCAGTTCACCTGGTTCACCCCACACTTGAGTCTCTCTTTGTGGGGTGAACAGCCTTGCAAATTTTCCCTGCAGAAATCTAAAGTTCATGTTTCTTGTTCTGCTATGTCAATTACCTATCCTCAGTCAGCTTTCTGTCTTCTCAAAATTTGGTAATATCTAGTGGCTCCTGTTTCTTTCTTTCTTTCTTTTTTTTTTTTTTTTTTTTTTTTTGAGATGGAGTCTCACTCTGTCACCCAGGCTGGAGTGCAGTGGCTCGATCTCAGCTCATTGCAAGCTCTGCCTCCCAGCTTCAAGCAATTCTTCCGCCTCCGTCTCCCGAGTAGCTGGGACTACAGGCGCCCGCCACCACGCCTGGCTAATTTTTTGTATTTTTTAGTAGACACGGGGTTTCACTGTGTTAGCCAGGATGGTCTCGATCTCGATCTCCTGACCTTGTGATCTGCCCGCCTCGGCCTCCCACAGTGCTGGGATTACAGGTGTGAGCCACCGTGCCCGGCCAGCTCCTGTCTCTTCAACCATTCTCTTTGTCTTTGAGGGTATATTCTTTAAAAAAAAAATTCTCTACTTATTATTTTAGTGGAATTCCAGAGGCAAGTATATATAAAGATATGCACTCAACTCATTGTTTTTTACTGGTTGTCTCAGCACATATATTGAATTGCCAAGAGAGGCTGGAGTAGCATCTATTTATTTCATGTCTTTATCACAACATTATAGTTACTTGTGTTATAGGTAGCAATAGATAACTTACTGTGTTGGGACAATACCAAATTATGCAAGGCGATAAATTGTATTATAAGTCTGAGATATTTTCCATCTGATTATTATATTTATAATAAGACTAAAGTAATTAGAGACTGTAAATTTTTCAATTACTTATATTTTGCATTTGGGGATAATTTTAATTTAAGAATAATCTGAAATCACAATCTATTTACAATAAAAAAAAATCAGTTGCCAGCTACAAGTTCTAATTGATGCCAATTGCAAGTACCTTTAATATCACACAACCAAAACCTATAGAAATAAACAGGAAATAAAAAGTAAAAGCAATTTACTTATAAATAAAGGAAGTAAAAAAGGATTTTATGGAAAATGTATTATGCCTACTAACATTGATAACCAAGTTTAAATGTTGGATTTGTCCAAGCAGTTTCATTGTTCTCACATTGATTTTATAAGTAAAAAATGTTATACATTTGAACTTAAAAGTAAATAATATAACATTTTAACCTGTTTTATAAGATGAGTTTCTACATGAACATTCTGGTTGGAAAAAAAATGTTTCTTGACCAAAACAAAAGAGAGAGAAAGAAACAGAAAGGAAAAAATTTTTGCAAACCAGACAATGAGCTTAAGTTCCTTTCCAGTTCTACAATTTTATCATTGTAAGTCTCTTAAATTACTCTGTTTCACGTCATCTGTAAAATTGCAATAATAATACCTACTTTTACAGAATTATGAATATCAAATTAAGTACTGTATGGGGAGCTATAAATTCCTTTAGATGTGTAATTTATTATTAATCATCAAATCTGTGGAAATAAGAAAAGCAAAAAGTCCATGACATTATAACACAGCGTGCAATTTTCTCTTTCCACTCCTGGTATTTATATACAGAGTTGTCCCTGTATGTCTTCTTATATTTTTTAATCCTAACCTAAATAGTAGTGTAGCTTTAGTCACATGGTCAAATCACGTTTGCTGTCAAACGCTGCTTCCTGCAGAAGAAGCTCATGAGTATAATTATGCAGTTGTGCATTTTTATCAGTAGTGACATCCCTTTGCCAGAAGATTTCAGACAAAACTGAACTCAGAAGCTGGAAGTCCTCTGTTGTAGCAGCTGAGCTCCTTCATGACACATTCATAGGGGGATGCGAAGAACCTAACCATGCAAGTCTGACCAAAATGTTTATGAACACGTCTTCTAATTTCATACCTATTGAATTCTTCAGTTATTATCTGTACCTTCAACACACTTCTGTCAAGGGTACCAGGAGTATATAGATCAGGAGTGATCACCGAGGCCGGGTGTTGTGGCTCAAGCCTGTAATCCCAGCACTTTAGGGGGTCAAAGTGGGTGGATCCCTTGAGGCCAGGAGTCTGAGACCAGCCTGGCCAACACAGTGAAACCCTGTCTCTGCCAAAAATTAGCTGAGCATGGTGGCATGCGACTGTAGTCCCAGCTACTTGGAAGGGTGAGGCGTGAGGATCGTTTGAACCCAGGAGGCAGAGGTTGCAGTGAATTGAGATTGCTCCACTGCCCTTCAACCTGGGCAACAGAGTGAGACTCTGTCAAAAGAAAAGAAGTGTCTATTCAGTTGGTTTTTGTGACCTTCAGTGAATCTGCCAGAAATTCTGAGCATATATACTAAATAATTTCAAGTGTTCTTTGTACTTTCTTATGTAGTGAAAATGGTAATAGGGCCTGGCACAGTGGCTCATGTCTGTAATCCCTCCCAGCATGTTGGGAGGCTGAGGCAGGTGGATCACTTGAGGTGAGGTGTTCAAGACCAGCCTGACTAACATGGTGAAACCCTATACTAAAATAATACAAAGTTAGCTGGCCGTGGTGATGCACGCCTGTAATCCCAGCTACTTGGGAGGCTGAGGCAGGAGAATTCCTTGAACCCAGGAGGCGGAGGTTGCAATGAGCCGAGATCATGCCATTGTACAACAATGCCTGGGCAACAAAAGTGAAACTGTGTTTCAAAAAAAAAAGAAAGAAAAACTGGACATAGAACTTCTCTTTTGTTCCATTAGAGTCTAGAAGTGATTTGCTAGAGAAGAAAGAATCTCTATGAGAAAATCTTACCTTCATTTTGGGATCTATTAAAATCTACTACAAATATTTGTGAGTTATTGACTTCCACTATGAATACATGCACTATTTAACAACAACAAAAATAATCTCTGGCATCAAAACAGTTCACAACCTGTATCCAGTTTTGAAAACATGTCTCACATGGTATCTATATTATTGTTAAGTAGATGTTCAAATCAAAGATCTGCTGCATCGTGGTGCTATTCCTCCTGGATCTGTTTCTGTCCTGACGTCAATTTGTATTTCCTTCCCTCTGTGAATTTTGAGGTATGTTTACTCCGTGATGTCTTGGATCTGTCCTTAATTGCTGGTGACATGTCAAATAGCAGACATAAGTGAGAAGTCTTCAGTGATGAGAGCCCTTTATATTCCATTATAAACTACCCGTTTATAATGGAAGTCTATCAAATGGAAACAGAAGCTGTAGTTGGCATTTTTTTAAAAAAGACACTACAATTTCTGACTACCATAGGCTTGCCTTCTTTTCAGAAACCTAGGAAGGAGAAACCTCAGCACGTGTGTCACTGAATAGGAACACCAGACTCCATGAGCGGTCTCTAAATGTCTGTTTCACACAACAGTTATGCACTGGCTTCAGGAGCCCAATATTTCATTTCAAAGACATTCCTGCAAAGCTGTTCATTATTGATCCCAAGAGAGGAAAGAGAAGACCGATACAAGGACCACTCTGATAAGCAGATTGGTATTTAGAAAAGACAACTGCTCTTTATACACAAAACCAAATGGCATTAACAACCATGAAGAGGTCTTAGCCATGACATATAATTCTATAAACTCTATATTACTTAATATAGTAATGGAGGAGGGACATTCAGGTTAATAGCAACTTACCATATCACCAATTTTTAATTAAATAAACTATTAAAAGGTACTCAAAACTACACTAGATGTTTTATTTTTAGGGTTTTTTTGGGGGGATGGACTTGCAATTCCAAAGTTATATTAGGCTCTTTTAGTGCTTTTTATAGACATCATTATCATACACAGAGGTATAAGAAAGTACCCAGCACTAGGATCAGATAAACTTAATTACAGAAAATTAAATATCACTTATGGATAGTATTTCTCACCACAGGAAATCATTAGAAAAAGAAGTGGAATTAATTTAATATCTTTTTAAGCCCCTTAAAAATGAATCTCAGCCTTAATTGATGGACGTATGGACACATATTCTCTACTCAAAGTATGAACCTCATTTAAAACTCATCTGAAAATTGACCACATGGCCTCTACTGCAGTAAGCGTTGCCCCGCTACCTCACAGTGAAGTGCTTTGCAGTTTAGATAACTCTAATTATTCAAAATACACGCTTGCTATTAAAAGACTTTCTTATAAGGCTTCCCTTTCTTCCTCCCTGTCTTCTAGTCTAACATTTTTTTAACTATAT
Source organism: Macaca nemestrina (assembly GCF_043159975.1). Classification (NCBI taxonomy): domain Eukaryota; kingdom Metazoa; phylum Chordata; class Mammalia; order Primates; family Cercopithecidae; genus Macaca; species Macaca nemestrina. The sequence continues at coordinate 75,113,302 of NC_092129.1, forward strand.
ATAATTTTAAGGGGTTTAAAAAATAACTACTGGAAAATAGGTGACTAAATAAGGAACAGAAGAAAACAGGAGGAAGGACAATAAGAGGAATCATGTGGCTAAGAAGAAGGCAGGATGCAGGTCTTGTGCACTCTCTACAGGGAGGCTGCAATTGGGTTCTGAGCTTCTGTGTTTCCAAAGCTAAGGGGAAAATAGGATCAAATACTTGACTCATAGAGTACATTGTATAAATAACCATTTTCCAGAAAATGTTCAATTATTTAGGAACTGCGGCCTGAGAAATGTCACTCATAAACATCATTCTAAAGCAACTAATATACCAAGCATAAATTAAAGGGGAGCAGGGAACAAAACTTATGGCTACAGCATCAGGAGTGGCACCAACTGTGACCCTAAGACTTCACAATGGCCTCTTCTCTTCCTCTTTATCTTCAGTTTCAGTAGAATGGACTGAACTCAATAAATGCCACCAAGTGACTGGTCATTTGCCAAAAATCAAAATTCTACACTGAGCTCCAAGGCAAATATAATTAGGGATCAAGGGGTCAGACAAGCACACTTGGTTTTTGTGCTTACTAGAAAAGTGGTGTTGCTAAGCAGCTAGCTCTTAAATCTCAGACATTATCAGAACACCAAAGCGGGAAATATTGGCAACTTTGTGAATTTGTGAGCCTTACTGGTAGATTTTGAAAAAATAAAGTGGCCTCCCAATAACTGGTCATAGGTTATTAGGAGGGAAAATTCATATGGCTGTGCTTTTTTAGGGTTTTACATTCATGAAAATCTTTATATTTAGAATTGTCGGTATCTTTGAAGGAGGCCATCAATGTAGTCAGCATATTTGTGTATCTTTGTTAAAACATTAACTATAGACAGTTAAAATATACCACAATTTTTGTAACTTTCTTAGCTCTTTTTTACTTTTCACTATTCTACAAGCTTCAAAGATATATGTTGGATTTCTCCCAACTATTGAGAGGTCTTAGATAAATGCTAAGTTTTAAAATTACGCTACATGCTCTCCCCTAGCATCATGAGGATTACAGCCACAGGTAATAATCTGGTGATAACTAAACTGACTTAAACTGGAATGGGAATGTTCATATCAGTCTAGAGAACATTGAGTTATGGACCTAGCAATGATAGTGATGTGGTAGCCCCCAAGGCAGCAAATGATTCCTGTAGACCTCCTCAAACCTTACCAGAATTGATCTGTGTGACAAATGTCTGGCTGAAGTAATGGTGTAACACTTCTGAGAATAGATTATAAAAAGACTGCAAAAGCTGCAACTTCTACCTGGGTATGTCTTTCTCTCTCTCTCTCTCTCTCTCTCTCTCACACACACACACACACACATACACACACACACACACACACATTCACCACTGTGGAAAGCAAGCTAATATATTGAGACAGCCTTATTGATAGTCCTACATTATAAGAAACTGAGGCCCTCTAATAGCCTGTAATGAACTGAGGCCTGCCAACAACCACATGAAATAATTTGGAAGCAGGTCTTTTGACCACAGCCAAGTCGTGGGATGACTGCAGCCTCACGAAATATCTTGAGTCAGAATACTCCAGCAAAGCCAGAAAAATATTGATTCTAAGTGGAAATTTAAGTATATATATTGTAAACCTGAGAACAACGACTAAAACATCTAGACAAAATGATATGGTAATAACTGCAATAGATAAATTAAGATGATATACTAAAAACTGCTGAAAATAAAGAAGACAGAAAAGGGGAGGGGGATAAACAAAAGAACAAACATCAAATAAATAATATAATTAATATAATAATTAAATTATATAATTATATAATATTGTATAATTATATTAATAATATATAATTAAGTGTAAGCATTTACATTAAGTGTGAATAGTCTAAAAATGCTATTTAAACTACAGATTCTCAGAATGGATAAAAATCAATGACCCAGCTACATGTTGCCTACGATAAACTCATTGGAAACTTAAGGATATGGGCAAGAAAAAGTAAAAGGACAGAAAGAGATATACCATACAAACTCTAATCAAAAGAAAATGTGAGTGGTTACATTAATATCAGACAAAGTAGGCTTCAGAGCAAAGAAAAACACTAGAGACAGAGAAAGATGTTACATAATGATAAAAGTATCCATTTGCCAGGATGATATAACATTCCTCCATGTGTCCATACCTAAAAACAGATGACAAGTCACATGAAACAAAAACTGACAAAATTAAGAGAAATGGACAAATCTACAGTTGTGGTTAGGGACTTCAGCACCACTCTTACAGTAATCTGTAGGAGCAGGAGACAGAAAATCAGCAAGCATATGGAATAAGTGAACATCACCATTTACCAATGGAATCTAATCCACCTTTATAGAATATTCCGGCCAGGCGCGGTGGCTCATGCCTGTAATCACAGCACTTTGGGAGGCTGAGGCGGGCAGATCACGAGGTTAGGAGATCAAGACCATCCTGGCCAACATGGTGAAACTCCGTCTCTACTAAAAATACAAAAATTAGCTGGGTGTGGTGGCTGCACACCTGTAGTCCCAGCTACTTGGGAGGCTGTGGCAGGAGAATCACTTGAACCTGGGAGGTGGAGGTTGCAGTGAGCTGAGATGGTGCCTGCACTTCAGCCTGGTGATAGAGCGAGACTCCGTCAAAAAAAAAAAAAAAAAAAAAAAAAAGATATTCCGCCCCAATAGCAGCAGAATGTACTTTTTTTTTGGAATATTCACCAAGACAGATCTTATCCTGAAGGATGTAGGGGTGGAAGTTGGGATGACATTTTAAACACATGTGAAATAACTAAATTAAATAAGAAAAGTAGATTATATAACCATACTAAAAGTAAAGTAGAATCAATAACAGGAAGATAACAGGAAAGTCTCTAAACATTTGCAATTAAAAATACTCTTGTAAATAATCATAGGGGATAGGCTTAGAGGAAACTAGAAGATGTTTTGAATTGAAAGAAAATGAAAATAAAACATGTCAAAATTTATGTGATAGGGCCAAAGCAGTACTTAGAGGAAAGTCATAACATTAAATGCTTGTGTTAGAAAAGAAAAAATAAGTCAAATAAATAATCTAAATCCTTCACCTTATGAATGTAGAAAAATAGTAGCAAATAAATCCAAAGCAAGTCAGAGGGAGGAAGGAATACGGATTAAGACAGAAAATAATGAAATGGAAACACAAAACTAATGATGAAAATTCATGAAAATAAAAGTTGTTTCTTTTAAAAGATCAACAAAATCCATAAATCCTAGCAATACCAATAAAGAATAAAACAGAGAAGACAGAAATTACAAATATCAGAAATAAAAGAAAAATACTACTATACTCTGCAACCATTAAAAAAATAAGAATACCATACACAAATCTAGTTACAGAAAATCACAAATTTGGGTGAAACAGACCAATACCTTGAAAATCATCAACTTCCAAAAACTCACCTAAGTTTAAAGAGATAAACTGGATAGTTTTACAACTTTTAAAGAAATTTAATTAACAATTTTTAAAACTTCCAAAAAAGGAACTTCTAAATAATGTTGCTGATTAATTCTTACTTAACAATATTTAATAAATATTTAACAAATAAGTAAAGCAATTCTGCACTATTTTCAAGAAAATAGAAGAGGAAGAAATATTCAATAATTCATTTCATGATGACAGCATTACCCTGTTAACAAATCAGGCACAGGAATTACAAAAAAATCTACAAACCAATATCCTTCATGGACAAAGATTTAGAAATTATTAACAAAATTTTAGCAAAGTTAATGTAGTCATATTTTTAAAAACTGTACCTCACAACTAACTGGGGTTCATCACAGGAATGCAGGAGTGGTTCAATATTTGAAAATCAATCAATATTATTTACCATACTAGTAGCCAAGGAAGTAAAGTCTTATGAATATATGAATTGTCGTGGAAAAAACATTTGAGAAAATTCAACATCCATTCATTATTAAAAAAAAAAAAAAGACTCAAGAAACCAGGAATAGAAGGGAATTTCTTCAGCCTGCTAATGAGTATTTACCAAAAATCCACAGCTGACATCATGCTTACTGATGACTTCCTGTATTTTCCTACTAAAGTCAGGAATGAGGAAAGGATGTACATGCTCACAGCTTCCAGTCAACATTGCACCTTAAATCTTGGCTAGTACAATAAGGCAAGAATAAGAAAGAAATGGCACAGACTGAAGAACAGTAAATAAAACTGTCCCGATACATAGACCTGATTGTCTCTTTAGAAATGGGAATTTCTGCATAAGAAGTCCTAGAACTAAGTTAATTTAGCAAGGACACAGCCTACAAGGTCAACACAAAAATCAACGGTATTTCTATAAACTACCAATGAACAACTGGAAGCCAACACTTTATTATAGCTCCAAAACAAATGGAATACTTAGATGTATACATCTAAGAATACATGTACAGGATTTCTATGCTGAAAACAATGCTGATGAAATAAATCAGAAAATATCAAAATAAATGAAACAACGTATTTTTTGCATGTACTAGAAGACTCAACATAATAAAGATGTTCATCCTTCACAGATTGAACTATACATTTGATGCAGTTTTAACTGAAATCCCAGTAGGATTTTTTTTTTTTTTTGCAATATAGAAAATATGATTATAAATTCATGTGTTCATATGTAAAGTGAAGGAACTAGAGTGGCCAAAGAAATTTTGAAAGAGGTGAATAAAGTTGGAAACAGATTACTCTTTTAAGACTTACTATAGAAATAAAGACTTTTCCAGATAAACAAAAGCTGAGGGATTTCATCAACAACAGATCTGTCCCATAAGAAATGTTAAAAGTATTTCTTCAATCTGAAAGAAAATGATGTTAATAAGAAATAAGAAATCATCTAAAGGTACAATCTCAATGATAATAATAAGTACACAGACAAACACAGAACATTATGACACCATCAATGTGGTGTGTTAACTATTCATATCTTGGGTAGGAAGACTAAAAGATGAACCTATCAAAACTAATAACTACAACAACTTTTCAAGACATAGACAATATAATGAGATATAAATAGAAACAATAAAAGGTAAAAAGCAGAGAGTATGAAGTTAAAAGTGTAGTTTTTATTAGTTTTCTCTTTGCTTGTTAATTTGTTGGTTTTTGAAATTGGTGTTAAGTTTTCATCAGTGTAAAATAATAGATTAGAAGATGTTATTTGAACGCCCCATGGTAACCGTAAATTAAAAAACCTACAGGAGATACATAAAAAAATAAAAAGCAAGAAATTAAAACATACCACTATAGAAATCACCTTGTCTAAAGGGAAGACAGAACAGAAGGAAAGAAGGAAGAGAAGACCACAAAATAACAAGAAAACAAATTTTAAAATGGCAGTAGTAAGTTCTTATCAATAATAACATTGAATGTAAATAGACTAAAATATCCAATCGAAAGACACAGATTAGCTGAATGGATTAGAAAAACGTGACCAAGGTTCTGCTGCCTACAAGAAATACACTTCACCTATAAAGACACACATAGACTGAAAATAAAGGGATGGAAAATATATTCCATGCAAACAGAAACCAAAACAAGAACAAGAATAGCTATACTTATATCTGACAAAATAGATTTCAAGGGAAAAACTATAAATAGGGACAAAAAAGTCATTATATAATATTAAAGTGGTCAATTCAGCAAGAGGACATTAATACTTGTAAATACACATGCACCCTACAGTGGAGCACCTAGATATATAAAGCAAATATTATTAGACGTAAAGAGAAGTGATAGACCCCAATACAATAATAGCAAGAGATGTTAACACTCCACTTTCAGCATTGGACAGATCATCCCAACAGAAAAAAAATTCAACAACATTTTTAAAAGATCATTTATCATGACCAAATGGGATTTATCACAGGGATGCAAGGATAGTTCAACATATGCAAATTAATTTGTGATAAATCATATCAATAGTATGAAGGACAAAACCCATATGATCTTTTCAATTGGTGCTAGAAAGCATTTGATAAAATTCAACATTGCTTCATGATAAAAGCCCTCAAAGAAACTGGGAATAGAGGGAACACACACAGTAAAAACCATATGTGACAGACCTACAGCTAGTATCATACTGAATGGGGTGGGGGGTGGAACAGGAAGCCTTTCCTCTAAGAGCTGGGAAAAAAAAAAAAAAAAGATGCCTACTTTCACAACTGTTATTTAACACAATACTGGAAGTCCCAGGTAGAGCAATCAGACAAGAGAAAGAGACAAAGGGCATCCAAATTGGAAAGAAATAAGTCAAGCTATCATTATTTGCAGATTATATGAGCTTATATTTGGGAAAACCTAGACTCCACCAAAAAAACTATTAGAACTAATAAATTTAGTAAAGTTGCAGGATACAAAATCAAATACAAAAATCAGTAGCATTTCTAAATGTGGACAGTAAACAGTCTGAAAGAGAAATCAAGAAAGTAATTCCATTTACAATAGCTACAAATAAAATTAAATGGAATTAACCAAAGAAGTTAAATATCTCTGCAATCAAAACTATAAAATATTGATGCAAGAAATTGAAGAGGACACACAAAAAAATAGAAAAATATTCCATGTTCATAGATTGGTAAAATCAATATTGTTAAAATGTCCACACTATCCAAAGCAATCTACAGATTCAATGCAATCCCTGTCAAAATATCAATGACATTCTTAAAAGAAATAGGAAAGATAATCATAAAATTTATATGGAACCACAAAATACCCAGAATAGCAAAATTCATCCTGAGTAAAAAGAATAAAACTGGAGAAATCACATTACCTGACTTCAAATCATACTATAGAGCTGTAGTAAACAAAACAACATGGCACTGGCATAAAAACAGACACATAGATCAATGGAACAGAATAAAGAATCCAGAAAAAAATCCATACATCTACCATGAAATCATTTTCAATAAAGGTGCCAAGAACATAGATGAAGGAAAAGGCAGTCTCTTCAATAAATAGTGCAGGGAAAATTGAATATCCATATACAGAAGACTAGAATTATTTCTCTTCATATATAAAAATCCAATCAAAATGCATTAGAGATTTATATTTAAGACCTCAAACTATGAAACTATTAAAAGAAAACATTAGAGAAACTCTTCAGGACATTGGTCTTTCCAGATATTTTTAAAATAATACCCTACAAGCACAGACAAACAAAGCTAAAATGAACAAATGGGATCACATCAAGTTAAGAAACCTCTGTACAGCAAGGGCAATGATCAACAAAGTGAAGAGACAAACCACAAAATGGGAGAAAATATTTCCAAGCTATCCATCTGACAAACAATTCATAATTAAAATATATAAGGAGCTCAAACAATAGTAAAAAAATCTAATAATCTGATTTTTAAAATGGGCAAATGATTGGAATAGACATTTCTCAAAAGAAGACATACAAATGACAAATAGGTATACGAAAAGGTACTCAACATCACTGTTCATCAGAGAAATGCAAATCAAAAGTATAATGAGATATCATCTCATTCCAGTTAAAATGGCTTATATCCAAAAGACAGGCAATAACAAATTTTGGTGAGGATGTGGAGAAAAAGAAACCCTCACCCACAGTTGGTGTGAATGTAAATTAGTACGACGACTATGGAGAACAGTATGGAGGTTCCTCAAAAAACTAAAGATAGAGCTACCATGTGATCCAGCAATCCAACCGCTAGTTATACACCCAAAAGAAAGGAGATCAGTATATCAAAGAGATATTTGCACTACCATGTTTATTGTAGCACTGTTCACAACAGCCAAGATTTGGAAACAAGTGTTCATCAACAGAATAATGGATAAAGGAAATGTGGTACATATACACAGTGGAGTACTATTCAGTCATAAAAAAGAATGAGATCTTAACATTTGCACCAACATGGATGGAATAGAGGACATTATGTTAAGTGAAATAAGCCAGGCACAGAAAAACTTAGCATATTCTCACTCATTTGTGGAAACTAAAATAACAGAATTCATGGAGATAGAGAGTAGAATAATGTAACCACAAGCTGGGAAGAGTAGTAGGGAGGAAGGAGGGAAGTGCAGATAGTTAATGGGTACAAAAATATACCTAGATAGAATAAATAAGATTAGTATTTGATAACATAACAGAGTGACTACAGGAAACAATAATTTATTATACATTTAAAAATAACTAAAAGAGTATAATTGGAGTGTTTATAACACAAAGAAACAAGAAATACTTTAAGTGATGAATATCCCATTTTCCCTGTTATCATTACACATTGTATGCCTGTATCAAAGTATTTCATGTACCCCATAAATATCTATACCTACTATGTACCCATAAAGATTAAAAATAAAAATAAGTTTTACTATAAAGCTAAGTAAAGAAGAAAGTGGGATATTAGCAAAGGAATAGACCCATAGATCAATGGAACAGAATGGATAGTCTAGATATAGACTCAGACCAATATGGCTAATTAATTTTTGACAAAGGTGCAAAGATTTTTCAATGGAGAATGATTGTCTTTTCAATAAATTAAGTTGAAAAGTCTGACATTAAAATTGGTATGCAGTTGGTAGGCAAAACAGTAAGTCTTCATTTTAAACCTTACACCTTATGTAAAAATTAAAGCAGCTCATAGATCTACATATATAGAGATTAAAATTATAAAATACTTAGAAGAAAAATAAGAAAAAATCCTTATGATATGAAATTAGGCAACCAGTTCTTAGACATAAAAACATAAACCATAATTGGACTTTATCCAAATTACTTTGTGTGAAAGCAACTACTGAGAATTAAAAAAATAATAATAAACTGCAAGTTAGGAGAAAATATTTGCAAATCATATATCCGCAAAGGTCTTTATTCAGCATTCATAAAGACTGCTCAAAACTCAATAGGAAGCAAACACCCAACTGAAAAATAGGCAAAATACTTGAATACATTACACCAATAATCACTTAAGTAAGGCAAATAAGTCCATGAAAAGATGAGCAACATAATTAGCTGTTAAGGGAATGCAAAGCTAACTTACGATAAAATCCAACTCCACACCTATTAGAATGGCTAAAATAAAAAATTATGCCCGTACCAAGCACTAGCAATGAAATGGACCAAATGGGACTCTCATATATTGCTGGTGGGAATGGGAAACGCCTGCACAGGGAACACAGTTTGGCAGTTCCTCATAAAGTCAGACAAACATGTACTACGCAAGACTCAGCACTTCTATTTCTTGACTACCCTCTAAAAATGAAAATAATATCAACACCACTACCTGTACATGAATGTTTATGGCAGTCCCATTCATAGCTGCTCGAAACAGGAAAAAAAATCTCTCAATGGATGAATGAATAAGCCAACTGTGGCACATTAATATAATGGAATACTATCGCAAAAAGAAGGAATAAACTATTGATATCAGAAGCATCTTGAATTAATATCAAAGGCATTTGCTGAGTGAAAGAAACTAGAGCCAAAATGTTCCATGCTGTGTGATTCCATGCTGTGTGATGTCATTATATTACATACTTGAAAAACCAAAGCTCTAGGGATGGAGAGGAGCTCACTTGTCATAGTTTAGAGGCTACGAGAGGATGTGACGACAAAGAGCTAGCAAAGGGACACAAAAGGAAATTTTCAGAGCAATGGAACCATTCTATGCCCTGGTTGTGATGGCGTTTACTTGAATCCATACCTGCGTTAAGAATATATAGACCCGTACATGCCAAAAAAAAAGTGTTTTTACTATAAAATTTCAAAATAAAACATTTTAAGAAACCTATTATAAACAGTAAGATAACATATATTTCTAAATGATAGACATTAGTCACAAATATAATGACGGTCAGAAACATTTAAAATAAATCCTTGTTGAAAACTGGAGAATCTGAGACATTTAAGACTCTTGAGTGAGCAAAAGTTGTTGAATCTCAATCCTTAGTTTTGGGACTTAATCTACAGCTGAGGACATGTCCAGTGTCTTTCTTGCTGGCAGCAGGGCAATGACAAGTGAGTTGTAATCTGACAGAATGGGAGTCAAGTCTTAGCAAAGCTGTGCCAGCATCTGACAAGGCAGCTGACATGAAGGTGACAGGCTGCCTGCTTTGGAGGGCTCCTCTGCAGGGCACTGCCGACCACAGTGGAAACATGACACTCACAGCTTTGCATGAGGCAGATCTGCTAAAAATCAAGTGGTTCACCTGTCGTTCAGACTATGCTTGTTCACTTTACAATTAGGAAGCACCTGTGGAAAATGTCCCACTTAACCTAATCTGCTCATGGGAACAGGGTAGATGGAAAGAGATCGAAGAACAGTCTCAAGCTTTTATGTAGGATGTAAACATTTTAAAAATAGCTAAGATAATGTACAAAAGTATAGACTATATTCTTAAATGTAAAAAAGAAATATATTCCAAACAGCATGAGTAGTATGAAACGTCATATCCAGATGGATTATTTAGTTTAAAAAAACAAATAAAAGAAGCATATATTTACATAAAATATATAACTTAGAGGCACACCTTTGTATATAAAATATATACATTGCATTCATTACAACAAATGAGACAGCTCTTCATGCTTTGACATGATTTTGCCTAAGAGCTTTATATTGCCAAAAAGAACATGTTGTTCTAAATGAATCAGTTATGTTAAAATAATTTTGTATGAATTTATGTATCACATATATAATAATATATAGATAATATAGATAAAAATGAATGTGTATGTGTGTGCGTGTTTGTGTGTGTGTGTGTGTAAGCATAGGAAAAAAAAACAGAAAATGTTAATGGGATTAGCTGAAAAGTGGGCTTCTTTGCAGGAGATGAATGAAGGAGAAAAGGGCAGCCTTTCATTTTTTATGATTTAAAAACATGCTTTTCATATAAAATCTAACCATGCACACCTACAACTTAACATGGAAGAAAAGACAAAGAGATATGTATCAAATGTTAACATTGGTTGTCTTGGTTTCATAAAATGAGATGTAAACTTTATCTTCTTTGTGCTTTTTTGTGTTACCAAAATGTCAGCAGTAGATAAGAATAACTTTCAAAAACAGTAAAACATTATTAAGGTTGAACAGAACAAAACTAAATCTATGCCATAACACCCTTTTGTAGAACACCTCCACTATAATCAATAATTAAATGTAGTTTTCAAGTGCCACCCTACATATATTATCCCAAACCTTTTTTGGTAAATCTAATCTTCTAAATTATCAAAAGGATTGATAGAAATATTGGAGATTTGTTCCAAATTTTTGAATAGGGTAGAAATGTCTTTGCAACATTTAAGAATTCATTTTTACCTTTCCATCACCCCTTGCTGCATACGAACCCTGCCCTCCTCCCCGGCATTCCAGGTTATCTGTGGTACAGGGTCACATCGTGCAATGATGTGGCCACATAGTGACAGGATACACTCATCTATGGTTTCATAATGAACAATCCCCAGTGTCAGTAGCTTTAAAGGATACGCATGTATTTCTCGCTCACAATGCGTGGTTACGCTTCACGCCCATCAGTGCTTCCCTGGGACTGTGCTCTGGGTCATTTTCCCTCAGGAACCAGGGTGGAAGGACACTCTGTCTCCATGTTTCCATGTTTGCTGAGGCAGGGAAAAGGGAAACATAATAAATCACATACCTGGGCTTTAAAAATTACTTTCCGAAGTGACCTGAGTCACTTCCTCTCACATTTCATAAGCTGTAGGAAGTCAAATGACCACACCTAACCACAAAGTGGAAGAGAAATAAAATCCTGCCACTTGCTCAGAAAGAGAAAGGACAAAAACCTTTGATGAATAGAACTAATGACAACCATAGTCAGAATCAGAGGATAAGCAACAACTGACATCAGTAAGAATGCAACTGACTCAGCCTATTAGATACATTTTTCACATCACAGATTTGTTTTAAGTTGAGTGGTTAAATTAAAAATGTTGCACTTCTAGTGCGCTAAAACTATTGTTCTTAAAAAATGAATTTGACAGGTATTATTTCATTTACTTCTTTTCTTTTCATTTGTCTTTTTTTTTTTTTTTTTTTTTTTTGAGGTGGAGTCTCGCTCTGTCGCCCAGGCTGGAGTGCAGTGGCACGATCTCGGCTCACTGCAAGCTCCGCCTCCTGGGTTCACGCCATTCTCCCGCCTCAGCCTCCCGAATAAAAAAACTAAAAACAAGCCCTAAGTGAATTAGTCATTTTCAGATAACAGCCACTACCAAGTAAATCTAGAAAAAGATTAGAAAAAAAGATTCTCATTAGGCTAATCAGAAATACTCCCATTAGCAAGATTTTTTTCACCTACTTCTATTTATTTGTTTTATGTATCTAGCTATGTTTATTCACTTTGCCAAAGCATTTTTGAATGCCTACTAAGAGCTGTGGATTTGAGCACAAGGTACTCAATAGCAAGCCTTTCAATTTGATCAATGCTAATATTTAAGCATCGTCAGTAAACAAGGTATCATTTAAATCTACCTGGAAATATGCATAAGCTGGCTTCTGGGTTATTTTAGCATAGATTCCATGCCTGGGGAATGTGATATGTGATGCACATAGCTCCTCGAGGTTAACAATGGCATTGACCTCAGCAACTTACAATTCAGAATAAATATATAGGAAATGTATGTGCTCATAGAATTTAAGAAATGATTATTTTTGACCTTGAGACTGAGTTTTATCTGTTTCTAAAACGTTGCTAAGTCATTACACTCTTCCTTCCTGCCTACCCACCCCATGGCTCACCACCAATTTAAAATATCTATTCTCATACACTGTCCTCATGTCACATCTGATTGTCTCTGGAGAAAAGACCTCTGGTTTTAGATGTAAGGACACTGTGTTTTATAATCTCCAGGGACTTATCAGAGATTAGAGCTTTTTAACCTACATCTAAGAAATACATGTGCTGCATATTCACAAACATCAGAGCAACCGATTCCTCAAGAGGTTCGAGATCTCAGTAGTTGGCACTATTGCTGTTTATAGCCGTCTATTTCAGATTTAACTAGACCACTCCTGAAAATGTTCCAAGGTCCAGTTATGAAATCAATCACTAACATAATAGTTAAATCCTGCCATTTGGGGATAATTTTTCTTTAAAAAAAAGATCATCCATTGAACTAAAAAATATATAAAAGGGAATAATGTGTATCTAATTATTAATGTACTATAGAAATTAGCTTTTATATTGCAATTTATATTGCAATTACCTTCTTTGTGTTATAAAGCAGAACAATACAGAAGAAGAACTTCTTTATTAATGCCTAATAGCACGGTAATTTAAAATATTCAAGTTTCTTTAATAAGGTAGTGTATGAAATGTTACTTAATTTGACAAGATTAATTATACAATTAATTTAAGACTGCTCTCAATTAAATTAGTAAAAATTCTTAAGCTTGCTGCTTTTGAAAAGAGTGCTGGAATCTAGCATGAAGTGAGATACCTATTAAACACGGTATTAATTAAACCGTGATGAAATAATGCATGTTTTGTTAATATAATGGGCATTGTCAGATAGTTGGTAAAGGGGTAGTATTTCATTACTTTAATAATACTAACGCCCCAGCCCTCTAAACAATTTGAAGGGTCTACAACAATACTGGAAATTATAGTGGCTTGGGATGGTGCTCAGAATTACTCAAGATAACAACAATAGCAACAAAACTCCTGCTCTGGCAGTCCTGAGTCAGTGTATTTCGAGGTTCTCTTAAGACAGAACCACTGCCAAGAGGAGCTTACCGGCCATCAAAATATCTCTGAGGTGGAGTTACCTTGGTTAATTCACACCATGATCCAGGGTCTACTCCAGGTTTTCATGGCCAAAGGCTGAAGCTTGTCAAATTCTCAGGGTTACTTAGGTTCAAGTCAACTGAGAGATGCTGATTAAATTCCTAATTCACTTAAGTATAATCACCTAATTCTCATTTATATATTGGACAATGGAGGAAACGTATCTACCATTCTGGGAAGTCAGAAGGCCCAATTCCTATTTCTACAGTGATCCCTTTCATGCGTCAAAGTACCTAGAAAAATCCTTTTAGTGATCTAAAGGTTTTTTGTTGTACAAACGTGTGGAATGTAAGTCATCCAGGCTGTGGTGGAGCCAAAACATCATTCCTATATCACATAAAACACGTCTCTAGTGACTAGAATGTTCCTATTATTCAGATTCTCTCTCTCCTCTCTCTGCCCACACACCCCCTTGTCTCTCCATGGGGTACTCTGTACTAATTCTATGGCTGAAGGACAAAGGAATGGGGCTTATGGTGCAGTTACCAGTTAGTGTTTCATTGTCCATGCTGTGCAAGCTGACTAGGAAAGAGGGGCTAAGAAACTGGGAGAAAACCCATTGATCTGAGTACAATTAAGTCTTGCTCTGGGATGGGAATCATTCTTAATATTTCGTGTAACTTTGGATCCTATGCATGATAAATGATGAATTTCTTAATTCAAACCTCGTACTCCTCAGGGAACAGAAGCACCTTGTGTCATATTGAATCCAACAGTTTCCTGAGTTAGGGTTGACATTGAGGGAAGACACAGGGTCTCGACTAGTTTATATGGAGGGGAGAAGCACTCTTTCCTTTGTGGCAATGCAAAATTGCATCCAGGCTTATGGTTTGGGAGTAAGAGCACAGCCCCTACTCCTGTTGAATTTCAGTGCTCCCTGGGCTCTAGGTAGGGGAGCCACTGAACAGTGCAGAACTGCAGTACAATACATGGAGACTCATTGAAGAGGGGTTGCAGAGACAGCAGGTAGACTACACATAACAGTACTACAAGGGATTCTGCAAAGGCCACTCATAAGCATGAGAGTAATTAAAGAGTGATTAAAAAAAAAAAAAGTAAAGAAAAAAGAAAAAATTCCTGCATCCAGGAGATGCTGTGCTCCCCGCGATGCAGCTGGAACCTGAGCTGCAGACCGGAGGTGCGAGTTTCAGGATGTTCTCCACTGAGCCAGAGGAACATCTACGGCAGTGATGCTTGAAATTTTTATATGAACTATTTTGTCATCCTACCCTTTTCCCCCAAAACAAAAATTAGAGGATTATTTTAATACTTTGGATTCTTCCCCCCTTTTTGAGAAATAAAGTTTTTTATGAAAAGCCTGAAAAAAAAGAAAAAAGAAAAAAATTTTCTCATGAGAGTTTAAATGAACCCTGTAGGAGTCGTAGCTTCCAAATGCAGGTTGATAACAATTTATAAATTATAATCAGATTCCAGGTGAAAATGATCATAAAAATAACTTTTTCTAAGCTCATCAGTTTCAAATGAGAAAGAAAAGTACCAAGTCAGTCAAGCTCACACAAATCATGGCAGAGCTGGAGCTCAAGCCCGGCTTTTTGATACTCAATCTTGTGTATTTCACATGCTATCTCATCATCATTAGGTAAATCCTGTAACTTTGCACACAACATAAATATCTATAAATAGAATAATCCTCCATATTGCAAAAACCACGGAAAAATCTTCTTTTAATTCCTGTGATGTGTACCCAATAGGTAGTTGTCCCAAGGTCATATGGTCATTAAGGAAGCAATAGCTTGCGTTTGTTGAGTACTTAACTGTGTGCCTGGCATCATTCTAAGACACGTCTCTTTTCTATTTATTTCCACTACACATTCTACAAAACAAGTGATGGCTCTAAGATACTTAGAATAAAATTAAGATTCTTGCCATATAGTAGAAAGAGCATCTCATTAGTACTTGCAGTTTACATGCATTTAACTCTTCTATCCAGCCGCTTTCAGGTATTTAAAAGTGAACCGATTAACATGCACTACACACAGATTAAAATTTCCATCTCCAGGAAGTTCTTGCTGACTCCACTGGTAGAATGTTTAAGCACAAACAATATAACCATCCTCAATTAGAGTTTAGTAGGATATAAAAAAGATCCTTTAAATGGAGTTGCTCTGTTCTTTCTCTCTCTTTCTTTCTTTCTCTCTCTCTCTTTCTCTCTCTCACACACACACACACACTGTCTGTTGACTCTATCAGTATTACACATGTGCACACACACACACACACATACTTTTACTCCTGATCAAACCAGTCATGATCTTCTCAAGTCTCCACAGGTCAGTCCTTTCTGAAAATAATGGGTTACCTACAGGGACATTAAGTATTTAGCAGCCACCTACCAAGCTACTGCTACCTGGGGATATTTAATGGGGTTACACAGGAAGTATCATGATGTTACACAAGTGCACAGTTTATTTTCAGAAAAGACTCTAAGCAGGAAGTTATTCTTTCCACCTAAAGCCATGTACAGGGGTCTTCACTTTGCTGTTAGGAGGAGATGGTCACTGCTCGCCCAGGACTATGCAGGCCCCAAGGGAATGCGGGGCAGGTGTAGCGGATTCTGCCTGGAAAAAGAGAAGCAGCTACCTGCGGCCCATGTTTTCAGGGCAGAATGGGGTGTGTAGGGGGAACTTTCTGGAGAAAATCACGGACAAAGACCCCATACTTAAAACATATGTTTTATTACCATGTGTCAATTAAAAAGAATCATATTTTTAAAAATGTGTTTTAGCCAAGAACTTAATAAACCAAAGCTTAGTAACCATGAGGGCTGGCCCAAAAGTGAGAAATACAGATTTTAAGATGAGTAGCTCAGAGATAGATGAGGATTCACTTTGAGGGAGAACTACGTATTTCTCTAGCCCAGTTTTCTCAAAAGGAAAAACTGGTATCTAATATCAGACTCATTATGTATCCTTCATAATTTAAAGCATATACGTGTTGTGTGTATAGGACTCTTAGTATTAGTAAAATATGCCTATTTGCCAGCTTAGAAAATCTCCCAAATTTCAATGCTGAAAAATGTTCTTTTAATTCATATAATGTATACTCAATGGGTAGATATCCCAAGGTGATCGTCACTATGGATGTCTTAGCATGCATTTATTGAGTGCTCACTGTCTCCCTTCCATTATTGTAATCATTTTGTATATGTTTCATTTAATTCTGACAACAATGTTGTGAGTTTTGTGACAACAAAACTATGAATACCCTCATTTCAGAAAAGAGAAGAAACTGAAGAACAGAAGTCAAGGTGCCCACGATTATATAATTAGAAAGTGGCAGAGCCAGTTTCAAATGCAGATACCCTTTCTCATATCCTATACTCTTGACTATTACACAGTGCTAGCAAAAGTACCCACAGACCCGTGAAAAAGACACAAATTCCTTTAATATAAGGAAATGAGATGAGAATCCATTTGGGCAGAAACAACTACAAAGATCAGGCCATCCAGAGCCAAACTTCCAGTTTCAGAAGCAAGTTCCTCTTACTTCCAAGTTCCTAGCTGGTAACAAATCCAGCATATTCCTGACATTAATCAAAGCTTGATTTCACCGTTGCAATTGCTCCTAGAGGGTCCAGGATTCAGGAAACTTGAGGGCTATTCTTGGATCCCACAACAAGTAACAAACTATAAAACTTTGTTTATATGTGTCTGCAGGACAGTGGGCTAGACTCATTTACTCCCAAATGACTTACTTCTGCACATAATCCTAAGCATTCACTTTGTTCAAAATTAAGCCTCACCAAAATAACAGATGATCACATCCCATCCTTTTGATGCTGTCTCCAAATAGTTGAAATCAAGAATGTTAAGTTTGAGAATACTAATACTTTAAAAATTTACCTATGTCTGTCATCAGTCCCACTTCTCACAATCAGTCTCAAAGGGAAACGGTCAAAAATACAAAGTGATTCATGAATAAGGTTATTAATTTTGGTATATTTGTAATAGCAAAAGAAAGGAAGCAATTCAAATGCCCACCAACAGGAAACTGGCTCAATAAGCTCAGGTACAGTCACACAAAGAAATTCTATGAAGGTGTAAAAATGAATGATAAAAATCGCTATGTACCAAAGTGGTAGAATCTCCAAGGATACATTGTTAAAAGAAACACAGGAAAGTGTGTGTGTGCACGGGCGCGCGTCGGTGTGATTGTATTTGGCGAGTAAGATGGGGAAAATACACACACTTATTTTTGTGCAAAGGCCCATTGGAATTGCATGTAAAAAACTAATACATATGACTACCTATAGGATGAGGCAGGGAACAGGGGAGAAGAGATTAGGACAGAAATGAGAATTCTCTAAAAACAACTTTTTAAATATTTAAAATAGGGTTAGGGGTAGAATTAGCATGCAATAAACAACATATATTTAAAAGCATGATTTGACAAGTTTTGACTAAGTTACACACCCATGAAACCACCACCATAATCAAGATAATGACATGTCAGTCAATGCACAGAGTTTTCTCCTGTCCCTTTGTAATATCTCTCTTCAGCTCCTCCCCTTGCCCCAACATTTCCTCCTTCACCCACCCCTCTGTGGTCTCCAGGTTGCCTCTGGTCTGCTTTCTGTCACTGTAGATTAGTTTGCATTTTCGGGAATTGCAAGTAAATGGAATCCTACTATATGTAACCTTTTTTATTGAGCTACTTTCACTCAGCATAATTATTTCAAGATTCATCATATTGTTGCATGTATTAATAGTTAATTCTTTTATTGCAGAGTAGTATTCCATTGCACAGATGCACTACACTTTCTTTACCCATTCACTGACTGGTGGACATTTTTTTCTCCAGGTTTTGGCTATTGCAAATCAAGTTCCTCTGAATATTTATGTGTACATTTGTATGGACATATGCTTTCATCTCTCTTTTGTAAATACCCATTAGTGAAATCACTGGACCACATGGTAGGTACACGTTGAACTTTTAAGGAAACTAACAAACATTTTACAAAGTAACTGTACTGTTTTACATTAACAATAATGTATGAGAATTCCAGTTCCTCCACATCCTGCCAATACTTGGATGGGCAGTCTTCTTAATTATAGTCACTCAAATCGGTGTGTAATGCTATCTCATTGTGGCTCTAAATTGCATTTTTCAAATAATGAATGATATTGATAATGTTTTCATGTGCTTATGTGGCCTACATTTCTTCTTGGTGAAGTGCCTATATCAATATTTTGCTCATTTTTTTTAAACTGAGTTTTAATTTCTCAGTAGTGAGTTCCAAGGGATCTTTATATATCATGGATGTAACTCTTGTATTACATATACAATATACAAATATTTTCTTCCTGACTTTACATTATTGTTGCCATACATTTCACTTTTACATATGTTATAAACATCACATTACATTGCTACTTTTGATTAAGGTGTAAATTATCTTTTGAAAAGCTATTTTATTTACATAAAATGAATATAAATATATTAATTAATTAACTATGTATTTACCATTTCCAGAGTTATTTGTTCTTTCTGTAGATTCATATTTCTATCTGGTATCCATTTCTTTCTGCCTGGAGAAATTAATTTTAACATGTTCTGCTGGAGACAAATTCTGAAATTCATCCAACTGAAAAAATCTATTTCTCTTTGGTTTTCTAAGAATATTTTAGCTAGTGATATGGTTTGGCTGTGTCCACATCCAAATCTTATCTTCAATTCCCACATGTTGTAGGAGGGACCCAGTGGGAGGTAACTGAGTCATGGAGAAGGTCTTTCCCATGCTGTTCTCAAGATAGTGAATAAGTCTCTTGAAATCTGATGGTATTATTAAAGGGAGTTTCCCTGCACAAGTTCTCTCTTTGCCTGCTGCCATACATATAAGACGTGACTTGCTGTTCCTTTCCTCCTTGCCTTCCACCATGATTGTGAGGCCTCCCCAGTCACATGGAACTGTAAATCTATTAAACTTTTTTCCTGTATAAATTGCTCACTCTTAGGTGTGTCTTTATCAGCAGCATGAAAATGGACTAATACAGTAAATTGGTACTGGGGGGTTGGGTGTTGCTGAAAAGATACCTGAAAATGTGGTAGCGACTTTGGAACTGGGTAACAGGCAGAGGTTGGAACAGTTTGGAGGACTCAGAAGAAGGCAGGAAAATGTGGGAAAGTTTTGAGCTTCCTAGAGACTTGTTGAATAGCTTTGACAAAAATGCTGAGAGTGATATGAACAATAAGGTCTAAGCTGAGGTCTCAGATGGAGATGAGGAACTTGTCAGGAATTGGAGCAAAGGTGACTCTTGTTATGTTTTAGCAAGGAGACTGGTAGCATTTTGCCCCTGCCCTAGAGATTTGTGGAACTTTGAACTTGAAAGAGATGATTTAGGGTATCTAATGGAAGAAGTTTCTAAGCAGCAAAGCATTCAAGAAATGACTTGGGTGCTGTTAAAGGCATTCAGTTTTATAAGGAAAGCACAGCATAAAGTTCAGAAAATTTGCAACTTACAATGTGATAGAAAAGAAAATCTCATTTTCTAAGGAGAAATTCAAGCTGGCTGCAGAAATTTGCATAAGTAACAAGGTGCTTAATGTTAATCTCCAAGACAATGGGGAAAATGTCTCCAGGGCATGTCAGAGGTCTTCACAGCAGCCCCTCCAATAACAAGCCTGGAGGCCTAGAAAGAAAAAATGGTGTGCAGCCCAGGGACTTGGTGCCCTGTGTAGCAGCCACTCTGGCCATGGCTGAAAGGAGCCACCATAGAGCTTGTGCTGTGGCTTCAGAGTGTGCAAGCCCCAAACCTTGGCAGCTTCCACATGGTGTTGAGCCTACAAAAAGACAGAAGTCTCAGGTATGTCTTTATTAGCAGCATGAAAATGGGCTGATACAGCTGGATATAAAATTCTGGGTTGACATTCCCACTCCACCCCAGTACTGTAAAGATGTTGCTCCACTGTCTTCTTGTTTACATTGTTTCAGATAAGCTGCTCTCTTGTTTTTCTTTGTTTCTCTGCATATAATGTGTCTTCTTTTTCTTTGACTATTTTTTTAAAGATTTTTACATTTATCATTGTTTTTTTGACAGTTTTATTATAGTGTACTTGTACTTGTCTTTGTGATTCTTGTGTATGAGGTTTGTTGAGCTTATGAGATCTGCAAATTTGTAAATGTTATCAATTTCTAAATATTTTGGTCTATATTTCTTTATTATTTCTGAATCTCCCTTTTTATCCTTGAGATAAACAATTACATGTATATTAGTCTGCTTAACATTGTGACAAGCTCACTGATGCTCTTTGTATTTACTTAAATGTTTTTGTCTATGTGTTTCATTTTGTAAAGTTTCTACTGCTGTGCCTTCATGTTCATGAATCTTTTTAAAAATTTTCAACTTTTATTTTGGATACAGGGAGTACAAGTGCAGCTTTGTCATATGGTTATATTCCATGATGCTGAGGTTTGGGGTACAAATATCATCACCCAGTTGGTGAGCCTAGTACCCAGTAGGTAGTTTTTCAACCTGTGTCCCCCTCCTTCCCTCTCTCCTTTAGTAGTCCACATTAGCTGTTATTCCCATCTTTCTATCCAATAGCACCCAATGTTTAGCTCCCATTTACAAGTGAGAACATGCAATATTTGGTTTTCTGAATTCCTGCATTAATTCACTTAGGACTATGGCCTCTAGCTGCATCCATGTTGCTGCAAAAGTCATGATTTTATTCTTTGTATGGCTGTGTAGTGTTCCATGGTGTATATGTATCACATTGCCTTTATCCAATTCACCATTGATGGGCACCTAGATTGATTCCAAGTCTTTGCTATTGTGAATAGTACTGTGATGAACATATAAGTGTATGTGTCTTTTGGTAGAATGACTTATTTCCTTTTGAGTATATACCCAGAAATGGGACTGCTTGGTCAAATGTTAACTCTGTTTTAAGTTCTTTGAGAAATTTCCAAATTGCTTTCCATAGTAGCTGAACAGATTTACATTCCCACTTACAGCATATAAGTGTTCCTTTTGCTCCATAGCCTCAACAGCATCTGTTATTATTTGGCTTTTCAATAATAGCCATTCTGATAGATGTAAGATGGTATCTCATTGTGGTTTTGATTTGCATTTTTCTGATATTTAGTGATACGGAGCATGTTTTCATGTGTCTGTTGGCCACTTGTATGTCTGCTTTAATTTTTGTTTCATTGTTTTACTATTGTTCTTTGTGGAGCAGGGCTAACTCATACGCAGTGTGCCCAGAGTCAGCCTGCATCTTCTTTTGAGAAGTGTCTGTTCACTTCTCACTTTTTAATGAGATTATTTGTTTTTTGCTCATTCCATTGTTTAATTTCTTATAGATTCTGGATATTAGACTTTTGTCAGATGTGTAGTTTGTGGTATTTTCTCTGTACATTGTCTGTCTACTCTGTTAATAATTTCTTTTGTTGTATGGAAGTTCTTTAGTTTAAATAGTCCCTACTTGTCAATTTCTATTCTCATTGAAATTGCTTTTGGGAACTTAGCCAAAAATTCCTTGCCAGGAATGATGTCAAGAAAGGTATTTCCTGGATGAATTAAATATTGAATTAATTTTTGTATATGGTGAAAGGTAGGGGTCCAGTTTCATTCTTCTGCAATGGTTAGCCAGCTATCTCAGCACCATTTGTTGAATAAGGAGTCTTTTTCCCATTGCTTGTTTTTGTCAGCTTTGTTGAAAATCAGATGGTTGTAGGTGTGTAGCTTTATTTCCAGTTTCTCAGTTCTGTTCTGTTGGTCTATATGTCTGCTTTTGTACCACTATCATGCTGTTTTGTTTCTTGTAGCCTTATAGTGTAATTTGGATTCAGGTAGTGTGATGCCTCCAGCTTTGTTCTTTTGTTCAGAATTGCTTTGGCTATCTGGGCTGTTTTGCCTCCATAATAATTTTAGAATAGTTTTTTCTAATTCTGTGAAAAATGATGTTGGTCATTTGATAGAAATATCATTGAGTCTATAAATTGATTTGGGCAGTATGGCCATTTTAACAATATTGATTCTTCCAATCCATTATCATGGAATGTTTTTCCATTTATTTGTGTCATCTCTGATTTTTTTTCAGCAGCATTTTGTAGTTCTCCTTGTAGCAATCTTTTATCTCCTTGGTTAACTGTATTCCTAGATACTTGAATTTTTTGGTGGCTATTGTCAATAGAGCTGTGTTCTTGATTTGAGTCTCAGCTTGAATGTTATTGGTGTATAGAAATGCTACTGAATTATGTACATTGATTTTGTATCCCGAAACTTCACTAAAGTTGTTTATCAGTTCTAGGAGCCTTTTGGCAGAGTTTTTTGGGTTTTCTAGGTATATAATTGTATTGTTAGCCAGGAAAGAGATTTTGACTTCCTCTCTTCCTATTTGAATGGCTTTAATTTCTTTCTGTTGCCTGATTGCTCTGGCTAGGACTTCCAGTACTATGTTGAATAGGAGTGGTGAGAGTAGGCATCCTTGCCTTGTTACTATTGTCAAGAGGAATAGTTACAGCTTTTGCCCCTTTAGTATGATGTTGGCTATGGGTCTGCCATAGATGGCTCTTATTATTTTGAGGTATGTTTCTTTGATGTCTAGTCTGCTGAAGACTTTTATCATGAAAGCATGTTGCATTTTATTGAAAGCTTTTTCTGTACGTATTGAGATGATCACATGGTTTTGCTTTTCATTGTGTTATACTACCAATAATTGGTTCTTCAAAAGAATAAGCAAGATTAATAGACTGCTAGCCAGATTAATAGTGAAAAAAGAGAAGATCCAAATAAGTTCAACCAGAAATGACAAAGACATTAGAAACAATCCAACAGAAACACAAAAGATCCTCAGAGACTACAATGAACAACTCTATGCACACAAATTAGAAAATACAGAGAAAATGCATAAATTCCTGGGAACACAGTCTCCCCAGATTAAACCAGAAAGAATATGAAAACCCAAACAAACCAACACATAGTTCCAAAATTGAATCAGAAAAAAGTAACCTACCAACAAATAAAAGCCCTGGGCCTGATGGATTCAGAGCCAAATTTTACTAGATGTACAAAGAAAATATGGTACCAATCACATTGAAATGATTCCCAAAAAACTGGGGAAGAAGGTCTCCTCCCTAATTCATTCTATGCCAACCAGAATCTGTCTGATACCAAAATCTGGTGGAGACATACCAAAAAGAAAAAATAAAAAAATCCGGCCAGTATTCCTGATAAGCACAGATGCAAAAATTCTCAAAAAATACTAGCAAACTGAATCCCACAGCACATCAAAAAGTTAATACACGATGATCACGGAGGAGAAATGATATGATGATCATTTCTGGGATGCAAGGCTAGTTCAATATATGCAAATCAATAAATGTGACTCACTAATCTTTTCTTCTGCAAAGTTTAATTTGGTATTAATCCCATCCAGTGTATTTTAAATATCAAAGCTTGTAATCTTTATTCCTAGTAGTTCAATCTGGATCCTTTTTATATCTTCTGATAACTTTTTAAACCGACAGTGGAAAACAGTTAAAATATCTTTTTAAAAGTCATTAACTGCTAATTTTAATATCTTTGTCATTTCTGTAACAGTTTTGATTGCATTTTCTCTGACAGAGATTATATTTTCCTACTTCTTTGCATGCCTGGTAACTTTTTATTAGATGCCAGAGATTGATATTTTTACCTTTTTGGAAGTTTGACATCTTTGTATTCTTATCAATATTCTTGAGTTTTATTCTGGGATACAGTTAAATTACTTGGAAACAGTGTGATCCTTTTAGGTCTTGCTTTTAAGATTATTAGATAGGGCCAGATCGGTGTTTAGTTTTGAACTAATTATCCCCAACTATTAAGGCAAGACCCTAGGATACTCTAACGCCTGTGAATTATGAGGTTCTGTAGTCTGGCTGTGTGTGTACACCAGGCATTGTTACCTCTAATGGTTTGGGATGCTCTTTTTCGGGTCTTGCATAGTGTTTTCACACTCATGCATTGATGTGTTGAATACTTGGAGGAGGAACCTCTGTAGGTATCCAGGATTCTGTTTGTATAGCTCTCTCCTCTTACATAGTCTTCACTGCAGTCTCAAATCACATTGGTCTTCCCGAGTTCATGGCTATTTTTCATCAGCTTGGGAGTTGGTCTCACTCTGCCTAGGTTTCTTCTCATAAGGTAGTAAGCTTGGGCAATCATAAGCTCATCTCATTTCTTTTCTGTCTCTCAAGGATCAATGTCCCTTTAATGCCTGACATCCAGTGTCTTAAAAAGCATTGATTTATGTATTTTTGTCCAGTTTTTTAGTTGTTTCAGGAAGAAAGTAAATCCAGTCCCAATTTTGCTAAATTGGCAAGAAGCAAGATTTTTATATTATGTAGTTTAGTCTGTTAAAAAAATTAAATTCACAAGAAAAAAAGCAATCTCTGAAAATTGATAAAAATCTCAAATAAATTAGCATAATTCGACATAATTATAATGTTATAATAACACAAAAAATAATTATTCCAAGCCACTTTAGAGCACAGAATTTTGTCTGTATATCTCTATTAGTATGTATTTTAAGGACACACATAGATACAACAAAATCTTAGGCTTTATTTAGAAGTATAATTGCTGGTGACAATAGTTGTGTTATTATTTTAGTCTAATTATCTATATTATAACATAATATAAATAAGATATTACACTAATGTTATTAGGAATAAAAATTTTCAACATGAGAAAAGAGATCTATAACTCCAGAAGAAGTAAATTTTTATAATATTTACTTAGAAATGAAAATGTTAATTTAAAAACCCCATAATTTATTTTCTTTTCAAAAGTACTTATATCCTGGTTTTGTCCATTGAAGAAGCCTAGAAGAAATGACAGCCTTAAGGTAATGAACATACTAAGGGCAAAGATTTTGAATTCTAATTATCATTTTCTACTAAAAGAACCAAGACTCCTTAGAAGAATGGCTGATTCCACCAGATTTGGCCAGTTAAAATACAAGATGAGACTAGGACCTCTTATTGTATCCAAAGCAAGAAGACTTATAGTTAGTGATGGGCTATGTGGAAAAGAAATCTTGGGTGGGCCTCTCATTGGTCAAAAATGGAACAGTTTGAGCATCAATAAGAATTTTGTATACAATTGTAACACAATCACTACCCAAACCTGTGAGTTCATAAAGAAAAAGAGAGTGAAAACAAAAATTTTACATTTTCTTTATTTTTTTTTATTATACTTTAAGTTCTAGGGTACATGTGCATAACGTGCAGGTTTGTTACATATGTATACTTGTACCATGTTGGTATGCTGCACCCATCAACTCATCAGCACCCATCAACTCGTCATTTACATCAGGTATAACTCCCAATGCAATCCCTCCCTGCTCCCTGCTTCCCATAATAGGCCCCAGTGTGTGATGTTCCCCTTTCTCAGTCCAAGTGATCTCATTGTTCAGTTCCCACCTGTGAGTGAGAACATGCCGTGCTTGGTTTTCTGTTCTTGTGATAGTTTGCTGAGAATGATGGTTTCCAGCTGCATCCATGTCCCTACAAAGGACACAAACTCATCCTTTTTTATGGCTGCATAGTATTCCATGGTGTATATGTGCCACATTTTCTTAATCCAGTCTGTCACTGATGGACATTTGGGTTGATTCCAAATCTTTGCTATTGTGAATAGTGCCGCAATGAACATACGTGTGCATGTGTCTTTATAGCAGCATGATTTATAATACTTTGGGTATATACCCAGTAATGGTCATATGGTACTTCTAGTTCTAGATCCTTCAGGAATCGCCATACTGTTTTCCATAATGGTTGAACTAGTTTACAATCCCACCAACAGTGTAAAAGTGTTCCTATTTCTCCACATCCTCTCCAGCACCTGTTGTTTCCTAACTTTTGAATGATTGCCATTCTAACTGGTGTGAGATGGTATCTCATTGTGGTTTTGATTTGCATTTCTCTGATGGCCAGTGATGACGAGCATTTTTTTCATGTGTCTGTTGGCTGTATAAATGTCTTCTTTTGAGAAATGTCTGCTCATATCCTTTGCCCACTTTTTGATGGGGTCGTTTGTTTTTTTCTTGTAAATTTGTTTAAGTTCTTTGTAGGTTCTGGATATTAGCCCTTTGTCAGATGAGTAGATTGCAAAAATTTTCTCGCATTCTGTAGGTTGCCTGGTGAAAACAAAAATTTTAAAACCACACACACAACTTAATTGTACACCAATGAGAAGCAAATGGAGTACCAACTTTTTACTCTGAAAATGAACACCTACAAGAAAAGAATGTTCATTTATCCCACTTTTCTTCATAAACTGTGTTTCTAAGTAACTAACAGAGGGTAAGGTCTTTTTCACAGGAATCTTCCAGCTAGCTCTTAATCCTATACTTGCTGAAACCAGAGAGCACATATGAAAATTAAGATTATGCTACTCCTTGTCAAAGGCATTAATGTAAATGTGGGCGGAATAAAACCAGATGGAAGTGTTCACCTGATTATTCTTATATAAATGTCATATGTTAAGATTCCCTTTATCAAGAGAAAAATCTAACTATAACACTATGACAAACAGGCAAGGCCTTTTAAACCTAAGAACCTGATTTCTTTATTTACCCTGTAGTAACCATGTATGGGTAATTATGCTAGCTGGGTCTGCTTATCAGCACGTCGGTGGAGAAGACAGATGATGGTGCACTTCATCACATCAAAAAGAAACACTTATTTGGAGATCATGAGCAAATCTACACTTCTCCCCATGGGTTTACAGGCCACGATTGCCCCAGCCAGGGAAGAGAACCAAAGAAGATGATGGGTGTGTGCACGAGGCACAAGTAAGACAAATGGGAAAGAGTAAAGAGGAGAAATATTATTTGAATATAACTCAACCATATTTTTGAGAAATTCTGCTAGAAATTCAACATGAAATAAAAACAAGACATGAAAAGAATTACTGAGGTAAAATTTTTTAAAGATTAGGAGGATCAAAACATCAAATAGAAAACCTTTTCTAGAAACTTTCTTAAGGCAATATATTACAGAATTTTCAGCACAGGAATTTGGGGGGCGGCCAACTGAGGACTAGCTATGTGACTAATTTGGGCATGTTACTTAATTTTTCTGGGCATCAGTTTTCTCATCTATGATATAGGGCCATCAATTGCATCTATAACATAGGGTTATTGAAAGAATTAAATGAGTTGATGTATATATGTACTTTATTTTTATTTTTTATTTTACTTTAACTTCTGGGATACATGTGCAGAACGTACAGGTTTGTTACGCAGGTATACATGTTCCATGGTGGTTTGCTGCACCTATCAACCCATCATCTAGGTTTTAAGCCCCATATACATTAGGTATTTGTCCTAATGCTCTCCCTTCCCTTGACCCCACCCCCCGACAGGCCCTGGTATGTGATGTTCCCCTCCCTGTGTCCATGTGTCCTCATTGTTCAACTCTGACTTATGAGTGAGAACATGCAGTGTTTGGTTTTCTGTTCCTGTGTTAGTTTGCTGAGAATGATGGATTCCAGCTTCATCTATGTCCCTGCAAAGAACATGAATACATTCTTTTTTATGGCTGCACAGTATTCCATGGTGTATATGTGCCACATTTGCTTTATCCAGTCTATGTTTGTTGCAGCACTATTTACAATAGCAAAGACTTGGAACCAACCCAAATGCCCATCAATGTATATATGTACTTTAAAAAGACTATCCCATATTAAGCTTTTGCAAATGTTAACTGCATTCATTTCTTTGACTTAAGGTATGGTGTAAATCTAACAACTTACAGATATGTGAAGGTAAACCAATACATTACCCATTCATACTGTACTGGCAAACTGAGTCTCCAAGAGTGAGGAGAAGGTCACTTGAAAGAGAAAGGTGTAAGGGAAAGGATAACTGGGGTATGTAGGGAAAGGGTAAAACTGGGGGTGCTTTAAAGACAGGTGGTGTTTTAGTGTTAAAGACAAAAATGGCCTTCTTTGTAATGCTGATAGCACTCCTAGTTTTCGGTTTTATAAGACACTCTATTCAGTGGCAAAGTCAGTGATGAACAGGAGACGCAGTTTCTGGTTGTTAGATTATTGCTCAGATAATTGGAATAAAGAAGACCTCCTTCTGTATTACTCATCAGTGGGTCTTACATTTTTCTGTGTGTTTCAAAATTACTCCTTTGCATGCCTCTCCTTTTCTGAGAAAAAGATCAAGTCACCTTTAATGCTGCATTTCCTATTTAATTTGTTGCTTGCTCTCCTCCTCCCTTATTTGCTTCCTAGAGTATAACCAAATGCAAGGTTTCATTCTTTGATGTTTTCATGTTGAAAAATTGGAATCATGAAATTTCTTCAAGAAAGGACTGCTGAAGCACGATAGGTATCATTGATCTTAACAATGATCTTAATGAAGAGCTTTGATAGTTCTGAATAAGACGTTATTGAACAGAAATGAGAGCTTATAGATGGAGGGGGCAGGAAACCATGTCAGCTTTGATAAGAACAGATGGTGTATTATTTAGATAAGTACAATCTGTCCTATCTACAGTCCCTGATGACTTGCCATCAAGGAACTCTAAGGATTGCTGGATGTCATCACAAGACTAATAGCTGCCATTTTTAAGAATTCTTAGTTTGATGCCTTATGCCAAGGACATACTATAAAGCTTCTTTCTTTTTTCTTAAAGCAAGGGAAAGAGAACCCAAATAATTACTGGCTAATCATTTCTAGACTGAAAAGATACTGTAATAAGTCATTCAGAAATCAATTTGAAGACATCTACAGAACAGGTCACTGGCATTGTTACAAACAGATCTAGACTGATTTCATCTCCTTCTAGAACAGAATGGCAGGGTGCTGGATTGAGGTGAAAAATGGATACAACGTATCTTGAGTTTGGCAAGGTGTAGTTCCTGGCTCACATGACATACTCATTAATAATCTTGGCATGATATTCTCCATCAGTGCTCTCCTTGCCGTGCTCTGACACTGGTTTCTCTTGGTCCCTGTAGTTCTTCTGGGTGGTTCATTTCTGTATTTATGAAGCTAGACGTTGGGGTCTAAGAACGTCTTACACTTGATCAAGCTGTGTCCTCTGTTGGGAGAGTTTTGTTTTACTTTACTTCCTCAGACAAGGACATTTTTATCCTACTTCCACACTCTAGCACAAAAGTCACTAAATCTGCTTTTTCTGAATGCTTCATGGTTTCCTGTGTGGTCCTGCAGCTTTGTTTAGACTTTTCTACTCAATTAGAGACCCATACACTCTTCACTACATCAACTGTTTAAAAATCATACCATCTGTAAAAAAGCAATGAATGTGTCAGTTTTAGTTAGTCGCGCTGTATTAGTGGATGGATTATGTGGATTTGGTTTAACAAGAAAACTAAAATGTTTTAGGTGGTGTGGAAGCAAATTAACAAGAGACACAAACATATAATGGTGCACAGAGTTATATCAAGTCAAAGTGCGTAGATACATAACGATTAAAAACAGGAACTCTGGAATCTATTTGTTTGTGTTGGAATCCTTATACCATACTACCTCACTAGCTGTGTGTCATTGGGTAACTTACTTAACTTCTCTGTGCCAGCTTCCTTATTCATACCCTATTTTCTTTCTTTCTTTCTTTCTTTCTTTCTTTCTTTCTTTCTTTCTTTCTTTCTTTCTCTCTTTCTTTCTTTCTTTCTTTTCTTTCTTTCTTTCTTTTTCTTTTTTTTTATACTGGATTTATTGATGGAAAATCATCTGGCAATACTGAGATTTGCTACTAAGGAATATCTCTTAGACTAGAATGTGCTGCCACACCCTATTTTCAATGGCATGCCTTTTCTCTTTGTTTATGCCACACACCCCTTTAATAGGAACTATGTCAGTTTCATCTAATAAATATTGAATGTATGAAGGGATGAATGGATAAAAGAACAAAAGAAAACTATAAACTTTGGTCTCAGCTGGGCCACTCCATTACAAAATGTTTAAACTGGTTGAGTTTGACAGTCCTTCTACTACATTATGAAATAATAAAATTTATGCATTAATGTCAGAAGTTAGCATCAATTACAACATTACTTTAATAAAAATTGATTGAAGAAACATTTAGGACTCAATTTCTTCCTAAGTTTAAGACTGTCACTGTAATAGAGAGCCAATTCTCAGTAAGGTTATAGGTGCCACAAAGAGCAGAGACAGACACATCCCTGAGGGAAATTTTGCTTAGGCTTTTTTTTTTTTTTTTTAATTTGAAAGCAGTTTTCACTGAGTAACTTGTCCTAGTTATGCCTATTTTTAAGCCTCTCTTTTTTTCTTTCTTGTAGACAAGAAGCACTGCTTTAATAAACGTGAACCGATGTGCACTCCTGTACATTTGAAACTAAGAAGCCTACGGTGAATTAAAGAATCTGTGGTTCTTGTGGGTCCTGCAGGTTACAAACTTGTTAAAAATCTTTGACTTGATACATCCCACTGCCCTACCCTGTTGGAAAAGACCAATCCTGGGTAAGTAGAATGTCCTCTTAGCACAGTAGAATATGGGTCAATTTAGTTAGCACTAAGGCCTTTACTCCCAGGGATAGGAATATCCTGATGTTAGGAAGTTCCAAAGAGTATGATCAGAGGTTCTTTGCTCTGGTTTGGTTTCCCCCTTCCCCTTGCTCTCTGTCTTAGCCTGTTTGAGCAGCTGTAGCAGAATACCACAGACTAGGTGGCAGGTAGACAACAGAAATGCATTGCTCACAGTTCCGGAGACTGGGGAATGCAAGATTGAGGTGCCAGCAGATTTCACGTGAGATACTAGCCTTCTTGGTTCACAGATGGCTGTCTTCTCTCTGTCTCCTCACATGGTGGAAATGATGAGGGAGCTCTATGTGGTCTGTTTTATTTTATTTTTACAATTTTTGTTTGTTGGTTTATTTATTTTCTAGACAGGGTCTTGCTCCGTTACCCAGACTGGAGCACTATCGCGTGATCTCGGCTCACCGCAACCTCCGCCTCCTGGGCTCAAGCCATCCTCCCACCTTAGCCACCCTAGAAGCTGGGACTATAGGTGCACGCCACCATGCCCAGCTAATTTTTGTGTTTTAAGTAGAGATGGGGTTTCACCGTGTTGCTCAGGCTGGTCTCAAATTCCTGGCCTCAAGTGATCCACCCGCCTCGGCCTCCCAAAGTGCTGGCATTATAGGCATGAGCCACCGACGCCTGATCCTGGTCTCTTTTATAAGGGCACTAATCCCTTTCACGAGGGCTCCACGCTCATGAATGACTTAATCATCCACCAAAGGCCTCACCTCCTAATACAATCATATTGGAGGTAAGGATTTCCATATACGAATTTGGGCCGGACACATTCAGTCTATGGCATTCACCCACATTTTATAGAGGCACACTTTTCCATGGATTTGTTTTGGGCTGGAAACATAAATTAGCAAATACATTTTCACGAAGGCTATCTCAAGTACTGCTAGAGTAATAACTGCAGAAAGTATCAGAAATATCATAGAAAAGCGAATTCTCAGCATTGCTCAAGAATTATTTTTCTTTTTTTGAGATGGAGTCTGACTCTGTCGCCCAGGCTGGGGTGCAGTGGCATGATCTCGGCTCACTGAAACCTCTGCCTCCCTGATTCAAGTGATTCTACCACCTCAGTCTCCTGAATAGCTGGGATTACAGGTGTGCACCACCGTGCCTGGGAGATTAATTTTGGGAGATATTAGCTGAATTCTACACTGGCTGATGAAAGCATATCACTGGGTGTGTTGGTACACTTGCTCTTCTCATTACCCTGTTAAGTTGTAGTGGAAAGACCAGGTTCATCAGAATTTTAATACATAATACTTCCCGCTAAACATATTTGGAAAAAATATTAATTTTATTGAGACAAATGTCAAATTTTAAGTTTTTATTAATTATTAATGTTGCCCAATCTTTATGTGTGCTGTTCTCAAAAAACTAATGTGCTGTGTAACCTGAGAAGGCCCTGTGGTCAGAACAGAGAAAGGCAGGCTGGGTGCACAGTTAAATATTCAAGATCTTTGAGCACAGCCCCCTCCTAATGCTTCTCTTGCCCGCCAGTCTTTGAAGTGGATTCTTGAATCCTCTCACCTCCTCTGTCTCTGCCCTTCTTGCCTCTGGTTTAGCGATTCAACCCACATTCACTACGTCTCAACCTTGCTTCCTGTTGCTGCCTCTGCTTCGGGCCAGGCCCTCACTGCTGACCTTCTGATCAGTCCAGGTAACCCACAAACTCCCTAGTGTGGCCCCCATTAACTTTTGATCTTCCTGACCCTCAACTGCCAGCAGGGTTCATCCTCACCAGAGTGACTTTCCAAGAGAAGCTGGACTCCCTTCCTCATGTCTGAGATGTGCTGAATAACAGAGAGGAAGAAATCAATGTATCTCATGAGAACTTCTAATTCCTGTGCCTTCAAAAAGAAAGTTGAGAACTGTGACTTTTAGTCCTAATGAGAAATTAAAAATCCTGAGGCCTATGGAAATTTTTAAAAATACATACATTTTGAAAAAACTAGCACTTTCTTAACTTTTAAGAGATTTTTTTGAGACATGTTGAAGTGGAGAGACAAATAAAATATTTTCTAAGTAAAGTAGCTAGCACAGGCTGCATTAAGTTCTTCAAATCTGAAAAAGAAAAAATGGTGTATCATTAAGAACTTTCCATCTAGTTCAAGAACTTTTTCGTTTTTAGGAAAAAAAAAGAATGGGCACATAATTTTTACATTAGGGGTAGTATTTGTTTTCAGGTTTTACAGTTAATTAAAAATGATAATAATAGTTGAAATATCTGACCCTTCCCTTGAAACATTTTATTTTTTTTAGCATAGAAATAGAATATGGGAATGCATTTTTCTCTGCCTATATTGGGAGGATCTTATTGTAGTAGGTCATTGCAAACTGGTTTTCTTCTCTTGAGAGAACATACTTTTGTTCCATTGATTCATAAACGTTTCTTATTTGGTCATGCACAAAATAAATGATTTCAATGAATGAAAGAAGTTTGAATGTGAGCACGTTTTAAAAGTACTTATTTATTTATTAATTAACTTTTATTTAGAAATAATTATAGATTCACATGAAGTTGCAAAGCCAGCACAAGGAGGTTCCATCTTTTTTCATGATAGTTACATCTGATGTAACTATAGTACAATAGCAAAACAACAGTTTTATTAGCTATGAAAATTTCCTAGAAAAATCTCGGAACTTCTCTTTCCTACACATATGCATGCACACACGTGCTCATGCACTTACTTCTGTGTGTACGCAGAAGAGCTATTTTATGTAAGAGTTTCAGCCTGGAGGCACCCTCAGTCAATAGCAACCTGCTCCCCAGAAGGAGGCTGGAAAGCCTCTAATAGTGACACCATTCCTCTTGGAATCAGGTCGAGCCCAGGAGGCTGGAGACAAATGAAAGAATAATCTAGGGTCATGCCCAGGACTCCTGTATCAAAGCCTTCAGTATCAACTACCAAACATAACAACCTGACAGATTGGAAGAACATTTTTATGATGTATAGATTTTTATCCATTATGCTTTTTTATTCTCACAGAGGAAAAGGCAAAATACTATGCACAATAGCTCTTAAGAGGTTTTGGTTCTTAAATTCATCAGAAAATAAAGTACAAATGAAGTACTTCTCAGTCAGCTTGTATTATGTCTTTATTACTGTTAATATGGGTACTCTGTGAGTAGGAAATATAATATTTTTAGGTCACGCTTTAAAAAGTGTAGTGCATTAGTAAAAGCAGTCTGGAGCTATATGGTTGGCTGAAGGCAATGAGATGACATGCACGATAGTTAGTATATTTCCTGACACTTCTCTCTCCAGAGCCTTGCCAGGCATCACTAATCACATATAGCATCATTTCTCATTGAGTCTAATACCATCATCGCACAGTTTCAGGCGGCAGTTACCAATTCATTATACCTGGCATCAGAAATGGAATTTAATGTGGGGTTATTGGTGATAGGGAAAGGCTTCCCTAAGAAGTTGGTTTTGAAAGTACTTTGAAGAAACTGGAAGAAGGAGATTGGAAATAGAAGAGTCAAACATCCTGTGGACAGATGATCATTTTATTAGTAATCCTAGAATGTTTATTCCTAACTATAATTCCCAGAATCTCATATAGTATGTATTACATTGTTGTTACGGAATACACTTTTGCTGAATTAACGAATAAATGGTTTGTTTTTCCTTTTTAACCACCAAAGAGTGGTATCAGAAAGGAAGCAGATTTTCATAGGAGGGCAGCCCCTTAAGGGGTAAGGTATCCTCTGGGTCTGGTTCAAAGTTTTATATGTCCAGAAATACAATTCTATAGTTCTCAGTTTCTAGTGTCATTGTTCTCTCAGTCACAAAACTTTGGAGTCTCTTGGTTTGTCCTTCTCCATGTACCCAATCAGTTACTAAGTCTAACTTACAGTTAGTCTTATTTTCATTATTTAAAATTAAGTACCTTGCTTCCACTAAAATCGCCACATAGTGTTTTAATTACTACATTAGCTTCTTAAATTTTCGATCTTTGATTTTATCTTTGTTTAAAACTTATTTTGTGCCTTGTCAAAAGATGAATATTATAAAAATAGATTTGTCTTTCTGTAACAAAAAATCTTAGGCATTGTAGAAAAAAGGAATAATTATGTTAAAAAAGATAATATAAACATCATTCTTAATTCTGTCCAACAGAAATGAATAGAGTTAGCATGTTGATTTGAATTCTAGTAGTATTTTTTCTTTGGTAATACATTGTCTTTATTTCACACAAAAAATTTTGTTTATGTTATGCATATTTCTTAAGAACATCTTTTTCTTATTTAAAATATATTCAATATTTCCCATATCCTTTGTAACACTGTCTGAATGGTATTTATCTTATGGATAATGAATAACTTATTAACCATTCCCTTACTTATAGTCATTTCCATTTTATGCAGTAAAGAACACTGAAATAAATACTGCTGTTGTAATAACACATGAGTAAATTATACAATAAGTTCTTTAGAATAATTTCTAAAAATATTATTTGTATAATTTAAAGAGTTGAAAACTGTTGAGGTTTTTCACTATATATTACAACATTGCCTGGCAGGGAAATCATATCAACTTAAATTCCCACCAGAAAAATGTAAAGAATTGGCAATTCAGTAGATAAATTAAACAACAGATTAGATACAGCTGAAGGGATAGTTTTAGAACTGAAAGATAAACCTGAAGTAATTACCCAAGACCCAGGACAGAAGGAAAAAAGTAGAGAAAATATTGAAGATGGGTTAAGGGACACGAAAGATAGAATAAAAAGTCCAAAATCTGGCTAACAAATGTTTATAAGGAAGCAGTAATAAAAATGTTTGAGAAGAAAATTCAAAGATATAATGCTGAAAATTTTCCAGAATTGATGAAAATATGAATCATCCAACTGAAAAATCATAATTGGTCCTGAGCAGAATAAAAAATAAATAAATCTTGAAAGTGTAAAAGAGAAAATATTTGAAATAACCTGATATAAAGTAATTTACCATCGATGCCATAAAAAATAGAGTAACAGCAAACTTGTCAACAGAAACAACATAAATTTAAAGATAATAGAATCATATATTCAAAGCTTGGAGAGAAACTAGATTTTAAATTTAGTGAAACTATTATTCAAGTGTGGGGTTAAAATTTTTCTCACAAAAAATGGGAGATTTTACTGCCTAATGTTCTCCAGAATTAAAGACATGCAGAATAAAGGAGTAGTATTCCATAAAAATTGAGCTAAGAAAATTGGTATGCATGTGAATAAATATTTTTAAAACTCCAGTGACTAAAACAATAATAATGGTGATTACTTTTGAAAGTTGAAAAGAAGAATAGAACTAAAATATCAAGTAATGACATTTTAAGATGAAGAAAAGTATATGGAATGAGTTTTCTAAAGTCTTTTTACTGTTCAGAAAGATGGAAGATATACTGATTAAATTTAAATTTGCTAATTCAAGCTAACCAATTAAAAATGTTAACATAATTCCTAGAGTAAATTAAATGAAGAATAACTTAAAAAGTAGAGAAAGGAAAAATATGAATAAAACAAGAGGAATCTTGTAAAGTTAAATATATACATATTTGGGGCCCAAGCAAAAAGTACCTTAGTGGATGCGAACATTAATAAATAAATGAGTAAGTAAATCCATAAAATATACAAGATTTTCACTACAGCATTATTTGTAACATTGAAAAACTGAAAATAAAGTGGATAAACTGGTTTATTCATGAAATAAAATATATACAAAATTAAAATAAACAGACTATATTCACATACATCAACATGGCTAAATACTCAGAATACTGAATGAAAAATTAAGTTGTAAAAAAGAATATGATGCTATTTTTATAAAATTTTCAGACAAAATAGTACAATACCCCATGTATAACATACAAAAACTAAAGTATAAAATATAAAAGAGGATATCCTTTTCAGCTTCAAAATACTGGCATCCTCTGAAAATAAAAAAATTAGATGGAGCTATAGCTACACAAAACGTTTTATTTCTTTTAAAAAAATACCAATTTGAAGGAAATATGCTAATATCTGTTAAATCCTGTAAATATGTGAACGCCTGATATATTATTTTCTGTACTTTGCTATATATTCAATGCATTTTAGACTTAAAAATAACATTTAAAAGAAAGCCTTTCTCATACTCAAATTACATAAGTCAGATAAATGTTTTTAAACAGGTTGCTTCAAACAGCTTGCTGCTCAAAAACTAGTTAGCCAAAACTTCTACATCTAAAGCAAATGACATCATTTTTAAGGTAGTTTGGCTAAACACTAAACATTTCTTCCAGTAATACTCCAATTTTTCAAAAACAATTTTAGAATCCCTCTTTTGTAATTTCCTAAAGCACTTTGTGAGGATGAGTTACCATGAAAACGACATTGTTTCATATGTAAACCCTGTTTCTGAGATAGGAGTTGAGGTCACGCACTCAGCACTCAATGCTGAGCATATCATGGTCCCTGCCCTCCTGGGGCTCAGAGCCCAGGCGTCTTCAGATAACTCTGGACTGTTCAGAACATGAAATTCACTGTGAAAAGGGAGCCACAAGTGATCAGGGGGATGGTGTAGTTTTTTGTTTGTTTGTTTGTTTGTTTTTGATGGAGTCTCACTCTGTCGCCCAGGCTGGAGTGCAGTGGCGCAATCTCGGCTCACTGCAAGCTCCACCTCCCAGGTTCAAACGATTCTGCCTCAGCCTCCCGAGTAGCTGGGACTACAAGTGCCTGCCACCACGCCCGGCTAATTTTTTGTATTTTTTAGTAGAGACGGGGTTTCACCATATTAGCCAGGATGGTCTCGATCTCCTTACCGCGCGATCCGCCCGCCTCGGCCTCCCACAGTGCTGGGATTACAGGCGTGAGCCACTGCACCCGGCCGGCTCCTGTCTCTTCAACCATTCTCTTTGTCTTTGAGGGTATATTCTTTAAAAAACCTCTCTACTTATTATTTTAGTGGAATTCCAGAGGCACGCATATATAAAGATACGAGCTCAACTGATTATTTTTATTGGTTGTCCCAGCATATATATTGAATTGCCGAGAGGCTGGAGCAGCATCTATTTATTTCATGTCTTTATCCCAAAGTGCTGGGGTTATAGGCATGAGTCATTGCGCCCGGCCTGGTGTAATTTTTTGTGTGAGGTAAAAACAACAAAAGGGTGTAAAACATAACAGACACCAGAGGTCCGAAGAATAATAAAGAAATGTCAAGGTATATGAAGATTACAAGGGTAGAATGAACCAAAACACAAATAAGCAAAAACTGCAATGTGAAGGGCTTAGTGTTCAGAAATCCAGAGAGAGAGAGAAACCGAGGGGAAGACCTACAGATTATCACACGAAGAGACACCATGTGGTACTTGCAACTAGGGCTCCGGGCAGAATGAAACAAAATGCACAGTGCTTTTAAAAAGACTGTCTCTAAGAAATGTAGCTGTAAGAATGAGAAAGACCGAAAAGAAAGATGATCTGCCATGATAGCTTTTGAATTCCCCCTAAATAAAATGGCAGATATATAACCCAGCCATTGTAAATGCCATCTACTTTGTACTCTATCCAGCTTTCTAATTCCAATTAAGTATGCTGAATTCTGTGACATATGCAGAGCTCGAAAGGACAAATTTCCAACGCTCTCTTAAGAGAATTCATTAGAACTTTATCTTTCCGATCTGGCTACAGGAAACCTTCACTGCCTCGCCCATGATGGAGTGGCGTTCAGAAGGAAGACGACCATTTTTAACTCAGAGTCTGGGAGTCTGTTCCAAAACAAGATGGAAAACGCTTCCTGAGAGCTTCAGTTAAAACACTGTAACAAATGTTTCAGCAGATCTCAAATATTGTAATTTATCACGTTTATCCCCCAAAGAAATCTGCAATAAAATCCCAGCGTGTGCAAGATAAACGCGCTGGAGCGCACAGGGCAGTGATTAAGAGCGTGGGCTCCCGTCTCAGGCACACCTAGTTTTAAATCTTGCTTCAGCAGCTTACCAGGGGTGTGACCCTGAACTCATTTTCCCCTCTGAGCCTCAGTGTCCCCATCGGTTAAGTATGACTAACAGTACCTCCTTGGACACATTTGTTTTGGGGAAATAATCAGATTGAGTGAGTAACGTGTTTGGTGCAGTGCAGAGAGGGTAAGCACTCCTGCAATCTTGCAAAGGCACCACTAAGAGTGGCAGCGATGGTGTCACAGTGACATGAAGATAGTGACCATCACCATCATCATTGTCCTACATCATTGTCCACATCAACCATTGTCCTACAGGCTCAACTTTGTTGCAACAATCCAGCTCCGTGCAGACTCTTCAATGAAGAAAGCTTTCCTGACCTGCAGAGAGCATCTGGTCCTCTGCAGAAAGCTCTCGATTTAGCTTCATTTTATATTTGAATTTGGTTCATGTTGCCTCCTCACTATTGCTAAGCGCTGTGCTTTTAGCACCTAGAGCTGAGGCTGACAAAATTATCAACCAGCAAGAGCAGCTTTCAGGAAAATAACTGAATCATAGTTTACAGAATGATAAATTAACAATAATTATTAACAATGATGAAACTTACAATAGACTCTAAAAACCCTTATGCATCTGTTTCTGCAATCTGGATATGCCGGGCAGTAGAAACAAGGAACACTTCTCCTTGGACAGTATTCGAATTAAGTTACAGCTAAGTCATTCATTCTGCTCTTTATGGTGAATTTCTCTGATTTCATCCGGCGTGTATTTTTCTCACAGAAAGAAGCCTTATTTTCTTAACAAAAACACAATAGTTCGGAAGGAAAGAACTGGAGCATGTAGTAAACACACAGTTTGAGAAAGATGGAAACAGAAGTGGAACTTCTCCCTTACCCGGATGCCGGTCATCTGCGCATGTACAGCTGAACTTTATTTATTATGTCACAATCATATTCTTGAAAATGAGGTGTCAGTGACTATGAGAAGAAACAGGATATAGGATATGCTGTGAAGGCAGAAATGTCCGATGGTGACCACAGATTACGCAGGGACTAAATAACAGCAATGAATCATCTGAACAGAATAAGGACATTCCCTCCTGGCCACCCACCCTCCACATTCTACTTTCCTGAATTTAATAAATTGGAGTAAAAAACTGAATTCTAAATGCTACACCACAATAAAGACAAATCACTCAACACAAAATGAAAATACAGAAAATCAGAAAACCAAATCTATTTGTTGAGGATCTCAACCCTGCCTGCATAGCAGAACTATCTAGGTCTTTCTGAAAAAAATGTCCTATGCCTGAGGTTCACCCCAAGAGTTTCTGACCCCCAGGTAATTCTAGGGTGTAGTGGCTGTTGAGAACCATGGTCTTAAGTCCTTTATGATAAATCACTAGTTAGTATTGATGGACTGACTTAGGAGGAAATATATACTTTTCTTAGGGAGTCATAACAGAAACTTTCCTATTTTAATATATTAATGTTCTAAGTAACAAGAAAAAACAGATTATGTACTCTCCTATCAAGATAAATATTTTGAAGAGCTAATTTCACCTGAAAATATCATCTTTTTAAAAATAGATAAATGATTGAATGGGAGCTGGGGGAAAAGGTTGGGGTTGCCATATCAGAACCTCCTACAGAGTTTTTCTAAGTACAAATTTGTGGCATCATCCTTCCCCCTAAAACGCCAAGTTGAATCTCACTGTCAGCTTCAGCACACGTGTGATTTTGAAACCTGGGCCACCTTACTAGCTCTGTATTCATTTGTGTTCCTCAGCTGACTAGGGTCTTGTTTGTATCTTCCCTAGAATGTTGAAGCCCTGACGGAAGACGAATAGAAACCAGACAATGCTGTCACTCCCGTAGATGGCTGGTTAGCTGGTGCACCATCCAATTTGCTCTTGGACTCTGCTCACTTCACCTCTCGCTGTGACTTTGCAATGGCTGGGGCTGTGCCAGGCCTGCTACCCCTGGACACTTGATGATAACAAGAGGACTAAGAGCCCCTGAAATTTCAGAAATGCTGAATCCATGGCAAAAGAGATGTTATTGGTGCCCTGAGGTCTTGTAATCTCCAAGGAGAGCAATCAAGAGGGATCACCAGACATAGTAGCCAAAAAGAAAGAGAAAAATTTATTTTAGCTCATGTGCAAGGAAGTCAGCACTGCAACAGGAAAAGGTGGGCTGCTCCCCAAGAGCAGTATGTGGATTAGTTTTATGGGGCCTTTCTATAGAAAAGGATTTTGTCAGGGCCTGAATAGGAGGGCTTTGTCTAGAGCTTGTGCAGTGGTTTTACATGCTTCTTCATACATCACAAAAACATTAGCATTTTAAATCTCCAATACTGGGCATGATTTTTAGCATTGAAATGAGGAAAGGGTAACTATAAGTTAAAGTTTAAGTCTAAATGCACCTGCAGAACCTCATGATAGGCCCTGGCCCCCTAAAGCAGGAACTTGTGGCTAATAACTTCTTGGGTCTTTTGTGGTTGATCAGCTGGAAATTAGGTAAGGTGCAGCATGAGTAAGGAGCTTTTGTTCTTTTTCTCAAAACCACTTCAAAACAGGAAATCAGCCAGCCTGTCTGCCTCAGAAAGACCAATAGTTGTGAATTAATCTTTGACCAATATATCCTGGGCTCCAAGGCAATGTAGATTTACACTCACAAATCTTCTATTAATTTCTTAAATAGATTATGAGGCAATCTAATGATTCACAGATTTAAATTTGCCTGTCCACTGAGTGAAGTTTAAGAGAATTCCAAGTTGTTTTTCCAGTAGGTTTATCTGCTAGGGCAGATGAAATCTGTTCTTACTCATTGCAGGCCTCCTGAGATCCTAGTTCCTAAACTTTTAGCAGGCTTTTCCACCTCTCTGTTGAAGGGTGTGAAGTGTCTTCCCTGTACTCAAAATAGCTACTGATTAATTGTTTAGTCATTTACATATAACAATAAGACTCTGTTTTCTTCCTCAGCAACAAGGAACTCTCTAATTCCTATCTGATAGTTCACAGAGATGTGGTGAATAAGTACAAGTAGGTCTTCGACAAAATTTCTTGCAAATACTCTGTTGGTCAAGTCCTTGTCTAATCAACTAGGAAAATACAATGCCTATGTTAGGTTTTTAATCTATCAACATGCTATAGCTTTATTTGATGAAAGATTGCTCTATGCTGTGTTACCATTAAAATATGTATTATAGGTAATCATCTCATCAGAACTGAATTCTTTACATTTAAAAAATATGAATCCTACCTTAAGGAAAGCTTCTATTTTCAAAGTGGAATCTTTCTAAATACTCTTGAAACTGGAGTTATTTTCAAGTGCCCTAGAGAAAGCAAACAGCTGTTGAATCCTACACAGAAGTAAGGGTTCAAAAATCAGTGCTTAGACTTTCCATTTTAGCCCAGCAGGGCCACCCAAGTGACATTTCTGGGGAACAGAATCAACTTCCAGTAAATTAGCAAACATACACCACAAATGGAAATATTCAATTGAATATTTATAAGAAATAAAAAATTGAAGGCGTATTGAAAAGAGACTCACTTTTTATTATTGAAATGTCTAATGCTTCAAGCTAATAGTTTGAACTGAAAATCAGGATGTTATTGGGAAAGGAGCGCAATTAACATTTTATGAGTAACTGTGTGGTGGTGTTTGTTATTGTTAAAGGAAAAAAAAGCAAATACTTGCCAAGTACACTTTGTTTATTTCAATTCCTAGGAGCAGAGAGTTTAAGGGTGTTTGCTGGTGTAATGGAAAGAGCACTGAACTAGGAGTCAGGAAACCTGAGTTTGGCCAGTGATCTTTTGGCCTTGATTTTCTTTTCTGTGAAATGAGAAAGAGGGCGAGGCTAGTTATTTCTGGCACATGTCTGGTCACATGACAAGCCTCTTCCTCAAAGATTACGATTCAGTAAGTCTGGAAGACCTGCTTCTGGCATACTGAGATTAGATCCCATAACCGCATCATTGAACTTACGTGAAACTAATGGATGGATCAAAATATTGAAAGATTAGCAGTGTTTATTCTAAAGAAGAAAGGGAAGGAGAGTTGCTGGAAATCATGGAAGCTGAGATGTCATATTAAAAGCAGCAACAGAAAGAATCTTTGAGCCCAAGTTATCAGAAATACAGGCATTTCCATTGTGCTTTTGTGGAAGAAAGGTACACCATGATTTGAAAGTTTTTGACTTGATTCAAGGATGCCTATGAGGAGGCAAGTAAGCGGCACCACTGTTTGCACTCTGACTCCCTTTTCACCCAGTGCATCTCTGCTTAGTCCGTTTTAAAGGCCACAGTTCAGTGGCTGAAACTTAACTGAACTGTATATTCTACCCACTATGTCCTGGAAACTGGTGTATCTGTATTTGTTCCCAATTTCTATATCTGTTAATGCCACTATCATTCTCCTTATACCCCCTTTTATTAGGTTGGTGCAAAAGTATTTGCGGTTTTTGCCATTAATAAAAGCCCATGTCCAGTTATGACCTAGCTTGTCAATTCCTTTATATTTCATCTCAGATTTATCTCTGTCATTCACCTCCCTTAGCCACTTCCTGATCACAATCATCTAAATTATGGCAATGCCCTTTTGCCTAGTCTCTGAGTCTCCATTTTATTTCTTCTTCAATTCTTCCTTTAGCGCTTCTCAAATTAACCTTTCTGTTTCACAGTTCTCATCCTGTTATTCGCTTTCACAGAATCATATACCTTTGGTTAGTTGTCTCTGTAATGGCGTAAAAATTCCTTAGAGTTGGAAGGTTCTCAATAATTCGAACCCACTTAGCATTATAAATTATTTTATTCTGTTTTTCTGTTTGTACCCTATGATTGAGCCAAACTAGAATTGTTCTTATATCATGTGAATGAGCCCGTATGTCTTTTATCTGATTTGCCCTACTCTTTCACATTTCCTATTGAATCTCTGTCTATTTTCATTTACTGAAAGAATAACAGAAGAGATGAAACTACACAATTCTATTTCCCAGTACAATTATTTCAATTTTTATGTAGGACTTTTTCTTTTACTTTTACTTATGCATATGTATTTTCATAAATGCAGTCAATTTTATGTATATTTTTGCATTCTCATTATAAGCCCTTTCCATTAGCTACATAATTTTCATTTTTAATAGTTGCATAATTTTCCATACAGCGGCTGTGCCATA
The DNA here is from genome assembly GCF_043159975.1 of Macaca nemestrina. Taxonomy (NCBI): domain Eukaryota; kingdom Metazoa; phylum Chordata; class Mammalia; order Primates; family Cercopithecidae; genus Macaca; species Macaca nemestrina. Next base: position 75,157,756 of record NC_092129.1, read on the forward strand.
ATTCAGGTAAACATTTTTCTATTGATGGCCATTCTGGTTGTTTCTAATTTTTAGCTATTATAAATAGTACTGCAAATTTTAGCTATTATAAATCATGCTGCAATTAATAGCTCCATGTATAACATTCTGTTTGGGGTTTATTACCTTTGGATAACTTTCCAGGAATGGATTTTACTGGGCCAAAGATAAAAAATTTTTATGGTTTTTTTGATGTACATTGACAAATTATTTTCCAAAAAGGTTATACCAATTTATACTGCTACCAATAATGTATGAGTGTACTATTTTTACTACAAATTTGTTAACTCAAAACAGAACCATACCTCACTAATATATTATTTTTTCATATTTTTAGTACATGTTAGGAAATGTAATGTTTAAATTTTAAGTATTGCATTTTCTTCTTATGTATTAATAAATTGTCTGTTTACATTATTTTCTGGCTGAATTTGTAAATTTCAAAAGGTCATGGGTCATGTCAGTCTTCTTTCCACTCTATAGTACAACTCAGCACTGTGCATAGAGAGTATTCAATATGTATTTGTGCTGTAAATAAATGTGCATTTACTTTTTGATAAATACACATTTACCACATTTTTATCAATCCAGATGAGCTCTTTATGAGTATCAACCATAGTTAAAGTAAATATTTTTCATTTGTTCTAGTTAACATTGCTTTAGAAGACACAAAAATTATAATAGAAACTGTTGCTATACTCTTTGTGCTTTCCTGTATTGCCTTAAAACCTAAAAGTTGTACTCTATAGAGATGCTAATGTGTACATTAAAGATTTTATTTATTTTTGTATTTTTTATAGGTTTTTTGGGGGAGATTAATTCTAACTATTCTTGAATCAAGACCTCTCCTCAATGCTTCTTTCTCAGGTTCTGTCTGAGTGCTGGGTTATTTACCTGAAACCATAGGTACTGATGGCTTAGATCTGAAGCTTTTGGGTTGGATCCCACCTGGAGCGTTCGTTTTGCTTCTGTATTTAGGAACATTTTACCTAGGCAGGAGGGATTTAAATTAATCCAGCTAACACTCTGAGATTCAGGATTAAGTCAGCATTGCTGCTATTTCAGCCGTAAACCTTTATTTCAGCTGTAATAACAGACCTTCTGCTATGGTCCCATGCTGGGTACCTGATATTTTAATATGATTATTTTGATAGAGGGATATTTTGATAGGGATATATTTACATGGCCTGGAAAAACAAATCGCTAAATTTTAGGTGCATTTCAATTATCAAGAAAGAGTGTTTCACAGATACTTCCAGCCCATCCTTAAGCCTCATTCCATCTGTCCATCACCTCACTGATCCCTGACCCTCCCCCATTTTGAGCATCATAGCAAAATGAAAGTAAAGATTAGATTTAAAAATCCAGCCTGTTCGAGGTTCATCATAGCCTTAGTAATTGAATTTCTGTTTTATGTTTCCAACTTTAAAATATTTTTAGTATTATAACTCACCTGTATTAGGGTTCTCCAGAAAAACAGAATGAATAGGATATACATAGATATATAAGAAAAGACTTGTTACAGGAATTGATTCATACAATTATGGAAGCCGAGAAGTCCCACAGTATGCTGTTTCAAGGTGGGAAACAGGAAAGCCAGTGGTGTAATTCAGTCTGGGTTTAAAGAGCTAAGAGTCAGGGAGACAGATAGTATAACTCTCAGTCCAAGAAGGAAAGCCCGAGAAATGAGCCAGGGTAGGGGGTCCCAGAAGGAACGGGTATTGGTGTAAGTCCTGGAGTCCAAAGCCCAAGAACCAAGAGCTCTGATGTTTCAGGGCAGAAGATGAATACTCTAGCTCAAGAGGAGAGAAAATTTACCCTTCCATGGCCTTTTTATTCTGATGCTTTTCAATATTGGTGAAGGGGGGTTCTTCTTTACTCTGCCTACGGAGTCAAATGCTCATCTCTTCTGGAGACACCTACAGACACATCCAGAAATAATACTTTGCCAGTTATCTGGGCATCCCTTTGCCCAGCCAAGCTGACACATAAAGTTAACCATTGCCCCATTCAGTCTAAAAGGCCCTTCTGATTCTGCTCCGTGCCCCCCCTCCCTATAAGGCTTCCTAGTGCCAATTGCCCACTGACGGCTTTAAAGGGTGCCCTCTACTGAGCTCATGCTACAGGGATCTAACTGAGAAGGTCCTCTGTCACTGTGTCTTGGATATTTCTGCCTGACATTTCCAGCCTCTCAACCAGAACCTCCCCTGCTGCTTCTTTCATTATACCAGTCCCTTGTCACGTCTCCTTTTTGCTGATCTGCCAGGATAGCAACTTCATCCTGAGATAGAGCTTCCTCTTTTTTGAAGCCTTCCTTATGGTGGCTCCATTCCATGACATCACTCCTATTCTGCCCTTGTGGGAACCTCAAAACCACCAGTTAATTCCCATTCTTCCCAACCTCCATAGCATTCACCTAGCTTGTATGATGTTAAAGGTTTTTGTATTACGCTTAGCTCATCTCCAATACATGGCCAAGTCCTAGAGTAAGCGGCATGCTGTTTCACATTTATGTTTTCCTCAGTCACACTGTCTCATCTATGTTTTCATACAGAACATTTAAGAAAAAACAAAAGCTTTCATTTTGTCCCACCATTCTTCTCTGGTCCTTCTTTGTTCCTCAAAACTCCTCTGCTTTAGTCAAATATAGTTACCAAATCTTTCTACATCTTAGTTTATATTGATTGTCCAACAGAAGAAAAAGAACTCACCAAAACAACAAACAAACAAAAACAACCTCTTTTCTTTTTCTGTAAATCATAGGCTTCTTTCCAAATATCTTGAGTCTCACTTTTTTTGTGAGGCATTTCCCCATCTAACCTTATGGTACTCAGCTGTTTCCTCATTTGACAATTCCTCTCTCCTACTTGCATTCATGCTTTATGTATCAGCTAGCTCTCCTTTTATCCCCTTGCTCTCTGAACCTAGTAGGCGTAGGTAGATGAAAGAAAAAAACCTCATGAAAGTGATACAGTTGAGCTAGGTTTTTTGGTTATTTTTACTTGTTTGATTTTTTTTCTTTTTTGTTTTGCTTTATTTTTAGTGGTGGTGATAAATTTCCACTGTTCCATTCACACTGCCTCATACTGTTTCCATAGTTAAGAATTTGCAAAATAGCTGGGTAGAAGTAGGGGTTCATGCTTTGCTCGTGGGTGGGGAAGTCAACTGACCCATAGGAAAACAAAAAACCAAAAAAAAAAAGTTGTTTTATTATCCCCAGTTGGCAAAACCATGTTTTCTACCAAGAAAGATTTTCATCTGTTAACATAACATCTGTTTTATATATTTCACAGAAGCCTCAGTTGCAAACAATGGACAACTCACTGAGTTTTGTTTCTGTGAATATATTTATCAGAGATTCAGATATATAAGATATTTTATTTATTGTGCTGATATCATGTGCACATAAGCATTAGATATTATTATCTATCCCTCATAGATGTTAATGCTGCTGATGTAGTTACTATCAGAGGTATTACTAAGGTTGTATAGATCAAAGCAAGCATTGCAATATTTTTCATGCTACGTGCACAGCCCACATAGGCAAGAAAATGGGGACAGCTTACCAAGTATAGGAACATTGTTCTGTAATCTGTACCCATGTTGGATAAATGTTTATTAAAATCCTTTACAAGTGCCAACATTTTCAAAATGAGATAATGCCTTCATAGTAAAACAAAAATTCAGATAAATAGATAAAACAGAAACTGAGTCACAGGGTTGAAACAGAGACTTTATTTTTATCAAAATGTTTACCTTTGGTCTTAGGTGACAGGTTAGACGAAAGGGAAACAGCAATTTTGTACCATACTTCTACTCATGAAATGGCTGTGTGGTCCTGAACTGTTTATCGTATACTGCCAAGAAAGAAGGTTTGATGACAATAGAAAGACTAGAACTAACCAAACCACAGGTAGTGAACGCCAATTGCAAAGGCCACCCTGAGCAACGAACGCAATCCAAAATCTTTAATATACATCAAATTCTTCTTTAAAATAATACGTTCAGGCACTTGGTTTTGTGTTTTCAAATTCTTGTTATGTTGTTTCCTATTTATTATGGCCAATTTTATATTTGTTAAACAGCTCATCATTTATGATAAAAACTTTGAAATCATTTTAGTCTTATTTTATTTGCCACATATGCTATAAAACAAACTGGTTGAATCACCAGCCTTACTTAAAAAGAGAGAAAGCTGGGAATATGAGTGTTGGAGCAACAAGCACAAGGAAAGAACACTGGAAATTGGCTGAGCTGGAACGCAAAGCCCCACTCCTGACTCCCTGGCCCCAGTTCTTTCAGGTTAAACTTCACTGCCTTTTTCTGGATAAATGCTTAATCAGTTTGTTCCAGTCTCCCGCAAAAAAAAAACTAAACTCAAAGTGGAGATTTTCACATATTCCTCTTCTTAGAACAATGGTGTCCTCTTTTGCTGAATGAGTTTCTTTAGGAATTAACATTTATATCTTCCAGATAAGACACTCCAGGGTGTGTATTATAGACGAGCAATGATGTGCCTTGGCAGTTAATGGCACTCAGTGAAAACTACCAGGGCATGTCATTATTAGGTCATAATACCCACCCTGGAGTGTCTTACAGCTTAATTGTTCCCTCTTTCATTCCAGAAACTAGCAAAAGACATATTTTACTCATGTTTCTGCTTTGTTAATGAGTTCAGAGTGGATGAACACATGTGTGCTGCCTGTTCTGCCTATCACACATGTATTCAGAAATAAATGCCGGTCACATAATCCTCAATTCCAGCTTGCATATTTTGCTACACAAAGTTTGGCATGGCTTGAATACGTCTGAAGGTAAACATTTAGTATGCAACATCTGTCTAAATATTCAGACACTTAAAACTCACGAGGCTTCCCATTTTGCCAATGTCCTTAACATTTATCTCCAGATATCATCTGCTTTTCTGCTAGAAATTTCCACCAAAAGAGTTATATTTTGGGGGAGTATTTTGGACTAGATTCCAGAATAGACTATTTTCAGTCTTTTGAATACACATTAATAACTAGTTGTAACCTTAATAAGTATTTAAGCTTAGGGGTTTTACCCATATTCACCAAAACTCTTCAGTCAAAATGGAAAATTCATTATGCACCTTCAGCTGATTCTTCTACTATCAAGTCATGATCTCCTTACAATAACACTTAAAATAACAGGTAAATGGATGAGAAGTTACAAGAAGTAGCTGACATAGGCGTGTGTGGTTCTAAAGTATGGCTGCCTAGTAATAAAAAGTATTGCTGTGCAAACAAGCATGAAATCAGGTTCCAGATCAATGAGACAGACACATCTAAGGAGCTATCTAAGGGACACAGCTCTTGGAAAGTTTGTGGTGGAGAAAAATTGGTTTCAGATGGAGTTGCTTAGTCTTGAGTCTTACTTCCAAATGACAAATATCACATAAGCAATAAAGAGACGGACTTAGTAATTTTAAAACTGCCCACAAAGCTCAATGCCCAGATGGCTTCACTGGTAATTTCTACCAAACACTTAAAGAATTAAAACCAATTCTTCATAAGCTATTCCAAAATATAGAAATAGAGGGAACACTTCTCAACTCACTCTGTGAGGCCTATATTACCCTCATACCAAAATGAGACAAAGCTAGGAATCAAAGGAAATTTACTCAATCTGATAAAGGCCATCTATGAAAAACCCACAGCTAATTTCATACTGAATGGTGAAAGACTGAATAATTTTGTCATAAGATCAGGAAAAAAACAAGGATATCTATTCTCACCATGTCTACACTGGCAATGAACAATCCAAAAATGAAATTAAGGAAACAATGTCATTGACAATAGCATCAAAAAAAAAAAAAACTTAAGAATGAATTTAACAGAAAGTACAATATTGCAGTTTCGAAAACTATAAAACATTGTTGGAAGAAAATGAAGAATATCTAACAAAAGAAAAGATGTCTCATATTTACAGATTGGAAGACTTAATATCAGATTTATCTACAGATTTAACATAATTTCTATCAAAATATCAGCTGATTTTTTTTTGCAGAAATTGACAAACTAATTCTAAAATGCATATAGAAATGTAGAGGAGCCAGAATATCCAAAACAATCTTGAAAAGAAGAACAAATTTGGAGCACTCATAGTTTCTTACCTCAAATTTACTAGACAGCTACAATAAGCAAGACATGGGGACACTGACATAAGAATAGGCATATAAATTGATGAAGCAGAATTGGGAGTTCCGAAATAAACATATACATTTATGGTTAATTGATTTTCAACAAGTATGCCAAGATAATTCAATAGGGGAAAAAATCTTTTCAACAGATTAACCTGGGACAACAAGATACTCACATGCAAAAGAATGAAGTTGAACCTCTATCCCCCCCATCCACAAAAATTACGTCAAAAAATGTTTCAATCTCAATAAAAGCTAAAACTATAAAACTCTCATAAGAAAGCAAATGAAACAATCTTCTTGACCTTGAGGTAAGAAATTGCTTCTTAGATATATCAAAAGCTCAAGCAAAAAAGAAAACATAGGTAAATTATACTTCATCAAAATTAAAATTTTAGTGCTTCAAAGGACACAATCAAGGAAGTAAAAAGACCCAGAGAATAGAGGAAAATGCTTTTAAATCACATAACTAATGACAAAAGATTAGTATTCAGAATATAATGAAGAAATCTTACAATTCACTAATAAAAAGACAACTACTTAAAAATGGTGAAAAGACCAGAATATACATTTCTTCAGAGAAGATGCACAAATAATCAAATGATCTAGAAACACAGGAAAAGATGATCAACATCATTATTCATTAGGGAAATACATATCAAAATACGAGACACAAAGAGGCACCACTTTGCATCTACTAGGATGGCTAAAATTAAAAAGGCACTAAAATACAAAAGACAATAAAAAATGTTAGTAGGGATGTGGAGAAATTGGAACCACACATTACACTTCCATATATGGGAATGTAAAATTGTGCAGCCACTTTGGAAAAAAGTTTGCCAATTTCTCAAAATCTTAAGCTCAGAGTTATTATTTGACCCAGCAACTTCACTATAAGGTGTATACCCCAAATAAATAAAAAGATGCATTCACGAAACTTGTATGTGAATATTCAAAACAGCATTATTCATAATAGCCAATAAGTGGAAAAACAAGCAATGTCCATTGACTGATGAATGGATATATATAAGTGAATAGCCATACAATGGAATATTATATAACAATAAAAAGAAATGAAATACTGATGCATGCTACAACATACATGAACCTTGAAAACATGTGCTAAATAAAAGTAGTAGTCACAAAATAACGTATTACATATTATATAATTTCATCTGATGAAATGTTTAGAATTGGCAAACCTAGAAAGATAGAAAATAGGTTCGAGCTTGCCTAAGGGTAGATGGGCTAGGGTGTAGGGAGTGACTGCTAATGGGTTCAGAGCTGCTTTTGGGGGTGATGCAAATATCTTAAATTTGATTGTGGTGATGCAATATATTTGTAAATATATTAAATCACTCAGTTGTATACTTTAAATGGGTAAGTTCCATGGCATATGAATTATATCGCAGTAAAGTCTAAAAAAAAGAAACAGTGGAACAGGAGTGTAATGGAATCACAGAATAGCAGCAGTATAAAGGCCTAGAAATTAAAAACAGGCATATCTTTCTTTTGTAAACTGAGATAAACGTGAGATGATTATAAACACTAGGAAAACAAATAGCTATAGACAAAAGATAACGATCAAAATATGTTGAAATCTAGGATACATTATAAGTTTTAGTAATAGTAAATGTCAGGAAAGATAATTCATTTAACCTCGACACTTGTAACATTTTTATTCTAAGTACTAAGCCTAATGAGCTAGGATTTTAGTTTTCTCTAAGTGGCCAAACATGAGTCTATAATAAATTATATTTATATGATTATAACTTTGTAAATTATGTCACTTTCCAGTTTATATAATTAATTCATAGACAGGCATGGAAGACTTACCTGTAGGTTCAGATTAAAATGTGAATGTATAAAATTGGACGCTCTAGGCATTACTTTCCTTAGTCTTACATAGGACAGCATCAAGAGACTCTCTGTTGTTTACAAATAAGGAAACAGGAGAATAATTATATATTTTTTTTAATTTAAAAGTAAGCAAAAGAAGAATTGAAACTGATTTTTGAAAATCAACAAAATTTAAGATGGTTTGAAGGGAAGGAGGGGATATTCATTTGCCACCTAAAGTTTATAAAACAAAAAATAGAGGTAAAATCTGTATTATTTATGATTATACAGTTTGAAATATATAAACAAAAGATTTAAAAGATTTGCCTCTGGAAAGTGCAACAGGGTGAGGGGTAAGTAATTGCGCTTTTCATTTTTTGAAATTATGTAACATTAGAGGCTTTAAGGATCATGAACATGTTATTTTTAGGAAAGTAAAAGTACTAGCAAAAATAATAAACTGAAGTCTTCCAAAACAAACTAGGAAATTATGAGGAATTATTTTAAAGCAAACAAACGCAAAACAAACCTCATCAGAAAACGATGGCTGGAGAGGTTCCCAGTCAGTCTGCCACACTTGGCTTTGAGTTTGAGTTTAGAAAATTTCATTCCCTCAGTAGGAACCTGAATTAGTTGGTTTTCATGCTGCTGATAAAGACATACCCAAAACTGGGAAGAAAAAGAGGTTTAATTGGACTTCCAGTTCCCCATGGCTGGAGAGGCCTCGGATTCATGGCGGGAGGCAAAAGGCACTTCTTACATGCCGGCAGCGAGAGAAAATGAGGAAGAAGAAAAGCAGAAATCCCTGATAAACCCATCACATCTCGTGAGACTTATTCCCATCCCAAGACTAGCACAGAAAAGACTAGCCCCATGATTCAATTACCTCCCGCTGGGCCCCTCCCACAACACATGGGAATTCTGGAAGATAAAATTCGAGTTGAGATTTGGGTGGGGACACAGTCAAACCATATCAGAACTCTAGGGAAAAGGTACGCTGTAGGGGCGCAGAGTCTCATTAGAGCATTTGCTTGAGCACAGCCACACAGCAATGAGGTTCCCATGCACTGCCTTCTGCAGAGCAGAGCTTTGGGTAATCCTGCAGGCATCTACAGTAAGGAAGAGCATGAAGAAGCTAGACTCTGCTGCAGTCCTCCAGCTCACTCTGTATTCAGCCCGCAGAGAATTCACCTCTCATTGAGATTCTCCTCTCATCAAGGTTATCAGTCCAGCAGTCGATAGCACCGAACCCTTTTATCAGCCCCACTTGGTAATTATAAAATATTTGCAATTATACAATATGCTAATTCTTAGACGACTACAAACAGCTTAATCAATTGAGTGCATTTTATTATTTCTAGTCTAAACATTATGGACTCACATGAAGTCTCTGAGATCAGTAAATTATTCTAGATTGTTAAACTGCTGCCAAACCAATCAGAAATTTTATTTGAATTTATTAGGCTTGCTACATTATTTAGCCAGCAAGATTGAGAAAAACAACAGAAACAAAGAGGCATCCTGGAGTCACACTGTGAAGCTTGATCAGTTCCCATGAATTACAAGAGGGAAGCCATAGAAATTCAGGAGAAACAAGATTCACCTGAAACCTCTATTGTCAAGCTGAAACTAATGTTAAGCTAGGTTCTTGAAGCATGTGTACTTCTTAAAAGCACAATTTCCCCTGTCATGATGTGTCTGTGTGTGTGTGCATGCGTGCAGGATGTTGTACTGTATAGTTGTGTATACGTGGTGTACGTATCTCCAGCTGTGCTACAGAAAAATAAATATATATATTTTTTCATGCCCAGGAGGACCACCACATTTGAACATCCCAAAACAGAGCAAGAGATGAAGTGCTCTGCCAGTATTTATGTCTAAATATATTCAACAAGAACCATGTATTCCAAACATAAGGCAAGGGTTTTATCCACCCCAAAATGTATCCCTCCCATGTAGTCCAATTTTTACAAGTTTTTATACCACTGAGTATTACTTCATTGATTTAATTTTTTAACAACTGAGTACTCTTTGGAGAAAACATGTTACCATAAAACCTCCTCAAATAATGCTAGTTTTGGATGCTGAGGGAGATTGCCTGATTAAATAGGTTTAAAACATTAAAAGAGGATAAGCTTAATGGAGATTTAGCCATTATACTTGGAAGCATAATCTCGAAGTTTCCAGGGCTAGATATTGTTTTAATAAGTTAAACCCCCTTTTGAAACAATATACTCAGTGGTTATGTTGTGTGGATCATAAACATGTTCTTGTAGCATGAGTGGAAATGTTTCTTAATGTTCAAATGAAGGTATTTGCAACCTCAGATACAACTTCTAATGTCAGCATGATACCTAGATTCAGAGTATGCTTTATTTTAAAAACTGCACTTTGAAGTGAAGATGGTGTGCCCTGGAACAATGCTTCTCAAACTTGAATGTGTATATTCATCTTCTAGGGGTCTTGTTAAAAATGGAGATCTCGACTGGGGGCTAGGAGTTTTCATGCCAATGCCGCTGGTCTCAAGACCTCAGTGTAAATAGTAGAACACTGTGAGGTGACTCAACATCATTTAATGAAGATGAAGACATTGATCAATGATGTTAAACATGCAGGTGAAGAGCTGGGGTAAATGTTTACCCATAAAGTGGAACTAGAAAGAAGCCGTGCACACACATATAACCTAATGTGCAAATTTTAAATATGCAAGTGTGATTAACTGGATAAACAATTTTAGAAAACATTTGGCCATTCCATCCATGTTTTGAAAGGTTTATATAAAGTTCCCAAACATATTTTTGTTAGAGATACAGACAGACTGCTTTCTATTCATGGTTATATGTATGGCATTTCTCCTGATAATTTTTTGCTCTGTTTAGCAGATTTGAGAGACATAGCCAAATTAGAATGGTTTTTGGAAGATCAGTTATTTGAACTGGAAAAACATGGGAATCTGTAGATTTCTTTTGGTCAATGATTAAATAGAGTAGCATGCTGAATTGACTCATCTCTACCACATGATGAAAAAAAGTAGTATACGTTTTAAAAAAAATAACATGCCTAGGCTGGGCACGGAGGCTCATGCCTGTAATCCCAGCACTTTGGGAGGCTGAGGACTGCGGATCACCTGAGGTGGGGAGTTCAAGACCAGCATGACAAACAGGAAGAAACCCTGTCTCTATTAAAAATACAAAATTAGCCAGGCATGGTGGCACATGCCTGTAATCCCAGCTACTGGGGAGGCTGAGGCAGGAGAATCGCTGGAACCCAGGAGGTGGAGGTTGCAGTGAGCCAAGGTTGTGCCATTGCACTCCAGCCTGGGCAACAAGAGTGAAACTCCATCTCAAAAATAAATAAATAAATAAATAAAAAATAGCGTGCCTATGTAATACAGCGTAGGCCATTTTTAAAACGCAATTGTACACAGAAGGAGAAGAGGAGAAAGAAACAATTCCTGCTGCTAAGCTGTGTAACCTTAGAACCAGAACTCAAACAGGAGAGAGGCATGTGTCTCAGAAGAAAAAGCTGTGATAACAAAGGCATTTTTTAAGGGCAGCAAATAAATATGAAAACAATAGACCAGTTAAAACTAAATAAAAATAAGGTGACATAAGCGTGTTTTTAGTTAAATTCAAAAGGGTTTTTTTTGTTTTAATTATCTCTATTATTTTACAGCTACAGACACAAAGTTAAGCTGCCTCAGAAATGTCTTTCCCCATTGGGTCTCTATTTTGTTGCAGGAAGGTGTTTCCAAGGGCAACTTCTTTACACGCAAGGTAGAATAGAATATATTATTGCTTCAGTAATGACCCAAGAACTTAACTCTGCTTCTACATGCAAAAAAACAAAATAGTTGTGTGAATGTAATTGATTGCAACTCTTTTTTTCTCAATTGTTAACCAGATTGATTGACCTAGCCATAGAAATGAAAATATTAATGTAGCTTTATAATATTGTATTTTGCTTCAGCAATGAAACCACTACTCTGCTGCAAAAAGGATCAATAGCCTTATAATACTTGTTTTGTTTTAATACTCACAAAATTATTTATATAAAAATTTTAAGTGTCTAGCTTGTTTAAATTGGAAAAGAAGCCAAGGGCTGCCTAAAATTGAATATAACTCTACTGCCTGAAAAAAAAAGCAGACTAACAAAAAACCAGTTAGACTTGGTGAAAGCAGGGAATACAGAAATGAATGTTAATGTCATAAATATTGTCTTTTTAAAAGTAATGATATTGGTCTGGCGCAGTGGCTCACTCCTGTAACCCCAGCAATTTGGGAGGCCGAGGTGGGCAGATCACGAGGTCAGGAGATTGAGACTATCTTGGCCAACATAGTGAAATCCTGTCCCAACTAAAATACAAACAAACAAACAAGCAAACAAACAAAATTGGCCAGGTATGGTGATGCGGGTCTGTAGTCCCAGCTACTCAAGAGGCTGAGACAGGAGAATTGCTTGAACCCAGGAGGCAGAGGTTGCAGTGAGCTGAGATGGCGCCACTGCACTCCAGCCTGGTGACAGAGCAAGATTCTGTCTCAAAAAAAAAATAAAAAAATTGATATCACAGTTGGTATCATAAGATATTCTTAATTATAAGAGAAACTACTATTAATATACCAGTATCTAAAAAGATATCAACAGATAATTATTAGAAGAAAAAACACAAATAACTAATAAATGTGAAAACATTTCTTTTCACTGTTAATGAAGAGTAACATTAAAAACAAAAATGAAATAGTTTTTGTAGTTGTACCCCTTTATATGCAAATGGTAGAGGTATATTTGGTTTAACATTTTTCAGTTGTTTGACAATCTATGTGAAGAGTCTTAAGGATGGCTGCACCTTTTGTGTTAGTAATGATGGTCCTAGGAATATATTTTAATAAAGTAGTTAGAAAGAAAAACAAAATTCATGAACAAACATATTCAGCATAGTTTTTTTTTTTTTTGGGGGGGGGGGGATGGAGCCTCACTCTGTCTTCCAGGCTGGAGTACAATGATGTGGTGGCTCACTGCAACCTCCATTTGCTGGGTTCAAGCAATTCTTATGCCTCAGCCTCCTGAGTAGCTGGGACTACAGGTGTACACCATCACACCCAGCTAATTTTTGAGATGGGGTTTTGCCATGTTGGCCAGGCTGGTGTCAAACTCCAGATCTCAAATGATCCCACCCACCTTGGCCTCCCAAAGTGTTGGGATTACAGGCGTGAGCCACCTCGCCTGGCCAGTATTATTTTTTAATAGTGAAAAATTGGGAATAACTCAAATGTTCAACAATAAGTTAAATTATGGTATACCATGGCCTGTATGTGTCTTCCCAAAATTTGTATGGTAAAACCCAGTCACCAATACGATAGTATGAGGAGGTGGGGCCTTTGGGAGGTCACTAGGTAATGAACAGGATTAGTGCCCTCATACAAGAGGCCCAACAAAGCCCTATTGCGCCTTCTGCCATGTAAGGACACATCAGGAAGACCACCATCTATCTATGAACCAGGCCCTCACCAGACCTCGAATATACTGGTTCCTTGATCTTGGGCTTCCCAGACTCTAGAACTGTGAGAAATAAATTCCTGTTGTTTATAAGCCATCCAGTCTACAATATCCTTTTATGGAAGCCCAGACAGACAGACAGACATGGTACAACTATAAAATAGGCTATTTTATATTGATTATACTTTTGAAAAATTTTAATGACATAAGATAGTGACACAAAGAAAACTACATATATGTTAAATATTGCATTTATGAATATATGTATTCATAATTACACATTTTATATAGAAAAAAAGTTGGATGGAAGCACATCATTTTTTTTTCCTTTTAATTTTATTCTACTTTGTATTTTGCCGGTTCCCCCTCCAAGCCCACTTAAAGGATATTGTACCTTTAGAGTCAGAAGAAAACCCAATAATAAAATTTATTTTAGGTATAGGTTATATAGATTATAGTTTCCAGAGAAGATAAAAATTTTTAAGATGCAACCATCACGTGATGGGTCCTAAATTATACAAGTTTGTGCCACACTGTATGCTAGTGCACCAACATTTTTCAATAATAAGGATTTTAGAGGGGCTTCTTTTTCAGTAACTTTCAGAACATCATTCAAAAAAAATTTCAGTTGTTCAGTAGCAGATAGTGAATTCAGAGATGAAATATTTGTATCTATAAATTTTTACCTATAGTATTAAAATCACTGACGAATCATCGGGGGAGGCTATAGGAAGACATTTGTTTTGCATATTTCTTCTTATGTTTTTGCATTCTAATCTCACAGAGTACGTGTAATGTTGTCCATTAGTCACCATTACCTTCAGGTCTGGCTCTATTGCTGATTGCTTTCGAAAGTCCTGCAGCTGAGAAGAGCCCCTAGAGAAACATTCTAGTCATGTAGGCACCATAGCTTAAAACCACTTTTAAGAACTTGGCTTCAAATCTAGCTTCCTGGTTTGACTTATAACAAGATGGTTGCAGTGTAATGCCATTGCTCTCATGAAAGATGGCAAAAGAACTATTAATGACACTAATTAAGATGTGTGAATATCATTTAGATACTCCTCCTTGTTGCTTTCCAAGTACAAGCTATGTTACCTAACACATTAATTGGTAATGATACAATCGCATATCTTTCAACTACAAGGTCAGTTTTTAAAGCAGGGCTTTTATTATTAATGTGCTTTAAGTTTCAACACAGTCCACGTAGGGATTCCATTAACAAACTTGACTGTACTCCTCTTTAACCCCATTACAGCCATATCCCCTCCCACCCATGTTGAGTATTATGGTATTGTGGGTTGGAGCATTTCAAATCTTTATCCGGCCTTAAATATAACTGCTAAAGCATTGTATATACACCCAGAACCTATTTGTTAAATATATTTTTGTCTTTTGCATTTTTAAATGTGCCTATTCCCTGGTCTTTTTTGACTAGTCAAACAAAATCCAAATGTTACTTATTTGAAATCTGCTACTCATTTATCCAGTATATCTGCCTAATGTAAGCTTTATGTACCTAAAGTAAAACTTAACATAGAAAATAAAAGAATATTAAAGTGTAACCTCCACCAGCATAATGCTGCACTTATAGATCTTTAAACTTTATATGACGTGGAATAGTAAAGCTAGAAGAAACTTTTAGCCCCAATAACTTATTTTACAGAAGACAAAAATGGAAGCGCAGAAAGTCTAAGTCACTTGACCAAGGTTTCAACACCAAAAAACAAGTCCTCCAGCTCAGTGTGAGGTCTCTGCTTGCAACCAGGCATTCCTCTCTGAGATTGAGCAAGGATTAAGAAAAGCCTGTTAAATACCAGATCTGTCACATGCCCCCTTCCTATTTGATTTTAGTAAACATCTACAAATGCCAGTCAAGTAATAGGAACCTACCTTTATGCAGAACTTGGTAGTAGTCAAATGTTCATTTCTCTCATTCATGACTTCATACAATTCTCACAATGACTTATGAAGTATGTGTTATTCTCTCTCCTCTATAATTGCACATCTAAGGAGAGTTTTTGGTTGTGGTCACATATGAAAGACTACTTGCTTTAGTATAAAACTCTTGAGTATTTTTTCTCCTCTTCCAGATGTCTGTAACAATTCTGTCATTGTTGTCTGACATTTGAAATTGGTGAAGAGAAGTCCCAGGCCTACCTGATATGCTCCTTTCGAAGTAATGTTTGTTTTCTCCTGTATGAGATGCTTTTGGGACATGTTGTTTGTCTTCACATTTAAATATCATCTTCATATGTCTCTAGGCAAATCTTTTTTTTTTTTTTTAAATCTAGGTTCATTGGGTCTGAAGATACAGGTACAGGTTGTGATGATTAATATTGAGTGTCAACTTGGTTGGATTGAAGGTTGCAAAGTATATTTCCTGGGTGTGTCTGTGAGGGTGTTGCCAAAGGGGATTAACATTTGAGTCAGTGGGCTGGGAGAGGCAGACCCGCCCTCAATCTGGGTGGGCACCATCTAATCAGCTGCCAGCACAGCCAGAATAAAAGCAGACAGAGGAACATGGGAAGACTGAGCTGGTTTAGTTTTCTGGCTTCCATCTTTCTCCCGTGCTGGATGCTTCCTGCCCTCGAACATCAGACACCAAGTACTTCAGTTTTGGGACTCTGACTGGCTTCCTTGCTCCTCAGCTTGCAGATGGCCTATTGTGGGACCTCACCTTGTGACTGTGTGAGTCAATATTCCTTAATAAACTCCCCTTTATATACATCTATCTTATTAGTTCTTTCCCACTAGGGAACCCAGACTAATACATAGGTCTTCAATCCAAGAAGGTTATCATTGCTTAAAGTTTATTACTGCTTGGTTAAGTTTTGTCTTGTCTCTTCTTTGAGAACATTAGTTATATTCAGGTTAGTGTTTTTCCTCTAAATTCCATATCTTCATCTTTTCTCACTACTTTTTTTTTGGTATTTATCCTTTTCTTCTACATTCCAGGAAAGCTCAATATTATGGTCCATATTAGTGTTTTAATTTTCTACAACATCAGTTCTGTTCTTTACTGCTCCCAACACTGATTCAAGTTTTATATTGCTACTCCACCTTAATTCACCCAACTTCTTTTCCTCTCAACACAGTCTCTTTTTATTCTTGTAGTTCGTGATTCATGGAGCTTATAAATGTTTCTATTGTATTGAAGACATAGAGCAATTTACTACGTTTTAAGAATTCTTGTGAAGTCATTTCCAGAGATTTTTTTTTCAGGATGATGTACCATTTATTCCACACTGTATCTTTCTCTTTCTTTATCTCAAATGAGGGAATGCATATATCATTCTTGTGTTTGTCAATGGTCATGGTACCTAGATTATCCTTTTTCCTCCTACTGATAGTGCAGTTAGGGGTTAATAGAATCCTCTGTGTCTCTGGTTGAAACCTAAAGAACACATTGATAAGGTCAGTGCTTAACCGAATTTTCTGTGTCTAGCTCTGTGTTCCATATTTGCACAGTAAGGATGGGGGTCAAGGGCATATATTATTTGGGAGAGGATATCCTTCTTGAAAAGCCATATTTCATGTGTTTATAACTAAATTATGCCAAACCTGGCAAAATCAAGGTTAGGTAGAAATACACTAAAATTGGGTCAGAACATATTGAAGATGGTATGGTCTATAACATGTTGAAAGGCACTGGGATGATAGTCATTGAGCTTAAAACATGGGAAAATTCAAACACATTTCAGGTTTCTTTCCATCTACTCTGCTTTATTCATTGTAACTACACTTCCCTGGATCTAGTTACCACTGCCTGTCTTTTTAATTTCTCTTTATATTTAAACATACAGTCTAATACATGGCTTAAATGGGAATTGCTAATTGAGGGGGCTGCAGATAGTATTCAGGTCACCTCAAAATGTAGCACATGTGCACAGAAGGACAGCCGATTCTCAGGTTAATACTTCAGATTCAGAATGCCAGTTCAAGAAGCAGGCAGTGGGGGAGGAAAGAAACCCCGGTCTGTCTTCTCAGGGGACTGGGTTTGCTCCTTCAAGCAGCAAAATCTGTAAGTGCTTCTGATTATATTTCTCTGTTCCTCTCTATACATCTTGTGGTCGATAGAATTTTATTCAAAATTTTGGCATTTCATGCAACATCAGTCTTGGTGCTCCATTTTCTTGGAGAATTTTCATCCTTTCTGTATCCTCAAAAGTCTTCTGGAAGGAGCAAGAAGTAGCTGCCTCAGAAACTGTGAAACACATGCCATGTTAGTTCTAATTTTAGTCCCAGATCACTCAATTCAGTTGTGCAGATAAATGAATTGTCACAACTATTTACAGAGCCAAATTGAGAACAATCCTCTCTTATCCTCACCTTACCATCCTGAATCAAATCTGCCTGGGAACAAATCTGGTATTATATGTTTCTTCTTTGGTATGAAATCATGTCAATATGTTAACTTTCTACATATATTAATCTAAAGCTTATTTCTAATTAAGCAATAGCTACAAATGAAAGGAATTTAAAGCATCACTGCACAGGCAGCAGAGGTTTTCTTCTAAGCCGAAACCCTGTGGGAATCATAACCCGGATTACATAATAGGCAGCTTGGCTTTCCTGCTAGGAAACCCGGCTCTATCATTTTCATGGACTTGGCCACTTTATCCTCATGTCTGCATTTTAAACTCTCTTTTGTTCTGATTGTAGGTAACAAAATAAATATGAAACAAATTCATAAACAATATTGGAAAAGACTGTGCATTTTTCTGAATCTCAACAAAGCACATGCCCAGATCTCTCAAGTTACTCCAGGGACAGAGCGATCTGCGGTGGGTAGCTAGGTGGATTTCTTTCCATACCTTCGGCCATAAGTAATTAGCAGTTAGCCTGACACTGGGCACCAGGGTCCCTGGGATGATGGCAGAGGAAGGCATGATTTTCCAAACTGATGGATATCATGTCACTGGGAGGAATGACAAATGAATTGAATGACGTTGTCACTATCATCACATTTTTACAGCTGAAATCCAAACAGATCATAGTAAACTGCACAAGCATGGTGGAGAAGGGACACTACAACAACATCATTTGGTCAAGTAGTTAGAGGTTGATGGGTTGAAGTCTCACCATATGTTGACATTGTTATGAGATGGCCAACACAAATGAAAAAACTAGGCATGTATAGTGTCTAGGAAAGGAAGATGATAGTCTTCTTTCACTATTCACAGCTCAGATCTCAGCAGGAACTTAGGGCTTCACCTGGGTGCCATTTAGAACAGTAAGGAATTAGAACATATCTGAGTGAGGGTAATCACAATGTAAAACCCTAGAAACTGACATGTTGTGGAATAGGGGAAGGTCCACGATACTTGAACAGCCATTTGGAAAGGATGTTACTGCTCAGACCCATGCTTAGTGGAGAGTTGCACTAAGTGAACTCCATGATGCCTGTAAGCTCTAAAATTTGAACACTTTGGAATTATTGATTTAATAGTTTTTCTTCACTCTCCTTTCTATCAAATAGATTGCTCTGAAGAGAAAACATAGCAGTAAAAATGTCCAAATAGTATTTTTAAGGTATATTAATTCCCACAAAGCTGTCCAACTAGAGAGTAGGATGAGAAAAACATAGTAAGTGTCCAGAATTTACCGGTTACAAAATTGCTAACTGTGGAGGACTGTATCTATTTGCTTTTTTTTTTTTTCTAGGAAGGAAAATTTTATATTTTCAAGGCATTTCATAAATAGAAAGAACCATATAACACTTAGCTTCTCTTCTCCTTTCTTCCATCACAACAATAAAGAACTAACCCCTAATTCAAAGAATATTATGTGGATGATGCATTTTTTCAACATTCTACAACTCGAAAAGATGTTGATATCAACATTTTAAATGGAGAAAAGCTGAAAACTGCCAAAACAGAAACACATCACAAATAAACAAACAAACAAAAAATTTCTCCATGGCATCTTTCTCAGCTTGGGAAATGTTTTGCATATCTACTAGAAAAGAATTGCTCCTGATAATATGGTATTCTGGTTGTATTCAATGAGTTTGTTTGTTTGTTTGTTTTCCACAGAGTTAACAATCATGTCTTTATCGTTAATCCTACATAACTCAGATAGATAAGAAGTTCCTGTTTCTATAGATCTTCAGTGATGCTCCACCAATCCCAAATGTTGGAAAAACTCTTCATAATGGTGAGCCAAATCACTTACGCTTTTGTTTGAACCTGTATTCTCCTTTTGAATTTTCGTCGAAGATGGTGAACTACACATACAGAGCTCTGTGGAAGCAGATCTTCACAGGCTCGGCTGACTGGAAGAAGACTGCTTTCGCAGGGAATGCATGGGACAGAGGCAGATTCTCTGTTGCAGGTGCTCAGGTGGGAAGTGATCTTTAAGATTATGTAAGACAATTTCACTTCACCCCCAGGGCAGGCAGACTAGTGCTCCCCTAAAGCTGTCTACTTCCTAGCCATCTAAACCTGTGAATGGGTTATCAGAACAATTTCTGATATACAGGATTACTTAATAAATGTTAAACAAATGATCAAATATAGTATTTACTTATTTATTTAGCAAATACTTATTCAATATTTGATTCCTCTCCCCCATATGCTAAACATAGAGAATATAAAAATAATTAAGAAATACCCACTGTTTATCAAGAACACCTAGCCCAGTGCATAAGACAAGTACTTTAGCAAGTAAAGTATCCCAAATATCAAAATGCAAATTGAGTAAGCTATTGTGGGGATTAGAAAATAACCATAAAACCCAGAGGCAGGAAATATACATTCTACCTGGGAATTAAAGCTCTCTTTAGATTAGTACTAATCCTGGAACAAGCAGCTAACATTTATTTTATTTTTTGTTTATTTCTATAAATTTATGGGTTACAAGCATTATTTTGTTACTTGCATAGATTGTGTAGCAGCGTAGCCAGGGCTTTTGAAGTAATGGCCTCCAGAGCCATCTATGTTGCTGCAAAAGACATGATTTCATTTTTTTTTTTTATGGCTGAGTAGTAATCCATATTTCGTTGTGGCTATATACCACCTTTTCTTTATTCAGTCATCCACTGATAGATACTTGCATTGATTCCATATCTTTGTTATTGTGAATAGTGCTGTGATAAAACATATGGGTGCAGGTATCTTTTTAATAATAATGTTTTTTTTCCTTTGGGTAGATATCCAGTAGTGAGCTTGCTGAATCAAATTGTAGTTCGATATTTAGGTCTTTGAGAAATCTGTATAATATAGTAGCTAACTTTAAAAATGCCATTCTACCAGCACGTCCCAAGAACTTAGTGTTTCCTAAATCATGTATTTGATTGCTAGTAGTTTGGTCAACCAGAGCCTTAATTCCCACGGATCATGGAAAACTGTTCGAGTTGCCTCCTGGGGCTTCATAGAGTCATGGAAGGCAACTATCAAAGGTACCATGGAAATGATAGTCCTTAGTAATGAGACGTCCCCTCCAGTTATTTTAAACAGTTGCTGAGACACCTAGTGGGGTAAAATGTATCTCATCATTTTTTTTTAAATGGGAATTTACCTTGGTTATGTACTTTTACCATCCTGCAATAAACTTACCCTCAGAAGCTATGGTTCTAAAACTGAAGGGGTTAGCCAGGGGCCGGGGGTAGATTTTTCTTCCCATGAGACATTAGGCAATGTATAGAGACATTTTTTACTGTTACAACCTGGGGAGTGCTACTGGCATCTAGTGGATAGAGGTCACAGATGCTGCTAAATATCGATCAGTACACAAGATAGCCCCAGGCAACAAAGAATTATCCACCCACAATGTCAATAGTGCTGAGATTAAGAAACCCTTTCCTAAGGTGCACGCACTGCTATAGAAACGGAATAATAGCAATATGCTTGTTAATATGTGTATTTATTCAGTGATATTTATTATAAAACTATCACAAACTAACATTACAGCACAAAACTAATAGTTCTGATATCACAAAACTAACACTGTGATTTAAAGGAAACTGACTTTCAGTTTAACCTATGGATTTTTCAATAAATCACCAAGATAATAAAATGGCATGTGTTTTGGGTTGTTCTAATACTACCTAGTGTGGGAGACTCTACTAGAACCACAGCTCTTAGGATGCTAGAAACAAAGTACAGGATAATTTAGTGAATATGCTCTAGAAAGTGGTTCTACATGCCCCCTAAGCAAGAGGTTCATTGACAATAAACCTTAAGTTCTTCATAAAATATCCAAGGTGTGACATTTTGCCAACTTCCAGAGCTTCTGGAAAAATATTCTGCCCAAGAAAAATCTGTATTTCTAGTTTTGAATTAAGAACTCAGTTAATGAAAGGGTAAAGTACTAAGGGTTTTCTTTCTTTCTTTCTCTTTCTTTCTTTTTCTTTCTTTCTTTCTTTCTTTCTTTCTTTTTTCTTTTCTTTCTTTCTTTCTCTTTCTTTCTTTCTTTCTTTCTTTCTTTCTTTCTTTCTTTCTTTCTTTCTTTCTTTCTTTCTTTCTTTCTTTCTTTCTTTCTTTTTCTTTCTTTCCTCTTTCCTCTTTCTCCTTCCTTCCTTCCTTCCTTCCTTTTTAAATGACACACACTTAGTAACAAGTGAGCTTCATTCCAGAATAAAATGTCAAACCCTAAGTGAAATACGATCTATAATAAATGAGGCTTCTCACGGTTATCATGTAGCACATTTCTCACGTAATAAAGTCATTGTGTTTTGCATGGCTTTATTCTTTTAGGCAGAGGAGAGGGGAGGGGGAGGTTGTTGGTATTTTGTGCTTTCCTTTTTTTTTTTTTTGATGGGTTTCTTTCCATTCTTCTTGTGTCAATTGTAATGTTTTATGATTATTCATGACTTAGACAATGGTGCTTTAGGCAGTCAATAGCAATTATGCTTGTTGAGAAGAACATATAATTCAAATTAGACCAATATAGATTTTCCCCCTTTAATGTTTAGTTACCCAGTTAGATTTAAACTAAGTATACAACATTTAACAAATGATTTTCACTAAAACCTAACTGACATTTAAAAGTAGTGTGGTTTTTGTTGGTGGTAATACAGGAGAGTAAGATGAAATATTAATTCACCTAAAAGGTATATCATATCAGTTCAAATTAAATCCCTCACGTTTATACATTGTGTGATGTATTTGCACTTGTGGCCTGAAAATGATAACTTTGTACATTATCCAGTAAGTATGCAAAAATCAGCGGCATTAGGCATCTAAGTAATTTGTCTTAATGAACAATAAATTCATGCATTGTTTAAGTTTATAAACCTAAGTTTAGCAATATACAGAATGAAATTTTAAATACACATTATTTACTAATCAGAAATTAAAAGCTGGAATAAGTAATAACACAAGGGTCAGATGAAAAACTATAGGCTTCTATGGACTAAACTGCATCCCCCCAAATTCATCTGTTGGAGCCCTAACTCCCAGAGTGACTGTATTTGGAGATAGGACATTTAAGAAGGTAATTAAGATTAAAAGAGATCACATACATGGGGCCCTAATCCAATGGAACTGGTGTTCTCATAAGAAGAGGACAAGAAATCAGAGTGCCCTTTCCATGTTCAGAGAAGAAAAGCCATGTAAGGATGTAGTGAGAAGGCAGCTGTCTACATGCCAGGAAGAGAGCCCTTACCAGAAACCAACCCTGCCCATCTGTTGACCTTGGACTTCCAGTTTCCAGTGGTAGGACAGGAGGCAGAGAAAATAAATTTCTGTTGTTTAAGCCACTCAGCCTATGGTATTCTGTTACAGCAACCTGAGCAGATTAATACAGTGGAGTTTTTAAACCTCTGTATATATTCTATCAGCTAGCCAACACTAGGATCAGCTAAGTTGATCTTTTTACTGAGTTCCAGACTTTATTAAGTCTGGATGAGTGACCAGTGACCTTTCAGAAAACCATCAGGTAGATTTTCCGTGTAACTAGAATAACAATGGTCTACTGAAGCCCAAGGTTTTGCCTAGTGGTGCACATTATGAAAAATAGTCTCTATTTTCACCAACCGCACATGAAGCATTTAACCAAGAAATGCCAATAACTGTTGACTCATTTACCTTTAAAATTATCAGTGATCTTAAAATTATCCAGTTAAACTCTCTGGGAACAGCATATGACTGTGGAAAGACTGGTTCCAGTGGCAGGCAGGCTCGAGTATGAATCCTGGCTCTATCATGCAGGCAAGGGGGTATGAGGCTGGAGACGTAGCGTCCTTGTGTTTCAGTGTCCTCCTTAATAAAAAGGGAATCATCATAATGAAAATAATAGTAAAGTTGAGCATTAATAACAATAATATGTTGATCTTCAGAGTCTTATGAGAATTAGTCACAATGACTATAGTACTCAGTATAGTGCCTGGCAACATAGCAATTATTCAAGGACAGTGGAGGCTGTCTGTCATTACTGTGACAATGTTGAAGATGATGCATGAATATCTCTATACCTAAGAAAGCCAGAGGCTAGACAATTGAAAATCTATTCAAAGATGACTCCCAAAGGATATTCTTATTAAATTTTAGATGTAATGATTAAAATATTTCATAATTTAGAAATAGTTTAAAGGCTGAGAGCCTTGGTTAAACCACAACAAATACCTTTCAACACTTTAGACTTCCCTAATTTAAATGTACAACTGTGTGCTTTTGAATTTGGGGTAGTTGAGCCATATTTGTTCATTTGTTTCTTTGTTTTTAGCCTCACTATCTATTCTTTCAGACATGTGGCTTAGACCAAGATGGTCAAGGGGATGATAATAGGTTAGATTTTTCAGTTCAATCAGATTTGCAGGCAGACTGATATAGAATGAAGAAAAAAATCATAGTCAAGGATAACTTTACACTTTTTGGCCAGAGTAACTGAGATGGGGAAGGTTTAGGGAGAAAGATCTGAGTTTCCATTTTGGACACGGAAAGTTAAAATCATGTTGTGTTTTAAAATTAAAAGTAGTGTGGTTCTGCTGCAGTAGAGGGAGAAAAACACCCTGGGGAGATGAGCAGGTGGCAGGCCCACAGGTCACAACGAGGAACTCAGATAGGACCTCATAAGCGAAAGTGAGGAGATGGAGGTTTGTGATATGGCAGAACAATGTGCTTAGGGGATTAATTTACATTAGTGATAGGACAGGAGGCAGAGAAATTTTGGCAGAAAAGGGCAGGTCACTGGTGAGGTCCCATTTGAAAAGCCTGAGATTGCAGCCCAAAGTGAGAACTTACATCCCCATTTTACTGCTCAAATGTTGCCTTTTTCAAAAGCAACCATGGGCCTTGCTGTCCCTGTCCTGTGCCCATAAAAACCCCAGACTCAGCCAGCAGAGAGGAAAAGCAGCTGGACATTGGAGACTATGGCTGGACCTCAGAGAGAAGCAGCTTGACTTCAGAGGGACAGCTTCATGGCATAACTTCCAAGAAGAAACCGTTCAGAGATGGCCAGACTTCAGAGAAAGATTACCTTCCCACCCCATCCTCTTTTCAACTACCATTCCCTCTGACAGCCACTGGCATCAGCAATAAAAATCCCCCACATTTACCATCCTTCAATTTGTTTGTGCAACCTCATGTTTCCTGGACACCAGACAAGAGTTTGGGAGCCACAAGTACAGATACAAAAGGCTGTCACACTTGCCCTTTGCTTTTGCTGGGAGAAGTTAGCCACCTCATGTGAAAAGGCAGAGGGTCCACTGAGCTGTTTACACTTAAGCCATCTGCAGAGCTAAAATAGCACTGTAACCCTCCTTCTGGGGCTTCGGGGTCTCAGGTACCTCCCCAGATGCTGTTGCAGGGCTTGTGTGGAATTTGCTCCTGCTGGTGCCCAAAAGTGCTCACCCCGGATCCTGCACACACTCATCTGTGCATGCCCTCCCATGACGGGTGGAGTACAGTGAGTCCAAGTGAGTGGAGTTCGTTTCTGCTGGGGCTGAAATGGATGGCTAATTCCAGCATTCATGCTTTCCAGTTCCCACCTTGTTTACTTGCATGCTCTCTCAAGAGGAGTTGAAAACTGCGGGCTGGGTAAACAAGGCACCCCTGCTCTGAGTCCTATGAAGCGGTCAGGGAAATATCCTGTTTCACAAGTATTTTCTGTTCTTTCTTTCTTTTTTTTCTTTCTCTCTTTTTTTTTTTTTTTTTTTTTTTTTTTTTTTTGAGACAGAACCTCCTATCGCCCAGGCTGTAGTGCAGTGGTGTGATCTCAGCTCACTGCAACCTCTGCCTGCCAGGTTCAAGTGATTCTCCTGCCTCAGACTCTTGAATAGCTGTGACTACAGGTGTGTGCCACCACAATGGCTGATTTTTGTATTTTTTGTAGAGACAGGATTTCTCCATGTTGCTTAGGCTGGTCTTGAAGTCATGACCTCAAGTGATCCACCCAGTTCAGTCTCCCAATGCTGGGATTGCAGGCATAAGCCACAGTGCCTGGCCAACACTAGTATTTTCTTTAAGACTAAATCATTAGCTCCTTGATGGCTTATATGTTCTTTTTTGGTTGTCTTTCCTACTTGTTTTGTTGTGGTGGTTGTTTCATAATCCCTCAGAAAGAGCTTTGCTCACTATTCTCACTTAACAATTTCTATGAGAAAATAGATTTGTTGGCATATTTTTTTTGGGGGGGGCCTAGTCAAATCATGTGACTATATTTTCTCATTTACAGGATATTGCAAATTATCTCAGAGGGATAGAGCAGGAATTAAATGGCTCAGTTTTAGAATTTTAACACTGTAAATACATTCTTAAATACTAAATGATAATAATTCCACAAAAATATCTGACCTAGTTATACACTGGTAGCATGTGAAACTGTGAGAGAAACCAAAGCAATATAGAGGTAGGAAATGGGGAAGGGATGAGAATTAACTTGATCAGGACAGACGCAGTTTCCAACCTCCCTTAATCCTACCGTCCAAAGAAGTTTGATGAAGTCTCAGCCCTCTTGGAATAGTGGTGAGACTACCTAAGGAATTCGGATATTTTCTTACTCATCTGGGGTAACTCTAATGCATTTTGAAGAAATCAAAGGATAACAGTTTATTGTCATGCCCGTGTGGGGCCACATGCTTGGATCTTGGTCATGGATGATATCTCTGCTTCCCATCTGGTAGAAAATTCAAATTTTGGAGCAATTACTGAGAAACTGAGCAGTGGTGTATTTACAAAAAGAAAGAACTTACATTTGCACCATAGAACATATTTTCACATATGCACATCATAATGAATAATAAACAACTGGGGTCATTAGCAATGTAGTAGTCCATTGTAAAAATAAGGGCAAGGTATGAAGAAAGCTTCAAGAAATAACATAAAAAGTAGAATTACTTAGCTTACAAAATAATGGTGTCTTGGGTTCATCTTTAATTCTCTCTCATGCTGACCTCTGAGCAGTTAGCAAATTCTTTCCTTTCTGATTTGCAAAATCTCTTCCATCTATACAGAATTGAATCATGATATTCTCTTATGAACTAGGGTTTTCCAGAGAAACAGAACCAATAGGTTATCTATCTATCTACCTCTATATCTATATTTATAAAGATATTTAAAAATTGGCTCATGCGATTGTGGGGGCTAGCAAATCCAAACTTATAGGGCCAGCAGGCTGGAAACTCAGGCCTGATTTCTACACTGCCATCTTGAGACAAAATTTCTTCTTCTCCAGGAAATATTTCTTTGCTCTTAAGCCTTTAACTGATTGGGTGAGGCCCACCTACATTCTTTACTTAAAGTCAACTGACTATAGATATTAGCCCCATTCAGAAAATAGCTTCACAGCAACACCTAAATCCGTGTTTAATGAAGTAATTATGTATTACATAGACTATAAATTTGACACATAAAACTAACCACTATGCCTCCACTACACTAACAATTTACTTACTGCCCATTGATTCTAAAACTCAGCCTAGTCTTTAGAAAGGGTATTTAAGGCCTTTCTGATCTGACCACATATGTTCTTTCCAGTGTAATCTTCCTTTGCATCCTCTCATCTTACCAGGTTATTCATTGTTTTTCTGCCTATAGCAGGTCCTGGCACATGTCCACATTTTCATACTAAAGTGTAGGTTCCCTAAGGTAGTGATTTGGTCTCAAGTTCACTGCTTAAAAATGTAGGGGTGGAAGAGGTTATCTTATTTGCTCACAATTTTAGCTGGCTGTCTCTACTATTCTTATCCCTGGACATCATATTTGACCCTACCACTTTTCTTGCCCAACAAGATGTGAGCATAAGTGATGCAGGACAGAAGCTGTAAGACACGTTGTGTGGTTCCTGTTCCTGGTCCTTCCATAGCTCTTTCCCCGCTGCTGTGAGACTGATAAGTCAGCTTGGGTTTGGGAATGAAGAACAAGGCACAGAACTGTAGCAAAGTAAAACAACAGAGAGAGAGAGAGAGAGAGAGAGAGAGAGAGAGAGAGAGATGTACTATGAATAAGAAATATATTTTTCTTCCTCGTATGGCACTAAGGTTTGATATTGTTTGTTACCTCAGAATAATCTAGTGAAAGCTGAATGATATAAACAGACATCCACATATCTGATAAACGAAAACATAAATGAATGAATGAAGTTGAAGTTCACTTCTCCTGAAATATCTCTTTTTGTGCCATTTTCTGCTTATTGAAATTGCATTCGTCCTTTAAAGAATAGCTCAATAGCCGTCTCCTGTTATTTTCAGCTATAATTGATGCTTTGCCAATTCTCTCTGTCCAAAAATCTTTTTTTTTGCATTTAAGATTCTTTCCTTCCAGTGGGTATTCAGGAGCAAAATTGTTGGTTAAATAGAAGCATTACTGTTGATGTCTCTAAATAGGTATTTAATTCATTTTTGATTTCCAGTGACTTGTTTGTTTCCAAGTGAGCTGTTAACTCTTCAACTATGTCTTCATTGTATCACTCACACAGCAATCACAGGCTCTCAGTAAATACATGTTGTTGGTGAAGTCAGAGTAGCTCCAGGAAATAATATGACCTTATATAGATGATAGCCTGCAGCTATTCTTTAGTGAAAAGCCAAAGAGGCTTGGGTTAAATGTAAAGGAAACATATGACAATGATACTTCAGTGGATTGCAGAAAAATTTGAAGTCAAACACAATTGAAGTCAAAAATTAGGGTATATTTTCCCTGATGAGAAAGCTCAAGTACAGCCATAAGGAAAGTTTCTGTTGAATACATACTACATGTCAGTCACTTTACTGACATTACTTAATGTCATATTTCAACAGCCATACTTTTACATATTTGGAAAATGATGCTTAGAGAGGTTAAATTATTTTTTCGCGGTCACTTTTCTAGAAAGTGGTAGAGCTAGAAATTAAACCCAGGTGTGCCTCAGTCCATAGCTCAATTTTAACCATACTGCTTACTTAAAGAGAAGATTTAGGAAGATCTTTTTGAGCTCTAAACTCCCACACAGTAATCCCTCAAAATAGAAAACTCGCTCTAACCAAGGTATTCACTAAAGTCCCAGAAGGCATTGTCCCTGACCTAGTGATTTTACTTGAGAGTGTGACAAGGAAGAGTCTCTAGCACAGCATCCAGAAAAGATGATTCTATTGAGGCAGCGAGTAGATTAGAGCTAGCCTGAGGCTTGGGGTTGGAATGGAGAGTAACTATAAACAGGCATGAGGGATCTTTTTGGGGCAATAAAAAATGTTATAAAATTGGATGATGGTGATGGTGCACAACTCTGAAAATTTACTAAAAATCATTGAACTGTATACTTTAAAAGGGTAAATTTTATGATCTGTAAGTTACATTACAATAAAGCTGCTAGAAAAAACAGAGTTGTCTAACCATTGTAGGTGTTATGTATACATCCAGTGGTGTGCCACTTAACATTTTGGTCAACGACAGACTGCATATATGATAGTGATCCTGTAGATTATAAAAACCATATTTTTACTGTATTTTCACTACATTTTTGTATACAAATACCTCCCATTGTGTTACAGTTGCCTGTAAGGTTCAGTAGAGTAACATGCTATACAGGTTTGTAACCTAGGAGCAACAGGCTATACCCTATAGCCTAGGTGTGCTGTAGGCACTACCGTCTGGCTTTGTGTAAGTCCACTCTACGATTGTACAACAATGAAATCACCTAATGACGCAATTCTCAGAAGGCATCCCCATCATTAAGCAGTGCATGACTGTACATATACACAGATGGTCCCCAACTTATGGTTGGGGTTATAATTTTGTGACTCTATGATGATGCAAAAGCAATAGGCATTCAGTAGAAACTATACTTCAAATTTTGAATTTTGATTTTTTCCCAAGGCTGGCAATATGCAGTACAATACTCTCTCCAGATGGTGGACAGCAGCAGCAAACCACAGCTCCTAGTTATCCACACAATCACAAGGGTGAACAACCACTACTCTATAGTGTACTGTTGCCAGATGACTCTGGCCAACTGTAGGCCAATGTAAGCATTCTGAGAACACTTAAGGCAGGGTAGGCTAAGCTATGATGCTCAGTAGGTTAGATGTATTAAATGTGTTTTCAACTTCTTCAGTTTATGATGGATTTATTGGGACATAATCCCATTGTAAGTCAAGGAGCATCTGAACACACACATACACACACATACACACACACACATATATAGAGAGAGATACATATACATATATGTATTTATAAGTACATATATAAATACACCAATAAGCAAAAGTAGCAATTTTTTTATATACCATCTGAGAAGTAGCCTTTTAATGTTAATAATAAATATGGCAACCATAAAATATTTGTATTCAGTTCAAGTTGTATAACAAAATGCCTCCCTGTCCTACTGTGCAGTTAATAAAGCTGACTTTCTTTTCTAAGTATTCTCACTCAGCTTTTTTGCCAGGTCGAACTGAGTTTTCCAAATTAAAACAATGAGAAAGTTTATTTTTCTGCATTACAGAATCATGGATGCTCCTTCAATTGTCTATGTTTATGGAAAGTGCTAGCAAACTGAGCACCTGTGTCTAATCTCCAACTCCTATTTTAGACACTAAAAGTGCTGTTCTACAAAGAATATGGAGAATCCATTCAACTTTTGCTTCGTATTCAGCTGTCTGATACACACAATATTCTTTAAATCTCATGGTCAGAAAAATGGTGTGTGCTTCACTAGTTGACATTTCATCTATACTCTCCAGTGATATTTGTTTTAACACTTTACATAGCAATGGACCAAAAAAAAATACATATTTCTCTAGCCAAGACCAGTACGAGCCACATAAAAGTCATAGGAAAGCAATTAACTTAGTACTCTGAAAGTGACATTTTAAAAATATTTTTTCAACTGTTATTTAGAAGAAAGGCTAAAAGTAGTATGCGGAAAGCTAAAAACAATTTTAAAAAAAGTATTTACCTCATTACTGTTTTCTTGGATCACAGGTCAGACTTACATACTTTACACTGTGAAAAAAAAAAAAGTACATTTAAATTTTAAAAGTCTTTGCAACTAATCTAACCAGACCTTTTTTTCTTTAAATGTAATTAAGTAATCAACTACTAGCATAGAGCCTACCAATGTGGAAGATACATTCAATCACCGATGGATCAATAATGCCTTTCCTCCAACCACTAGTCCTTGGGAGATTTCAGCAATATAAATTTTCTCACCTTATTACTTTTCCAAGTATAGCACCCTTGCAGATGGGCACCCATTAGCTGTCTCATGGGTCTGGTCTTTATCTCAGCTCCAATTCTATTAAAATTTAGTTACAAACAAAATTCCATGTAAATCAAGTCTAAAGAGAAGAGAAGGGTAAGACAAAATATAATAATACTTTGCCAAATTCCAGTGAATTCTGCTTTTATGTGTTATTTCCATGACTTTGCTGAGTAGTGAAATTGCAAAAAGGCAACTAAAAGAAAGAGAAACAAAATCAAAGATGTGGGAAGAAAATCAGCCCTCCAGGCATTAAATATGATTTGGCAGTAATATCATGTTTTCCTGTTGCAAATATTCTGCACTCATGTATTTATTGGTATTGCATCATTTCCTCCAAGAGGCAGCCAAAGTGTAGGACACTGTACATGCTGAAAACAGGTCTCCATACCTGACAATAATAAATTAAAATGACATTTGAAGAAAACCACTAAATTCAGCTATTAGTCAGATTGTCACATTCTGATATATTTATTTTCTTTATACAAATATGACATCCACTGGCTTATTTTAAATATTATTCACTTGTGATAAAATCCGAAAGGTTTGCATTTTGTAGCATTTTTCCTTCCCTGTATAATTTCGAGTACCATGTGGGGTTTTATGTTTAATAATATGTTGTAACAGATGTCAATATGATCCAGAACTGAAATGATACTTGGCTGCAAATCTTTTCGTCTGCTTCTTGCAGTTTCGGGTTGACCTAATCGAACAGATTCTGCAGATCAACTTGACTGCCTCATAGGCTCTGAGAAGCTGACCCACTTATTCCTGTAGAAGGAAAAGTTTTAAAATTGAGAACATGTAATAGTCTGCTAAGTGAAATTAGAAAGAGCCACTTTTGCAGAATAGTGAATGCATTTGAGGTCTTTCTACTGCTTCAACATTTGAGATTGTAATTCCAAGTTTTAATGCACTACTGTTGAACCAGTGTCTGTCAACTATCCATCCACCAGTTAGCTATGTGGAAAAGCTATAAAAAGGAAGAAGTTTGAGTCATTAAAGCTATCTTATCTATCCCTCCTTTTTATTTTAGCAGGGAGTGCCAGGACCAAAATTTCTGCAAATAATTTATATTTGCTATAGTTTGGGAATAGCATGTTCATTTATTTGAAAAAAGTATTTTACCCTTAACATAATGTGTTTGATTCTCTATTGCAAGAAGTCCACAAAGGATGAGAATCAACTTGCAAAATCTAATCTATGTATCAATCAAAACTTTAATATAGCTTTATAATAACTTTTCCATTAACATCAATATAAATTAGAAATGCCATTTTTAAGTAAAAAAAAATCATGCTCTTAAAAATCTAGAAATTTATATATTTATATGATCTGAAGAGAAATCAGAGTATGAAATCCATGTATTTGGAAAGAGGCAATTAATAGCATGAAGGAGGAAACTCAGTACCAGAGCCATAAGAGCTATGCACTCAAACATTTCAGCAAACACATCTGTTCCTGTATTTCTCAACTTATAAAACTCAGAACTTTTTGAGAAATATGATGAGAAAGAGGAAGGAAGTATACATTAGGATTCCCAGGTCTTTTAAACACGCAATTTAAGGCACTTCTTTCCAGCAATCATTTTCTTTAATTGCCTGCTGAGAGATCTAGGGTGAGCCTCACTTTGCTTAGATACTGTTTTTATGTCTTCAGATAACAAAGATCTCTTTTCTCAGCATATTTTAGAATGTCCTAAATAGAGTTGTATAATTTTAAGTACGTCTTATGTATCAGACCCAAAGATAGTGATTGGATGCTGATATTTTTGAAACGGACGTCAATTTAGTATTGAAAAATAAACATTTTCCAAGAGGAAAAAAAGAACCATCTGTAGCACTGACAAATAATGTAGTGAGATGAGAGAATTCAGGTGAGTCAGCATCTTCTTCACGACTTCGTGCTCACATCAAATGATCAACAGATTTTCTTTTAAAAATTGAATGTTACATTTTAACATTCTCCAAATAGTTATGGTACATCATCAACTCCAAAAATAACATAAGGAAAATGATATTCACCAAAAGCAAAATAGGGCTCTCCTCACACACACAAAATAATTGATTGAACTGAATTAGGAAAGAAGTCCATAAATTCACTTAAAATGTGAAGGAAAAATTATAAAATATATCATTTCTCCCTGATTATTCCTTTCATTTGGTATCTATTTGAAAATTTTTATTATAAAAAAATTTATAAAAAACAAAGGGGGAAAATCAATAATATACATATATGCTACACAAACGGACAAAAACCAAATATTCCAACATAAAAATGGCAGTAAAAACATGAAAAGATAATTGCAGAAAATATGAAATACAAGTAGTCAATCAGCATATATAATTATTAAGCCTTACTGATAATCAAAATCATATAAATTAAACAACTTTTTTTCTCTTGATTGGCAAACCCAAAATACATTTTACATAACATGTGTTATTAGACATGTAATAAAATACAAATTTGCATATATTATTAGAGAAATATAATCCTTAAATTGTTTTCAAAGGAAAGCTTCTAATCTTTATCGAACAAATTTATGTTATTATTTCTCCTATTCCAGCAAGT
This sequence comes from Macaca nemestrina, assembly GCF_043159975.1. NCBI lineage: Eukaryota > Metazoa > Chordata > Mammalia > Primates > Cercopithecidae > Macaca > Macaca nemestrina. Next base: position 75,191,462 of record NC_092129.1, read on the forward strand.
TGACTTCTAGGTACTTACTCTAAGGATGTAATAGTTCAAGTGTGCAAACATACATGGAAAAATGTGTTCATTAAAAGTTTGTTTAAATCAGTGATAAGTCAAAATGATCTATCCTGTAATAAGTTGTATGAAGTAATGATGCACATGTTTATTTCTTGATTTTTAAGACTATGATACCTTCATAAGTGAAAATGACAGCTTATAACACTGTATGTAAAGCATTATTATAGTTCTCTTAAATACATATATATACTTAAATATACATATATGCATATGTGCATCTACATATACAAGGGGGAAGAGAGGAAGAAAGGCAGATAGAGAGAGAGAGATTCAATCACGAAGTTTTCTCAGGATGCAATCTAAAACAATGAACTACTTTGAAAACATAATTTTTGAAAAATAGGAACCAAAACAGTAAATGAAAAGACTGTGAGTACTACTAAGATTGTAAAGTCTGTACAGAGGTCTGAGGACCAGCCAATAACTCACACTGGGGGAAACTGTCTCAAGGAACACCTTGAGACATATAGGAAAGTACTATTGCTCTATGTACAGGCCTGTTCGTTGCTGCAAAGTTTCCACCTTGATAAGTGTCTTAGGAGCATGCTTGCTATTCCTGAACCTTGCTTGACTCTGCTTTACCTCATTTCTCCAGGATGCCCTATCTACTTGGCCACTAGAAACCATATGAGCTTAACTCCAATCTTGGCATCTGCCATTGCAGCCAGTGGGTAAACAGTGCCAGTATGCAACCAAATGCCTGTAGATATTGGCAATACATTTCCACAAGTCTAAAGAGGTGAGAACATGTTAAAACGAGTCAGAGGGTGGATTGTGCTATAGTATTTAAAATCACCTGTTAAAAGGAGACAGGTAGCAGAGGGGTGAACTAACATGTTTGTGCCAATGACACAGACCCCTGAGAACTTCCCTCTCTCTGCTTTAGGATTTCCCTCTCATCAAGACTCTATCCAAGAGGTCTCGGTCCTTCACAGTCCTCCCTGGGAGAACTTGCTCCAGATCTCTTCATTTCTTTCCTCTCTTCCTGGTCAGAACTGCTGCAGGGAACTCAGATGCTCTGCCTCCATTTGCTGCCCAGGTTGATCCACTTTGTAGCAGAAGGGCAGCAACTTGTCTCTCCTGGCTGCATGAACTAGTTTTAATTCACAAGGTCATCCTTCGATGACCAAATGTACATCCATTAACGCCAAAATGTGCATCTACTCTATGGACATTACATAGTATCATCGTATTTATTCCAATGTCTGTATATACCAGCAATACATTTCCATTGGAATTAAGCAATTTTTTTTTTTTTTTGGAGGCAGAGTCTTGTCCTATCCCCCAAGCTGGAGTGCAGTGGCATGATCTTGGCTCACTGCAACCTCTACCTCCCGGGTTCAAGCTATTCTCATGCCTCAGCCTCCCCTGAGTAGCTGGAATTACAGGCACCTGCCACCATGTCCAGCTAATTTTTGTATTTTTAGTAGAGACATGGTTTTGTCATATTGGTCAGGCTGGTCTTGAACTCCTGACCTCAGGTGATACACCTGCCTCAACCTCCCAAAGCGCTGGGATTACAGGCATGAGCCACTGCGCCTGGCCGGAATTAAGCAATTTTGAACATGCTTTTGTATTAACTACTAGTGACTTCTTTGATGCCATGAAATGCTTGGCTAATGCTGGTTAAGATGGATGAATCTTCTATCCTTCTTCATAAGTGGCAGTAGGAAGGGGTCAAAAAAACCTGATTTTCCTTGTGTGACTGATGGTCAGACAATGTGTCTGTTTTAAATGTGTTTTGTTTTTTAAAAAATAGTGTCATGATGCTTAAGGGACATAGCTGATTCCAACATACATTGCTTCTGCTGCACTGACTGGAAATATGTAGAATTTAGAGTTCACCAGGAATTAAATGATTTATAAACTAACCTGAATGTCAAAGACAATACTTGTAATAACATTTCTTTTTTTTTCAATAAGATTAACAGCTGTTTTATTTCTTTAATTTTTAAAAATTTTTAATTTTTTATTATACTTTAAGTTCTAGGGTACATGTACACAATGTGCAGGTTTGTTACATATGTATACATGTGCCATGTTGGTGTGCTGCACCCATTAACTCATCATTTACATAGGTATATCTCCTAGTGCTATCCCTCTCCCCTCCCCCCTCCCCCCACCCCACCCTATGACAGGCACTGGTGTGTGATGTTCCCCTTCCTGTGTCCAAGTGTTCTCATTGTTCAATTCCCACCTATGAGTGAGAACATGTGGTGTTTGGTTTTTTGTCTTTGTGATAGTTTGCTGAGAATGGTGGTTTCCAGCTGCATTCATGTCCCTACAAAGGACATGAACTCATCCTTTTTTATGGCTGCATAGTATTCCGTGGTGTATATGTGCCACATTTTCTTAATCCAGTCTGTCACTGATGGACATTTGGGTTGGTTCCAAGTCTTTGCTATTGTGAATAGTGCTGCAATAAAAATACATGTGCATGTGTCTTTATAGCAGCATGATTTATAATCCTTTGGGTACATACCCAGTAATGGGATGGCTGGATCAAATGGTATTTCTAGCTCTAGATCTTTGAGGTATCGCCACACTGTCTTCCACAGTGGTTGAATTAGTTTACAGTCCCACCAACAGGGTAAAAGTGTTCCTATTTCTCCACATCATCTCCAGCACCTGTTGTTTCCTGACTTTTCAATGATCGCCATTCTAACTGGTGTGAGATGGTATCTCATTGTGGTTTTGATTTGCATTTGTCTGATGGCCAGTGATGATGAGCATTTTTTCATGTGTCCATTGGCTGCATAAACGTCTTCTTTTGAGAAATGTCTGTTCATATCTTTTGCCCACTTTTTGATGGAGTTGTTTGTTTTTTTCTTGTAAATCTGTTTGAGTTCTTTGTAGATTCTGGATATTGGCCCTCTGTCAGATGAGTAGATTGCAAAAATTTTCTCCCATTCTGTAGGTTGCCTGTTCATTCTGATGGTAGTTTCTTTTGCTGTGCAGAAGCTCTTTAGTTTAATGAGATCCCATTTGTCAATTTTGGCTTCTGTTGCCATTGCTTTTGGTGTTTTAGACATGAAGTCCTTGCCCATGCCTATGTCCTGAATGGTATTGCCTAGGTTTTCTTCTAGGATTTTTATGGTTTTAGGTCTGACACCTAAGTCTTTAATCCATCTTGAATTAATTTTTGTATAGGGTGTAAGGAAGGGATCCAATTTCAGCTTTCTACATATGGCTAGCCAGTTTTCCCAGCACCATTTATTAAATAGGGAATCCTTTCCCCTTTTCTTGTTTTTGTCAGGTTTGTCAAAGATCAGATGGTTATAGATGTGTGGTATTATTTCTGAGGGCTCTGTTCTGTTCCATTGGTCTATATCTCTGTTTTGGTACCAGTACCATGCTGTTTTGGTTTCTGTAGCCGTGTAGTATAGTTTGAAGTCAGGTAGCGTGATGCCTCCAGCTTTGTTCTTTTTGCTTAGGATTGTCTTGGCAATGCGGGCTGTTTTTTGGTCCCATATGAACTTTAAAATATTTTTTTCCAATTCTGTGAAGAAAGTAATTGGTAGCTGGATGGGGATGGCATTGAATCTACAAATTACCTTGGGCAGTATGGCCATTTTCAAAATATTGATTCTTCTGATCCATGAGCATGGAATGTTCTTCCATTTGTTTGTGTCCTCTTTTATTTCATTGAGCAGTGGTTTGTAGTTCTCCTTAAAGAGGTCCTTCACATCCCTCGTAAGTTGGATTCCTAGGTATTTTATTCTCTTTGAAGCAATCGTGAATGGGAGTTCACTCATGATTTGGCTGGTTGTCTGTTACTGGTGTATAGGAATGCTTGTGATTTTTGCACATTGATTTTGTATCCTGAGACTTTGCTGAAGTTGCTTATCAGCATAAGGAGACAATGGGGTTTTCTAAATATACAATCATGTCATCTGCAAACAGGGACAATTTGACTTCCTCTTTTCCTAATTGAATACCCTTTATTTCTTTCTCCTGCCTGATTGCTCTGGCCAGAACTTCCAACACTATGTTGAATAGGGGTGGTGAGAGAGGGCATCCCTGTCTTGTGCCAGTTTTCAAAGGGAATGCTTCCAGTTTTTGCCCATTCAGTATGATATTGGCTGTGGGTTTGTCATAAATAGCTCTTATTATTTTGATATACTTCCCATCAATGCCTAATTTATTGAAAGTTTTTAGCATGAAGGGCTGTTGAATTTAGATAGTTATTTTACTTACACATATGTATTCTATTTTCTCCAACTCTTTCTGAACAGAAATCACATGCTGCAGTTGTGTCTCACCCACAGTGTCTAACTCAGAGCCTCATATAGAAATGTGTCAAATGTATAAATGTTCAAAATATTGACCTCAAGTGTATCAATTACTTTTCTCCTCTATTTTTGACATCATTTCTGAAAATTGGTATCTGATGGTTTAAAAATTCTTTCGTTTTCCGCTGATTTTCTGTCCTGGCTTACATAAGTGGAGAGAAAGATATATATTTGTAATAGTAATAAGAGGCGTAAGAAGCAAATTCCTACTTTCCTCTCTATGGTAGCAAGGTTCCGTCACCCAGGCTGGAGTTCAGTAGCATGATCTTGGCTCACTGCAACCTCCATCTCCTGGGTTCAAGCAATTCTTTTGCCTCAGCCTCCTGAGTAGCTGGGACTACAGGTGCCCACCATCACGCCTGGCTAATTGTTTGTATTTTTCATAGAGACAGAGTTTTACCATGTTAGCCAGGATGGTCTCGATCTCCTGACCTCGTGATCCGCCCGCCTTGGACTCCCAAAGTGCTGAGATTACAAGCATGAGCCACTGCACGCAGCCTGTTTAAGTTTTAATTTAAATTCTTTCCTGAATTTTTCTGATTCGGTATCATTGTCCTTCATCTCCTTTATGATCAGCTGAATCCATGACCATGAGCTTGGTTTTCCTGAGCTTTTCCAGGGTGCTCACATGCCTTCAACCCATGAAGGAAGCACTTTCTGCATAGAGAGGTGCAGATGCCCACTTGGTACCTAGCAGAGGCATAAAAAAAGTGAGCTGTGCTGGGTGGGCTCAGCCCACCCTTCCGCTGAACCACCCACTGTAGAAAAATGCGTGCAACTCCTCCAATTTGGAAATGCCTCAAATGACCCATGAAGAGGTGGGTGGGGATGAAGGAAGTTTTCTCAGAAAGAATCAGGGCATAAACAATGTGATGGTAATGATGACTTTCCCTGCCTTTTTGCACAAATTATCCTAAAGGGAGAAATGTAGAAGCAGATGCAAAGGCGTATGGCTTTAAAGCTGAATGTCCACTGTCTATATCTGACTTGGATCATAACTATTAGTTTTTTCCAGAGTAATTAGGTTAATTTCAAAGACCTCAATCATCACTATCTAAACCCATATGCTTAAATGCTTGGAAAATTTTGAGAATACAATTTGGTGTGTTCTTTTAATAAAAAACCTATTTCTTTCTCTTTAGCAAAAGAGAGAGAGGAGGAAGCAATATACAAAATGATAAAGATGACTGTAGCATAGCAGCCAGATAATGTTGAGCTTCTGCTACTCCCTGACTTACAAAGCTACTTTCAGCAAATCCCCTAAACTCTCTGCCTAGTTTTATCCATTTGAAAACATGGGAGTAATAATCCTTTCCAGAAGGTGATAAAACTATATCCATCTAGTTATCACTCATATTCATCAAGCACTTTATGGCAAGGAATTCCTTATTATTTAATAGTGATATGTGTTCAAAATTCCTTAAATCCATTGGAAATGCACTGCTGGAATTGATGAGCATTTAACTCATATTTAATGTCAACAGAGCAAGTGCCAAAACTGTGGCACTTAATCCCTGCCAGAGATGGAAAAAATAGTTATTTTGAGACGAAATGAAAACCTGACACATGCTGTAATGTTCAAGTCAATTTAGGTGCCAAGAAAGGGGGAACATTAATTTCTAGAATTAAGTTTTCTACATAAAATTGAAATGACTTAAAATTTTCAGGAAAGAGGAGTATTTAGTCATTGGGTCATTCACAGTTTTATTTGGAGACATTTTATTCTGCTACTCTTCTAAAAGAGAAAGCAAAAAATAAAGGGAGGAGCCCATGACACTGGTTCATCCACAGGACTTTCCTTTTAAACCTCAAATCTGCCTTTCCAAAAGAGGTACTTACTTGAAATAGGATAGTTCAGAGCAGATCAATTACTGATAATCTCTCCTGGCCTATAGATTAGCAGCTCTGATAATATCTATAACCACATGGCTTGGCTAAATGAGAACTACTGAACAATCTATATTTTTCAATTTCCCTATGGGCTGGAATTCTTTTCTAAGAAAAAGGGTCTTGTGATTTTAGGCAGCCATGACAGCAGTTCCCATATATGATCATAGGAGTTCAGTTTTTTTAAATCCATGTAACTTCTGATGCATGAAACACAGCTCAGAAATATACCAGCAGCAAATATTGCAGAATCTTTGAGTCTACCTGTCCATGCTGTATCATTAAAAAAATCTCAAACCATAAAAACAATCATATTTAACAGTTCTGTTGAGAATCTGCTGAAGAGGTGGTAGATAACTAGAAAGTACACCTGTGTGAGATTCTAAATTTATCTGCTGCTACATTACTGCTACAGGGATTTTTCTATATAGTCCAATTTTTGGAGTTTCAATGGAGAACGTTAATTCCTGTTATGAATTATAACTTTAAAAAGCCATGGCATGTTTCTAAATTTGTCAAATTTTGTATAGCTCTGGTAACAAATAAAGTTAAATAGTTATTTTTTTATAGCTCTGGCCTCCAAAGAAGGAGGTTCAGAAAAATAGACTGGCATATAGGAATAAAAATGATGTTTTTATATATTGTCTTTAAACTCCATCCTTTTGTATGCATAGAATGAAGTTTTTGAGAATTAGTGGTATATAATTGAAATGTAATCATTCGGATGTCATAGGTTTTTTTAAAATGAGACTGTTTCTGCATCAGTTTTGGCTGATAATTCAAAACATGCAATCAACAAACAAAAACCCAAACAAGATAATGTAGAAGGCCAGTATGCTCGTGCTCACATAAGTGGAAGTTCAAACTGGTTATGCCATCTATGCTCAGGTTATTAAAGGGTTGAAGTCAGAGAGAATTTCTTGGGAAGAAGTTGTTGGACTTCTATGGTATTTTTTCTCTGTACCTCTGTGGGGAAGAAGTAGAATTTGCTTCCCTCTCACTGGAAGTGGAATGAGAGGGATTTCAAGGAGACTACTTTGCAGACTGGACTTTTACCCACTGTAGCTCAGAAGACATGTGGATCAGTGTTGGATCGTACCTGAAAAAGTTTTTAGAACTTTGGTGTTTGCCAAATACAATGGATGAGGTATCCTGAAACTCTTGAAAAATTATCAGTAAGATACTTAGAGAAAGAATGTATGCTATCGATGAATGAAAGAATTGATTTACCCTGGGGAATCTTCTGAGCTCCCAGTCTTCAGATGCCTCCACACACAAGCCCACATAAGGGTTTGGTTTGAGGATCCCGTTAGATTGTTTGGCTATGTTTTTGCTGCCCTCACCTCCTGTAAGGATTATACACACATATATGGATCTTTCAATGATACAGAATTTATCTGTCTGTCCGACTGAAGCAAGCAGTTCTTCCTTGTGTCTACTCAAGCATTTATGGAAGTCCACAGCCTTTGCCAGAGGACTCTAGAAGTCCTGCAGCTTTGTCTCCAACTTAGATCCTCCTTGCCTATTCCCTCCTTTGTTCAAGGCTGAATTTTTCCTGTGACAGCTTTCTCTAGGCAGCTCAACGAAGAACCACATGAAAGACAGAGAGGCTGAGAGGCAGGTTCTCATGGGTTGTGATAAATGGGATTGTGGGTTTCAGTGGGAATGTGTGCTCTACTGGGTACAGAATTGTGCTGATGCCGGGGCTAATTACTGTATGAATATTAACAGTGATCATAGTTATAGAATAGATGTTCTTAAAACTGATAGGGACATTTTAAAATAAAACTATTTGAATAAAATTACATATAATCAATAAAAAATCAAAGCCATTGGAAAGGCTTAATAGTAGAGTATACACAGCTGAGGAATGAGTGAATTCTATTACACATGTGAATTATACCATCCATTGTTCGTGCATAGCTGAACAATGAGGATACATTCTAAGACATATGTCATTAGATGATTTCACTATTGTGTGGACAACATAGAGTGTACTTACACAAACCTAGGTGGTATTGCCTACTACACTCCTAGGTTATATGGCATAGCCTAGTGCTTTTAGATTACAAACCTATGCAGCATGTTACTGTACTGAATACTGTAGGCAATTGTTAACACAATGGGAAGCATTTATGTATCTAAACATATCTAAACAGATAAAAGGTACAGTAAAAATATGGTATTATAGCCTTATGGAACCACCATCATATATGTGATCAGTCATTGGCTGAAACATCATTATGTGGCACATGAGTGTACCTATGAAGAAATTATCCAGAATGCAGGATAGACTCAAAGAAATGGAAGGTATGAAACAGTAGTCAGCTAATGGTCACTCCAAAGAAAAAGAGAACTTAAAAGAATGGAAAGAGAGAGACAACATTCAAATAGATAGCAGCCAATAATTCTCAAGAATCATTTTAAGACAAATCCTCAATTTCAGGAAACTCAATGAATTTCAAGCAGGAAAATAAAAAATTTACATCTATCTCTATATAGCTTATAGTGAAAATGCAGACTACTATAGGCAAAGAGATGATATTGAAAGCAGCTAGAGGTTTTTCTTTAATCATGCTCAAAAGTACAACAATTAAACTGAGAAAAAGGTGACTTCTCAAAAGTAACCTGTGGAGACAAGAGTAGATCAATATCTTCAAAGTGCAGATAGATGATATCTATTGATCTAGAACTGTATATTCAGAAAAATGTTCAAGAACAAGGATGAAATACATTTTTAGATTAACAAGAATAGAGTTCACCACAAGAACACCTTTACCAAAGAAACTTTAAAACAAAGACATACTTCAAGAAGTAGCAAAATGAAAGCAGAGAGCATACAGAAGATACAAAATGGCACTGTCGATAAAGTAAGTGAAAACATGCCTGTAACTCTTAAACATTGATGCCCTGAAACAAAAATAGTAATATTGAATAATAATGTGTGAGGTTAAGATATCAGATAGAAGATATAATTAAAATGTCAAATAATTTTATAGACATCATGAGGGCAGGACCAGAGATAAACATTCTAAGAACTGTTCATTTTTAGAGAACAGGATATTGTATGGTTTTATTTTAGGATTTTAAATTTAACTATGTATGCTAAATTTAAATGAAGACTATATCATCTTATTTGGGAGAAGAAAATTATAGAAGTGAGAATAAAATAAAGAAAAACCTCAGTTGAGGACTAAAAGAGGTCAGGAAAAGGAAAAATAACTAAGGAAGTGGGACAAAATAAAATATAATTAAATACAAAAAATCAAATTTATTTTTATTAAAAGGCAAAGGCTATCAGAATGGATGGGAGAGAGGAAGAAAAGATTTTTAAAACTCTTTAGAAAACAGGGGATGGGGAACTCTCCTGCACATTCAACAAGGCTAATTTATTCTTTTTATGATGGTTAAGCTGATTTAACATTGTGTCCCCCCAACAACCACACCTGATTAGCTTACAAAAATATTTTGAAGTGCCTTATTGATATTATTTGTATGTATACCATACAATTTATCTATAAGTATACAATTCAATGGCTTTCAGTATGATCACAGATATGTAACTATCACCACAGTCCATTTTAGAATAATTTTATATGCCTCAAAAAGAGTCCCTGTACCCTTTAGCTATCATTCCCATATTCCTCCACTCAACCCTCTACCAGACATAAGCAACCACTAATTTGCTTTCTGTCTCTATAAACTTTCCAATTCTGGACTTTCATATGAATGAAATCATATAACATGTGGTCATTCATAACTGGTTTCTTTCTTTCATGCTTTCAAAATTCATCAGTGTTGCAGCTGTTATCACTAAAATATTTCATTGTGTGAATATACCACATTTTTAAATTCATTCATCTCTTGAGCATTTGGGTTGTTCTCATCTTTTAGCTATTATGAATAATTGCGCTACAAAAATTTATGTAAAAGTTTTTCTGTGAACATGTTTTAATTTATCTTGGGTATATGCCTATGGCTAGAAATTCTGGGTCATATGATTACTCTCTACCTAATTATTTGAGGAACTGCCAAACTGTTTTCCAAAGTAGCTGAATTATTTTATGCATTCCCATCAGCCATACATGAAGGTTTCAATTTCTCTAAATCCTCACCAACATATACTATTATCTGACTTTTTGATTCTAGTCATCATAAAGGGTATGAAGTCACATCTCACTGGGGTTTTGATTCGCATTCCCTGATGATTAATGACATTGAACATCTTTTCATGCGCCTATTGCCATTTGTAATCTTCTTTGGAGAAATGTATATTCAGATCATTTGCCAAATTTTTAATTGTGCCACTGATTTTTTTATTACTGAGTTTTAAGAGTTCTTTATGTATTATATATTATCTATACAAATCTCTTATCAGATATATGATTTGCAAATATTTCCTTCCATTTTGTGAGTTTTCTTTTACTTTTCTGATTATATCTATTAATTCACAAAAGTTTTTAATTATGAAATAACTAACTTCTCAAAATTTTCTTTGATTGCTTATGATTTTAGTGCCTCTAAGAATCCTTGGCTAAATTCAAACTCATGAATATTCTTCCTAATTTTTCTTCTAAGAACTTTATAGTTTAGTTCTTACACTTAGGTTTTTGATATATTTTTAGTCAATATTTGTATATGGCATGAGGTATGGGTCCAAATTCATTCTTTTTTATATTGCCATCCATATTACCACTTGTTGAAAAAAAATTTCCCCCATTGAATGGTCTTGGCATTCTTATAATTAAATATAGATGTACAGGTTTATTTCTGGGCTCTCAATTCTAATCTGGTGATCCATATGCATAACCTTGTGCCATTATCACACACTGTCTTGATTTTTTCTTTGTGGTAAGTTTTGAAATCAGGAAGTATGAGTTCTCATATTTTGTTCTTTTTATTCAGGATTGCTTTGGCTATTCTCAGTTCCTTCAATTCCCATGTGAATTTTAGAATAAACTGTCAATTTCTAATGAGGCCAGCTGGGATATAATAGGAAGTACATTGAATCTGTAGATCAATTTGGAGAGCACTGCCATCACAACAGTATCAAGTTTCTGATCTGTGAACATGAGATGCTTTTCCTTTATTTAGGTATTTTTACATTTCTTTCAGTAATGTTTTGAGCATAAGTTTTGAAAGTTTTTGTTAAATTTATTTCTAAGCATTTTATTCTTTTTGATGCAATGGTGAAAAATTGTTTCTAAATTTTATTTTCAGATTGTTCATTGCAAGTACATAGAAATATAAAAGATTTTGTATATTTATCTTGTATCCTGCAACCTTGTTGAACACATTAGCTCTAATAGTTTTATAGTGAATTCCATAGTATTTTCTACATAAAAAATTATATCATCGGTAGAAATAGTTTTACTTCTTCCTTTCCAACCAGGATGCATTTTATTTCTTTTTCCTGCCTAATTGCCCTAGCTATATACGCCAACGCACTGTTGAATATAAGTGGTGAGAGTGGAAATCTTTGTCTTCTTCCTGATCTTATAAAGAAAACAGCTAGTCTTTCACCATGAAATATGATGTTAGGTGTGTGTTTTATGTAGATGCCCTTATCAGGTTGTTGAAATTCCCCTCCATTCTTAATTTGTTGAGTGTTTTAAAGATGAAAGCTGTTGGACTTTGGCAAATGTTTTTTCTGCATCTATTGAGATGGTCATGTGATTTTTGTTTTTTATTCAGTTAGTACAATGTATCATGTTCATTGATTTTGAGGCCTTGAATCTTGCGTTCTTGGAATAAATCCCACTTAGTTGCAGTGTATATATAATTACTTTTTTATTTTTGTGGATTTGGTTTTCTAGCATTTTGTTGAAAAATTTTGCATCCCATTTCATAAGACATATCGGTCTATAGTTTGTTTTTTTTTTTTTTTTTTTGTAATGTCTTTGTCAGGTTTTAGATTTAGGGTAATACTAAACTCAGAAATTGAGTTGGGAAGTGTTATTTCCTTACTGGTTGAATGTTTGTGTCCCTTGACAAATTCAAATGTTAAAATTCTAGCCCCCAATATCACGGCAGTTCATTAATTTCTGCTCTAATATTAATTATTTCATTCCTAGTGTTTGGTATAGATTTATACTGTTATTAGTAAATATATTACATTTTATATGATAGAGGTCAAATGTATTTATTGTCTATGTAATATTTTATACAACTGCTTTTTAAATAGATGAAGAAAAGAAAAAGTACTATTTTCTACTATCTTTTATTACACAGTTACATTACTAGCATTCTTTGTTTTTTCTTGTGGATTCAGTTTACCATCTGGAATCATTTGCTTTCACTCTGAAGAATTTCTCATCGAATTTATTGTAAGATGGGGTTGCTAGCAACAAATTCTAACTTTAAAATAATCTGGAAAAGTATTTTTCTCACCTTTATTTTTTAAAAATAGTTTTGCATCATAGAATTCTTGATTGACAGTTTTATTTCTTTGAGCATTTGAATATGTTCTCTCACTGTCTTCTGGTCTCCATTGTTTATGCTGAAAAGTTAGTGTTAACCTTATTGAACTTCCCTCATTTGTGTTTGTCTTAGAGAGTTTCTACTTCTCCATTAGTTTTTTGTTGTTTTTGTTTTTGTTTTGTTTTGTTTTGAAACATCGTCTTTGCTCTGTTACACAGGCTGAACTGCAGTGACACAATCATGGTTCACTGCAGCCTTGAACTCCTGGGTTCAATGATCCCCCAACCGTGGCCTCCCAAGTAGCTGAGACTACAGTGTGCGCCACTACAAGTGGATAATTTCTTTATTATTTTTTTCTGTAGTGACACGGTCTCACTATATTGCCCAGGCTGCTCTTGAACTCCCAGCCTCAAGCAATTCTCCCTCCTTAGCCTCCCAAAGTGTTGGCATTAACAGGGGTGAGCCACAATGCCTGGCCGATTTCTCCACTAGTTTTAAAGGATGATTTCACTAAATAAAGAATTCTAGCTGGCTATTTCCTTCTGTCAGCATGTTAAGTCTTTTACTTTCTTCTTACTTGCATAGTTTCTGAAGAGCAGTCTGATGTAATTCTTATCCTTGCTTCTCTATAGTTAAGGACTTCCTTTTTTTCACTACGACTTCTTTCAAGATTTTCTTTTTTGTATTTAATTTTATGTAGTTTGAGTATTATATACCTAAGAGTAGAAGTTTTGGTATTTAATCTGTCTAATGTTATTTGAGCTTCTCAAATATGTGGTTTGGTGTGTGTCACTAATTTTTTTAAACTGTCAGTCATTATTACTTTAAATATTTTTCCTTATGTTCCTTTTTCTCTTTCTTCTCCCATTATGGCATTCCTATTATGTGTATATCACAACATTTATAATTGTCCCACAGTTATTGGATATTTTTTCTATCTTTTCTATTTTCTTTCTCTTTGCATTTCAGTTTTAGAAGTTTCTATTGACATATCTTAAAGCTCACTAATTCATTCATTTCCCTGTGTCCAGTCTACTCGTGAGCCCATCAAAGGCATTCTTCAATTATGTTACAGTGTGTTTGATATCTAACATTTCCATTTGATTCTGCCTTAGAATATCCTTTTCTATGCTTAAATCACCTATCATTTATTGCATGCTGTCTACCTTTTCTATGAGGTTTTAAAATCTCAGTCTGATAATTCCAAAATCTCTTTCATATCTGTGTCTGATTCTGGTGCTTACTCTGTTTCTTCAAGCTACATTTTTTTGTCTTTTAATATGCCATGTAATTTTTTGTTGAAAGATAAAGAATGATGTCTGGGGATGGTACTGGCTTCAGCAATGGGCTTCTGTTTCTGTAATCTGTGATTCTCTGTATATCCCTGTCTCTCAGATCTAGGGAGCAGCAATTCTCCTTGCAACCTAAATTCTATGATGGATCTAAACATCAAAGTAAAGAATATAAAAAATAGAGAAAATAAATAGAACCAAAAGCTGGTTCTTTGAAAAGATTAACAAAGTTAACAAATCCTTAGCTAGATCAACAAGAAAAAAAGAGATAAAACTCAAATCACTAAAAACAGGAAAAGGCAGATATTAATACCAGCCCTATAGAAATAGAAATGAATACTATGAATAGTAACCCTTGAAGCCAATAAATGTGAGTTCTTTAATATTATTTCTCCTTTTAAAGAATATTTGGTTATTTCAAATCCTTTGAATTTTCATATAAATGTTATAATTAATTTTTCAATTTCTTTGAAAAGTACTGATGGGCTTTGGTTTTTAAAAACTGTGTTCAGTCTATAGCAACCTGTGGAGAACAGTTATCTTAAAAATATTGCATCTTCCAGTCAGAGCTATGCTGGTCAATATTTAGTAATGGGTTCTCTGGGAGGGAGGATGGTACCAATTTACAGTACTTAAACATTTCTATAGTGTAAATGTTTCCATCATTGTTGATATTAAGGTATAAACATGATGTCGTTTAATGTTAAGTCAGGAATAAATGTGCACAGCCAAGTCCCATGAGCCATTCTGAACCATCTCCAGGTTAATGTTACTTCTAACCCATGAAAAATATAGTATTGTTCTTTATTTATTTAGACCTGTCATTTCTCTAACAAATACTCTATAGTTCTCATTGTAGTTGTTTACAAATCTCTAATTGGATTTATTCCTAGGTAATTTGTATTTGTATGCCATTACAAATGATATTGTTATTATTTAATATTAAATTGTATTTTACTTTTTATTTTTGCTACTATAATGGAATACAAGTAACTTTTGTACATGTTGAAGATGTGGAGTAACTGGAATTTTGTTATATGGTTCATGGTTATGTTCAATAGTGTAATGCTTTGGAGAATGATTGGAAGTTTTTTATAAAGTTAAAGATATGTTTACCCCATAAGACAGCAATGTCACTCTTAGGTATTAATCATAAGGAATAAAACCATATGTTCACAAGAAATACTGTATAAGAGTCTTTATAGCAGATTATTTCATAATAGCTGAAATCTGGAAACAATCTAAATATCCATCAATAATAAAACTTACACATAATTTATGGTTTATCCATAGAATGAAATTCTCCTCAACAATGAAAGCAATAAACTACTCTTACCTAGACAATATGACTCAATCTCACAAAACAAAGGCATTCTGATGTTATTTACCTTCAATTCAAAAATAGATAATATTAACCTTTGGGGATAGGAAATCAGAAATGTTTGACTCTGGGTGACGGGTGGATCTTAGATGGGAAAAGGGGAAATGACCAGGAAAAAGGCAAATGACAGCTTTCTTTATATTTAGAGATATTTTACATTCAGAAAAGTTATACATTTAGATTTGTGTGAAGGTTATGTGGGTGTATACATTTGTCAAAACTAACCAAAAAGTCTTTTAATTCTATGTACTCTTTTATGTAAATTATACATCAAAATAACAATGCTAGATGACTTATTTTTAAAAAATATATTTTTTTAATGTAATGAAGAACTGGAAAGCAAGTGATATCCAAAGAAAAAAACCTGAAAAACCAAGTGTGATGGTTAATTTTGTGTGTCAACTTGGCTAGGCCACAGGACCCTGGTATTTGGTGAAACATTATTCTAGATGATTCTTTGAAGATATTTTTAAGTAAAGCAGATTACCCTACACACTGTGGGTGGACCTCATCCAATCCGTTTTGAAGGCCTTTGTAGAAATAGACTGACCTGTCTCAGAAAAGGCAGTCATGCCAGTGGGCTGCCTTTGAACTCAAACTGCAACTGTTTCCTGGAGCTCCAGCCTACCATTTTAATGGGAGGATTTTTGACTTGACAAGCTTCCACAATCATGTGAGCCAAATCTTTAAAACAAATCCCACTCTCTCTATATATACATCCTATAGATTTTGTTTCTCTGGAGAACCCTAACTAATATATCAAATGACAGCAGGAACCCAGGAAAGTAAGTGGAATACCAAATCCAGTTTTTGTTTTAGGGCATTTGTTGAAGGAGGTCAAATTGAGCTTTGTATATGGTCCTTCCAGACTTAGGAGAGAGATAAATTCCAGGGTCTACACAAAATGAGAAGTCTGCTAGGCATCTCCCTCCATAAATCCAGGTCTCCAAAAGTCTACATCCTTAGTGCAAATATAAATTAGAAACAAGCTGACTTCACTGTCAGGGAAATTGCCTCAAACATTGACATTTAGAATCAAGGGGAAGAAATATCTGCCCTGAGAATCTGTAAACAGCTAGCCCTTGTGGGAATGTGTAACCTGAATTCATAATACTTGGATGATCTGAATGAAACCCTCAAGCTAAGAATTTAGTATAAAGTGATTCCAGGCTAGTAGGATTGTCAGAGAGTCTAGCAAGAAATACAAGTCATTTTGGAGGATCTCACTTCAGCACAGGTCTCTAAGAAATTACATTTTTAAAGATCCAAGAAATTCAGGTAGCACAAAGTAAAAAATAAAAATAAGGAACTAAAACAAAAGCAAATATACTACTACACAAAATAAGGGATTATAAGAAAAAATCAGCCAAAACAACAGACATCAGAGTAAAACACACAAAAAATAAGATAATAGAATTATCGACACAGAACATAAAATGAATGTTTAGTATATTTAAAGAAATGAAACTGAAAATATAAGTATAAGCAAGAGATTATAGAAAGATCCAACTTCTAGAAGTAAAATAATGATAATTTAAATTTAAAATAAAATATGAAAGGGAAATGAGTAAGTTTGGGGGCTTAATATGAAAAGGTTTTATCAGATTCCTAGAGGATAATAAAAGGAGAATGGGGTAGAAAAGCATGTATTTATTTCTTCATGGCTTGTGATGCTAACAATGAGTGAAGTCTGATTCCACATAGAAATTCATAATAATTTCGAAATTCGGTTTTATGAAAAAATGATTATTTCCGAAAACAATAATTGTGTTCAATAATAATTGAACACATTTATTGGCAATGATAGAATAAAAGTGACTATAGGCCTATACAAATTCAAAACTGAAATTTTATACTAATGTTTTTCTGAGTATTAGCATGTCTTTTTTAGGAAATTTGTTAATGAAAGTTGCTTTTAAAGTATTCTTAGCAATGCAGATGACATAAAATAAATATTCTGAAATTTCAATTTCCTGACTTTGTAAAAGCCTAGGTTTCCTTTCAGTGATTTATGTTTAAATTGATTTATTTTATTTCTATCATGATTGGTAACTTTTTTATTAAAGTTGTAAAGACTCAGACTCACAAGACAAGCCCATTTGTGGGCAAAAAAATGGAAGTTATACACTCAAATTTGGAGTCCTGTTTCCCATTAATTATTTTCTTCTTCAGCCAAAATGTCTTATATACATAGAACAATTATGAAATGAAGCAATGGTGACAAGTGCCACCAGCATTGTGCTGGAAAAAATTCCTCTTACACATGCGCTAAAGGATGAGACTTTGACAAGTGTCTTCGTGCTTGCAAATGAGAAAAAGGCTCTTTGGTGAGGAACTAGTTGCAAGATTGTTCAATTATTAGCTAAAGATCACAAAATGTTTCACACAATTTTAGTCACTTGCTTTTCCAGCCTGTATGGAAATTACCAACACTGTGCTTTGGCCCAGTGAAGCATAGGAAACTGAAAAGGTGCCACTACCAAATTACTGTCAGTAGGTTCGTTGTCAACATGTTATGTAATTTGGGACCACAGTGATCTAGAAAATCATAAAAGCAAAATGGCTTTATTGTAGATGGATGAGTCTACAGACATTATTAGGAGTGTTCAGTTAATAGAACTAATTAGAAGTCCTCAAGAGAAATGCTTTATAGAACATTATTAGTTCTGCAAAGACATATCACAACAAATTACTGAGGGGGAAATATTGAAAGCAACAAATAAGTACTTTAAAACACAGAATTACACACATAATGTATATATTTTGTGTTAATGATCCACCGGAAGACAGAAAGTCACAAAGGCTCTTTTTCAAAATACTTCAGAAACCCTAAGAGCCAAAGTTCTAGTCACTAAATGTTTCTCTGTGTAAAATGTAGTGTTATCAAAATGGTGAATCTAATACATTAATATGCAGTTGACTCTTAAACAACATGGGTTTGAGCTTTGCAGGTCCACTTAAATGCGGATTTTTTTCGATACATATATTAGAAAATTTTTGGAGATTTGTGACAATTTGAAAAAACCTAGCAAGTGAACCACATAGCCACGAAATATTGAAAAAAAAATAAGGAAAAGGCACATCATGAATGCATAAAATATGTGTAGATACTAGTCTGTTTATGTGCTAATCAACTTCTTGATATCAATAATGTTTCCAGTCAACAATAGCCTGCCAGTAATTATGTTTTGGAGGACTCAAAATTTATATGTGGATTTTGGCTGTGTGGGGATCAGCACCCGTAACCTTCAGGTTGTTCAAGGGGCAATTGTCCTGTGGATTACTCTAGCTCTATGTAAAACGTTAGATTAAAAGATTTCTTCATGTCCTTTGAAGAATAGAAAGTCCAGTAGACTCTTGGGCTCTCTCAGTCTGTGGTGTCTGTACCTTTCACTATCTTTCACCTGTTTACGACTCTGTAGAGATGAGTTATGCCTACATTAGGACAGCCACAACCTCTCTGAAAAGTGAAAACTTTCAGCTTCATGATAATCTTGTATCAACACCAATTAAGTATCTTGGGGTGGACTCAGGTACACATATACTTTGAAAGCTCACCAGGTATTTTGATTGAGGGTAGACTATAGATTTAGAGGTAGCAAAAGGAAGGAGAAACATTGCTCCTCTAGACACGATACTATCAGAAATTGAAATGGAAAAAGCTGGTTAACAACGTGGAAGAATCAGACAGCATGAACCCACTGATCATATCACCCAAGGATTTACCATAGTCAAGGAAAAGAAAACTCAAACCTCATTCCAAACCAACTAAATCACAATGTGGGGGAGTGAGGCAGTGTTTATGAAAATCTTCTCAAGTGACTCTAATGTGCGCCCAAGGTGGAGAACCACAGATCTAACTAACATAGGCAACACTAGAATATTCACACCTGGAGCTCTTTAAAATATATGCTCGAACAAATGGGATTGAATTCTTGGTTCTAGGGCCTTTAGAGGATGGTGTTTACCTTTGAGGGGAAGAAACACACCTAGTTAATCAACACTGGAATAGGTAAATCCTAAAACAAGAAATGGGGATACAGGGAGGCAAAAAGTTGGCCTGAAGCAAGATCTTCCTTGTTTCTCCCCAACGTCTTGGGTAAAGCTAGCCTCAATTCCAAGGCCCAGAGATGCCTGAGCCTCCCCAGTATGGACAGTGAACTGGCAGGAATACCATAAGAAAACTTGCAGTTAGATTTAGGCTGTGAGTTCTGAAAGCATTCATCTCAGATAACATGAAAAATACCCACCATCTATACTTCCCACCACTTATGCAAAGAAGGTTTTTGCTTTTTTTTTTTTTTGACAGAGTCCTGCTTTATCATACAGGTTGGAGTGCAGCAGCACTATCAAAGCTCACTGCAACCTCTGCCTCCCAAGTTCAAGCAATTCTCCCACCTCAGCCTCCTGAATAGCTGGGACTACAAGCATGCACCACCACACCAGGTTAATTTTTGTATTTTTAGCAGAGACAAGGTTTTGCCATGTTGGCCAGCCTGGTCTCAAACTCCTGACCTCAGGTGATCCACTGGCCTCGGCCTCCAAAGTGCTGTTACAGGTATAAGCCACTACACCAGGCCTCAAAGAAGGTTTTAATTAGAATTGTTTACCTGCTTTTCTGTAAGAGACCATAGTGGATAATCCCATCATGTCTTCTATTATTGTTTACTTCCTTACCCCAAGGCCGTATGTCTCCAAAGTATAACTATGAGTAAGTGGCAGAAGGAAGGTAGTCCCTGCCCCCTGCAACATTACTGACTTCTAAATTAATCTACAAGTGTTTACAGAGCCTTCAAAATGCTCCATTCCAACCTTAGTTTTTTCACATTCCCTTCCCCAAATACATTTTCTTTTTTCAGATTCTTTGAATTCTTTTTTTTCCATCTTTGGGCCAAAAAAAAAAAAAAAAAAACTGGCTTTGATAGTATGACGGACTGAATGTAAGAGTTCATTCAAATGCAGTTTGCAGTTTATTTTGGCTTTTGTGCCTACTCAAAAATAAATAAATTTGATTCAATAAATTTGGAAAAATGAATTTCACACATCACTCTGACGGAAGCAGGTCGGGCTGGGTCATGTCTATTTGTAGTTTCATAAATGGGGCTAATTCTGGCTTGGATGAGCACAACCGCAGCCCTCGAGTGTTCAGAAATGCTCGGCATTTCTATTTAGGGGTCAGAGTTAAAAGAAAACATATGCCCAGCTTGAACTCTGCATTTCAGGGTGATAACGTCACAGCAACCAGGCTAAGAACTGTAAACCTCTATGGAAAAATAGAGAGAGAAGCAGGAGGGAGGGAGAGACAGAAATTTGGTTTGAAAGGCCCCTTAAGGAGGTTGAGATCTAAGATTAGCTTTGCATGAAAAAGGAGTTGAGTTGGTTAAGACCAATACCCTCAATGTAATAATATAAATCTTTATTTTTAATGGAATTCTTTGTTTTCAGCATGCCATGGAAATAATTTTAGTTGATTCATTTTTGTATATTTAATGATTTATCCTTCTACTCACTCAATATTTATGAAGCACCTACCATGTGCCAGATGATGCAGAAGGCATTTTGGAAGCTCATAACCCACTCTTGCATTTCAGTGGCCATTTGCTATGCGTGCCCAAGACAGTCTCCTGAAAACCTAACCTTCCTTCTTTCTCTCATTCTTTGACTCCCGTTGAATCTGAATTTAAGGCAGTTCTTCACTATCAGCCCTGATCTGGATGCTGACTACAGCTGTGACTTGGCGCTTTCCCTTCTGGCCTTCTCACTCTCCCTAAGTAATTAAGTTCCCTCATGATAACGAAGCATCATTACAATAATATTGATACCTGCTGTAATCACTGGCATTCTGGCTTTTCAATTTCCAGTATTTGCCTTGGATCAAGTAGCTCTGTGCTAATGCAGCAGAAGGTCACCCGATGAAGGGGCTGATAGTGAAGAGGACAGCTCTACTTAGCATGCACGGAAGGTTATGCTTTCCTGGCGTTGTAGAGCTAATCTTTCAAGTTGTCCTTTTTTGACTTTCTCAGTTTAATCAGTTTAATCTCATCTTCCCTCTTTTCTGATTACAAGGATTTTCTGTAGAAACCTTGCCTCCACAATAAAGACCATGTGGCAATTTATTCTCATATTGATTTCAACATTTCTGTTCCTCCACCAATGAGCCAATAATGGGAAAGGGGGAGGAAGGGTGGGAGAAGGTTGGAAAAGGAAGAGCCAAGAGAAGAAGGATTGGGGAATAGGAAGCAAGAGCCCTTCCCATACATGTGTTAGTAGGAAAGCCACATACTCCAGTTATCTGGGAAACCTAAATCATCTTAAATACACTGAAAGCAGAAATGACAGCTGAATTGGAAAGTCTCCACAATGATTAAAGTTAGTTAAAGACAGCTCTACCAACAAGGGCTTACTTTCTATTTTCACACTAAAGAGATAGAGACAGACAGATACATAGACACACACACGCACACACACCAGACACATACACACACACACACACACACACACATATACACCTTCTGGATTCAGAGACATTGCAGTGTATCAAAGAAGATATAAATCACACAGCAACAACCTTCCCCAAGAATTCAGCAAATTCTGCTTCCATCTGCTCTTCCTGGTCAATGCAGAATAGTGAGTGGTGTCTTGCTGGGCCCTCTACAAAGAGCAGACGCACAGCCATTTGCTAAAAGGGGGGAAAAGGCAAAAAGTGGCGTTGGAAGGAAGGTGGTGAGCATGCTTATGATTATACAGCTTTGTGAAGAAGTGCAGTTAGCTTTGTGTGCACGGTTCTGGACTGCAACGGAGCATTCTGAGGGGTGACAGAAAACTGAAATAAATCAGAGTTTGCTAAATGGATGCATTTAAAAAACAGTGGTGCTCTGTAGATCGTATTTAACTGTTACATATCAAACTGATACAATTGGCTGTGTAATTCTTAAATATTCTAGAAATTGGGGGAAATTGGTTAGCCATTTATTTAACCACACTATGCCCGGTGGGGGGGAAAAATGGCACATCAAATACAAAAAGTATTTATTTTCTTTAATAAGAAGGAATTAAGTATTTTTTTAGGAATTTAGCTTATTGTAAGTGGCCAAAGCAAAACGGAAAAGAAAAAAGAAGAAACATTTCCACAGAAACTCACACATGCTGGAGAATTAAAATGAATTTGCTACCTTTTAAATTCAGTCTCTTTCCATTTGTTCTGATGTGAACTACGGCAATCATTTAAATGTTTACTGAGGGCCGAAAACAGTATAATTTTGCAAAGATTGCACTTGGTTCTAAGAACCACAAGCCTATACATTTAAAATGGACCAAGTCATTGCCTAAAATATTTGTTTCCTTAAGTGGAGAGTGGTAAGTGGGGCAGGGAACAGGGGTATAGAACCAAGTGTTTTGCACAGTAACTACGCTGCATTTCCACCGTCCCTAGTGCATCTTTGTACTTCATCTTCAGGGTTCCTGGAGATAATGATATACTATAGCCAGCTGAAAAGAACATCTGTTTTAAGAACTGTGAACTTACAGGAGCCATTTGTCTGTCTGATCTGTTCCCATTATTTTCCTCCCCATTTTGTACCTTTATATTTCTCCATTGATCAAATCTACACAAAATAAAGGGATTGAGAAAGACACTAAACAGCCATAATTTCTTCTCCCTTCAAAAGGTTACCCACCACCTTTCCTGTTAAATAATTCTGCTTGACATAAAACACCCAACTTTTTTTTTTTTTTTTGTAAGCATGTGTTTTCCTTTCCCTTTAAATGGAAGTCTTTGGTTCAGTGAGGCTTACATGCCTAATGACAATGTGGTGAAGTTAGCCCAGGAGAACAATGCATCCATTAATCTGCCTCATGCTTAATTGGTAACTACTGTATGGGCTGGCATTTCAAACACAGATTGCAAATGTACTTGAATTAGTTACTGTTTAATTGATACAACTGGCACTCAGCCTAGAACCAACATGCAGCTACTGTAAAAAGAGAGGGGCTTGAAAGCAGAGAGAAAAGGATAAAACAAGGTACAATTGTGATTCACTCTTTAAATGTTTATATCAATTATTTGTGAAATATAATTACATATTTTTTTTCATAGTGCTTTGGCAAGCAATAGACCAAAACAAGCTGCTAAAAAATACCCGGAATGCTTGCTGACATAAGAAATAGCGGTGATTTCCAACTTTCTCTCCTTTTTCTTCGTTCTACTCTTGCCCTTCCACGGATAGTTATGTATGTGCAACTGAGATTGGGGAATGCAATATTTATCATAAGATGAAATGCCTAAGAGGATAATTTTGACAATGTCTCCACAATAGCAGAATTTCAAAAAAAAACCCAGAATACTATTATGGTAATGATTCAACTTGATGACCATTCACACAAATGTTACTATCAACATATTTTCAAAAGAAAAAATTAATTCCTTTCAATTAATCCCCAAATAATTTCCTGTAGGCACACCATGCAGAAACCATTAGTTTCTACAACTTGCCTTTAAATAGAGAACATTTTGATTCCAGAGATGTTGTAATGACATCGATGGCTGTCATTTTTCAAGCATCTTCCACACACCCAGAATCACACTAAGTGATTCAATCCACAATTTCTCATTCACCCCTCCAAAGAGTCATGATTTCTTCATCAGTTTAAATCCTTATTTCATTGATTAAATCTATGTAAAATAATTGGACTGAAAAAAAAGTATTAAACTGAACTTTTAAAAACCTTTTATAAAAGTTAACCCACGGGGATTAAATGATTAAATGATTTTGCTTGCTATAAAATGCACAATTTCTAGCTTGAATTTACAGGTATATGCTAGTCACGGAAGAGCTGATGGCTTTTTCATACCCAGAATACATATAAAGCAACCAAAGTACTTTTATCCAATCTGCAGTGAAAATCCTTTCATTGGTTTAGTACACAGTTATTGAGTATCTACAATATATATAGTTTGGTTTTCAATTATGTGAGATGTTATGTAAAATTGATCTCAATATTATTATCAGTGAGTTTCCAATGGCCAATATCAAAGGGACAGCATCTATTACATCTTTAAATATTTTTGCAGTTTACTTTTGTGTTGTGTGATTTTTGTTTGGTCGAAACTTTGTAGAAGTTGACATTTTTCTTGGCTTTTCCAACATAAAGCCTTCCAGGTTTTCATCCAGCCTGTCTGATTACTTCTGAATTGCTCAGAGGTTCTGATATGGTTTGGATTTGTGTTCCCCCCAAACCTCATGTGGAATTGTAATCCCAGGAGGGGCCTGGTGAGAGGTGATTGGATCATGAGGGTGGATTTTCCCCTTACAGTTCTCACGATAGTGAGTGAGTTCTCACGAGATTTGGTTATTTAAAAGTGCATAGCACCTCCCCACCCCCGCCCCGCCGGCTCTTTTTTTCTCCTTCTCCAGCCAGGGAAGGTTGTGCCTGCTTCCCCTTTGCCTTCCACCATGATATCCTGGGGACTCCCCAGCCATGCTTCCTGTACAGCCTGCAGAACCATAAACCAATTCAACCTCTTTTCTTTATAAATTATCCAGTCTCGGGTAGTTATTTTAGCAATGCGAGAATGGATTAATACAGGCTCCTCTTTACCCAACATTTAAACATGGGAAGTTTGTATTTCAGATCTCTTTTGCTCTGTGCAGTCTCATTTTGTGCTACTGACTTCACCTGTATACCACATGTAAGTTATATATCACGATCCCAGAGAAATTACTTTCCTGTAAAATAATATATATGACTTTTTAAAAAAATCACTGAGAGCAATCTCGGAGAAATTTCCAATTCTCTTTTTGCCCCTTAGATTGCTCTATTACAATTCAGAGCCACATACACAAAGCCAACTGGACTCCACTGGGTTGTCTAATGACAGCTCATAAGGATGTTCAACAGTGGACTCGCCTTCCAAACCCACTGCTTTGCTTTTTCTCGTGTCTTGTGAAATGGTGTCTCTATTTACATAGTCACCCAAGTCACCAGTCTGAGAGTCATTCTTGATTTTTCACTGACCTTCATTCCTCTCCATCGCCACCCACCTGATTTAATCACCAAGTCCTGCAGATTTTTTAATGCTCGTAATAGTTTTTAAAAAAAAAAAAGAAACAAAAAAAAAATTCTTTCTTTCTGTCCTCAATGATACTTCTTACTTCTCATCTGAATTATTGTGCTAGCCAGCGAAACAGTTTTTCTACTTCTACTACTAACTCTTCTCCAGTCCATTCTGTAGAGATGATTCCAAAGAATGAACATGCACCTTTTCTTGCTGAAGATTGTCCAGAGCTCTCATAGGCTTAAGGAAAAGGAACTGTTGTGTTCTAATCTCTGCCTATTTCTTTAGTTTCTTTTCCTCGCTCTCCCAAACATTCCCACCCTTCTCTACCTCTACAGTAATTCCTACTGTTTCTTCAAGGCTCGATTTGACCATCATCATTCTGCAAAGCTTTCTCTAGCCATCCTTGGCTAAGGTAGGTGTTGGTTCTGTCTTCCAGTAGTTGCCTGTGCATACTTCCATTACAGGCTTGATCCCATTGCACTCTAACTCTAAGCTATTTTAGAGTTACTGGTTAGGCTGTTAGGCTTTCTGGTTAGGCAGTAATCATATTTTGCTTTCCGGTATTTTTACCTGTTGATAACGCTTTACATATTTTTTAAAAGAGAGACTTATTTGGTGGTATCTTCAAAGAGATGTAAAACATAATATTCAACTCAGTTTTATATACCAAGTATATAAATATTTGTTCTCTTATTTCTGTGTTGGGGGACACAGAAAAATAGATTTAGAGGGTACAAGTGCAGTTTTGTTACATGAATATATCACATGGTGTTGAAGTCTGGACTTTTAGTGTGGCCATCACCCAAATAATATACATTGTACCCATTAAGTAATTTCTTATCCCTCATCCTGTTCTTGCTTCTAACTAGCTAGGTGACATTGGGGACACCACTGAGCCTTTCTAAGCATTAGCTTCATTGTCTAAATAATTATTTTTAAGCTCTTTGTAACACAAATATTTGTATTTAAGTGGTTCTCTCCAATTATGTAATTAGACATTTAATACAAGTATTAATAGTTTACTGTTGTTGAATGAGAAGATTCTGATTCAAAGTGTTCTTAGATATTGATTTTTGTCCCTACACTAAGTGATGTTAGTTTACATCTATAATGATTTTACATAAGATTTAAGCTGGTTCACAATAACATATCCCCCAAATGGTAAGAAGAAGGAGGAAAAGAGAGGAAGAAGAGGAGCAGGAGGAGGAGGAGAAAGAGGAGGAGTAGAGAGAATTGTGTCAAAGAAAAAAGTAAATATTAATACATGTAAAAGTCAAAAGTAGAAGCAAGTGAAAATACATGCCCGCACCATAATTGCTATATGTAATTGTAATAGGTCATTTTAGGTCATTTTGAAATTTGATTCTGAGCTTCCTGGTGTACAAAATGAAAAAGACAACAGTCTCAGATATCAAACACTTATCACAGGAGAAGCAAGGCTTTTCCAGCACACATTTGTCTCCTTCCTTCCTTCCTACCTTCCTTCCTTTCTCTCTTTCTCTCTTTCTCTCTTTCTTTCTTTCGAGACTCTTACTCTGTCACCCAGTCTGGAGCGCAATGATGCGATCTTGGCTTGCTGCAACCTCTGCCTCCCTGGTTCAAGCAATTCTCCTGCCTCAGCCTCCCAAGTAGCTGGGACTACAGGTGCCCACCACCACCGCTGGCTAATTTTGTTTGTTTTCAGTAGGGATGGGGTTTCCCCATGTTGGCCAGGCTGGTCTCGAACTCCTGACCTCAAGTGATCCGTCCACCTCAGCCTCCCAAAGTGCTGGGATTAGAGGTGTGAGCTACCACGCCCAGCCTCCAGCACCTATTTCTAAAGTAAGTTTTTCCGCACTGAGCTGCATGTACCAGACACTAAATAATGTACCAGACAATGCCTCAACACAATTCCTAAATAAAATGTAAGAATGAAATTGATGAGATTGTGCTTTAAAACACCCTCCAAGAAAAGGCAAGGTCATTATCTGAAAAGTTTGTAAAAACAAGTCCATCAGTGGCCAAGATATATTTCAACTGGGTAGCCTTCTGATGATCTACTTTGATTAAAAACAAAATCCAGAATACCTAAATAAATAGCAACAGAACACATCCTTTTGTTAATCCTCTTTAAACATCACATTTGCTAGGTTCTAATGAGTCCCGGTGGTGTGTTTTGAGTAAGATTCTACTCTAGGAAGTGGCAGTTGCTCCCTCTTTCACAGTTTACTAAAAGCAGTTACTCTCAGTGCTATTCATGTGTTGTATCCTGGTTCCACCACTAACACACAGTGTGACTTTGAGCAAGTGACTCAACCTCTCTGTCATTTAGTTTCCTCATCTGTAAAATATGAATAATCACAACACTTAGCACATTGGATTGTTAGGAGGATAAAATGCAACGAAACATGTAAAATGCCTCTGACGGTGCCTGGTGAATAGAAAGTGCTACTCTCTCTCTTTCTCTCCCCCCCCCCCATATATATATTGTGTTTTTTTTTTTGTTTTGTTTTGTTTTTCTGAGATGGAGTCTTGCTCTGTTGCCCAGGCTGGAGTGCAGTGGCACAATCTCGGCTCACTGAAACCTCCACCTCCTGGGTTCAAGCAATTCTCCTGGGTCAGCCTCCCAAGTAGTTGGGATTACAGGCACCCACCACCACGCCCAGCTAATTTTTTTGTATTTTTAGTACAGATGGGGTTTCACCATGTTAGTCAGGCTGATCTCGAACTCCTGATCTCATGATCTTTCTGCCTTGGCCTCCCAATGTGCTGGAATTACAGGCATAAGCCACTGCACACAGCCAAGGTACTACTATATTACATGAGACTGCCTTAGACATGCATGTTGTATGTGCTTTTCAATTAGTAGCAGCACCAAAAAAACCATTCTTCCCTTTCTGAGAGCATTATGGATCACACATTTGAAGATTGTTTAAGCTATCACTAGATCGTGATCTTGTTTACTTTGGTGATGCATTTCTTGTATTCATAGACATAGAAACTAGATTTTAAACTTCGTATATGTCCAGCTTTCTTTGTGGTGAATCTTTATCATTCAGTTTTAAACAAAACTTGTCCTCTCGTGAGATGCAATCACATGATTCATTTACTGAAAAAATGAAAAAAGACTCCACACATTAGGCTGGAAGCTTGGATTCTAGTCTAGCTTAGTGATACCATGTCAACCTTCTCATCTGCGATGTTTGAGCATCAAGATCACTGCTAAATGTTCATTCTGGTTTTAAACTTCTGATTCTAAAAATTCAAGTTCAGTTTAACGTTAAATATTCTTTTAGACCAAGGGAAACAAATGAACAAAAATCTGTAGGTAAAATATCCCTCCTCTCTGACATATAGTTCTTATTTCCCTAAATTTCTGAATTCTGAGGAGAATTGATGCTTTCCCATTTAATACTGTTTCGTTTGAAGTTCCTAAAATTTTCAGGCTAATAAATCCCCAGGTGGCTCTATTTCAAGTATTACCCTTTGCAGCAAAGAGCATCTCTCTGAACTTTAGACCTAATTTTGCTTTGAGTATTCTCACCTCGTTTAAGGCAGGAGCAAAACTTCCATGGATTTCCCTATCCCGCCTGTGCCATCTTATCTCTGATGAGAATGGCGAGCATTGACCTGCAAGAGAAGCTCACTGAGTATTTCTGCTCCTTCCTCCACACCCTTCATCACTCCTCCCAGAGGAGGAGACAAGATCAAGACACCCTACCCGCAATGGGAAAGAGTTATTATCTGAATTATTCAAACCGTAGGACTGTGTGTTGACATAATTTTCAAACAGATGAAGGTGGCAACACTGGAGTGCGGATTTTTCCTCTCTGGTCTCTGTTGCTTCCATAGAGGATAGAATGATAATGAGGGCCTGAGCCATTTCCCCTTGGAAGCATTCCAAACATCTCTCTTTATCTTTAGCTCTCTCTTTCTCCCACTCTATACTCTCTCCTGCCTCAAGGGGCAGCCCTAGATCAGGTTTGATAAAGTCTGGAGTAGGAGACACAGTATCAGGGTAGGCACCTTCCTCCTACCATCCCCTCCCTCTTGTGTTTCTTCATGTTCTATTTCCTCTCATCTTGGGAGGTCCACCTTAATTCAACCTTTCCACCAACTTGAGTGTTGACATTAGAGACCCGGGTTTGGGTTTAGGAAAGAGTCACCTGACTCAGAGAGGAAGAATGCTCCAAGAGCAGTTGACTTCCTGAAGACCTATATTGGAAAGGGAGGCTAGTGCCCAAGCAATGAATATGTGAGACAATGACCAGCTTGGTCAGATTTTCTCTTGTGACTGTTTTGCCCTATCTGTAGCAAGGCAGGACTCAGTTATTTCTGAGTTCCTTTGCCAAATAACACCACACAATAATCACTTTAATTGCAATTCAATTAACATAGCTACAATTTGGTATAGTTAATTTTAACTGATTCTATTATTTTCAATAGCAGCTAGTAGGTGATGGCTGCCTCCTTTCTGTACTATTCCATTTTGATAAACAGTGGGAGTGGAAGGGCTTTGCTTTCAAAATCTCTGCTCCTTTCCCATTCACTATGCAGATATAGCAGAGTCAATTAGGAAACAATGGTTATATTTTTAAAGCCATGTGTTTTAGTAACTAAATGTTTCTGCTTTAGAACTTAATGCAGCTTTTCCAGTTCTGTTCTTTTTAAAGTTTTGAGTATTTTTTTCTTAACTATTTCCCAACAAAATCAATTCCTAAACTTTTTCATAATTACTATTCCCTATAAAATTTACTCTTTCACTGACTAACTTAAAGTCTTGGGTGTGGAGACCATATCGTGTGATTATAATCCTTACCCCCTATTTTACGGAGCACATAATAAAAATCACAGGAAACATACAAATAGCCAATAAATGTAAAGAACCTATTTGCTCTTTTGAGTCATCATAAAAGTGCACATTGGAACTGTCTATAAAATTTGTAGTGATATTAATGTATTCTAATATTTGAACGATGTTCTAAGAGTGACCAGAGAATGTTGCTGAATGACTAGAAAAACTTTTTGGAAAGCAATTCATCAATATGTGTTAACAACCTTTAAAATGTATATTCTTGAAGAATATTACATGACATGGAACAATTATTGGCATATAATGCTAATTTTAGTATTATTCAATAAATATTTATTAAGGGCCCTCCATGTGCCAGGCACTGCTCTATGGGAACAAAATAAACTCCATGTCTTCAAGGAACTTCTATGGAAAACAAAGTCAGCTGGTGATCGTGATGGCGGCAGCAGCCCATCTGGAGTACCTGCTAAAGAGGTGCCAGCTGCAGTGGGGGAGGCACTGCCAGGGCTGCCTGCTCTGCATAGTCAGCAGGAGCTGAGAACAGGTGGGAGCCCTGCCCCCTACTGAGTTGGCAGGGTAGGAGCCCCTTGCTCCCTGGCACACAGCTGCAGCCACCCAGTCAGGGTTCTGGACCTGGACAGTCCTGCACTCCCAGGGACCCAGGAAGCCCCCTACCCCCACAGGCTTGAAAACACCTACTCCAGCTCCCTGTCCTCCCCCTGCTCCAAGTCCCTGCTTGGGGCAGAGCAAAGTTGTGGATGAGCCTGGTGGCTGTCGCAACCCAGCCAGGTGTGCATGTCCTCACAGTGGCACTGACACCAACACCCTGCCATCTTGCCCTCCCTCGACTTTGGGCATCATTGAGCATGGGTCAGGGGCAAGGAGGCTGAGAGCAGCTCAGCGCATGCCTGCCGGTGCCTCTCCTTATGGATAGCCTGGGGGCTGTGAATGGCATGTTAAAAGCAGATTCCTAGGGGGGAAGGGGTGGGTCTCTGGTGAAACTCCACTTTCAGACCAGGAATGGCATGAAGTCTGGGGCCAGGCTGCCAGTTCCAAGTAAAGTCTACAGCCCAGAGTGAGAACTTCATTGACGACTGTTCAGCCAATCAGATGGTGCATTTTCCAGGCCCACCTGTGGCTGCCTGTGGGCCAATCAGCACACACTTCCTCCATTCTGAGCACATAAAAACCCCAGACTCAGTCAGACTCACACTCATCAGGATGATCTGCCTACAGAAAGGAGCTACCCACTTTGGTTCTCCTGAGAGCTGTTCTGTCACTCAGTGAAGCTCCTCTGCACTCACTCTCCAGTTGTCCACCTACATCATTCTTCCTGGATGCAGGACAAGAACTCAGGACCCTCTGAGTGGTGGGACTGAAAGAGCTATGACACAAACAGGGGTGAAACAAGCCCCCTGCTTGCCACATTGTGGGTGATGAGAAGGAGAGAAGAGCTGTGGCCCTTCAAGGAGCCCAGACCTAGGGTCTTCCCAAGCCAGGGCTGTAACATCCTTTTTGTGACTCTAGAGTTCCTGGCATCTCCAAGCTTCCAGGCACCACTATGTTCTCCTCATCCAGATCCAGGTAGAAGCCACTTGTGGTACATCTGATCCAGCTGCAGCCTTGCACAGAGCTGGCATCTGAGCTGGCACCTGTGCACATGCCTGGAGCTGCCCACCCCTCCATAATAGCCAGTGTGCCTGGCTGTGCACTGTGGCTGGACCCCACACTTGTCTGCTCACATAACTCTTACTGCTCCATGCCTGGCTTGCCCTTGGTAGGCATGGGATCTGGGCTGATAGCAGGAGCTCAGCACAGCCTGCCAGGCTGAGTGGGCAGAATGAACCCAGTGGGGCCAAGCAAAACTCAGGCAAAGGCCCCACCTGCCACAGAGGTTTCTGGCTGGAAAAGTGACACCCTATGGATCCTGTGACAGTAAGTGCTATGAATAGTATGGCCATATGCCCCCTTTGCCTGAGACAGTTTAAGGCTGTTGTCTCAACATAATTATTAGTAGCTAGGTACTACAATAGAATGATGGGGAGGGTGTGATTTTAGGCACAGTAGTCAGAGAGCCCTCTTGGAGAAGGTGACTTTTTGGCAGAGGTTAGAATGCAATGAAGCAGTGAGCCCCATGACTCTCTGGGGGAAAATCACTTAGCAGCAGAAAGACCAAGTGGAACGGAAGCACCTGATGTGTTTGAGGAGCCCTGACAGGTGAGTGTGGCTGGCATGGAGGAAGTAACAAGAGCACGGAAGGGCATGGGATCAGATGAGCTTGGCTCATGAGAAAGTCTTACTGAAACATTCATCTCAGTTTTATGAAAATGTTAAAAGAAGTTTACTGTGGACTCAGTCTTATTTTTTCCCCCAGATGTAGCTATGTGCCCAGGTCAGCAGAATTTGTTACTGCAGCTTGTATAGAGAATGCCATGACCAGAGCACCTTCTGTCTGGAATGAGATGCTGTGTCCTTCTCTACAAAGAGTTAAGTCAGATCTTGACAACTGAAGAACACTGGGGCTGTGAGCCACAGTGAGCAAGACTTCCTTGTCCAATATCCCATGGCAAAGCCTTTCTCTTAGGGCACAACCCTCATTTACTTTGTTCTTGATACTATGTTTGAAAACATTGTAAAGTCAATGTAAGCTTCCGATATGGAGATTAGTTAGCGAAAGTTCATTACTTACAGTTAGTGAAGGATAAATTTTCAGAAGAATTTATTTTTGTATTTTTTATTACTATTATTATTATTATTATTATTATTATTTTGAGACAGAGTTTTGCTCTTGTCACCCAGGCTGGAGGGCAGTGGTGCGATCTCTGCTCACTGCAACCTCCGCCTCCTGGGTTCAAGTAATTCTCCTGCCTCAGTCTCCTGAGTAGCTGGGACTACAGGTGTGCACCACTACACCCAGTAGACAGGGTTTCATCATGTTGGCCCAGCTGGTCTCAAACTCCTGATCTCAGGCCATCCACCGGCCTCAGCCTCCCAAAGTGCAGGGATTACAGACATGAGCCACCGCGCCCAGCCTGTATTTTTAAATTTAACCCAGAGACACACATGGACCACGCAGGAGGTGAAAGCTAGGCCGTCACTTTTGTTCTCTTCACCATGACCAGTGGACCAGATTCTTAATTGAGTGGAAATTAGCCAAGAATTATGCTCCCTCTGTACAGGATTTTGAAAAATTAACATTGCTGGTTTATACCTTCTGTTAATTATTACTTTACATTTAATCTGTTTCAAACATTGGGCACCAACTAAGTGTCTTTTAAGACAATTATTTTCAAGATAGCTATATATATGTACCCCAGAAAATTTTGAAAACTTAGATATACCATCACACATTTTTAAGCTTGACTTCTAAGTTTTTAATCACAAATTCAAATTGTTGCAAAAGTTTAATTTCTGGTAGATTGTAACTATTGACATTTTTAAATAAAACTATTATATCACTCTTTGAAATACATCGAATTAAATATAAATACCAGAGCAATTTGCTGTCTACCATTATCAATTTACAAATATTAACAAGCTGTTTCAGTCAGTAATCTTACATTATGCATTTTTCTTCTTGAACTGCTATTTCCATTATACCTAATTATTCATCTCTTCTCCCTGAAATAGGTACATAAATCAAAATTCGTATGTTTATCACTTCACCTAGCCATCAGAATCTAAACATTAAATTATTTTTTCTGCATTTTCTTATCATTAACATTATTAGATCACATATCTTGATAAATAATTATTAAACATAAAAGTTAGGCTGGGCATGGTGGCTTATGCCTGTAATCCCAGCACTTTGGGAGGCTGAGGCAGGTAGATCACCTGAGGTCAGTATTTCAAGACCAACCTGGCCAACATGGTGAAACCCCATCTCTACTAAAAAAGTACAAAATATTAGCTGGGTGTGGTGGTGCACACCTACGGTTCCAGCTACTTGGGAGGCTGAAGCAGGAGAACTGCTTGAACCTGGGAGGCAGAGGTTGTAGTGAGCCGAGATCATGCTACTGAACTTCACCCTGGGTGACAGAGCGAGACTCCATCTCAAAAAAAAAAAAAAGTTTTATGAATGCTTTTATTATTGCTAGAATTATGTATTGTCTGGCATTAAATCCATTCTCAATTTTTGCCTTTGTAGTTGTAAATGCTGAAAAATTTTGTTGACATAAATAAGTCGATCAGAATGGAAGTCTTGTTACAGCACTGTCACTCAATTCCATGAACTTCCTCTAAATTATATGTCAGATATCACAAAGTGATCTATGATCAAATATTTCCATACTTAGCTGAAAACTTGTTTGGGGTATCCTTCAATTTTGTGGGAAACAAAATAGTTTTTAAGAAACATGACTTGCAGAGGATATTTTATCTTTACCCAGATACTAAACACGTCTCTCTTTGGAAAGGATACTTAAGAGCTTTACCGAGACCATTCAAATGACTACAGTCAGTTACACTTTCACTTGGAGGCACCTTGTGCTAAACATGCTAATATTTTATACACACTATACTAAGAAAGATTTGTTAAAAAAAAAAAAAAGAACGTAAAGTTTCATTTCAGAAGTCCTTTGCTAACACAATAATTTTTTAAATTTTATCACATACTTCAAGTACATTCTTGTCAACATTTGGGGATTCAGACTTAGCTCACTGAATTTATGAGAACTGTCCACGATATAAACTAAATGACAAATGAGCCCTCCTTGTCAAAGCCACCAGTCAAGTCAGACTCCCCTTCTGCCTGAAACATATGATTTCACTTTTCAGTTTAAAGAACTGAGTTAATAGGCATTCCATGACAACCATCTCCCTGTTGTCTTCTAATTGCAGAATAGAGAAAAAGATACAATAATAGATGGTTAGATAGAATACAGAGCTTAGCCATGAATTTTTCCTGTGGGTGAAATTAGAAGCCCCTGCTCTCATGAGAATATAAGTCAGGGGTTGGAAAAAGTAATGGGATCACATGAAAAAATTCAAACTATCCTTCTCGTTGGTACCCATGAGACTTTTACATCTTAAGGCAATGAAACAAAAAAATGAGGATAGGTGAGAGAAACATTTTATTTATTTGTTCATCTGTCTGTCTGTTTAGTAAAGTGGGAGAAGGTGATTAGGAAAGGAGAGAAGGGTCAGGAGTATCATGACGCTTCCACCCCAAGCCTGCATTCTCAGTCGGTGGAATGAGCACACGAGAAAGTTGAAAACTCGGACGTTGATTCCCTTTAAGCTCTTCAGAGCTGTTTTCATGTTCAGGAGAACAGTGCCCTGATGTGAATACTGATATTGTAGAAGAATAAGATTCCCTGCCCTCAGGGAATTTATAACCTAGAGAAGGAGTGCATGCATTTGTCAGTTCACCCCATGAGCACTGATGTGGGACCTTATGTATTCAAGAGACTATGGAAGGTGCTGTCATGTGAAAGAAATACAGAAATGACTTAGGTATGGACTGTGCCCTCAATAGTCAGTGAGTCTGGTCATATGAGGAAGAAAGGAATAGATCCTGTGAGAGAGACAGAGATGAAGGAATATATGAGTTCAGAGATGGGAAAGATTACTTCCTGATGAGCCTCTGCAAAGAAGGTTATATGGGATTTGGCCATGAGAAGATAAAGTGAGAACATTCCATTTTTTATATATATATATATATATATATATATATATATTTTATATATATATATATATTTATATATATATATATTTTATATATATATATATATTTTATATATATATATATGTGTATATATATATATATATTTTTTTTTAAGAAATTTGGCCGGGCATGGTGGCTCACCCTTGTAATCCCAGCACTTTGGGAAGCCGAGGCAGGTGAATCACTTGAGGTCAAGAGTTCAAGACCAGTGTGGCCAACATGGTGAAACCCCATCTCTCCTAAAAATACAGAAATAGCTGGGAGTAGTGGCGGACACCTGTAATCCCAGCTACTCAAGAGGCTGAGGTGGGAGAATTGCTTAAACCCAGGAGGTGGAAGTTGCAGTGAGCCGAGATTGTGCCATCGCACTCCATCCTGGGTGACAGAGAGACTTCATCTAAAAAAAAAAAAGAAAGAAAGAAAGAAAGAAAGAAAGAAAGAAAGAAAGAAAGAAAGAAAGAAAGAAAGAAAGAAAGAAAGAAAGAAAGAAAGAAAGTCAGAGGGCTTATATAACAAACAAAAACCATCTAGTAGATGTTGAGTGGATGGACTTATGGGAAATAAGATTGACAAAGGAATCAAGACTAGGACATTGAAGACAAGAGGATCTGATAAGTATTCTAAAGGCACTGGTATTTTTGTTCAATTATAAAATTATTGTAGAAGCAATACATATCCCTTAGAGAAAATTTGGAAACCATTTTTCTCCTAGAGATCTTTATTCGTATTAATATCTTGTGTATATTCTTCCAAACTTTCTATACACACTTATATCCCTAGCACCCAGAGTAGCACCCTAGCACATTCAATAGTTCCTGAATAAATATTTTTAAACTAGAAATTTTATATCTATCATTTTGCAAATTGATTTCTTCACTTAAATATATATATATATATATATATGTTTTTTTTTTTTTTTTTTTTTTTGAGACGGAGTCTCGCTCTGTGTCCCAGGCTGGAGTGCAGTGGCACAATCTCAGCTCGCTGCAAGCTCTGCCTCCTGGGTTTATGCCACTCTCCTGCCTCAGCCTCCTGAGTAGCTGGGACTACAGGCGCCCGCCACCACGCCCAGCTAGTTTTTTGTACTTTTTTAGTGGAGACGGGGTTTCACCATGTTAGCCAGGATGGTCTCGATCTCCTGACCTCGTGATCTGCCGGTCTCGGCCTCCCAAAGTGCTGGGATTACAGGCTTGAGCCACCGCGCCCGGCCTTAAATATATATTGTATAATATTTTCATGTCAACTAATTGTACATCATCTTTTAGTGGCTACATGATATTTCATTGTATGGATGTGTGCAATTTTCTGTTGTCAAAGAATTATTACCAAGTTTTAGCTCTTATAAACAATGTTGCAATAAGAAATTAGTATGTATTACTAAAATTTAATTGGTTGAAGTTATGCACATGTAATGTTAGAGGATTTTGGAAAATTACACCAGTTCACATTTAAATCACTGTTCACAAAATGTGTTTGCTTATCCTTAAACTCAATTGTATTGAGTAGTTTTTAAAAAAACTTTATGAATAAGAAAGATTTCAAAAAACGATTTCACTTAAGTTATGTTTCTTTGCTTTCTATTAGGGTTAAATATTATTTTTCACGTTTATTGGCTGTTTTTTCAGTTTGTTTTTTGAGACTTGTCTATACATTTTAGACACAAGTTTTCCGCAAGTGACGTCATAAGAATGTATACACTTGAAGAGGTATTCAGCGGGGGGGAGGCGGATTTAGGATGAATTGGAGAAACAATTATTAGGAAAAGGTAGGAGAGGGGTTGGTTCGCTGTGGCAATGACAGAGAACAGTTTCCATAGAGCACTGTGGACATCAGATAGTGATTTCAGGCACTGAGAAGTGAGGAGGTGAGAAAACAAAAGCCGCATCATACAAGGCTTTTTCATAACATTGACTAGAAAAGAAAAGCAAGGACAGTGTGAGTTGGGGCTAGGGACACCTGGGCACCTTTGCAGGCTGTAGATACATTCTGTTGAGACTGAAATACAGAAAAAGGGGCCTGTGAGATGGAGTCAGGTCCGCAAGCAGGCGAGAAAGAAGAGGATGGGTGGCACAGTGGTGGGCTGAGTTCTTCAAACCAGGAGAAAAAGAGACAGAGGGTCAAAATCTAGAGAACTTTAATGATGCATAAACTAAACAAATGCACGTTTGTGTGTGAAAACACGAAGCAAGGTAGAATATGGCAAGTCTAAGAAATAGAATGTGAAATGCTGTGGAAGCGGAGGGGAGCCGGGCTGACGGATTTCCGGAAGTGGCAGCATTTGGGCTGGTCCTTGATGGATGAGTTCCTGTGGGGGCTGGGACACTCTTGTACTAGGAAAGAATATTGATAGAGGCACAGAGACAGTCAGTCAGCAGGGCAGGGAGGGTTCGGGGAGTGCAAAGTAGGAGGCTTCGGGAAGTGGAGAGGGTGTGGGGAAGTTGAGAGACAAAAACCTGGGAAGGGAAATCAGGTCTGGGTGTTCCCAGGTACTGGGGGCTCAAGCCTAACGTCAGACCTACACTTGGATTTCTCAGAAGGACTTTCACAGACATGATGGCACGCAAGCCTCTCTCTGACCCTAGGATTGTTATCTTTAATTCAGTATAACAGTGAGGAATCTGAGGCCCAAAAGGCTACCCATCTTGCCCAAGATCACTGAGGATAAAGGAAAGACGGGAACCAGAGTGGGGGTCTCCTGAGTCCTGGCGCAGTGCAGAGTGAGGGTCTCCTGATTCCTGGTGCAGTGCTTTTAGCTCACCCCAAATGCCTTTTATTTGACTCTGAGGCAGTGAGAATCCTCTGAAGATTTCCGAGTGGCATGATCAGAGCTGGTGGATGATGTTATAAAACCAAATATATTAGTCACTTTCAGTCCTTTGAAAGTTCTCAAAGAATCGAGTAGAACTTCGCCATGACTGGCATATTTTTATCTAGTTCAAAGGTTCATCAAAGTCCTTTACAGATTAATGACTTAAAGTTTGCTTGCGACCGTGTAGGTAAACGGAGCAACCTAATTATGTTCTCCGCATATCAAATACTGCAGCTCACTTTGCCTAAATCTAATTTAGATATTTATACACTTTCTAAAAATAGAAAATTGAGAATTATCCATTATCCAGAACTAGTCATTCAATTAACAAGGAGATAAATACTAAAGAGCCTGCTCCCAATCACCAGAAAATGAGGGCACCGTGAGATTGAGGACATAAAACCGTTGACCGTCATAGCACACCTTGGCAGGAAAGGACTCTGCTACCCTTGGTGTGACTGGCATTTTTTCAGCTATAGTCTGCACTGAGCCTGTTACATGCTTGCTCTTTTCCCACTCTATGGGGTATTACCATGGTCTCTTTGCAGATTGAACACTGAGGCTATGAACCATAGATCCCTAATTTGCCCAAAGAAGCTAAGATGCTGATTCTGACCCAGACTGGTCACAATAGTCCCCTTAAAGGACAAATCGGATTCCATTTAGTGTGGCATGGCACTGATTCTTATGATTTGAGGACATATCGAAAGCTTTGCCTATTTCTGCCCATTCAAGCTTATTGACTAACACAGACAAATGTATAGTTTTTTTATGTAGTACCCACAGAATACAAAGTAAGAAATAATGGCAGAATTGAGGATTCTTGTTCTGGTTTTTCTTTTTGCAAATTATAAAAGATGAGTTATTTACTTTAAAAGACACAAATTGGGTGGGTTCTTTTACACACTCTTCTCCTCTTAGGTGTTTGCTATACGATCTGATTGGGTAGAGGCTAGAATGACAGGTGAGGAAATGTAAATGTAATCAGTAGCTATGTAAATGTAGTACTTCCCCTAAATGCATGCTAACACCCCCTGATTTCTCCCCAGGGCTCCAGAGGAGTCCTAAAATGAAGTGTTTTGGTACTGATAGATTGAGGGATATGAACTTGCCGTAGGGGCTTGGTAAGAAAAGGAAGTAGTCAGCCGACTTGCTGAAACTAACGGCTTTCATGGGGAATTTAGAAGAACCTTGATGTAGAAGAAAAGAAATGAAGGCAAGTTTCTCCAGTCAGACAAAACCGGGTCAAATGCCAGCTCAGCCATTTACTAACTGCTTGATTTGGGGTCTAATTATTTAACTAATCTAAGGCTCAGTCTTTTCATCTGCAAAATGGGAAGTATAGTATTTCCTTCACACAAAGGTTGTGAAATGTATATGAAGTAATGTATAAAGAACACCTAGCTCATTACCTGACACATGGTAAGGGCCTAACAAAGGTTAATGTCCCTTAATCTCTAGGGAGAAATCTAGTTAAGCAAGGAACTTCAGCAGATTTACAGTATCTCTAAAAATATGCTTATATTATCTCACAGAAGGAAAAAATATGAGGCGGTGATCAATTGATAAAATTTATCCTTAATCGCAAAAATATAAATACAATTTACAAATATTTTTATTTATACATAAATCAAAAGGTTCCAGTTATGGGTTATGTAGCAAACTATGCATACTGGTGCATTTGAAAGGCTTACTATTTTGTATTCCAAAGGATTTGAAAGTACAGTATTTTACAATAGTTTAGTTCCTTTAAAATGTATCTATTTTCAGCAGCAACCATTTCCTAACCTAACAAAATCCTCAGTTTCAGTAAACACTTTCCATTATAGGTTAAATTTCACCTCCTACTGAAAAAGCAATGATGCTGGTGACTTTCATTACCTGTAATATCAGAAGATCAAAAAAACACTTTAGAAAAGCATGGAGACCTATATTTCCATTTCCTGTTTCTCAGATTAGAGCAACAATGACAGGATCCATTGAAAATAGATCTGGAAATCAATTAATATGATAGAAAGACTAAACTTGGGCTATAACCCTAAATTTAGGTAGATTACTAGTTCCATAACACAGAGGGTGATAACAGATTTCTCAAAATTATCTTGATTGTATTTTCATGTTTTTTGCTTTGAACTGGAATATTATTTCCTATATTCTCTCGTAGTGAATAAGTTATTATTTTCCTTTTCATCTTAATTTTTTAATAACGGGATAGTTTGTTAAGACAATACCAAATTTCTTGGGTTTCTGTTTCTTATCCTTTAGAGGAGACTTAGATCAAGATTCTTAAGTATATTCAAAAAATAGCAGTATCATCACTGTGTTTATAGAACGCTGATGGCCTTGGTAAGTAATAACAGGGAGACTCTGGATGAGTGAACCCATTTCAGTGACAGCAAAAACTGTGGTGCATACAGGATGGAAGAAAGAAAATTATGCTAAAAAAATTAGGTAGTTTTAAAAATGTTTTTTAAATCCTCTGGCACATATCAAACTTTGAGATAAATGCACTCCGTGGGGCTCCATTCTATCAATTTAAGAAACAATTCAACTTCTTTATGCTTCTGCTTCAACAGTTTAAATAGGAAACAAAATCAAAATATTGTATTGATGTGCTATTTTTCTGTAAGAAGAGTGAATTTGTGTGTAGATGTGTTCAGTGCAGTTCAAAAGTAATGCAAGGGAGAAAAGAATGTAAATTTATTCTTGGACAACAATGATATAAACCCATTGACTTTCCTTGTTAAGAGGAAGAATAGGACCTGGAACCTGTGGTGAAGGTATGAAGTTTATAGTTTCTTCAGTTAAAGACCAGCATGTGGAAAACAACTCACAACCTTGACCCTAAGCTGGAGCTCAGGGGCCTTCCTGCTCTTTCAGGCAAATGGGCTGGTTGCCCTGGAAGCATCTCAGCTTGGAGAAGACTCAAAAATCAAAGTTCTACCACTAACTAGTGGGGTGGCCTTGAGAAAATAACTCAGCCATTTTAGGTCTCAGAGTCCTCCTATGTAAAAATGAACGCAACAATCCTTAACTTTCAAAGGTGATTACAGAGAATCAATTAAATAAGTGTATGCTGCAAACTGTAAAGTATTGTAGGAGTTTATTTTTAATATTTAGAGGTGAGCCCCACTTGGCAGCATCTACTCAGTAACTCTATTGGTGATACTGAGTGAGAAGGAAGGATTAACAACACAACGAACAAATAAATTTCAAGTTTTTTTCTCAAACTGCACAAATTTGAATATCACTGCATTTCACAGAGATACATACAGCTTCAAAGTTATCAGATCAGCCTCCAATTTTTCATCAAAACTTTTTTAGGTTGTTTTGTTTCGTTAATGCATGATTTCTCCTTGTGGGTCCTAAACCTGTCACAGTGGAGGTTCTTTAGGTTCTATCTCTTTTTCTTTAAAAATTTAATTTCACTTTATGACATGTAAATATCAAAATAATAAATCTTATAGAGAAGACATACTATGTAAAATCCCCACAGTAACTAACTAATACTTCAGATTATGTCAGAAAGACAAGGGAATGATGAAGAAACAGAAAGAAGAAAACATTGCCAAGTTTTTCATCCTACACAGAGAATCACTAAGGATTTTCCTTTATTCTTAATGATTAAAGAGTTAGTTCCATTTTTGGTTAAATTAAACTTAAGACTAAAGGGGGAAAAGGATTATATAACCCCCAAATAGGCTGAGATAAATCTAAAAAGAAAAAAACCAAAATGTTAATGATATAAGAGGAGTTGTTTCTAAGTCAGTTGAATTATTCTGCTTTTCTGAACTTCCCGAGGCATGCATATATATATATATATATATATATATATATATATATATATATACATATAGAGAGAGAGAGAGAGAGAGAGAGAGAGAGAGAGAACATTTCACTTTCAATATAAATATATATGGTACATTTCGCTTTCATAAACAGAAAAATAAAATCTACAAACAGAGTAATTTATAAGAGGTGCTCAAGTAGACATTTTTCTCTGCAGAGTGTACATTGCACAGCTGTAGGAGGCATCCTTCGCATCACAGTCTATGTGAAGGGCTGATTCCAGCTGTAAAAGGCACACCTGGGGCAGTCCCATACAGAGATACTGCAGAAAGGTCACATGGCACCTGGCCAAGCACGTTACACAACCTAAAGCTCTCTGATTGCCTCAAGAAGCAGTCTCCAGACATCTTAAGATAAGTCCTCTTCTGGGAGAGTCCTCCAACTTGTTGGTCCCTACCTGGCTTAAAGGGAGGCATGGATAGTGTACCTGCTATGTATTGAGCTCCTGCTATGGAGAAAAGGGTTGCCTAGGAAATTAATTTATGTTATGTCATTTAATTTTCATGACAACTCAGTGAAGTAGGTATTCTTTATCTTACACTTGTGGATCCAAGATGAAGCCAGGTTAGGTGACTTGGTTAAGCAAGAACTTTGTGGGATCCTCAGCACCTCTGGGATCATAGAGAGCCCCCCAAGCAGAACTGCAGGGGAAAATCTTTCTCTCTGTGCACCCCACAGGGGCCCTTTCTTCTCTGCCTCCTCCCAGGGGCTTATATTAGTTCATTCTCACACTGCTATAAAGATACTACCTGAGACTGAGTAATTTATAAATAAAAGAGGTTTAATTGACTCACAGTTCCTCATGGCTGGGTAGGCCTCAGGAAACTTACAATCATGGCAGAAGGGGAAGCAGCACCTTCTTCACAAGGTGACAGGAAAGAGAGAGCACAGGGGAAATACCAGACCCTTATCAACTATATTTCATAAGAACTCCCTTACTATCATGGGGAAAATGCCCCCATGATCCAATCACCTCCCCCCAAGTCTCTCCTTCACCATGTAGAGATTACAATTCAAGATGAGTCTAGGGTGGGGACACAGAGCCAAACCATATCAGGGCTGCATTTTTCTATTCACCCAGCCTCTTGATTTTGATTCCCCTTGATCTATTCAAGGGGTCTACTACATGTCAGACATTCTATCTGACATGTAGTAGAATTTCTCCACAATTATCCTGGAGAAGAGTCACTTAATAGTTGAATCCTTACAAAGTATGTCATAGAGTGCTCTCTCAATGATTTTATACTGAACAGAAAAGTGATTTAAACAAGTACACCTAATGTAGTCCGAATAAGTATGCCTTTCTTCTTCTCTATGTGCCATTCATCTTGACTTGGGTTAAAAATTGGCCATCAAACCTACTATGTATCCTCTACTGGAGACAACTCGATGCACATGCCTCACCTCCAACAGGCAATGAGTGCAGATATACGCAGCTTAGATTTCTGGAATACAATCACAAGGATTTCTGGAATATAACCAGGTTCCCCTGGACTCAAGATGGACAACTTATTTGTGCCCAACCCCATGGAAAATGTTTCTGGACCATATCGGCTCTTTAGAAATGCTGTTTGGATACTTAATTAGGTCCACCCTCCCCTTCTGGTTAACTTGACAACCTGCTGCCAGAGTTAATAATTAACAAGGTGTCACAATACGTCTCACAGTCACTCAATTCTTTGCTCACCTGCCTCCCTGTCTCTTCCCGCTGCTTCTGAATTGCTTGAACTCCCCTGGGATACAAACTCCCTATAATAAATCATGGCACAAAGGCACAGACTTTTGTGGCTCTAACTGAAATTCACAATTG
This sequence comes from Macaca nemestrina, assembly GCF_043159975.1. Classification (NCBI taxonomy): domain Eukaryota; kingdom Metazoa; phylum Chordata; class Mammalia; order Primates; family Cercopithecidae; genus Macaca; species Macaca nemestrina. Next base: position 75,235,779 of record NC_092129.1, read on the forward strand.
GGCAAGCCCAGGAGGCAATCACCTGGCCATTGCCCTAACCCATATGCATCCTCAGTGCTGCTTGCACACAGGTGAGCATGAAGTTTTAATGAGGTCTTCGCTGAAATGCATTGTGCAATTACTGTTAAGATGGGTGAACATTTGGCCCGGAAAGAATTGCATTTTAAGCAGTAGGGTTTCCCTATTAGCTGTTCCCAGCTATTAATTCAACCAGTTTGTTTATACATTTTGACAATTGTTCATGTGAAAGAGACCTGGGGATTTTATTTGACCACAATTTCATTATAAGCTAACAGTATGATAGGGCTGCTAATAAAAGTTAATGCAAGTTTAGCCTACATTAAGTGAATAGTCTAAATAAAGAACGGCAATATTGCTGATATGCTTTACTCTTATAGGTACATGGATCTTATTTTTCTCAACCAAAATTTGGCAAGTACAATTGTGCATGCAGAGACTCTGGCATGGAGCATTTGAAAATATAACTGTCCTTAAAAAGCCAGGATGTGTGGTTGGCATACATAAAGAACAGCCACTTATTCATTCAGCCACTCATTTGTTCCTTTGTTGAAGAAAATGTCTCTTGAGTACACACTCTGTACTAGGTCTTGTTCTAGACACGAGGGTAAAAAAGAATTGTTCTCTGATTCTAAGAGGTTTTATTCTCCTGGGAAGTACAGATAAAGAGACATTTAAGAAAAAGTGAGCTTTGTAGGTAAATAGGGTTGCTATGAGTGTAGTTTATAGAGGGAGTATGAGAAAAGAAACTCTGTCTGAGAAACATTAATCCCCTTTAAATGATCGACCCCCCAAGAGGTGTGCAAAAGTGACAGCAGTCCCCTCTCACTCACCCTTGAGCTAGGTAATACCTCTTGAAGCTACTTGCTCTGCCGGCTCTACACTGATGCCAAACAGACATAAATTATCTTCTCAGTGCCATACACTACATATACTGGACACCATAACTCATACTCTATAGTTCAACAATGCATACTCTATAATTCAACAATTAGCCAATCGCTAATCAATGTTATTTTCATAGACCAATGAGAATTCCTGAAAACAACTTTTGTCATCACCTGCCCTCCTTATTCGTTCTTTTTTCTTTAAAAACTCAAGACTCTTGTTTGTTGCCAGATCACATCCCAAGTAACTTGGAAGTGTTTCCAGGCTGCAGTCCTCAATCTTGGCCTAAATAAACTCTGTATTAATTTTGCATCAGTTTCTTTCTTTAGTTGACAAACATGTGCTACAGTGTTGAAGGGTTAGGAAAGGAAGCCCTGAAGAAGTTAATGCCCAAGAGAGAAAGTGGCGGTTGAGGAGAGGTGTAGAAAACAGAAATGTGGGTGAGGGGTGGGGGAAGGACAAGACTGGAAGATGCCCCAGGGAGAGTGAAAATGATTCAATATGGCTACAGTATCCAGAGTAGGAAAGTAAAACTAATGCCAGGGAGGTCAGTGAGGACTAGATGATGTAATCTCTAAGTTCCATTGGAGAAACAAATACATAAACAAATACGAAATCAAAACTAACACAAACAAACATGTTAATTGCCGTAAAGAAATGGCAAAGACTAAGTGCTACAAGAGCATAGGAGAGTCGGTGACTAGCTTTGCCTGTAAGAAGTCATAAAGAAGTTGAATACGGTTTTGAAGGGCGAGGCATCGACCACACGAGAAAGTGGTGGAGCGTTGTCACACAGAAGACATTGCTGTGCACTGTCACAATGAACCACTTGAGGACAGTGGAGTGAATGGTCTGAGGAGAGGAAGGATGGGAGACAGGACTACAAAAGTTGTGTCCTGGATGATATGACATCGGGAGGAATTTCAACTTCACTCTGGGTAAATTAGAAACCAACAAAGGATTTTAAGCTTACGCATGATGTTTCTGTTTTCTATTACTGCATAACAAAGCACTTCAAAATTTAGAGGCTTAAAATAACAGCAATTTTCAATTTGTAACGATTCAATGGGCAGCAGGGCAGTTCTCCGTGTCAGGTCAACTGGGGTCTCCCATGCAGCTGCATTCGGCTGGGAACTCAGCCCGGGCTGAAAATCCAAGATGCCTCACTCATGTTGGGGCCTTGGTGCTGGCTATTGGTTGAGTTGCCTCATTCTTCCCACACAGCCCCTCTTCCTCCAACAGTCACTCGTAAACCATCTTCCTTACAGCATGGTGGCTGGAATTCAAAAGGGAAGACTTCTAGGAGACGATCCCAGACATTCCAGCACTTATGAAATCTCCAGCTGCATCATTATTATTAATACATGATTAGTCAAAGCAAGTCATCTGGTCAACCCCAGAGTCAATGTAGGTTGTGATTACTCAAGGGCATGACTTCTGGGAGACACAACTCATTGAGGAGCCACCAATGTGAGAGTCTACCACAATGTGAGAAAGAAACTTTCTCATTGTATGGAAGATGGTATGGAAGAGTGAACAGGGGCATCATTTAGAAGCTGTTACTACGTTTTATGAAAAAAGTAAAGGGTGACTATATTCTAGCATATAAGATAAAATTAAGGCAAGAACCATTGCTAAAGTAGAATAAATATAACTTGATGACTTATTTGATGTGAGGGGTTAGAGAGCAGGAGAGAGAGACTGAAAGTAAATAGCTTAGTTGGAGAGATCTAGTAGACTCGTATATTCTGTCTGGGGGTATTTTTAAAATAGAGATAGTGTTTTGGGAATGACAGCTAAAGACAGAGTAATGCATTAGATCACAGAAAAGAGAAGTAACCATCAAAAGAGATTAAGGCAAATGGTTAGCAACATAAAAACCAAACAAGAATAGTCTCATTTGGAACTCAGGATAAGATAAAGAAATGGAGAGATCAATACAGTAGTCTTCACTTATCTGTGGTTTCTCTTTCCTCAGTTTCAGTTACTCGAAATCAACAGTGGTCCAAAAATATTAAGTGGAAAATTACAGAAGTAACTATTCACATAACTTTGATTATAATATGTTGTTATGATTGTTCTATTTTGTTGTTTAATATCTTACTGTACCTAATTTATAAATTAAACTTTATGATAGGTATGTATGCATAGGAAAAAACAGTATGTACAGGTCTCAGTACCACCTGCAGTTTCAGGCATCCACTGGGAATCCTGGAACATATCCCTGAAGGACAAGGGGGAATTACTGTATTGTTAAATTTGATGTCAAGTAAAATAAAGATGAAAATTTGTCATTGTGATTGGTAATTAGGATGCCAATGATATTCTTTAGGGTTGATAGTTGAGTGCTTCAGGATGGTAACAAATTATAGTCAACTGGAATGAGTGAGATATAAAGAAGCAGAGATAATACCTCTTTGGATTTTCCTAATATCCTCTGAGTCCAGCAGCCACCGGTGGCTGTTAGTCCTGTCCATATGGCTCTGTTAACACTGAGATCAAGTCTATCCACCAAATGTCAAGTTGTTTGGAATGTGGTCCTATGCTCACACTGGTTATATCTCCTATTACAAGATGTCTCTTATTAATCTAAACAGCTATAGTTTAATGAAGGAGAGAGAAAGAAAAAAGGGGGTAAGAGAAAGAAAATGAGAATTTTTTCAAAGAGAAAATAAAGGACTATTTGAAAGATGGAGGAGGTATAGAAGTTACTTGTGCCATTAATATATCTATTATCTGTTACATATTATGCTTGCAATTTATAGCTGAAATCCAGGTTGACCATTGTACTACAATGATTAGTCTAGGAACCTATTTAGCATCAGGATTGTGACATAACGAAGCCATATTGCTAAGTACATGCTTCTTTTTAAAGCAAAATTCCAATTACCTAAAAAAATCATTCCAACTGTGACCAAACTTCTTTCTGCTCATAAGCGAGGTGCTTTGTTTTATTGTATACAGAAGCCATGAAATCATACAAACTTAAACCACCAAGCCATGGAATAAAGATTCTTCTTCATCCTATGTTATATGTTAAATGTTGCAAAGATCCAAACAAAATGTCTTTATAAATGTAATTCAAATATCATATGGGCCTCGCTATCCTTAAATGCTAGGTGTTCTCACCTCAAATCTTCTCACTCTTGTACATACTTAATTCCATTACCTAAGACCTTCCCTCATATTTCTGAATTCCCAAGGCAAGGTGAGGGTAAGGTCAACTCTGTTCACGGATTCCTCTACTCTCTGGGCTTCTGCTTCTTCAGGTCTGTTTTCTGTTCTGCTCTGATTGACACTAGTGTTTCATTCAGCCACTTTGAATTTTTTAAATATCTCAACCCACGCAAAGCATATTTAAGAATACAGACTTCATTAAGATTCCCAGGGCAAGGCCGGGTTGAGCAGTCTCAGAATTGATTTATCTTTTTGGCTTCTCTATCTTCTTTCCTCATGCTCAGGAGCAGTCATCATCTTTTCCCCTCCATTTGAGATGTAAATCAAATCCACTTCTTCTTCGGTCTTATGCAGCGAACCCCTTTGCTGGTTATCACAGCTGATTCTCACCTTCCCAAGAAGGATCCATCCAGATCATTTCCCGGTAAAGATATTTTTTTTTACAAGGGGAAGGCTAATGCCAGCTATTAATATATCCTCCAACTCTACTGCATAATGAATAATATCTCCTCAATGTCTGATAATCATATGCTGGAAATTTTTCCAGGGTCATTTTATATTTCATGCAATATTATTGTTTTTAATAAATGCAATCCATTTTACATATGAAAACCACGTTATGTGTTTCTATAACATTCTATAAATAATTATATGATATAAAATTAAACAGTCTATAGTTATACATATACATAAATTCAAAACTTGGAGAAAATAATTCATCAGATCATGTGTTTAGTTTTTATTATTTGGAAAACATGTTCATTTTATTGGCGGTAGCCATGGCTTAGAAAGGTGGGAAGAATGGATTGGAAGCCTATACAAGTACTTACATCCATCTCAGTTTTTGCAGAAAGAAATTGGGATGATATGAATATGATGTTTCTGTAGCCAATAACCATAGCCTGCTTAGTCTCTAAGGGTCCACTCAACTAAGAATGACAAAGAGTTCATACTTCCTCCAACGCTTACACAAGTCTTTGCAATGTTCACCATGCTGAAGTTGACATATAGGACTTCTTTCATACATAAAGATACAGAATTTCAGAAAAATCTGTAAAGACTATTCTCAGCAATTTCTAGAATGATAGTGGAATGTATGGGTGCTTCACATGAGTGAAAAGGTAACGGCTTCTATTTTGACTCTGGCATTTATTTTAGGTATCTAACTTTGGGCAAATGACGTAATTCCCCTGTGCCCTAGTGTTTGTATCTGGAAAATAACAACATCTACCTCCTAGACTCATTGTGACTTTTACATGAGTGAATATATGTGATGCTCCTGGAAGAATGCCTGACACACAGTAAGCACACACTGAAATCCAACAATCCTAGCTGCTTTCAGACTCAGATTAATGGGATATTCTACAAGGTAATACTTGAAAATATTATTTGGTCTCTCAAAGAAGTTTAGATAAGATTCTCTGTAGTGATATGTGTTTGATTAACATTTTATTGTTTCTTTGCTATTTCATTTATTATTTAGTACCAGCAGCATTAGGAGTGGCAGGGTCCCCAAACACTTTGGGCCCCCAAATGGCCACTGCATTCTCTGCCTTGGCCCTCTTGGGTCCTTCTCAGGCTCCCTGACTCCAAGAGGGGCTTATCAACTGCAGCCACAGCACCATGCAGGTCTCCTGTGGGAGGGACGTCGGTCTCTTGGTCATCAAATGGTACATCAAGTTAGAGGCTTTTGCTGACATTTCTGCTGAAAACTTCAGAATTTAAATTTATGTGACAGGTATCACCTCACAGCAAATTTTTCAGCAACTTTTTCCCCCTAACCAACAAAATACTGTATTTTAAATAAACTGTTCCACTGCGTTGACTTTTACAATAGATAGTTGATAGAACTCTATAAAGTGAATTCTTCTTTCCTAAGCTGTTGTACTAGTGTACCTTGCGGTCAGGATTACATGTTTTTCTCTTGGTCTTGTTGTTCATTAATTTTCAGTGACCCTTTGTAACTCATTTGACATTAATTATAAAACATAACTTACAATGTTCACCAAAACTAAAAAAAAGATCAAAATGAAACCCCCGGGAAGCAGTCACTGTTAGATTTGGTGTAGATGTCCAGAATTACTTCTTGCACCACATGCACTCAGAAATACATATTTTCACAAACGTGTACAATCATATAAATTATATAAATTAGGAACTATATAAATTAGGATTTTGTATCCAGATTTCTTATTTAGCATCTTTCCATGATCACAAATGGTGCTCTACAAGATCATGTCTGCCGTATAGTCTGATGTTGACAATAATCCCTTCTTAATACACATTTAGATTTTTTTCCACATAGGATTATAAAAACTGTGAACATATTTCTTTGAATTTAGTTACCAAAATAAATATAAGGTAAGAGGAGGCACAAAAGAAGAGACTAAAAAATACAAGCATTCATATGATTAGGTTTGCCCTAAAATTCCCTCCGTCGTTGTGTCTTGCTCTAAGCATGGAGTTACGTATATGGCTCCTTATTCAGCCATATGTTTGATTTAAGTGCTTAGGACACATGAAGCCCTTAAGCTTTGCACACTCTCTGTATTTAGATTGTTTTTTATAAGAGTTTAATAATTCAGCATTTGAGGAGTTTCTCTGAAGCCCATAATTACTGTTTCCATGATTCCCTTACAATAATTTTAAAGCATCTTCAGTCATAATTTTTGGCTCTAAATCAAAACCACCTGAAAGGTGCCCAGCCTACGTAGCTCCTCCAAGACCCCCATTTCACTGGTCGTGTTAGCCTGGGAGATGTTATGTAAAAGTAAATGACAATGACCCAATAGGTTGCTCAGGATATTTAGGATCAATTATGTTATATGTGTAAAGCAATTTATTTTTATCTGTGTGTGTGCACATATATGTGTATTTTATCATGTATTTGTAAAGATACATATAGACACATGTATCACAAAATTCATACCTCTAGCAATCTTCTCCATTATTTTGCTAATTGTCTGGAGTTTTGACTAAAAATTTCCCAAGGAATATAGCCTAGAACAACAAGTTCTTTTTTTGAGAGTAGACTAATAATAGCTCATGCTTACTGCAGCAGCTCCCCCCAGAAGGATCCCCAAGCACTCAGCAGAACACGTACATAGAATTAGCATCACTCACCCAGCGGAGGGAGGCATGTGGAATCCAATAGCCATTCTTCACCTGCCATGTTACAAAGCCTAGCACAGTAGGATTTAAGAGCATGATCAAAGAGTGACTTTTCTAACTGAATCTCCAGGGAAATACAGGGTGACAGTATAATTACCCCAGTTAGAATTTAGCCAGCCACAGAATTAATACTACCACTACTCTTGTAGGAAACAAAGAGACAGGAGAGGACTCGAAGGTCTTTAATGGCCAAAAGAGGTCAAGCCCTCAGTTTTATATCTCACCCCAGAGACACATGAGATATTTCCCCCCTGACCAGGATGCCATCCAAGGCTGTTTCTTCTATTTTTTAACTAGACTGGAGAAATGGTCATTATTTTAATAGTACATTGCACTTAGGTTGCTAAGGCTACCTAGTGACCCCAAGACCTGAAGCCTGGGCAGGTAATCACAGTGGAAAAGACAGCTTGGCTTCCCTTGCCATGGCTGTGAATCGAGAAATGACTTTGCTTGCAAAACCTTGTTGTTTTAAGGAGAAAGACATACAGGATAAACGTGTCCTTTAAAGGTGAAAATTCAGTGTATCCAGCTGCATTGCCATGAATTAAAAGCCCTTGGCATTGGGAGGCTCAGCAGATTGTGAGGTGGGACGGTCCCCAACCCTTTTCTCAGTATCATCCCCAGTGGCAGCAGTAACTAGGGGCCAGGCCAGGAACTTCTCTCTGCTCTGCTCCTTCTTGCCTTTTAGGTACTGATATGGTTTGGATTTGTGTCTCTGCCCAAATCTCATATGAAATTGTGATCCCCAGTGTTGGAGGAGGGGCCTGGTAGGAGGTGACTAGATCATGGGGACAGATTTCCCCCTTGCTGTTCTTGTGAGAGTGAGTTCCCATGAGATCTGGCTGTTTAAAACTGCATAGCACCTCCCCCACTCTCTCTTCCATCTTCTCCACCCATGTAAGATGCGCCTGCTTCCCCTCCTCCTTCCACCATGATTATAAGTTTCCTGAGGCCTCCCCAGCCTTGCTTCCTGTACAGCCTGCAGAACCGTGAGTCAATTATAAATTACCCAGCCTTTGCTTTATAAATTACCCAGTCTCAGGTAGCTCTTTATAGCAATGTGACAACAGACTAATAGAGGTGCATCCCTGTCTCAGAATCCCACAGAGTCACTGTGAGAGTCTCAAGGTCAGAGGAGCTGTGGAGAAAACCCTGTGCTTCCCTCCAAAGGAAATCTCAGTGCACATGAGAAAAGCTTTTCTAGAACTCCTTTATAGGCTATTTTATGAAAGTTGATCAAAAGTTTTCAAGTGTTCACACATCCTTAATTAGTAGCATCTTGGGTACTTCCACCAAGATGCAGGAGGCACCCATGCCCTCAAGAAAAACAGGCTAGATCTGGGCATTTTCTTCCTTTATAGTAGGAAGGTTTGAAGAATAATTTTACAATTAGATAACATTAAGGATGATGAAAGCTAGAGAGCGGAAAGCAGCCAGAATTAATTACTTACTTGAGGGTCTGCTCAGGCCTCTTTGGCGGTGTTCATGCTGATTTTATTATGGCAAATTAACCCTTGATATTCAACTCCAGGAGAGCTCAGTACAGCTGCAGACTCCAGGGCCCCTCCAAATGGAGAGTTCTGTTTCTCGAGCTCACCATCCCCCTGCCAGCTCTTCTCCAGCAATGGCCTCCCCACCAGGCCACTCCATTTCCTCATCATGTTCATTCTCTTAATTTCATTTGTTTGATCACTAAGTGGACATGATATTTCTAGAAAGAAAACTACATTTGGAAAACATTATTGCTGCAACTTCCAGTCCTATGTCCCTCTTCAGGTCCCCAAAAGCAATTCACATATGTCTGCCCTATAAGAGATGGATGCTTGTCTGAATAAATAAATAAATGATGTACAAAAATTTAAAATTCCTGCCACTCCTTTATCTAGCACTTTTTTAAGCAACGTTGATTAAATACCTTACTATGCACAGGGAGATCTTTCGGGGTCATAAGGAGTGTAAACATGTATAAAATGTGGTTCCTGACATCAAAAACACAGGTAAAGGTAGATATGAGCTCAAAAAAAAAACCAAACAAACAAGTTTATGTATTCTGTTTTAGAAAATTATGTCATATTTTCATAAAATAGCATAAAACTACTATAATGAGAATGCTGCTATCAGTATAAATACTTGTGTATCTTCAAGGTAAAAAGTATTTGGAAAAACACAGGAAAATAATTACTTTGTAGAAAGGCTATTTTGGATTAAACTAATCCAAGAAACCAAAAATGTCTGAACAATGCCAGGACACTAATGAGATTTCTAGCATCCCTGTGAGTTGGATCAGAAGCATCATTGTCCGTACTCGAATGTGTAGAAACTGAGATATACGTCATCTACTTTCAAGAGAAATGTGAATCTGCTTGAATTAAAAGCAGATACATAATAAAAACATGAGTATTTAATAGAAAAACAGAGAAGCATGTCAGGAAGTGAACACATATATTAAAAACCTAAAATAACATAATTCCTGTGATTAAGTGTTAAATTCAGCACTGAACTAACTCCCATTGTTCAAAGGAAAATTGGAAATATGATAAGAATACAATTCCCATTTCATAATGGAAAATCTCATACTCCCTATTTAGGAGAGAAAAATTTTCCTTGTACAAGGATCTATGTGTGAATAACATAAGGTGTGTAATTTCAGCAACCATCTTATAAAATGTACTGGAATGTTTTCTATGTGATTGTTCTTACACTGAGTCTGAATAAACATTGAGAAAAAGATAATTCAATAAAAATGAGTAAAAGATATGTACAGATGTTTCATCAAAAATATATACAAATAATAAGCACAAAAAAAGATGTTTAATATCATTAGTGGTCAAGGAAATGCAAATTTCAACCTCAGTGTAATAGTGCTTTATGCTTATTAGAATGGTTAAAGTTAATGACTGAAATTCCAAGGATTGATGAAGATGTGGAACAACTTGAACTTTCATATATTGCAGGTGGGAATGCAAAATGGTAGAAGAATTTGGGGAAACAGTTTGGCAGTTTTTCATAAATATAAATAGCTTTACCATACAACAGAGCAATTTCATTGCAGGGTATTTATCTAAGAGAAATGAAAATGTAAGTTCACACAAAGACCTGGAGGTAAAACACAAAGACCTGGACATAAGTGTCATTATCAGCTTTGTAATAGAGCCCCAGTCTGGCCAAAACCCAAGTGTCCACCCACTGTTAAATGGATAAATAAACGGTTATAGAACTCTGTATTATTCATACATAGTTAACAAAACAAAGTTGTCCCTCCCATATTGGAGTGTACATTCTCATGAAGAAGACAAGTAAGTGAATAAATATAAGCATAGTGGCAGGTAGTAAACAATATTATAAGGAAAAACAAAGATGATCACGAAGAGAAAGTAAAAGGGTGGGGGCAGGCAAGAGTTGAAATTTTCAAACATTTTAGGGTGGGTTGTCAAATAGCACATGAGTATGTGCTACTTGAGCATAGCAATGAAGAAAGGAAAGAAGTAAGCTAAGAAAATGTCTGGGCGTGTCTGAGCAGAGAAAACAGAAAGTTCAAAGACCTCACAGAGGGAAGCAATACGGTGTGTTAGATGACAGAAAGATATTCTGTGTATCCAGACCACACCAAACAGGAACAAGAGAGTGGAGACAGAGCATGCTGGGCTGTGTGAGCCTTGGCGAGAAACAGGTGCCACAAGGAGAAACACAGTCATTTTCTATTTAGTATTTTACAAAGCTTGTCTTCCCAATCTGAGATCAATGGCACAAGAAGTATGATAGCATTTACACATGCAGCACCATTGCATGCAAATGCCAGTGCATTCTTTAGTCCTCTCTCGAAGGGACAGAGTTCAAAAGCAGTGTCAGCACTACATGTAGAGTTCGTGATTAACAACAAGCAACTGGTTAAGAAAATCGGAAAGCAAAAGCAACATGTATATTTGAATCCCCAAGAAAACTTTTTAAACCAGCTACCACATCTAAAGCAAGCTGGAGCTTTGACATAAGATGTACCGTTGCTGTGGCAACATTAACACCACTCCCTCTAGTAACTGTCAGAGCAAGGTGTGGACAGAACATGCTTTAGTGATTTTGCCATCTTCTGATGTAAGGAGGAATCCAGGGAGATGTTATCTCAAGTAATTGTCACTTATTCTTAGGAAAACATTCTCAGAGGAATAGCAGTTCCTAAATCAGTCCTTCATTTTCTCTCACTTAAGGAACACCGACTATTTTAAATCCCTAACCAAGATCTGTGATCTTCCTTCCTTTCTTCCGTGTTTCCTTCCTTCCCTTCAATTATGTATTTCTCAACTATGTATTAACCACCTACTATGTGTTAGAACTGTTCTAAATGCCAGAGATATTGTGGTGGAGAATGCAGCCAAAATCCCTGATTCATGAAGCTCACATTCTAATGAGAAAGACAGTTAATAAATATGTGAATAAATAATATAATATAATATAAATAGGTATAATGCTAAGTGCTATAAAATAATATTGTATGAGCAGAAAGAGTGAAGATTCATATAGTTTTTTAGAAGAGATAATCAAGGAAGACTCTAGGGATTGAAATTTAAGTAGAGACCTGAAGGAATTGAGGGAGTGAGGGTTCCAATATTTGAAAAGGGGGAACAAGTATGAGGAATCTGGTGTTGGAATATATTTGGATTATTCAAGGAACTGAGAGAGAGAGAGGGGTGGGGAGAGTAGCAGGGGAGAATATAAGCAAGATTCAGTTTATGCAGGGCCTTGTCATAGATGGAGAGATGTTGGGTTTTATTTTAAGCATGATTATGGGATGTCATTGGAGGATTGGGTTGCTAACTGGGAATGTCAAGATCTTGTAAATATTTAAAAAGTATCAGTCTGGCTGTGGAGCAAAAGAAAAAAAATGTATAATATAAATGTTCGTGAGAAAAGTCGAAGCAGAAAAGATTAAGAGGTGACTTCCCTATTCCATGTTAGAGAGGATGATGACTTAGATGAGAGTGGTTGTCTTCATACATTATGTAGCATTGGAATTTAGCCTTGAAGGATTGCGTGTCAGGATTATATTCAACTGAGTAGAAATGTGATTGCCATGATTAAGCCACATAAGGAATTAGATTATTTTTCTATGAAAAAAAAAAAAGCCTGGGAATATGCAGTTCAGAATAAGTACAGCTTCTCAAAGAAGTCACTAAAAACATGGGCTCCCTTTTGCCTCCTACAACACTATCCTCAGCATGTGCTCCTCATCCTCTTGATTGCAAGATGGCGGCTCCATGTCCAGGCATAGCAGTCACATTCCAGACAGAAAGAATAAGAAAACATCCAGGAAAAAGGATCAGTGCTTATATCAGGAAAGCAAATTTTCCCAGAAGCTCCCAGGGAGTTCTTGCATCTGTTGTATTGGTCTGACCTGGATGACATGACTAACCCAGGAAGCAAGTGATTCCAAAGATGGGAATATTTTTAATGAGGTTCATTTCTACCACAAACAAAGTTGGGACTCTATTGGTAAGAAAAAAGAGAAAATTGCTATTTGGTAAGGAACCAGCAGTGTCTATCATGAATGGTAGGATTTCCATGGGTGAGGAACACATGGAAGGTGAAATCATTCAAGAGAAAGGGGAAGCAGAAGACAAGAATGAAGCGTTAAAAACAGTATAGGTATTCAAAAAAAAAAAGGGGGGGATCATCAGAGAAGTCTGTGCTATCCAACTGGCTCAGTTTTGGGAGTAGTAACTATTAGATAATTCCAGAAGGTTGGTTCAAGTCAGGCCATGAGGGTGGTAAAGGCATTTGGACTTCATGCAACAGGCAAACTAACCCCACTGCAAATTCGAGAGAATTAAAGAAAATCAATAGATGCCTGCACAATAACGATCTCTAGCCCTCAGGGCCCTGGTAAAGACACACTGAGATAATTTGTGCAAAGTGCTTAGCCCAGTTCCTGGCACACAGAGGAACGAATGCCATTATTACATGATACATTAAAATGGAGAAAGACCACAGGTAGGGAGCCCAATTAGGAAGCTTTTCCAGAGCACAAAGAGGAACAGAGGGCCAGAAGCAGGCTGGATGAAAGGAAGGTTTTCATCATCTTACAGCAAACATGTGAGAGCCACTGGAAAAGTAAAAGAATGAGGCTGCTTCTCATATATTGGAAGGGAGGGGGAGGAAGCACCTAGGATGTTTGCTGTGATCCATGTTCTCAATGAACACTGACGTCGGTGTGGCAGACAATGTCATTCCATATATTAATTTGTGTTTTATTTTAACCTAGGCAGAAATAAATCAGAGGTATTTTTTCCACTGCTGTACCGAAAACTCTTTGTGTTCTGAGCCTAGCCTTTCTGAACTACTAAGGTAGTTAACAACTTCTTATTGAAAGGCTAAAAACAGAAATTGAAAGTACCCACAAGGAAATCTCCTACTCAGGCTGTGATTTGGGGAGTTTAGATCTATTAAGGAAAGCTTGGACTGGGAGTGGAAGGGGATAAAAGGCCAAAAAGGAGATGAGAAATGCTTATTTGCTCAAAACTTAGCAAGGTTCTGGTGGCTCCTGGAGGGATGGGTACCTCTGTCCTCCCAAAGTTCAAAAACGAAAGAGTTTTCTTTTGGTTTGACACAAAATCAGGAAGAGGAAGGTTGACAAAACTAATAGGTGGGATGCAGAGCAGAGAGGCCAGGCAGCAGGGTGGTCTTAGCAAAAGATGGGGCGCTGAGGAGGTGTGGGTTAGGGGGCCCCCTCTCTGAGATGAGAAAGCATGGCAGAGGTGGGGGCATTTTTCTTTTCTTTTCTTTTTTTTTTTTGAGACGGAGTCTGGCTTTGTTGCCCAGGCTGGAATGCAGTGTTGCCACCTCGGCTAACTGCAACCTCCGCCTCCTGGGTTCAAGTGATTCTCCTGTCTCAGCCTCCAGAGTAGCTGGGACTATAAGGTGCACACCACCATGCCCAGCTATTTTTTGTGTTTTTAGTAGAGAAGGGGTTTCACTATGTTGGCCTGGTTGGTCTCGAACTCCTGACTTCAGGTGATCCACCCACCGTAGCCTCCCAAAGTGCTGGGATTACAGGCTTGAGCCACCACACCGAGCCAGGGGCATTTATTTAATCCCTGGCTCCCATGTGATCCAGGGGCAGGCTGGGGCAGGACCCACCACCCCACCATGTCAGATGCAAAATCCTCAGGCAACAGCACATCTGTCCTGCCAGATTCTGCGAAGGGTCACTTCAGGTACCTGTTCATCTCACTCCATCTAAACACCGAAACCTCCTTTAGTAACATATCTTGGATGCCTAAGGAGAACCACTGGCCGACCCACTGTTTGAAAAGTCAATGAGCCTAACAAAATGGACTGCTGCGTTGTAAAGGTTTGGTGATTTCTGACCTCCAGCAAAGTTGAGAAATTAACCATTCTAGCTCCTCACCTTGTGACCTCTCCAAACTTTAAAGATGACAAGTGTGAACGGCAACCCCACATCAGGGACCTGCAGGTCGCGTTGGCTGCAATCCACGAAAACGGATCCATGTTAGAGAGTCCAGATTTAAAATGTCATTTTAAGGTTTTATGGTCAGGCCATAAAACAAAAAAGATTTATGATAGAAATAAAATGCAGCTCCTTTCCTTAGAGCCTGGTCACAAAAGCCTCCTTTTTTAAAAAAAATCCTGAGTACCATACACGTTGTCTGAGAAGAAAGTGCGTCAGCCTCCCACCCTATGGGGAAAGAACAACAGCCTGCCCGCTGAGCCCTCTTTCTTTTTTTTTTTTCTATTGAGGCCATCTTAATTAGTCCCAAGCTGATTTGGAGAGAAAAAGCCTGGGATTCCCACCTGGAGAAGGGACTTCCATTATGATTGAAGAGCAGGGAATTACTCCGGGGAGGGGAAATGCCTCCCCCTCACTGCGAGGAAGCTCTCTCCTTTGACACATTCACCCAGTGCAAGGAGCCCGTGCTGGAGCAAGGCATCTCTCTTGCAAATCAAAGCCTGGAAGCTGCCACCAGCTGCCCCTTCACTTTGCTCAATCCGTTTTTGGTTAACTAATTGAATTTCCCTTTTATATTCTCCATGCTCGCTTCAGGCTGGCAGGCAGCGGTGCCACTGGCAGCCCACTTCTATGTATGAATTGGCTGCCACGCGCGCCACAGTCAGCTCCTTCATGAACTCTCTGTATGCTAGTTCAGAGAGCACTGTTCTACCATCATCTCACCATGGCACTTCCAAATGGCTGGGTATAATTGGGTTCAGAGGAGTTCAAAGCCATGCTCCAGCATCCTTGTATCAAAGCTCATTGAGCAACAGGGGAACCGTGCACTGAAATGCAGGCATGGGGTGAGGAGAGTTATTAGTGGAATACATTCAAATCTGTCACGCTAGATTCCTGGGTACACAACTGGTTTTTGGTTCAGCCTTTAAGAGTTCAGGTGTGGTCCCCGGGAGATGGCTCCTATAATCGCTGTAAAAATATCTCATTTGTACTAATGCACTTTGCCTATTTCATAGCGAATCCTTGTGAGACTAATTTACATTTTTTTTAAATGTCAAGGCTTTCTCCAGAGATTGTTCATTCATTATATTTATTTTCTTGGACATGATTTTAGCAAACCTTCCCCTGAAGAGCTTGCAGCTATTAACTTTACCGAACAGTTGTTCAAGAGAGAGTTAAAGGCAAATGGTCTAAGGGAAAGGATAGGGCCAGTGAACCTCAGGGGTATACATCTGCCCCGAAACTCATTTCATTAGTTCTTCCCTCACAGGCCATGAGCAGGAAGAGGGAGAGGAAATGCCCACTATCCTTCAGTAGGACAGGAGATTCCCGCCAGGACTAACAACCACATTCTGGCACATTCTCATTTTAGTGGACCATACTTTGGGACCTCAAGAACAGAAATCATGTCACGGGAGTGCTATCAAGGGATTCCAGAAAGGAATGAGGGGAGTATGAATTACTTGGGTATCAGATGGCTGCATGATCTGTCCTCACTTAATTAGAGTCTCTTGTCAACTCCACAATTGTAATAGCTCCAGCCCACACCTTGGGGAATTTCCCTCTTCCCAGAATACATACTGCCCACCTCCATCGTTTAGAATCTGGGACTCTTACAGTTAAAGTGGTCCTGAATGTCTCATGAAAAACTCCCTATTCCATGGAGGAATGTCCTCTGTTACACAACTGATCAAACGGGAGCAAAGAGGGGGAGCATCCTTTCTTTGAATGCTCTCCACACCTAGAAGCACACCTTCTCTTAAGGCAGTGGTGTCCCTTTTTTTAACAGTCTGAATGATTGTAAGATTCTCCCTTCCGGGAGCTGAGTTCTTCTGCCAGCGTTATCATCATTTCCGTCTCTCTTTTGGAGTAGTAGACAAGTATTTACTTTTATTCTCACAGAAATAGCTCCTCCACCGAAAGAAGTACACGTTTTATGTTTGTTCACCATTCATCACACATTCCAAAAATATCCATTAAGTGCTTCCAATATGCCAGGCCTGGACTGGGTGCTTGGGACGTGATAGTTGTGCCCCTCTCCTCAAGAAATTCAGAATCTAGGGAGGAGTTTTTTGTTTGTTTGTTTGTTGTTTTTTTGTTTTGTTTTGTTTTGTTTTGAGACAGAGTTTCACTCTGTCACCAGGCTGGAGTGCAGTGGCACAATCTTGGCTCACTGCAACCTCTGCCTCACGGGTTCAAGCAATTCTCCCACCTCAGACTCCTGAGTAGCTGGGACTACAGGTGTGTGCCACCACGCCTGGTTAATTTTTTTTGTATTTTTAGTAGAGATGGGGTTTCACCATGTTGGCCAGGATGGTCTAGGTCTCTTGACGTTGTGATCTGACTGCGTTGCCCTCCCAAATTGCTGGGATTACTGGTGTGAGCCACCATGCCTGGCCCCAGGGAGGAGTTTTAATCTAGGATTGGAACTATGCTAAGTGCCATGTTTGCCTTGATTTACTCCCCTCTAGAGAGAATATTTCATGTCCTTAAATGCTTTCCAAATAAAGCATCATGCTTCACCTTCTGGGTACCTTCTCTAATCACCATGTAATTGATACATGGTGTTGAGAAGTGGACACAGATCTTCACATTTGTCTCATTTTTGTTTCTTCTAGCATTTCACCCTAATCCCGCATTCACAGCATTCACATTATGGTCTGTGATTTCATTTATGTGAAGGAAAACCTACCCTACCTTGTTCTAAAACAATAGAGGAAGAAAGGCTTGGCCAGGGTTGAGGAATGGCTAGGCTTAACTGATACAATCAATCCCCTTTTGATAATATTAGTGAATGGGGCCTAAACTCAAACTGCAAACAATTTAGGTGAGAGGGCTTTTCGGAACATTGCGCAGAGCATACTTCAGACGCTGCCCGCTCTGATCCCCCAGGCAATGCTGGCCATACTTGGAAATCACAGCAGTTGTAAGTTTTTTTTTCTATGCACCTATTTAGAACATGTTTTTATTCATAATTAAGAGTCCTTAAAGCATTTACCTAAGCAATCTAAGCAATTTCAAAGCTGACGTAGCAAGAAGGGAAATAATACAAGTCACAAAATTGTCTGGAGCTCCCCTCTGCTCACCCTCTTTCTGGGGCCAGGACTTACTCTGCACTCAGTCACAGCTAACCTCTCCATCCTTCCTGACTTCAGGCAGAAGTGGTTCCATTATCACTTCTGAGTGACACTTTCTCTGACCTCATCTAAAGTAGCATGTGTCAGCATCTCTTCCTTACACTGCTTCTTCTTTCTTCTTCCTCTTCCTCTTCTTCTTCTTCTTCTTCTTCTTCTTCTTCTTCTTCTTCTTCTTCTTCTTCTTCTTCTTCTTCTTCTTCTTCTTCTTTTCTTCCTCTTCCTCTTCCTCTTCCTCCTCCTCTTCTTCTTCTTCTTCACAATTTTAACTAGCCAAAATTAGATTACTTTGTATTTATTTATAAATCATATGTATCTTTCAATAGATCATAAGTTCCAGGATGCCAGCAACTTTGTTAGTCCCTCAATCTTCAATACCCAAAAGAATGCCTTGTATGTATCACCATTATGTTGAGTGACTGAGTAGATGGATTGATGATGGGGAATTATGTTAAATGGAGGAAGAAATGCCTGCATTACCCAGTCCCAGACCATAGGTACCTAGGCCAGATGACTTCTAGGTAACCAGTAGCAGTGTATATTTTACATGTAAGTGAAATATTATTTTGCAACTACTGTCCCTTTTAAGATGAGGGAAGATTGCAGCAAACTCTTACTCTAAATTTATGCACAGTGCAATGCCCACTTTAAAATTCCACAAATTCCCAGGGAACCTCTGGCTCTGAGCTCCTTCTTCCTCCACTGACTCAGTGTGTGTGGTGTATGGATCATCTCATTCTTTTCTCTTCAGGCCACATCTATGCAGCCCTCGAGTTCAAGTTTCCCTAAGTTTCACAGAAAGCTACTCACATGCAGTGCTATGGGGAGGTCTGAGAAGATAAGCAAAAGAAAGTCCAGCTGCTCAGTTTCCCTGCCACGTGGCTAAGCTCTTACCTCCTCTCTCCCTTCTCTCCATTTCCCATTTTACGTCTCTTTCCTGCCTTCTCAGGGGCACAGGAATGAATTCTGCTTTCTGACACAGAACAATTAGGCAGTTTCCCCTGTCTGCCTCCCAACTTAACTCTAGTATCTTCCTACATGGAAAGAATAGTCAAAGGCTTGAGTCCTCACCCTCATCATCACAGCAGCAGGCAGAATTCTACAGAAGCCCTCCTCCAAGATTCCTGTCCTCTGGTTATTCAGTCAAACACTAATCAAGGCTCTTCTGGGAAGAGGTTTTGAAGATGTAGTTAAAGCCCAAGTCAGTTGGCCTTAAGATTCAGAGATTACCTGGGTGAGCCTGACCTAAGCTGGTGTGTCCTTTAGAATCAGAACATTTTCTCTGGCTGCTAGCTGGTGAGGAAGTCAAAGAAGTTCAAAGCACAAGAGAGACTGAACACACCAGTGCTGACTTGAAGATGGACTCACCCACAAGAAGGAATGCAGTGGCCTTGAGCTGACGGAAGACTCCAGCTCATAGCAGGCAAGGAAACAAGGGTGTCAGTCCTACGGCTGCAGGGAACTAAAGTTAGCCAACAACCTGAATGAGCTAAGAAGCAGATTATTCCCGAGAGCCTCCAGGTAAGAATTCAGCCTAGCCAACATCTTGATATTGGCCTTGAGAGACCCAGGGCAGAGAACCTAGGTGAGCCATGCCAGATGTGTGACCCACAGAACTGTGAGTAATACATTCGTGATGCTTTAAGCTGCCACAGATGTGGTAATTTCTTACACAGTAATAGAAAACTAATATAATCTCCATTATTTTCATCAGTTAGCAAGTCCCAGACCCTGTGCTAAGCACTTTACATGATTATCTCATCTAATCCTGGCATCAACCACTACTTGGATAATACAAATATCCTTATTTTAAAGGTCACAGAGGCATTTAGTGTGAAGTCTAGATGTATATATAGTAAGTGGTAGAACCGTAATTCAAATCTAGGCAGCACATGCCCAGAGCCAGTGCCCTTGACCAGTGTTTTTCTGCCTCCTTCAATTACCATGTGTCAGGTCCCACCCTGTAGTTTTTACACCAAACTCTTCCTCCTCAGATCCTAACTGGGTATATTTCTTTCTTCTAATTACCTAATTGGATCATGACTTTTCCCAGGTGAACTCCTGCCTAGTTCTTCATCCCCCAAGAGCTATGTCCACGATGAACTAGAAAAAAAAGTTAAAATGTCTGGGTGAGGATAACAGCACTTAAAAAATGATGGATCTTTCCATGTATCACTCAAAGCCTGGCTTTCACCTTCTGCTGTATCACCAGGGAGGATCTAATCATAGGAATCTGGATATCCTGGCAATTTCAAGCAAATTCGGATCATGAGTTCAAATGCCAGAGAAGCCATTAGAGACTTTGTTTTCAAATCGCAGACCTGTCCTCAGGGTGAAATGCTCACACAGTACAACTAAAAGGGATGCATGGCTATACCCACATCTTGAGAGAGAGAGGGAGAAGGAGAGAGAGAGTGTGTGTGTGTGCATATGCACTCGTGTGTGTGTTTAATAAGCAAACACTATTGCTTCCTAAAAGCTTTCTGCATCTTGGTTTTTACAAATCACACATGCTCTTCATGCTGGGCTTTGACATCTAAATCTGGAGCTACCCAGAAAGGCAAGTCCTAAAGGGCATTTTAAAAGTACATGCTGCACTATCCCTTGAGAGTAATAAGTACCTCAGTTTTGAAACAGTGAGAACCCCAAATATAAAGATACTCCCTGGAAAATATGCAAGATTGTTTCGGCATTATTTTCCAGCATGCAAGTCTATAGCAGGATTTTTCACTGAGAAATTTTTAGTAGTAAAAATAAAATGCCCTTGTGACTTTAGACATTCCCCACCCTTCCTTGATTCAAGCAAAGTCAACAAATCACACAGCTTCTTGGAAGTAGGATAACCCTTTGAGCAGAGATAGGGCAAATGCAAACAGATTTGGGCTAGGACAGTAATTTGGTAAATGCAACTCTAGCCCATCCCCACCCTTATCATGCTTCCCATCAGGATAGATCTAGGGTTAATTTCTTCCAGAAGTAGTGCTTATGAAACAGGGAAAAGCCTTGTTTTGTTTTTTCACTTTGATGGAATTACAATAAAATCCCATTACCTTACAAATATTCCAGACTTACATGAGCGGTCTCAGCAGGTTCACTGCTCCAAATTTAGATCTGATCCTCAAGAATTTTATAAGTCCCATAACTGAGGGGAAAATCCTTTTTTTTCGAGGGGAGCTTATTTCAGTTACACCTAATAAAAAATATCCAGCAATGATTGTGACAGCAGTTGATACCATCCCATGTGTAGGTACGAGTGAGGGACTGCAGGAATGGTGCTAGGTAGAGATCACAGGGTCAAAAAAGCATGGCAGGGAAAGCTTTATGGCAGAAATCAAGGAAATCAAGCTCACTATGGGTTTCTCTAGTTTGGATTTCCAAACCCAGACTACAGTTGATATTTTTTTAATAACCCCAACTATGAAGGAGGATAGCTCCTCTTAGAATCATGTATGTGTCACATGGAGGAAAGTATATAATAATGTTAAAAGCAGAACTGTGATATCAGTCAGAGCTGGGTTCAAATTTTGGCTTCACCAAACTATGTCAACTGGCACAAATAATTTAACTTTTATGCTTCTGCCTTTCTTTGCTGTATCTTAAAGATAAGGGTGTTACAAGACCGGAATGCAATAATGTAGATAATATAATGCTTGGCATGTTGGTTGCATGTAGAATATACTGAAAAAATATTGGCTATTATCATTATTTAAAAACAGAATAGTCTCTGACAGCGTGAAAATATATAACAAATTACCAAGTCTTATACGGATCACGTGCATGGGACATATTAAAAATGAATAAAGAAAATGTGAAATGATAGAGACTGATGAGATGAAAAAAATAAGATAGATGGCAAGATTCAGAAGAACAAAAATTTAAAAAGCGGAAAAGAGACATCTGCAAGATTTTGAAAAATATCTTCCACTGATGTCCAGGTTCTCCTTTCCTGATTTCCAAGACGTAAGAAACAGAACTGAAGGACGGGCATCCCAGTGTGTATTTGTGAGCCCTCCTGGTTAGGAGCAGCCATCACTAAGCCATAATCCTATTAAGTACTGTACCATTGTAACTTTTATACCCTTTTGCAACTAGAGTTTTGCAACTAGAGAACCTCCTTCTGTGTTTTTCTAGAACTAAGAGAGAGGTAGAAGTCAGAGGGAGGAAACCTGCACCACAGCACCCTAGTATATTTTAGAGACAGTGTTAAACCAGAAATGGACCTGGAACAGTCTCCAGTCCAGGCATTACTGGTTAGGGAGAAATCATGGATTAAAACCCAGAAAAGCAATAAGAAATTTCTATTTCAGTTTGCAGTAGGAATATGCAAATTGAAAGACTAGAAACATACAAAGATGAAAACTTACGGCAGACACAGATATCAAAAGATAAGGTGGAATAAGTCACCAGTAGGCTCAGCTAACTTGAATAACCAGGAATAAGAGGTTAACAAGAACCAGAGGTGCAAAGCAAGATGGCCCAGAGGTAGGTCTACCAGATCTAGCAAATAAAAACACAGGACACCAAGTTACATTCAAATTTCAGATGAACCAAAAATAATTGCCTTAATAAATATAATAAATATGTCCTGTGCAAAACTTGGGGGTGTACTTATACTACAAGGATAACTGGTTTATCTGAAATTCATAATTAACTGAGCATCCTGTTTGTTACTGTCAACTCTATCTAGATAGCTAGTTAATTCACTAGTCATTAAGTAGTTTATGGCAAAAACAGATCAATATTAATGAGATGTTAGAAAAAGAAGTGAATGGCAAGGAACTGCAGAAACAAAGGAGAAAAGTAAGATCAATTATAGTTGTAGATGCCAAGAACAGAAGGGGGTAGACATCAGCCTCGGAGCTGCGAATGTGAAGTCACAACCAGAACCAAGAAAAGTACATAGAGAGCAGGGAATGTGTATCATGAAGTGGATGCTTCACCCTAAAACTTGTCAGAGGATCTTCTTGTCATGGGTTTTCTTTGAGGTTCCAGGGCTTTCCACCCTGATTCTTAGCAATTTCACCTTCCCTCTCCTCCTAACAGAAAATGGACACCTTGAAATTTAGATAAACAGTTACCCCAACAAGTAAGCTTTTATAAGTCCTACTGGGCAGGTAGTCTTTCTTGATATGGATAGACTAGGCCGCCATTTATGCACGGAGTCAATAAATATATACTGCATGCTTACTATGTGTCCGGCAATGTTCTGTGTGCCTTATATGTTCATCAGGTGTATTTTAGAAGTAGCGCAATTACATCAAATTCACTAGGATTGAATCTTAAGAATGCAAATTCCTGGACTCCATACCAGCTGTGAAAACCTCTAAGGGAATCTGGGAATCTTCACTTTCATAAATGCTTCAGAGGATTCCTAAATTTTTAGAATCACTGATGTACCAACTGTTTAATACAAGCAGGTGTGTCAGTACCTTTGACTTACGAGAAATATGTAAGATTAAAAACAAAATGCAGACAATGATATCTGTAAAATCAAATGTGCATAGGTTGGTACCAGGTGACAATAAAGGATTTGCCCAAGACTTTTGGCTAGTAAATGTCTGAGATGGAACTCACATACAAGATTTCCATTTCAAAGTACAGCTCTTATTTCCCTACATTCCAGACCCTATACCTCAAAATGAGTGTATCTGTTACACATGTGCATTTGTGAGCACACATCTGTAGTGTGTGTGTGCACGTGTGCACCACCTTGGCACCATGCCCTTCTAAGGACTAGTAAAGACCATTGTGATAAGGCCACATTGTGACAGTGGGCTTCAACCCTGCCAGGAGAAAGGCACAGACACTCATCCTTATGGCTTAGGAAGGTCAATAGGCACTGATTCTTTATTCTCAGTCTTCTGTAAGTTTGATTCAATGCTGAAATGTACCTTTATTTCTAAGGTTCATGAGACTTAGCTGCCAACAGAAGGTGCTCTTGATTCACAGAGAGAAACTGCTCTGAAGAGTGCATGTCACAATCCCGTCCTGACACACCTGGTCATAGCACGCAGAAGTGAATCAGACTACGTTGAACAGCACCTGCATTAGGGGATGCTTACAGCCCTTAATTGGTGACCTGGCTCAACCCTGCCATATCTCTGTGAAATATAAAGAAGGGAGATGGATTTATTCCCATTTTACAGGTAGAAAAAATAAAGGAGAGAAACCAATGGTAAATTTTTTTCCAAGGCACTAGAAGTCAAAATTAGATAAAAACAGAACAAACATCCACTCTTTTGCTTCCTCCAATAGATTACATGGAATTACTTTCTCATTTCTATCGCCTTCTTACATGGAATACATTGTAACCTCCTTCCTAACTGCCCCACTTCAGCTCCCAAATCAAGGATGGCAGAAGAACAGAAGTTTGCAACAAAAAGTTCAGAAGGAAGTTAGAAGAAAGAATATTCTAATAGTGAGCCAATGCTCTGTGACTTTCATGGGCCAAGGATAAACACGACCTAGGATTCAACTAATCTCAACAATAACCTCACCAAAGAAATACCTCAGATGTCATCTGTTTCTTTTTTCTTTTTCTTTTTCTTTCCTTTTTTTTCTTTTTTTTAAGACGGAGTCTCGCTTTGTCGCCAGGCTGGAACACAGTGGCACGATCTCGACTCACTGCAACCTCCACCTCCCAGGTTCAAGTGATTCTGCTGCCTCAGCCTCCCAAGTAGCTGGGATTGCAAGCGTGCACCACCATGCCCAGCTAATTTTTGTGTTTTTAGTAAAGACGGGGTTTCACCATGTTGGCCAGGATGGTCTCGATCTCCAGACCTCATGATCCGCCCACCTCTGCCTCCCAAAATGCTGGGATTATAGGCATGAGCCACCATGCCCGGCCTCATCTGTTTCATTTCATAAAAGAAGAAACAGAGACTCAGAGGTAGGGGATGAGCTTGAGATACAGCGGATGAAAGCAGCAGGGCTTGGAGGAGCAAGCTCCCTTCTTGGCTCCAGCTCCAGAGCTCCTACCACCGAAATGAACTTTACCAGTGGGTCTGGGGAGAGCTGTCAGGTTTGAAGGTCTTTCTCTTGTTTCTCTCCCTGTTATATGGATATGATGTCTCTTTTATAAAAGAACATATGCCCCCCACCCCAAAAACTTTGCAGGACCCAATGTGTGCTCCTTTTAAAATCCAAAATTCAAGTCCAAGAGCTACAAAAAAGTAAAAGTAGAAGGGGTATAGCTGAATAGGAACATGAAACGTAACATATCAGATAAGCTTAGATTATTATAAACCTAGATTATTATAGCTTCTTCAGGTTTTTTATAAGTAGAGTTTTTTTTTAACTCGTAAGAAATATTCATATATATATAGACACTCCCTTATAATAAACACAGAAGCACACTGTTCCCAGAATCTTTGGCTTGGCTGAAATATGATGATATTCTTAGTTCTTCATATGGGGGGTGGAGAAAGCCTCTGAGCGCTCCAGGCTTTTTATAGCTCTGGCTCATGGACGGCTTTTGCTGCAGTAGCAGCCCTGGATAGCAAAGGAGCCAAATAATGCTAATGGGGCAAACAGAATGTAATTGCTTATGTGTGCTGGTTATATCCTGAAACAAATTGTTTCTTAATGCTGAGGTCAGACAGGGTTTAATTAGGAGAAATACAATTGGTGTAAAATTCTGCAGCAGGCTGCTTGTTTGGTGTCATGCCAAGTCAACATCTAGTCTCTCCAAATGGAAATTTTCATTAGAGGCCATTGGCAGCCCTAGTTAGGCTGAGTTTCAACTTTTCCAAGTCTCCTGGTAATGTAAACCTGAAACTCAGCATATCTCCTGCCTAATAAAGGGCTGTCCCCCTTGCATTTACAAGCACTTGAACATGTGCACGCTGTCTTTCTCTGTTACTCACATACCCTGCCGCCCCAGTCCCCCCACTGGCAAAACACGTTTCCCACGGGAACTGGGTGAACTCAGTTTTCCTCTTTCCTTCACCATTTTCCCTCCTTCCCTGTTCCCAAGTTAATAATCATCTTCAATCAGCATATTATTACTTCAAAAATATTTTCCTATGCATCAATTCATCTAATCTTACCACTACACCTGAAAGGTAAATGGTTTTATATTTACAGGTAGGAGGCCCAGCAAAGGTCATGTCTATGATTGGCTAAGAGTAGGTCTCAGACCTCTTGGTTTTGAGCCCTGGGCTTAGGCTAACCCACAGAACTCAGTGTTCACACACGCTGAGACATCCACATTTGCTCATGGAAATGAACAAGCACAAAATGATCTCTGTTTATTCTTTTCTTTTTGCTTCATTTTATATGCTAGCTATGAAGAAGTAAGAGTGAAAGGTGTTATTATTCAAAGCTGCACAAATTTCCCCAAGACTTTGCAAACACTCTTGATGAGATGTGACCCTTTCTTTTGTGTCCCTCTTTTGAGACATGTCTTTTCATACACTCCAAGATCTTAGTGGATGCCTGCAGCAGTAATACTGCTATTTACATTAATTTTAAGAGCCTAGATCTTCACACCTTCAAGGATAAGGTTTTATCAGTGTTTCTAATATAAATCTTATGTCTCAAAAGTTGTTTAATTTATTTGGAAAATTCTGCTTCTAGGCTTGTATTGTTTCTCTCTCTTCCTCTCTCTTTTCCTTTCAGCTGAAGGCAGTTTTCATTACAGTGACAAAGACCCCACTATGTTAAAGAAAATTGCACAGAGAGACCCTAAAAATCCATCTACCCAACAGAAATCTAAGTCATTTTCCCCTGCAGTATCATATCAGCAGTAACCGTCATGGGTTTAAAGACATATGGTACCAAGTTTTCATTTTGATATGTGATTCTGCTTTGCTGAGGCCCAGGCTCCTTGTGAGCTGAGCCACATTTCATTTAAGTGCTGGGCCTCTGGGCCCATGATAATGTGCCCAGTTAGGGTCAAGGTAAAGCTCTGTACAGGGCAAGCAATCACTAAGTGATCCCTCCTCCTCAGCCCTGCTGAGCCAGGAGGCCATGGGAGATGCCTTGGAAAGGGGAGCTTTCTTAGCTGCCCAGGACTCCGATCAGGGAATGTTCTTTCCGAGACTGGAAGTTACTGGAACTCTTGTACCATGCCATGTTGAATGCAGATTTCTCGCTAATCTCTATTCCCACAGGCTGATGTCCCACCGAAGCTACCTTTGGCTGTAAACCACGGATGCCTCTCTTCTACAACAAGCTTATACCAGAGATTAAAAACACTATTAAGTTTGCTTTCTACACAATTTAAATGTTCAGTATTTAAAAATTTTCCTATGTTACTATTGTATAGTTAAGTCTTCCATAACACTTGTTCTGAAATTGTGCATTTGTTCCAGTGCAATGGATAAACTAGGGAACAATTCAAGCATAATGTGAATTTTGCATTTGCTGATGCTCAGTTTTGTCCCTGAGAAACAGCAAACTGCATGCAGCGGAACTGAGCTGCATAGAAATACACATGCACACAGCTCCACCATCTATCAGCCACTCTGGCTTACAGTGTGTGCGATTCCACAAGCCTAGGATTTTTATTTTATTTTAAGTTCTGGAATACACATGCAGAACGTGCAGGTTTGTTACATAGGTATACATGTGTCAGGGTTGCTTGCTGCACCTATTAGCTCATAATCTAGGGTTTAAGCCCTGCATACATTAGATATTTGTCCTAATGCTCTCCCTCCTCTCATCCCCAACCTTCCGACAGGCCCCGGTGTGTGTTGTTCCCCTCCCTGTGTCTATGTGTTCTCACTGTTAGACTCCTGCTTACCTTCTGTAATTCTCTCATGTTTGTGAGCTTTTTCATTAAAACAAAACACAAAAGCAAAGCAGAACAAAAAACACACACTCATTGAGCATCCTAAACGTTCTGTATATCCTGGCTTAAAATGCCAAGCAGTGCCCACAAAAAAGAAAGCACTATCTCTATTCAAAGATCTTTCATAGAAATTGCCAAATCCAAAAATGGCTCATTTTTATGGCAGTAGTGGCTGTTTAGTGGTTTCAAGAACATTGCTATGATTTCAGATCCATGAAGGAATTTCCAGCAGTGATCCAGAAGTTAAAGAAGAAGGCTATAAGCTGCATCACATTCCTAGTTTTGATGAAACAGGTCTCCCTTTAAATGCATGCCTTGAAGGACTTTCATCTCAATGGCGGAAAAATATGCCCTGGGATTTCAGCATGCAAAAGATGGCTCTACTGCGATGTTCAGTACTTAACACTGAACCGGGAACAATGAACCACACCTATCCACATTGCTTCTACAACTTTCCACCTAATTTCAAATAGCCCTCCTTCGACCACTTCGCCATAACTCAACACAGTGCAGTTCTTCTAATGCTAGATTCCACAAGCAATCTTCCAGTTTTTTTTTTTTTCTGGGAAAGGTGCTATATTTATTGTATCTATGTATTCCATAAGCATGAAACATGTATGAAACTGTACTTTTATTTTTGACATATCATTGACAAAGGTTTTGAGTATTATGTCCCAACCCTACTTTTTCCATAAGCTTTGTGGATTTTATCGTGCAATTGTTTATGGCACAATGATTTTTTGGGGACACATATGTCTGTTATAGCAGAACTGACTACACTTGATTCTTATCTCGGCATTGCCATTGTCTTCAAGTATTTCAAATATGATGAGCTAGAGATTTCACATCTAGCATGCCCAGAACTAAATTCCTGATGATTTTCCTATAATTTTCTTCACCCACAGTGCTTACCAGGTACGTGAATAGGTGGCGCCATCCTTTCATTGACTCAATCTAAAACCCCAGAAGTTATCCTTAACTCTTCTCTTTGTCTGACCCCACATCCTTATGGCTCTGTCTTCAGAATGTATCAATTTGTCAACATCCCACTGCTCCCAAGTCACTGGGTTACTCTAATAGCCTCTAGAGATGTCTCCTTTCTTGACTTTTGCCTGACCCACTTTCTTCGTTCACATGTATTCTAAACCCAAGAGTCAAAGTGCTCCTTTTAAGCCATAAGTCACATCATCCTACTTTTCCACAGCACTCCAGTGGCTTCCCATCCAACTCCAGGTGAGAGCCAGAGGTGCACAGTACCTGCATAGCCCACCTGCCCCAACCAACCTGAGTTTCCTCCCCAGAATCTCGTACTATACCTCTTCCTCTGGCTCACACCACCCCTGCTGCCCTGCCTGCCACTTGTCCTCTGTCATACATGGCAGATGCATTATTTCTTCGAAGTTTTGCTCTGGCTTCCCCCCTGCTGAAATGGGATTCACCAAGGTGTCTACATGGCTGGCTCAATCTCTTATTCCCAGGTTTTGCTCAAATGTCATCTTCTCAGCACATTCTTTAAACTTGAACCCAGTATTGCCAGTCCCCTTCCTTGTTATATTTTTCTCAATAGAATTATAATTTTTATCTTCTTACATTTGTTTCTTGTTGTGTTACCCCTCTTCCTCCACCTTCCTCCATTGGATTATGTCTCCTAAACACAGGGATTTTTGTCAGTTCTAGAAGCTGCATCCCCAGCTTCTAGAGCAATGCCTGGCATCTAGTGTGTGTAAAATAAATATTGGTTAAATAAATAAAATAAGGGATTGGTCTCTTTGTGTGAGATAAAACAGAGGAATAAGGAGGACCAATGAGCAGAAGTTACAAGGAGGCTCAATCTAAGAAATAATTATGCAATCATCCAGTGTGTTTCACAAGACTAGAAAGAACTAGAGAACTTTCTAGTTCTCTGTTATTGAAAGTGTTTAGGAAGTGGGGGCAGAGTTCCACCGCACCATGAATAGGTGGTGTGGACAGGGGGTTGGTGCATCATATTGCACCCAAGCATAAACAAGGTCTTAGGTCTCTTTGTGCAATGAAGTCTTTTATTATTATTATTATTATTATTATTATTATTATTATTATTATACTTTAAGTTCTGGAATACATGTGCAGAACGTGCAGGTTTGTTACATAGGTATACATGTGCCATGGTAGTTTGCTGCACCCATCAACCCATCATCTAGGTTTTAAGCTCCACATGCATTAGGTATTTGTCCTAATGCTCTCCCTTCCCTTGACCCCCACTCTCCGACAGGCCCTGGTGTGTGATGTTCCCCTCCCTGTATCCACGTGTTCTCATTATTCAACTCTCACTTATGATTGAGAACATATAGTGTTTGGTTTTCGGTTCCCATGTTAGTTTGCCGAGAATGATGGTTTCCAGCTTCATCCAGGTCCCTGCAAAGAACATGAACTCATTCTTTTTTATGGTTGCATAGTATTCCATGGTGTATGTGTGCCATATTTTCCTTATCCAGTCTATCATTGATGGGCATTTGGGTGGGTTCCAAGTCTTTGCTATTGTAAATAGTGCTGCAATAAACATATGTGTGCATATGTCTTTATAGTAGAATGATTTATAATCCTTTGGGTATATACCCAGTAATGGGATTGCTAGTTCAAATGATATTTCTCATTCTAGATCCCTGAGGAATCAACACACTATCTTCAACAATGGTTGAACTAATTTACACTCCCATCAACAGTGTAAAAGTGTTCCTATTTCTCCGCATCCTTGCCATCATCTGTTGTTTCCAGACCTTTTAATGATCACCATTCTAACTGGCATGAGATGGTATCTCATTGTGGTTTTGGTTTGCATTTCTCTAATGACCAGTGATGATGAGCTTTTTTCATGTTTGTTGGCCACATAAATGTCTCCTTTTGAGAAGTGTCTGTTCATATCCTTCACCCACTTATTGATGGGGTTGTTTGTTTCTTTCTTGTAATTTTGTTTAAGTTCCTTGTATATTCTGGGTATTAGACCTTTGTCAGATGGAGAGATTGCAAAAATTTTCTCCCATTCTGTAGGTTGCTTATTCACGCTAATGATAGTTTATTTTGCTGTGCAGAAGCTCTTTAGTTTAATTAGATCCCATTTGTCAATTCTGGCTTTTGTTGCAGTTGCTTTAGTTGTTTTAATCATGAAGTCTTTGCCCGTGCCTATGTCCTCAATGGTATTGCTTAGGTTTTCTTCCAGGATTTTTTTTTTGGTTTTAGGTCTTCTTTAATCCATCTTGGGTTAATTTTTGTATAAGGTGCAGGGAAGGGATCCAGTTTCAGTTTTCTGCATATGGCTAGACAGTTTTCCCAGCACCATTTATTAAATAGGGAATCCTTTCGTCATGCAATGGAAGTCTTTGATTTCTGTTTGTGTTGAATTTCCCACTATTTGCCTTCATTCCTCAGAAAGGGCTAGTAGCCACATTTTTGTAACTATTTAGTAGTATAGGAAAGTGATTATGTTATAATGAAAGAATACACTCTACCGCATATGAGTTACAAGTAATACACTTATAGACTGCCTGTCCCATCCACCTCCAAGGCTTATGGGAAGCATCAGATAGGATACTTATGAAAGTACTTTGAAAAAGTAACTCTAGAAACATAACATAGACATGGCAACAAAAAAACTGTGTTTAATGTTCAATATCTTTTTTGGACTATACAACTTCTTTACAGTAATAACCACAGAATGAGACTTCATCTACATTAAAGCATAGTTATGAATGTTTTCATACCAATATTGGGGTGAAAAAAGATGGTATTTATTGAGAGAGAATGCTCATTGTGTTCCCTGGGATGAGGAAAATTTTGGATGGTAGTTTGTTGTAGTTGCCATAAATAACATCTCAGTTGACTTAATGCCTTTCAATATAAGATTAATAATAATATAATATCAATATCAATCTGGATAAACTTTACCAAGATTTGCAGGCTTACTTCTATCAGGGAAGATGCTCAAAGAAAGGAACTGAAAATGGGTACTTGGGAGTAGTGGGAATTTTTAACCTTACTTTCTTAGTCTTCTAAGACATGAGTTCCCAAGCCCCGGGGCTGCGGTCTGGTACCAGTCCATGATCTCACGATCTGTTAGGAACTGGGCCCCGCAGCAGGAGGTGAGCAGTGGGCCCCTGAGCATTAACACCTGAGCTCCGCCTCCTGTCGGATCAGTGGTGGCCATTAGATTCTCCTAGGAGGGTGACTCCTACTGTGAACTGCCCATGCGAGGGATCTAGGTTGAGTGCTACTTATGAGAATCTAACTAATGCCTGATGATCTGATGTGGAACAGTTTTATCCCGAAATTATTCCACGCTCCTACCACTCCTGCACCCCCTGGTCCATGGAAAAATCGTCTTCCATGAAACCAGTACCTGGTGCCAAAAAGGTTGGGGACCACTGTTCTAAGATACAGAGAACTAACTATATGTCAGTGTGTGGGTTGTTCAATAACCAGTCCGTGCACAGAGCTGGCTGCTGTACTCTTTCCTGGGAAAGGAAATTCACTTCCCTCGTAAAGATGATACTGAACTAATGCGCAAGGGTTGTTGTCATGGCATTGTTAGTTATCAGCCAGCATGGACAAGCCAGCTGCCTTTGGCATATTTAGCTGAACATGGAGAAAAACAAGAAGGGCTTTTGCTCCTATGTGAAGCAGAAGATGGTGAGCTGCCTGATGCATTTGGAGCTGGGCCCTGAGAACAGCTCAGTAGCCCTCCGTGGACCAGGGTATGAGGAATGAATGTGCTTCCTTCTAAAGCCTTGCACAGAGTGATGGTATTTTGGGACTGAGAAAATCACAAGGAAAGCTGGGTGAGCGATGAGCTCTGAGACTCCTCCTATTTGCATGCAGTTCAGGAAAGGAAGAAGCGGTTTAAAAGCAAAGATTTTAGCTGCACTGGGAGCTTTGGCCTTTTCAGTGGAGAGACCCAAGAGATTGCCTGTCAAAACAGAAGTCTCTTACTAAAACGCCCTAGCTGGGAAGGCCTAGGCAGTCAAGAGGGGCTGGGAGGGGAAAAGGGGGGCCACGCAGGAAGAGCAACCCACCACAGCCATGGAGTCTGGGTGACATGCAGACAGAGGGAAGGGGGAGCAGGACACAGCGGGAGGAAAAAAAAAAAAAACAAGACAACTGGCTGTGTGTCTCCAAGCGGATTTCCCCCCGGACAGCATGCTGTAGTGATGCGTATTTTTTTTTAATTCATTAATTCCATTTTACAAATAAGTAAGTGAATTTATTTGCATTTCCCCTAATTATATCTTCCCTGTTCCCTGTCCTTTCCGATTCTCTCCGTGGTATTCCCATTGCGAGATCGGCTTGGCGGGGCTGCGCGAGCAACTGTAGGGTATTCTGCTGTTTCTTTGCTCTCTTTCCTTTTTAAAAATCGAGTCGAAGCCCCTTTCTTTCAGTAATCTCCGATGTTCCCTCAGGAGCTGAGTTAAGATTTAATTGTGAAATTTGCATAGTAACTCAGCGAATAAATTCTCCCATCTCTCGTAGACCTTTCACTGCAGAGGGCCATTTTGGTTATAAATCACTTACTGCTCCGTTCCCAACTGCATCAGCATTCCGTGCCTCTGAGCAAAGTGGAAAGGGGAAAATATCCAATGATACACCAAGTTGGCGTTTGGCTTTCCTGTCTCGTGAAGGGCAGGGTAGAGGTAGAGGCTGGATGAGGGAGTGACTGGCAAACACCGTCTTTCCACCTGCTGCTTCTCTAAAGAAAACCCATGTGGGAGTGACCTGAGCTTCTGACCAACACCAGGAAACCACACACTCCTGGTCTCCTTTCAGCATGTGTCATGCTAGGAAATCCAAAGAAGGAAGCTGAAACTGAACCCAGGTGTGACGGTTCCTATTTTCCCTACCTAACACCCTGAAATTGCCCACAGCCTAGGCGATCACAGCAAAACATGGTGCGGGTGAATTTGGCGAGCAGTAGTCTAAGGAGGGATGAATTCCTATGGCAATATCAAGGCTGCAGAGGAGAATGTGTCCCCAGTCTAGTCCAAGTCCACCTGGAAGCTTGGGTTCCATCTAGGACTCAATCTAGAAAGGTTTGTGAGGTTTTTTTCATCGTTCTTTTCCCAGGCTGAAAACACTCTCAATTCTGGACTCTTCCAAAATGTTGTAAATATGGTTGTTTGAGCCAATTCAAATTAAAAATTTTACCAGAGCCCAGAAAACTTTTTCTATAATATCTTTGCATGTTTTAGCTTAGTGTCCCAACTCGATCCCCCTTTCTACCATGAGTCAAACCTGAGTGTGGCGTAGATTACACAGGACAGTCACAGCACATTGCACGGCTGAGATAATGAAAGAAAGAAAGGAGTATCAGAAAAACCAAGGAAAAATACAAGAAAGTCTTAAGAAAGGGGGAAGAAGTATATTTGAGTAGTCACTCTTGATGTCCAATATCTCTGCCTAGAAATAACAAAATGTGAGTAATACTGAGCATAGGCCACTCTTGGACCTGTGTAGCCTCCCTTGGTCCCTTAAAACTTTCCAGTCTCCAAGAAGGAACCCTACTTGACAACAAACGGCTGATTTGGATTATCAGAGGTTAAACTGCTAACGAACCAAAGTTTGATAATCTCATTTTAAAGAATGTTGCTACTCTTTACGAAAAATATTTACAAAGAACAAATAAGGAATTTTATGCAGATAAATTGCATTCACCTAAAAATTTGCAGATTGCTGATCAAACGCAAGCCCTGTAGTCATATTTCTTTCAAACAACTGATTTCAGTTCCTTATTTATTCTGTAGCTGATCAAAACATGGTGCCCTAATTTTCAAGTTACGCTTGCCGGCCCCAGGAGATTGGTGAAAATCTGAACTCCATAGATGAATCAGCAAGTCAGCATCTCTCGCAGATGCGTAGCTCCCCACTGACATACACCAAGTGGTCCTCCGATATAAGACTTCCCTTTTGTCTCCTTTCCTGTATCTCCAGTGTGAGTCAATGAAAGATTCTAGGATTGAATTGAAACTGTCTTTTTCTCCTGATTCTATAACTAAATCAATAATATTTCCTAGGAAAATGTTATCACAAGAAATCATAATGAAT
This sequence comes from Macaca nemestrina, assembly GCF_043159975.1. NCBI lineage: Eukaryota > Metazoa > Chordata > Mammalia > Primates > Cercopithecidae > Macaca > Macaca nemestrina. The sequence continues at coordinate 75,270,487 of NC_092129.1, forward strand.
ATAATATAACTAGCTAGAAAAATGATGCCTATTTGAAACCAACACCAGGCGTATGAGTGAAATACTAGTAATGTTATATTCAAATCAGGAATAAGAAAAGGTGTCTGTTCTAGCCGGTTGGTCATTATTGTTTTGGAAGTACAGGCTAATGTAATAAAACAGAAGAAAGCATCAAATAAGCATAAGCATCAATAATAGGAGGTATCATTTATGAGTTATATGACTATATGCCTAGAAAAATACAAAATAATAACTAAAATTAGTAAGAATTATTGTTAAGCTAACAGGAAAGTGTGATATCTTTTAAAAGCATTCTATTCACTTTAACAATATAAGTAAAAATATGGACAAATACAAATAAATAGAAGAAGGCTAGAACAGCAGAGAAAGCTTTCTTGGAAAACCCTGGAGAGTCTCACAATTATAAAACTCAGGAACAGGAGTTAGAAATAGGACATAAAACCTGAATACAGGAAGATTAATTGAAAGAATACACAACAGTGACTTTTCTTACCCCTTACTCCTATGCTGGCAAGAGGAATCTCTGACAACCAAGCATTGAATGCCACCATCCCTTCATAAAAGGATGGCTCTTTATTAAATAAGAAGAATGCATGAATGTTGGTTGCAAAACAAATCCATCCTCATGTCAGTGGTCTCAAAGCTTAATCACCACTTCCCCATGTCATCTAAAGCTGCTAGTCCACAAGCCTTGCCCAGACAAGGACTGCAGTCAACTTTACGAATGCTCGATCCAGGAGCAGATAACTTGAGAAAGGGTGGAACTTGAAAAAGAAAGACAAGATAGCAACATAGAACACAGCATGAAGGAACAAATCAAAAGAAACAGAAGAAGTATTGAGAGGAACAATAGCCTCTCATTAGTACCCTCAGAGAAATTAAGAAGATGTTAATTTACAAAACAACAACAGCAAGACAGAAAAAAAAAATAGGAACAGAAAAAAATATGATGGGAAAACAATAAAGATCTCTTGGCAGGGCTCACGCCTGTAAACCCAGCATTTTGGGAGGCTGAGGCAGGTAGATCACTTGAGCTCAGGAGTTCGAGACCGGCCTAGGCAACATGGTTTGGGCAACCAAACCCCATCTCTACCAATAAATACAAAAATTAGCCAGGTGTGGTGGTGCATGTCTGTAATCCCAGCTACTTGGGAGACTGAGGTGGGAGAATCGCTTGAACTGGAGAGGTGGAGGCTGCAGTGAGCCGAGATCACACCATTGCACTCCAGCCTGTGCAACAGAGCCAGATCCTGTCTCAAAAAATAAAAAGAAACAAAGAATCTCATATGACGGTTAAAAGATAAAAGCATTGTCACACAAAATAAAAAACAAAATGAAAACATATAAGGCAAAAAACAAGTAGCAGAGTTGATTCCTTCAAGAGGTAAAATAGCCAGGAGGAATTTCAGAATGAGAACAGAGAAAGCAAAGAGGAAGACACTGAAGAAATGATACAATAAAGTTTTCTTGGAGCGATAGAAAGACTTGAGTCTCTGGGGTGAAAGGGTGCCCTGAGAATCCCAGCAGAATGCATTCCAACACATCCACACAGTCTCATCAGAACACCAAAAACAAAGAGACCATTTCAGTAGCTTCCAGGGGGAAAAAAAGCGGTCACAGAAATGGGAATTAGATCAGTAATCTGTTGTCTCACTGGGAACACTGTATACAAGAATATAATGGAGCTTAGCCTATTATGTTCTAAAAAGAATTGTAATTAACATTGAATTCTATGCCAGGCAACCACGCCCCTACTCTGGTAGAGGACTGAAGAGACACTCTTGGAAAGGGTTTAGAACCGAGTATTTTTTGGACTCAAGGACACCAGGTGCCTCTTGGCCAGGATTGGGGGACATCTCAGAAATGGGGTTTGAGTGAAAGTCTGCACACCAACAATGAGGATCCCAGACCCTTCCCCAGTTGGCTTCTAGGATACTGGCAGAGAAGCTTATATTTTGCAGGCACAAGATTGGAGGGTGGCTCTCCAAGGGAAATGATGAGAACAAGAAGAAAAAGACAGAAACTAATATTTCGAGTACCACCAATGAAAAGGCTGTTTCCACCCCAGCTCCCTAGAGCGAGGGCCACTGGTCAGCAAGCCCACATTCTTTAGTGCCTTGCCCTTATATATGAGAGGACACAAAAGGATCACCAGATATTTGAAGGAAGCTGCAATGTGAAAGAAAGACAGAGAGAAACCAAACAACTTGAAAGGAGATTTGCCACAAAGACATAATGAATACAGAGAGGAAGGGGAAAATACTTCCAAAATAGTCTTAGTGAGATGAGAGGAGACATTAATCCTTAAAACAAGAACAGGAACCTATAAAAATAATATTCAGTAAGAAAAATATTTTATACATTAAATTATGATGGCAGAAAATTACAAAACATATGAATAGAAGGTATGAAAAACAAGCTTAGTAAATCTCCCAGAAAGTACAATAAAAAGATAGAGATGGCCAACATTAAAGGACATGAAATTAGAAAATCAACCCAGAGTGTTCAGCGTCTAAATATTAGGACTTCTGAAAGGACATAGAAAAAAGGGGAGATTTAATAGAGGCACTTGGATATTATTTCTACCCTGAGAAAGACCATCAAGCATCCATCCCATTAAAGTAAAAGATGCCCTCACATGTTTATATAATTTTGACATTATTTTTGAAATACACATCAGGGGAAAAAAAAAAAGAGTCTTAGAAATGTCCAGAGAAAGAATAAACAGCCCATATGCAAACAGACCTGGAATAGAAGTAGTAATTGACTTTTCCAAAGCAACCATGGAAGCTGGAAGACAATTAAAAAATTCCTTCAGGGATCTGTGGAAAATTATTTCTAACCTAGAATTTTAATTCAGCCAAATTATTAATGGAGTGTGAGGGTAGCATACAAATATTTTCAGTAGGTACAAATGTGTTCATGGGATCTTAGTATGCTTCTAAAGGCTGTGCTTCACCAAATAAGAAATAAACCAAAAGAGAAGAAGACACAAGATTCAGTGAACAGTTGCACTGGCAGTTTCCCGGAGGAAGCCCCAAGGAGGACTCAGGAGGACTCAGGACTGGGACAGAATGACTTTCTGAGGGAAACAATTGAAGAAATAGATTTGTTGATATATTGGGAAGAGTTTACACTTGCATGCATAGTTTGTTGATTAATGAGAAGCTTACAGAAAAATAAATGAAACAATATGTAAAAGTAGAGGGAAGAGGTATTAATAATTCCAAGGGAAGAAATTTACCAGGAATTTTGACTCTCTGTGAGTCAATGGTGAAAAATGTTTTATGTGAACTCTGATCAATTCTATGACCAAAGTCTTGAGTTTTGATTCCATCAGAATCCTCTGAAAAATGGAGATTTGTATAGAAGGGGAGTCAATCCCTGGAAATTTCAAATATGTTTCAAATATTGGAAGACAGTCTCAGCATTCAGGAAGCTAGCTGGCCCTTTGTCAAAAACAGAGAAGACAGCCATTTATGCTAGAAGAGTGGCAGGACTAACTAAACACATTTGCCTCTAATTTGTAAACTGAGTGTCTATAAATTAAAATTGTTTTAAATCTGTTTAACAGGCATCTCCTCAAGTATCCTGGATCACCTTTTTTGTTTGTTTGTTTGTTTGTTTGTTTGTTTAGACAGGTACTCATTCCGTCACCCAGTCTGGAGTGCAGTGGTACAATCATGGCTCACTGCAGCCCTGACCTCCTAGGCTCAAGCAGATCCTTCCACCTCAGCCTCCCGAGAGCTGAGACCACAGGTACATGCCACCACATCCAGCTAATTTTTGTATTTCTTGTAAAGATGGAGTTTCCCTATGTTGCCCAGGCTGGTCTTGAACTCCTGAGCTCAAGCAATCCCCAACCTTCCGCCTCAACCTCCCAAAGTGCTGAGATCACATGCATGAGACCACATACCATGATCACTCTTTATAAAATCACAATCTACATCATTCCCCACGCCTTTTATTCAGCTTATATTTTGTTTATTTCATATCACCACCTGAGACAGGCTGCATTTTGTTTATTCGTAGTTTGTGTTCCTCCACCCAGATTAGAATGTAAACACCAGGATATGAGAGACTTTGTTTTCATTCATGGTTGAATGGCTGACACCTGGAGTAGTACGTAGAACAAATTAGTTACTTAATAAATACCTGTTAATTAAAGAACATAAAATTCCATTTTACATTAGACATTTTTATTGTTTAAGAGGTTGACATTTATTTATTTTAGGTTTTTTTTCCAACTTTATTGAGGTGTAATTGACAAATCAAAATTGTGTCTATTTAAAATGTACAATGTGATGATTTGATATATGTACACACTGTGGAACAATTACCACAATCAAGTTAATTAACACATCCATCATCTCACATAGTTACCACTTTTTTTGTGTGATAAGAACACCAAAGATCTACTTTTTCAAGCAAATTTCAAGTACACAATATAATTTTATTCATTATAGTCACCATGCTGTACTCTAAATCCCAGAACCTATTTATCTTATTAGCTATTTATCTTATAGCTAAAACTTTAACCAACGTCTCTCTATTTCCCCCAGCTCCAGGCCCTGGCAACCACCTTTCTACTCTCTGCTTCTGTTAGTTCCACTCTTTCATAGTCCACATATAGTGAGATCCTAAGAACACTTGTTTTTCTGTATCTAGTTTATTTTGCTTAGTATAATGTCCTCCAGGTTCATTCACACGTTGTCACAAATGGCAGGGATCCCTTCTCTTTTATTATGGTAGAATAAGATTCGTGTGTGTTTGTGTGTGTGTGTGTGTGTACCACGTTTTCTTTATCCATTCATCTGTCCACGGGCACTTAGGCCATTTCTGTATCTTGGCTATTGAGCATAACGCTGCAATGAACAGGGGGTGTAGATATCTCTTCAAGATACTGATTACATTTCTTCTGGATATATACTCGCAAGTGGCATTGTTGGATCATATGGTACTTCTATGTTTATTTTTTGAGAAACCTCCATACTGTTTGTTTTTGTTTTTGTTTTTGAGACAGAATCTCACTCTGTCACCCAGGTTGGAGTGCAGTGGTGTGATCTCAGCTCACTGCAACCTCTGCCTCCTGAGTTCATGTGATTCTTCTGCCTCAGCCTCCCAAGTAGCTAGGACAGCAAGCGTTCACTGCCACACCCAGGTTTTTGTTTGTATTTTTAGTACAGATGGGGTTTCACCAAGTTGACCAGCCTGGTCTCAAACTCCTGACCTCAAGTGATCCTCCTACCTCAGCCTCCATACTGTTTTCAATAGCTGCTGCACCATTTTACATTTCTACCAACAATGTGCTACAGTTCCCTTTTCTCCACACCCTCAATAACAATTGTTATCTCTTACCTTTTTTATCATAACCATCCTAACATACATGAGATGATACATATCTCATTGTGGGTTTGATTTGCATTTTCCTAATGATTAGTGATATTGAGTACATTTTCAAATATCTCTTGGCCGTTTGTATGTCTTCTTTGGAAAAAATGTCTGTTCAGGTCCTTTGTCCATTATTTAATGAGTTATGTGTGCATTTTGCTATTGAGTTGTAAGTTCCTTACATATTTTGGATATTAACTCCTTATCAGATGTATGGTTTATATATTTTTTCTCTCATTTAGTAGGTTTTCTTTTGATTTTGATGTTTCTTTTCCTGTACAGAAGCTTTTTAGTTTGATATAGTACCACTTATTTATTTTTTTGCTTTTGTTGCCTATGCTTTTTGTGTCATATCCAAAAAATAATTACTAAGACCAATGTCAAGGAGCTTTTTTCTTATGTTTTATTCTAGTAGGTTTATGGTTTCTGGTTTTACATTTAAGTCACCCACTTCATTTTTGTGTATGGTGTAAGATAAGAGTCCAATTAAATTATTTTTCCTTGTGGATATCCAGTTTTCCCAATACTAATTGAAGGATTGTCCTTTCACCATTGTGTATTCTTGACTTTCTTGTCAAAGATTAGTTGACTGTGTATGTGGGAGTTTATGTCTGAGCTCTCTATTATGTTCCAGTGGTCTGTGTTTACTATACTTCATAATGTAGCTTGAAAACAGGAAATGAAATGTCTTCAACTTTATTCTTTTTTCTCAAGACTTCTTGGGTTATTTAGGGCTTTTTACGATTTCATACAAATTTTAGAATTTTTTTTTCTATTTCTATGAAAATGTTATTGGAATTTTTATAAGGATTGTATTAAATCTGTATATGTGGGTAGTATAGGCATTTAAACAATATTAATTCTTCCAATCCATAGACAATGGATAGCTTTCCATTTGTGTGTGTCTTCTTCAATTTCTTTCATCAGTGTCATAGTTTTCAGCACACAGGTCTTTCACCTCCTTCGTTAAATTTGTTCCCAAGTATTTTATTCTTTTTGATGATATTGTAGATAGGATTTTAAAGTTATTTTTTTTCAATACATAATTGTTAGTGCATAGAAACAACTAATTTTTGTATGTTGATTTTGTATCCTGAAACTTTACTGAATTCATTTATTAGTTCTAAGAGGTTTTTGGTGGACTCTTTAGGGTTTTCTATATAAAAGATCATGTCATACGAAAACAGAGACAACTTAACTTCTTTCTTTATGATTTTAATGCCTTCTATTTCTTTTTTCTTGCCTAATTGCTCTGGCTACTACTATGTTGAATAGACATGGGAGAGTCAGCGTCTGTCTTGCTCCCAACCTTGGAGGAAAAGCTTTTAGCTCTCCACTGTTGAGTGTAATGTCAGCTGTGGTCTTGTTATACGTGGCTTTATTACGTTGAGGTACATTCCTTCTATACTGACTTTGTTGAGAGTTTTTATCAGGGAAAGATGTTGGATTTTATCTAATGCTTTTTCTGCATCTATTGAGATGATCATATGAATTGTATCCTTCATTCTGTTAATGTAGTATATCACATGTATGGATTTCCTTATGTTAAACCATCTTTACATTCCAGAGATAAATCCCCCTTGATCATGGTGTATTATATTTTTAATGTGATGTTGAATTTGGTATTCTGTTGAAGATGTTTGGATCTCCATTTATCAAAGATTTTGCCCTATAATTTTGCTTCCCTGCAGTGTCCTTATCTGACTTGGGTATGAGAGTAATGCTGTCCCATAAAATGAGTTTGGAAGTGTTCCCTTTTCTTCAGTTTTCTGCAAAAGTTTGAGAAGGATTGGTGTTAGTTCTTATTTACATACTTGGTGGAATTTGCCAGTAAAACTGTCTGGTCCTAGGCTTTTCTTCGCAGGAAGGTTTTTGATTACCAATTAAATCTCCATACTCATTATTAGTATGTTCAGCTTTCCTAGTCTTCAAGATTCAGACTTGGTAGATTATATGTTTCTAGGAAGTTATTTATTTTTTCTAGGTTATCCAATTTGTTCACATATAATTTTTCATAGTAATTTCTTATGATCCTTTGTACTTCTGCATTATCGGTTGTAATGTCTCCTCTTTCATTTCTTATTTTATTTATTTGAGTCTTCCCTTTTTCTTAGTCTGTGTAAGGGTTAGTCAATTTTGTTTAGTTTTTAAAAAAAGTAACTCTAACTTTTGTGGATATTTTTTTCCTTTTTTTGTTTTGTTTTGTTTTTGTTTTTGACAGGGTCTCACTCTGTCACCCAGCTGGAGTGCAGTGGCATGATCACGGCTCACTGTAGCTCAACTTCCAGAGATCTTCCCACCTCATCCTTCCAAGTAACTGGGACTACAGGCATGCATCACCACATCTGGATAATCTTTTAAATTTTTTTTTTGTAGAGATCTCACTATGTTGCCCAGGCTGGTCTGAAACTCCTCGGCTGAGGCAATCCACCCGCCTTAGCCTCCCAAAGCATTAGGATTATAGGCATGAGCCACTCTAGCCAGTCTTGCTGATCTTTTCTATTATATTTGTAGTTCGTGTTTTTATTTATTTATTTACTTATTTACTTATTTTTGCTCTAATCTTTATTATTTCCTTCCTTCTTCTAGCTTTGGGCTTAGTTTTTCCTACTTACTTGAGGTGTAAAGCTAGCTTGTCGATTTGCTATCTTTCTTTTTCCTTTATGTAGACATTTATTGTTTTAAACTCCCTCTTAGAACTGCTTTGGCTGCATCCCATAAGTTTTCTGTGTTGTGTTTCCATTTTTATTTGTCTCAAAATATATTTTTATTTTCCTTTTGACTTTTTCTATAACCTATTGGTCGTTCAGGAATATGTTGTTTAATTTCTACATATTTCTGAATTTTTCTATTCTCCTGCCATTGAATTTTAGTTTCATATCATTGAGATCAGCAAAGATCCTTAATATGATTTCCATCTTCTCAAATTTTTAAGAATTATTTGCGGTCTAACATATCTACATTAGTCCTTAACATACACTTCATAAATTATTACATGAAATTCCTAATTTTTATTTCGGTATTACTTTTTTTTCTTCTAAAACCAGAAGAAGAAATGTAAAATTGCAATTTGACCTGTTTTAACTGAACAGCCCTATGGCCTGGAAAAAAAACATAACCTCAAAATCTGATAGGACTTTACCATCGTGAGATGTCTACCTTTCTAACTGAAACAATTCCATGTGTAGGTATTTAAAAAACTGCCAAGACTCTACTTAAAACTATAAATCTCTTTCGAATGGGAGTTATTTAGTAAATTATGTCAAAGAGCAAAAAAATTAAGAAAAGAATTATCTGCATCTTTGTATGTAAGACTTTTATGTTCAACAGTATTTACTAAATTTTTGAGACCCTAGTTTTGTCTTTACAAACCAAACTAAGAAAACAAACAAAATAATTTTCATGAAAACATCTTGGACTGATGTTGGGGAAAAGGTAAAATACAAAATAGCACAAATCTGCTCAGCTAACTAATGTAACACCAGGCCTACTTATACAATTCTTGGGGAGGGCAATTCTTTTTGAAGTAATTTTCACCCCCAGACCCCAGGATAAATTAAGAGTAGAAAGGCTGGGTCAGAATACATGCAAATTCGGGGTACACATTTGATTATGAACATGAGATTGGTTGACTTAAGCAATTTTGCTGTAATATTTCACTAATTAGGTAGGGGACAGCTCTGATTGTGATGAGATTGTCCCACTCTATATCAGATTTCCTAGGAGACACAGTAATTAAAGCAATTCTCCTTCCTCATGAACTAAAACTTTACAGAGACTAAGTGTACCTCCCCCACCCTCGTCCTGTCACACACTCAACTCTGTGTCTCCCTCTTGAGAAAAAGAGTGACAGCAAGAAAAATAAAATTAAAAAAAAAATAAGAGGCAGAAATAGCATTGCAACCTAGGCAAGCTTGTCTGAATATTTTTAGAAAATTCCAAACTGCACAGATACAATAAATCACCAATGGCTCAGAAAGACATGACATGACAGATCTTGCTATAACTGCAGAGAAGGAAATACCATCAAACAAAAACTTTCTAAATGTAAATGTACAAAACTGCATGCAAATGCATGAGCCAAAGAATCATATGATAAACAGGTAGAAGAAGGATTAAAACCAGATATGTATCATCCCTTACATATCTCCTGAGGCCATCATTCAAAATAAGGTGTTCTAGCATATCTCTATGAAGAATAGTCACAAATATTAAATAAATCCATATGATAATGGGATGGGGCATCTAATGTAGATTATGGCACAGGACCCATGATGTGTCTGCTGTTATCAAACCCCCTACATCATGGGAAAGACCAAAGAATCAGGGCACAGCAGGAAGAAACTAGTCCATCTTCTCCATCACTTCCTCGCTATTCTACCATGACCATCAACAGACTCATAAAAGTCCACTCACACAGCTGAGATGTTGGAATGTGACACATGGAGAGGGTGCAGCGAGGTAGGAAGAGCACAGAATCTGGAATGACATAAATGGACACTTACATTGCATTTCTGTGACTTCTTATCTGTAATTTCCTAAGCAGTTTCTGGCCATACTTCCTCATCTTTAAAATGCAAATAATAATGTAGACTTTACAGATTTTTGAGTCAATAAGACAATGGAAATTTCTCAAAACAGGGCTCACAATGATAGCCATTTACCACCAGCTGCCAAATCCAAAGAGTACCCTTCCCACAGTCCCCTGATCCACTCAGTCCACTTGGCATGCACTAGGAATGAAGGAGTAAAGAGAATAAATATAAAAAAGGAGGTAAAAAAAAGTTCTATATATAGCTATTAAGCAATCTAAAATGAATATCTTTTAGTTCAGTTAAAAAATATTTATTGTCTACCATATGCCAAAAATAATCTCTATTTGTCAGACTCCTAACCTTATCTAACAAGACTACCATAAAAGATAGGTGATGATTTGCTGGATTGGTCACAATTTGAATTAGTTAGAAGTATTTAACTGTATGTATTCAATTGATGTCCATTTTGTTGCATATTTAGAGAGACAGGTAAAGAAGGAGGAGGGGGAAGAGAAAAAGAGAGAGAGAGAAAGAGAAGAGAGAGAAGAGGTGACCTGTATGTTTAGAGATCTTGAAGCCAAGGCAGCCACAGTTATTAATCTCTAATATGTATCCCCGAGTCCCTAAGAACATATCTGATTATAAAAATGAGCATGCAGAAGGCTGTGATAGCCGTAAGGGAATGATGAATGGTAAGGCTCAGATAAGGACCTCCGAAAAAAAATTCTTTTATTGGAAATTGCACTCAAAAGCAGAGAAATAAAGAGGTACTAAGGCCTCAGCACCCAGTTTGCAGAAATGAGACTCGTAAAGACTTTACTGACCATCTCCATTATTTGTCTAGTGATTTTCTCTTAAACTTTATTATTCTGGCATGAATTTTGGGTTGTTCCAATTCTGGAACTGTAAAGGCATAGCAGCACACTCACAGCAAACACCCTTTGAAGAAAACCCAGGAAGCCCCATGCAATAGATTCCCGGGACTCAACTTAGAAGGCATGGTGGTACTCTTCACTATACGTATGCAATGATTTGTGGAATAAATCTCACTTTTCCTAACCCTATTTTCTTTTATTATTAAAATAAAAGTAATTATTCTCATGGACTTGCCTCAGAGAAAACCATGAGCACATACCTAGCAATTTTATAAGGAAGCTTTAATAGATGAAGAGGAATAAAGATGGATGGATGGATGAGAGCACAGCAATGGCTGTTACTGCTGCCCCATCCGCTAGAGACTGGAGTATTAAACACTCTAGTCACAGCCTGCTGCTAAACCTGTAGGCCCTGAGAAGAGAGACACATATTAGCTCATTAATGTTCTGTAGTAAAACCAGGGTAAGAATTCAGAGCCACCACACAAAGCTGACAAGAGAGACGAGAATTGGTCTTACCAGGAATGTCATTGGGGCTCCACCGGTTAGAGAAAAATGGAAATCAGACTGGGCAGGTTTTACTGGAAAGTCCCAAAATAAAAGGTAATAGGAAGCTCCTGTTCTCTAATTCTTTCTGAAACCAAGAAGAAGCATGGTGCAAGGGAAAGCTTTGATAGAAGGCCTAAGGGGCTTCTTATTTCATCTAACCCATTTTCCCGGCCCTGTTGTCCACCGGGCTCAGCAAACCACACATTTGTATGTGTACCTGGGTTGATCTGTCATGGGAAATGTCTTTTGGCTCTAATTCAAATCACTTTGATGCCTAGAAAGAGATATTACTTGTTATAAAGCCATGCCAAGATTGTTTCCAACCTAAACACTTCTTTATTTAAACCCAGGAGCTCGTGTTTAGGATGTCTTTAGCTTAAAAGTGACAAAGATGAAAGAAATACAGATCTGATCGAATCTAAAATTATATAGACATGATTTCTCAGACACGTTTTTTAAGGTTTAGTAAATCCAACTTTCCAAATGCCCTAGGCTGCGTTGATCTCCAAGTATCTTTGGGGAAAATGTGATGTCTATTAATCATTTTTTCTGCTTCCTTAGCTCAGGGTTTAGGAATACACAAACTACCCCTTCTGGAAGCCTGTTACAAGACAGGCCTTTCCTGGCCTCAACTTCTTCTGCAACTGGGAAGGGGTCTACGAATGTGGGGATACTATGATACTATGACATACCTGCCACAAATAAGTTTCCTGTAACAATGTAATTAGGAAGATTGTGACTGTTTAACTTAGAGAATTTTCTAAAAGGGGCTTTAAGAAAAGCTAGATAAAGGAAAAATGAGTGCACAAAATAAACGTGGGCTTCCAAATGATTTTAGTGACTTTTTTGAGGGAAAACTTGGTGACTACATAAGGCCAAATTGAAAATCCCAATATGGATTTCTAGAACTGGTTAAGAGATAGAAACTAAGAAGCAGAAATCAATGGTCATTTCTCAGCTTCAGACAAAGTTAATAGTTACTGCCTTAAGAATCTGATTATAGTTAATCCTCTAGTGCTAATTTTCTTCAATATATTTATTAACAACCTGGAAGTATAAAATGTGCTGATAAAAAATAATTACACAGCCTGTCAAGGCTCAGAGAAATTGTGAGCAGGGAAGAAATAAGTCACAAAGATGGCCAAGGAAAGAAATTCAGCTTAGCTAAGGGAAAGTGATGCCCCACTCGAAATCATTTTCAATAATCTTCCCCGAATCCCTTAAAGTGATTAAGAGATGTTAGGCAGATGCCACTGCATGTAGCAAAAGCAAAACCCCCTTGATTCGAAGGACCAAGTTTAGTTTTAGCCAAGTTGGTTTACACAAGACAAAGCAGAATTCAGAATTAGCCTAAAACAGATGACCCAGGTAAGAACAACACCAACGAAAAAAGCTTGGATATGCTGTTCTGGGGAGGGTCGTTAACACAGAGTAAGTTCAACAATCTATACATGGTGATATGGTTTAGCTCTGTGTCCCCACCCAAATCTCATCTTGAATTGTAATAATCCCCATGTATTGTGGGAAGTGACCAAATCAAGGGGGAGGATTTTTCCCATGCTGTTCTCATGATAGTGAATAAGTCTCAAGAGATCTGATGGTTTTAAAGGGGAGTTTCCCTGCACATGCTCTCTCTTGCCTGCCACTATGTAAGACATGAATTTGCTCCTCATTCGCCTTCTGCCATGGTTGTGAGGCCTCTTCGGCCATGTGGAACTGTGAGTCCTTTAAACTTCTTTCCTTTATAAGTTACCCAATCTCAGGTACGTCTTTATTAGCAGTATGAGAACAGACTAATACAATGGACTCCAAAGAACTGGAGTGAATAATTATTATAGAGATAATTGCTGCACTTTAGCTATATCTTGAATTACTCATCATGAGTATGGCTATTATGAAATACTATCTCTGTAAACTATACCCCTAAAAGTAGGGCAATGATGTCAAAGTTAACAACTGATAGAAGACTTACCTATTAATAACTAGTCTTCAACAGAAGAGGGAAAGAGTTGAAAGCTAGCCAGTGCAGCCTTTCCCCTGTATTCTCATTTTATTCTTACTCTGCTTAGGCACTTGTGGGACTTCATAGGACCTCTCAGAAAGGACCATGTTCATGAACACCATTTTCCTACCAGCCAAATATTTTTTGATTAATTTAAGATTGAGTGTCTGACCCTCTGACTTTCCAATAACAGGGCTGAACTGTGTTTTGCTTGTTTGTTTGTTTTTAGAAAAGAGAAAAACAGAGAAACTACACATGGATGAGTAGACCTACTCACTTCACAGGACATTCGTAATAAAAAGACCATCAGAATACAATTACTCAAACCAGTGAATTTTTTTTTCAAATCCAGATGCAGAAATTAGGGTGAAACAATTGGCTACTTGTGAAAATACACACAGCATTTTCCTATAAGTTGGACCCAAAGACAACGTATATTACTGATAGAAATATCAAAATAACACTGAAATAACTACACTGACCAGAACGATACCTTTTGATTTTTTGAATATTCCACATTCTCCATAATAATGTATTTCTTTGTCTTTATTTAAAAAAAAACTTTATACTAGGGAAAATTATTTTAAACTAAAATAACTTACTTTCTAAAAACATTTGATTAAGTCTACAAACACTTGACGTGAATAGAATTTTAACTGCAAAAACTAGCCAACAATTTCCTATGATATTAAAAAATAGCCTCCTCAACATTTGCTCTCAAGTCATACCACACAAAGCCAATGCTTTAATGCTTTAATGCTTTTAAAGCTAATGCTTTAATGGACCTTCCACTTGCTCTATTACCAACCACTGAAACCACTGGGATGTGTGGGAGGAACTGGGGAGGAACTTCACATACACAAACTTTTGGAAAATTAGACTCAAAACTTGACTCATGAATAAGTATTTACTGAATAACACCTGTCTGGTGCTTTACCAGCCAATGGCTAAGGATGAGAAATACCTAACTCTAGACACAGCAAAGAGATCATGTGGAGAAGTGGTTGCTGATCTGAAATGAAAAAGAAAGTGGAGGTTACCAGAAATAGCAGCATAATCATAACCACAACAGGAATTGAGTTATTATAGGTGCAAAAATGGAGGCTCAGAGGTGCCAAGTAATTTTTCCAAGGTTGGCAGGAGGGTCACACACAAAAATGTGGCAGATTCAGGATTCAAAACACCCAAAATCAGTGTTTATACATAACTAGTCAGAGTTTTCCATGCCATGGAAGACTGAAGCATCCTTTATGAGAATCCTGCTTCAAGACATGAAGACAGTGCCTAGCTATTTCTTGGGCTGCAAAGAAAGGATTGGATGGTTGAACAACTATCTATCACTTAATGACCATCCAGTATGAGTGAAGGACTATATTAAGTCCCGGGCAGAAACAGAGCAAATCCAAGAGAAGAGAATTGATCATCAAGCACACTGCATAATTAAGAGTTGTAATTACTAAATATTGGTTGAATTAATGCAAACAAATACATGAATGCCCTGATAAAGATTGTGACCCTTAGACCCTAAGTTTTCTAGAATATGTCTATATGTTGGAATCACTATTGCCATTTTTGAAGAAGCAGTTTCCAAAGTACTTACTGGAGGATCTCTCTGTCTCCCCTTTCTCTCTCTCTCTCTCTCTCTCTCTCTCTCTCTCACACACACACACACACACACACACACACACACACACAGCAGCAGCAGCAGCAGCAGCAGCAGCAGCAGCAAGGTGCTCATCTATTCCCTTAGACACAAGTCCTGCCCTAGACTTGGCAAATTGCCTTTTCTGCCCAACCCACAGGATTCAGAATCTGAAGTGAAGTGGAAAACAAGAGCTGAAATAGAGCCATATTTGGGCACAAACCTCGAGAGATGAAAATAAGAAAGGCAGTAGAGGGAGTGCAAGCAGAATTAGAGAGTGTTAAATACGAAGTGTTCTCAGACGGAGGGAGAACAGCAAGCAAGCTGCAACCCGTCGGCCGAAGGGAACAAATTCCAGGTGTTCAGCACTTCTCATTCCCCCCACCCCCCGTACCTTCATCCATCTCTCCCTCTGCTAAGCTAATAAGACCAAGGAGACACCCTCACGCCTTCCCAATGTGTTTGGGTGGGATTATTTCCCATGACGATAGACATGCTTTGTGCTAATGCTCCAGCACTGTCATGAGGAAAGATCGGGGATACTCAAATTTATTCCCTGCCACTTTCAAGCCCTGGCTGCAATCATTTTTTCCTACAAAATAACCTCAACTGAGAGAGAGCAAGAGAAGGATATCTCCTTATTCAGGACAAGAAAGATGCTTTAGAGGTAAATGGGAAGTGTTCAAGATTATTGGGGAAAATGTGTTCATCCTGGGAACGCGTTCCATTGTCAAACGCTGGCCAGGAAGGAGGGGAATAAAAAGACACGGGAAGAGAGAAAGGAAGGTAGACTTCCCTTCTGGTGGCTCTCTGTGAGGTGGAAGTGAGAGAGCCTCCACGAAACAGAAGAGTCTGCAGGGAAGGCTTCTTAGAATTGTGCCGCCCAGCGCTGACAGCCCTCGGCATATTTTCAGCACGAGGTACATTAACAAATAAGGAAAAGCATCCTCCTGGGCTTCTAATAACATTTATTTCACGCATCATTTCCTCAGAGGAATAGTAGGCTGTGTATTTTTTATTCCCGGTGTGTCCTGCCTAAGAAATAATGGCCAAGCTCACCTGCTTACTTCTGTGTATTTTACAACCCTCCTTAAGCTTTGTTTGTCTTTCCCCAGCTCCTATTCTTCTTTCTGTGCACTCCATGCTATGCACGTCTAAATAAAAGGGACACAAACACTGAGACCACAAGCCGGAATCACTGACTCTGCAGTGTCAAGACATCTCAAATCTTTTATGGAAGGAGGCAGAGTAAGAATCCAGAATAAATAAATGGAATGGGCTCTGCAGTGTAGACTGAAACTAGGATAAATAAGCAAAAATGAGAGTGGTTCCCAAGCCTCCAGGGATCCTGTCAGCACCAGACATGTGCCAGGTGTTCTGGGCTCTTCTATTGGCCTGAGTTAGCCTGAACTTCAATAGGGGCTCCCGTCCTTGGCCGCACAGAACACCTGGCAATTCAAGCTTTATTCTCGGCCCTGTGGTGAGGGCTATACTACCGAGGCCCAGGTCTGCTGATTAATAAAGTAGCTCCAAGTTCTGAGTTCCCTCTTCTCCCTTTGTCCATCAGCCTCATCGGTGTTATAATATCAGCAAACTCCAACAGGGCCTATGCTGGAAAAATAATTTTAAAGTTGATCTTTCCATACAACTTCAAGGGTCTCTTTCCCACAACCCTCAGCTCCTATGATACCTTAAGCTCCCACCACGCACTCAGCCAGAAGGGCAGTGGGAAGGTCCCCACTGACCCCCAAAGACAGACCTCACCCAGCTCTATCTGATGCTTCAAGAGAAATGGCAAAACAGGGTGGAGCACACGCTCTGGGCTGCAAAGCCTGAAGCTGCAGTAATGACATTAAAAAATGTTTATGAAATAAAATGGAAAACAGAATATGGAACGGTGCCTACATTACAGCTATAACTACATAAAATGTATTTATTTGGTAAGAGAACACAGAACATGAAAAACACAAAAATGGCCATTTATTGCGATGGTGAATCATGGGCAAAGTTTCCTTCATTTCAATTTTCATTAACATATTACAGTGTTATTTGTGCAACAAAGAAAATAAATGGACTGTCTGATCCCACCAAGCTACATACTAAAGTTAGCCCTGTTGTGAGCTGAACCTGCCGTTCAGTTTCCTCAAACCCACAAATATACTGACCTACTGTAAATGTGACTCACTCACCACCCCACCAATCCTGCAACTCTAACTACTGAAATAACTGACTTCAAACTCCCTCATATTCATGCTTCTCCTTGCTGCCGTAGTGTGGATGTTGTCCATCCAAACCTCATGATGAAGTTTGATCACCGGTGTTGGAGATGCGCCTCATGGGAGGTGTTTGGGTCATGGGGCTGGATCCCTCATGAATGGCTTGCTGCCATCATCCTTGTGGTAATGGATGAGTTCTCACTCTGTTAGTTCCCGCGGGAGCTGTTTGTTAAAAAGAGCCTGACACCTCCACCGATTCCCTCTTGCTTCCTCTCTTACCATGTCCTCTCTGTGCATGCCGCACCCCCTTCACTGTCACTCCTGCCAAGAGTGGAAGCAGCCTGAGGTCCTCATCAGAAGCAGATGCTAGTATCATACCTCTTGTGCATCCTGCAGAACCATGAGCCAAATAAACCTCCTTCCTTTATAAATTACACAGCCTCAGGTATTTCTTTATAGCAACACACAATAGACCAAGATACTTACCTTATCCCAACATTTATACCAGAACAGAGGCATTTGTCCCCTGCTGCCTTTTCAACCTACCAAGGGTTGAAATTCCAAGTCTTTCGTGAGTGAGTGTGCAGATATCAAGCCATATCTGCATCATTTATTAATGACCAGACTTACTTAATATCACGTCAATTTCTATACAGATGATTTTAAATCAGTTCAAGAAATGCTTGAATATCTTGCCACATTTTCAGAATAGTACCAGGTACTGCCAGGGACCTGAAAGAATTAAAGGAGAAAGATTTCTGTCTTTGGCCATATCCATCAAGTAAGGGAGAGCTCATAGTTGGATGTGGGGGACAGTGGCAGGGTTGCCAGTCTTAGAAGACTGGAAAGAGGTGAGCACTATTTCCCACATGATGTCTGTGGAAGCTGAATCACTTTTGTAACTTAAGAACCATGCTCTTTACGGCATCATTTTTAAGAAGGACTACGGAACAATGCTGTAAATCATTAGCTAGGACACACTGTATGGTAAGAAAGGAGAGAGAGGGAGGAAAGTAGATGGCAGAATAATATTTATGAAAGGATTAAAAAAATAAGTAAACTGGAAAGTGAGTAATTAGGTTGAGAAAGAATTTGTATAAAGACAGCTCCAGAAAGATTTACAGCAGTAATCCCTAATTTTTTTCACCACCGAAGGCCACCTTTATTACTTTTCTCAGTAGGATGCACGTCTTCACAAATTTTTGTCTACTAACCACAAAACGTTTATTGCTTGCTGATTAATTTGTTTCATCATTTGGGTTCACTGACAACATCTAGAATTGCCAATCGGAGCTTTTAATCATTACAAACTAACTTATATTAGCACAACTGATGTAAAATGATTTTCTCCCCCGAAAATGATGACTTTGCATTTAGTCATCACAGCCTCACTGCAGATTCCTGCTAAGTTTTTTGAAATATTGAAAATAGCTCTAGAGTCTATTACGATCAGAGTATTGAAAGGTGTAGAGACCCTGGGTTGGAAATTCTCAAGGTCTGCAGCAGCCAAGACCAGGGACCCTCAAAACAGACTCAGGTTGGAAGGCACTGGGCTTGCATGTGGTAAGTTTGCTCAGAGGAAGAGGATTATGAGCCCCATGGAAAGACTCACAGGTGCCAGTGGGCATCAGTAAATGGTTGAGAGGTCCAGGAAGTCTGGTGAGAGGCAGATGGCACCTCATTGTGGATGAGTTTTATTTCTTAGTAGCTCCCCACATCTATCTTTCGTTACCTTTCCTGGCGTTACCTTCGCTAATCACATTAAGAAGTTGTTGGTCTCTCTCTTTTTTTTTTTTTTTTTTTTGAGACGGGGTTTTGCTCTTGTTGCCCAGGCTGGAGTGCAATGGTGCAATCTCAGTTCACTGCAACCTCCACCTCCCAGGTTCAAGCAATTCTCCTGCCTCAACCTCCCAGGTAGCTAGAATTACAGGTGCTTGCCACCATGCCCAGCTAATTTTTGTATTTTTAGTAGAGATGGGGTTTCACCATATTGGCCAGGCTGGTCTCAAACTCCCGACCTCAGGTGATCCACCCGCCTTGGCCTTGCAAAATGGTAGGATTACAGGCTTAAGCCACTACACCCACTTGTTGGTCTCTTTTTAATGAAACAGTGACTTAGTATTCTTGTAGAGACTTGACATATGTAAGCCTGCCATTATTACTTTCAAATTTAGACCCTTCTGTTCCTGCCCTGGACTCGATTGTAAACTGTATGCTAGAAAGGGAATAAAGAAAGACATTTGTGTATGTCTTATTTCAACTCCCAGAAGCCTCACAAACCGGACTTTGGACTAAGTATAGAACTGGAAAGGGAGGAACCCCGTGCCCTGCAGGAGCCAACTGTTGGCCCAGAGTGTGTGTGGCAACAGGGTGGAAGACAAGTGGCTCCGGCAGAGAACAGGGAACAGGGAGGTGCAACTGGGAAGGACAGACCTTCTGTAGGCAAAGCCCATGCATAAAGAAGTTTTTAGGAGGGAACTGGTTTTGATCTACAGTGAAATAATACTCTAGGAGCCATGTCCCAAGGAGTATTCTACAGCCAGTAAAGGAGAGGTGCTATAGTAAAAGACTAACATTCTTTCACTTTGTTTAACCCAGAAATTCCCAAGGTAATTTAACCACAGAAATCTTCTATGTGATACGTAGTAACACCCCCTCACATCCTATTAAGTCAATAGAAACAGTGAGCAGAGGGTTTAGAATGTTGAAAATCCTCGTGTTGCCTAAATGGCCATTGGAATGCTGTGACCAGAAATACTGACTTAGCAGCTCAGAAGATTCAGAGGATGAGACACAGACACTTCAGAAGAGAATGTAGAAAATGAGATGAGGAAATTAAATTCTCATTGCTATTTGGGTATGCTCAAAAAACAAAAACAAAAAGAGAGAGAAAGTGAAAAATGGAAAGGAAACTATCAGAGAATGTGCACGAGTTTATTGTGGCTGCTGTAACAAAAGACCACAAACCAGCTGTCTTAACACAACCAAAGTTTATTCTCTCACAGTCCTGAAGGCCAGAAACCCAAAGTCAGTATCACTGAGCTTAAATAAAGGCATCAGCAGGGGCATATTCTGTCTGGAGGCTCTAGGGGAGAATCCTCATGCTTCCTTCAGTTCTTGGTGGCTGCTGGCATGGGCAGTGGCTGCTGGCCTGGTTGGTGACTGCATCACTCTTCTATTCAAGACCAGCATCTTCAAAGCTCTCTCTTTGCATGACCTATCCTGTGGGTGTGTTGTCAAATCCCTCTCTGCCTGTCTCTCTTTAGCTCTCTTAAAGACACTTGTGATTGCATTTAGGGCCCACCAAGAAAATCCAGGAAACACTCTCCACCTTAGGACCATTAAATTAATCACATCTGCAAAGATACACCCCTCCTCTTGAAGAATTAGGACATGAATATCTTTGTAGGCCATATTTTAGCCTACCGTAAGGGGTAATTGAAACAATTTGGAAATAAAGGAAGAAGAAGCTTTTAAGAAAAGAGTGTGCTATTGTGAATAGTGCTGCAATGAAAATATGCATGCATGTATCTTTATAATGGAATGATTTATATTCTCTTGATTATATACCCAGAAATGGGATTGCTGGGTCAAATGATATTTCTGGTTCTAAATCTTTGAGAAATCGCCACACTGTCTTCCACAATGGTTGAACTAATTTACATTCCCACCATCAGTGTAAAAGCGTTCCTATTTCTCCACAACCTCGCCAGCATCTGTTATTTCTTGACTTTTTAATAATCACAGTTCTGACTGGCATGAGATGGTATATCATTGTGGTTTTGATCTGCATTTCTCTAATGATCAGTGATGTTGAGCTTTTCGCGGGGGAACATTAAGGAAAAGAGCTAAAGCACACTGGGCTTAATATCTAGGTGATGGGTTGATAGGTGCAGCAAACCACCATGACACACGTTTACCTATGTAACAAACCTGCACATCCTGCACATGTGCCCCAGAACATGGAAAAAAAAAAAAAGAAGGTAATTTTTTTTTAAAAAAGAAGGAAGTGTGGTCATGGTCATCAAATGCTGCAAAGAGAATAAGAAAGGGAAGAATTTAAAGAGCAGCTCATATCTAGCAGTTAGAAGGCTGCTGGTGGACATGGTCAGAGAATTCCAGTGCATTCCACTATGGTAGAAGCCCCACTTGAGGGTGTTGAGGAGAAATGGACCATGAGGAAGTATTAATAGAAACAGAGCATTTCATACTTTTTTAAAAGCTACATAAAAACATAGTTACATTTATGAAATATAATTTGGTGATGGATTGCAATCACTACATTATAAAGATAAATTTGAAAAGAAAATGAACTTTGGAGTTAGTTTTCTGCTGCTTGTTCATTTGCGAACATCTCTGAATAATATTTTCCCAGTGCCTACTGCCCTCAGGTTTTCACGTTTCCTCTAATTGGTGCTCTATTTTTCTCAGTCACAGTTCCCTGCTTTCTTCCTTTCTTTCTCTTACATCCTGTTCTCTGTTCTCCCTCTAGACCTGGCCTTCATCCATTTCTCAGTAAGAAAACCTGACTGTCCAGCCCTTATCTCAGCACAGTTGATAAAGAGTCATGGATATAACAGAAAGAAGAGGATTTCCAAGACCTAGAAGTATTTTATTATATTTTTGTTAGAAGAGCTAAAATCAATGAGAAATAGGAAGGGAAATAAGGAAGAAAATAGATTTTAAGACATTTGGCATCAACCACAGATAGACATGCATAATCAAGTATGTAGAAACATGAATTAGCCAAAAATAATAAGGACAATAAACAAAATAAGATTTGTACAAATCTTCTAAAGCATTCACATCTTTGTTACTGCTTTTTCCCATTTGACTTAAATATTTATTCCCAGAATAAAATGAAGACCCAGTGGCATAGCGGAGCTCAATTTAACTCATCTCATAAATACCTGATGATATCTAAGAGGGTAAGGGCTTTGGAATCCCAAATCTTTTGGGACAGAGGACAGGAGAGTTTATAAGAAAATTAGAAGTCCTGTGTCTGTAAATGTTTATAAGCAGCTTTATTCATAACAGCCCAAATTAGGAACCACCCTAATGTCCATCAACTGACTAATGGATAAACAAATTATGGTGCATCCATATAATTGAAAAATATTCAGCAGTAAAGAGGAATGAACTTCTGATACACACAACAGAATCAATGGATCTCCAAAACATTACACTGAGTGAGGGAAGGCAGACTCAAATGCACACATTCTATATGATTTCATTTACCGAATGGATAAGAACGATAAATATAACCTATGCTGAAAGGAAATACATCTGTGGTTGCCTGTGGCCAGGGGCATCAGGGCTATTAACGAGAAAGAGCACAGGGAACATTTTGAGAATGATGAAAATGTTGTATAGCTTGATGCTAGGGGTGTTATGTGTGTATAAATTTGTCCAAGCATACCAGAAGGTACATTTAATATGGGTGCCTTTTACTACATGCAAATTATACTCCAATGAAATTGATTTTTTAAAGTGTGTTTTATCTTTTTCAGGGGATACTAATATTCATTCCTTAGAATAATATTCATGGGGTTTTTTTTCTCTGTTTTGGAAAAGATGAAGTAAGTTGGCTACCCTGAGACTAACTGGAATGAGGGAGCAAATATTCTATCCCCAGGGACCAGGGGAAGGCAGCACAGTCAACACAGCACACTTCATTCGTCCATATCCTCCATTCTCTGGGGATAAGAAAGCTTTGTTAACTGCGATGTCAGTGTATCCAAAAATCACCCACAAAGAGGCAATAAATAGATGCAAAAACACAAAACATCCACAAAATAGGGAAAGGGCGAATTCACAAATTTCTACTTTCATAGAAAGAACGATAGTAATCACTCATGACAATAATGGCAACAATGATATCAAGTAGTCCCATCCAGAGTCATGCCAATCATCCGTTCTGGCATTGCAGTGAGATATATAACTGAAAAACCCTGCTGCTACACAGCACCAAGAAATATTGACTCAAATATAGTAAACATTCCTTTCATGCAAAGCTGAACTCATGACACTCAGAAAAATTATTAGGGGCAAATAAGAAACGGAAAGCCAAGCAAGGACAGAAAATGAGGATTTGTGGTTGCAGAAGGCGGGAAGTGTAACTAGAGCTACTTGCACTAATCCAGGACCCCAAATGCCCAAATGGATGACACAGTCAAGGGAAGAGGACACGCCTGTTGTCACAGGTTCTTCTCCCTGGAAATAAGACCATGAGGCAGAGCTTAGCATGCAGGACGGTTTACTAGGGGTGTTATTAGGATTGATGCCTGTGTGGGGAAGAATGGGAGCAGGATTGGACAGGAGAAGTAGAACTGCCACATACCCATGGCAAGGCCTTGTCCAGCCCCACAGGGAGTTCTGAAGCTGGATAGCACTTCTGAGTTGTCCTCAGTGGGGTCCAGGGAGCCCAGCTTTTGTACCATTGAATGCAGGCTGCTTCTAAGAAACAGGCCTGACCATTAGCTAAGGACAATCTCCAGGCTTCAGCGGGTAGAACTCCCAGTAGCTGGGAAAATAAGACCTTCAGGCCTGAAAGGCAGTGTATAAGTGAAGAAATCTGAGTAATCTCTGTGGTTTCTATCAGTGCCAATTTCCTGGGATTGTAGAGCACATCCTAGCATATATTACACTGTTTTAGTTTGTCTCTCTCAACCTGAATAAACTAAATATAAAAACTAAATTCCTAGAACTATTAACAAAAATGTCTGCCTTCACATGGGTTTCAGGTTCTAATTCACACTATTTAATTGGTCTGTGAACTCCCAAGCAAATGAATCACTTTAAAGCATTTCCAGACTAGTAACACCCTGGGGTATCTGGCTTAAGTAAACAGAAAAATCTCTCTGGAAGGGTACTTACTCAACTCAGAAAGCAAAAGAGTTCCATAGACAGGGCCCCAAAAAGCATGAGCTTGCAATACAAAATAAAGACATGGAAAAGTAATCTGCCATAAGCAAAAATAACAAGTAGAAAAATTAAAGGAGGCTGAGGTGGGAGAATCGCTTAAACGCGGGAGGTAGAGGTTGCCATGAGCCAAGATCGAGCCACTGCACTTCATCCTGGGTGACAGAGTGAGACTCCATTGCAAAAAAATAAAAATAAAAATAAAAATAAATTTAAAAAAATTCAACACCTAAGAAATCCATGTAATCAACTTTAAAAAAATAGATCATAAAAGGGATATCTATTGCTTTAGGCATTAAGAATTATTTATAAAATTAAAATGAAAAAGGCAACAGAAACTATTAAATGAATCAACATATATGAAAAACTGTTTATATATTATTTAAAAATTTGAAATTTCTTTCTCTTTAGAGAATACCTCTTTTATTATCTATTTTTAAAAAGTGTATCTAAACTGGATACAGAGAAAGAGAACTTCGGAAACCAGATAATGGAAGTAAGAAAGAAAACACCCAGAATAAAGAGATGAAAAAATTTAAAGAGGGATTAAAGACTTGGGACATCAAATGAGAAAACTCAAACTTTATTAATTAGGATACAAGAGAAGAATTGGGGAGAGGAAAAGTTGCAAGTGATAATGACTTAGGATTTTCTAGGAACGATGAAATGTATGAATCCTGTGATTCACATAAGTAAAAGATTCAACACAGGAAAAGTGTGCCTACAGATCACCAAAACGAAAAGATCTTAAAAGCAAGCAGAAGAAAAAAGAATCTACCTAAAACAGAAAAAATAATGAAAAGAAGGGTAACTAACTTCTTAACAGCAACAATGAAGGTAGAATGCAGCAGTGAACTTCTATTTTATTTTTTTAAAATTTATAAACAGCTAAAACTATGTTTTAAAAATTTGAGGATGAATATGACCCACCAGTTGCACTTTTGGGCATTTGTCCCAGAGAAACTTATGTCCACATAAAAATTTGTACATGAATGTTCATAGCCATTTATAATAGCAAAAAACTGTTAACTACCCAAATGTTCTTCAACATGTGAATGGTTAAACAAACTATCGTATGTCCTTTCCACAGAATACTACTCAGCAACAACAAAAAAGTGAGCTTTTGATGCATACAAAAACCTGAATCTCCATAGAAGAATGCTGAGTGAAAAAACCAATCTCAAAAGGCTACATACTGCATGACTTCATTTATATAACACTGTTGAAATAAAATTAGAGAGAGAACATGGAGATCTGGCTGCCAGGAGTTAGGGATGGAGGGGTAAGGAGTGGGTGTCTGTAAAGTGTAGCATAAGGGAACCTGCAATGATAATATAGGTAAGTATCTTGACCTAGTGTGGTGTCATGGAACTATCCATGTGACAATAATTGAAAGGGGATTGGAGGGGAGAGAGAAAGAGAGAGAGAAATTAGTGTATATCTAGGCAGTGAAATCTGAATGAACTCTGGTTTGTATCAACACCAATTTCCTGGAATTGAAACTGTACTATACCTGAAGAAGATGTTCCATAGAGGGAGGCTGGGTGAAGGGTGCACATGATCTCTCTGTGCTATCCTTGCAACTTCCTGTAAATCTACAACTAATGATGATAATAATAATAATAATTTTAATTTTAATAATTAATAAAGTATATTAAAATAATAAAAACATAGCATAGAAGAAATCAAAGTAGAATTAAAGCATGTTTAGAACAGAAAAAAATTATTTATTTACCACTAGCAGATCCTCACTGAGGATCTATTTCAAGAGAAAGGAAACACTGGATATATTTATATTTACTGGATATATTTCAAGAGAAAGGAAAATTATCCTAGAGGGAAAAAAGCAATTATGAATGAAGAAACTTGTATACATGTAAATGAATTTGACAAGAATTCACTATTTCAAAGAATAACAATAATACTATCTAATTTTGAGTGTTATGATAATAAGGTAGAAATGAAGCACTACAGTAACATGTAAGATGGAAAAAGATTTATCCAAAATAAATAATTTTAAGATTTATACAACAGCCTAGAAGAAACTAGAGATAATAATTGATGTTAGACTTTATTTGCTCAATTATTCATGTTAACATTTAAGGGGTAAACACTAGGAAAAAAACGTGAACAAACCAAAAGAAGACAGGAGAGGAGGGGGAAAAGAG
Organism: Macaca nemestrina; assembly: GCF_043159975.1. NCBI lineage: Eukaryota > Metazoa > Chordata > Mammalia > Primates > Cercopithecidae > Macaca > Macaca nemestrina. Next base: position 75,296,807 of record NC_092129.1, read on the forward strand.
GAGTAAAAGGAGCAAAATAAATTAGGAGAAATAAATCCAGTTACTCATGGTCATACTAAATATAAATGGAATAAATTCCCCAGATAAAGATTAGAGATCATCAGATTTTATAATTATAATAAACACATACATAAAAAAATAAATCCCAGCCATGTTCTCCTTATGGAAGCCCCAATTGAAACATTAAGACACAGAAAGTTTTTTTTTTTTTTTTTTTTTTTTTTTTTGTTGAGACAGAGTCTCGCTTTGTCGCCCAGACTGGAGTGCAGTGGCCAGATCTCAGCTCACTGCAAGCTCCGCCTCCCGGGTTCACGCCATTCTCCTGCCTCAGCCTCCCGAGTAGCTGGGACTACAGACGCCCGCCACCTCACCTGGCTAGGTTTTTGTATTTTTTAGTAGAGACGGGGTTTCACCGTGTTAGCCAGGATGGTCTCGATCTCCTGACCTTGTGATCCGCCCGTCTCGGCCTCCCAAAGTGCTGGGATTACAGGCTTGAGCCACCACGCCCGGCCAAGACACAGAAAGTTTGAAAGTAAAAAGAAAATATTAACCAAAATAAAGTTGGTGGAGCCATATTTATATCAGACAATAAAAATCTTAAGGTAAATCTTAATCAGTATTTTTGTATTAGTGAAAAACTTGAAACAACCTAGATATTTATCATTAAAATTATAAATAAATGTAGGAATACTATGCAATCATTAAAATCATTGAACTAGAACAACATATATAAATGTAGAGATGTCCAAAACTTAATCGTGTAGGGGAATAAGGCAAAATGCAACAAAATAAATAAACTATGATACTTTTAATATAAGGTTAAGAAACAAGTAACAAATTTTTCAACCTGCTATATTTCCAGTGATATTTGCCTTCCTTTATATAGCTTCATGCCCATGGAAACTGAAAAATTCACTCATCCCTTCATCCAGTTCTCTATCAGGAGAGGGGGAAAAAAGTCTTTGAATAGTGGAAGGTGGGGCCAACTGGACTCAATAGAAGGTAAAATTAATCTCAAATGGCCAGGGTAGTGAGGGCTTGGTCACCAAGGACTGACAGTGCAGCTTGGAAATAAGGGTTCCTTCAAAGCAATTTCAACATTTCCGATTCTACCTGAAAAGAACCAATCAGGAAAAAATAATTATTTGTGGGGAAAAAAGTCAATGTTGAAGAAACAAAGTCACAAGCAACAAACTCAGCAAATAATCAAAAACATATATTCTTTGGTCTGAATGTTTGTGTCCCCTGAAAATTCCTATGTTAAAACTTAATCACCAATGTGACGGCATTAGGATATGGGGCCTTTAGGAGATAATTAGGTTTAGATGAGATCTTGAAGATAGAACCCCCATTAAGAGGATGAGTGCCTCCAGCGAACTCCCTCACTGTGTTAGTCTGTTTTGTCTTGCTATAAAGTAATACCCGAGGCTGGGTAATCTATGAAGAAAAGAGGTTTATTTGGCTCATGGTTCTGCACACTGTATTGGAAGCATAGTGCCAGCATCTGCTTCTGGCGAGGCCTCAGGGAGCTTACAGTCATGGCAGAAGGCAAAAGGGGAGCCATCATATCATATGGTGAGAAAGGGAGCAAGAGAGATGCAAGGGAGGCAGCAAACTCTTTTTAACAACCAGATCTCATGTGAACTCATGACCACAGGGAGGGCACCAAGGCATTCATAGAGGATCTGTCCCAGTGACCCAACACCTCCCACTAGGCCCCACCTCCAACATTTTGGGTCACATTTCAACATGAGATATGGAGGGGACAAATATCCAAACCATGTCACCCACCCCCTCTACCATGTGAGGACACAGCTAGAAAACACCATCTATGAACCGGAAAGCAGGCTCTCCCCAAACACCAAATCTGCCAGCACCTTGACCTTGGACTTCCCAGCCTCTAGAACTGTAGGAAATAAATACCTGCTGTTATATACACCCAGTGTATGGTATTCTGTTATAACAGCCCCAAAGGACTAAGACAAAATGTTTAAGTTTCCAGTGAACTATTTCACTAGCATTGGCCCATCATCCCACCTCCACAGATAAAATTACTAGAGTTTATGAGGTAGTCTATAAATAAATAAATATACATATATAATATATGTATATATACTTTGTGTGTGTGTGTGTATCTATGCATATAAAGTATAGATTAAAGATTGTTTTTTTAAAGTGAGGGAATGGGTACCAAACGCTGACTATGACAGCTTTATATCCTAGGTTACCCCTAAATGCTAAAGCATCTATCTCAGAGCCTGTTGTTCTTGTGCACTGTGACATTTTCCCAGCTGTGTTGGATCCATACCTTCATGTACAGCATAATCATTCACATGTCACTGAGAAATGCTTGAAATTGCAGCTACACAGAGACATGGCCAGTTTAAGGCAAATGGGAAAGCAAGACTGTAAATCTTCTGATTGTTACAAAAGAAAACAGAATCTTGTTCCCAGGGCCAAGAGAAATTATTCTTCTCCATGCAGCACTCGTGCATGGCAGCCAGGAGCTTCTCCCTGGATCCCACGTGTCATCAGAAGTGATCTCGCAGCAGAGGCTAACAGTGGCTTTCGATAAGTGCATAGGGAACATCAGATCATCCAGGACGATGTCTTTGTCATGGGTAACTTCAGCCCATTCCACATTTGCATATGGCAACTCTGTTCCACAATTAGAAGGACAGATTAGGATGGATGGTGTAGTTATGATGAATAATAATGTTATCAGGGCTAGTGGACCTTTTTTTTTTTTTTTTTTTTTTTTTTGGCTGTTACTATAATACATTTAGGAGCAAGAGGCTCTGCATGAGGTTTGACCCCCATCCCTTCTATCTACTTGTTCTCTATCCTGTTTTAAAAATTACTATGGAAATGCAGTCCTATAAGGAGTCTCTTTGGAATGCAGGTTCTACACGAAATTTCTTCTCATCCCAGTCTTGGGGAATTATTAAGAAATTGCTTTATTTAACTGATAGCCTGCTGGACACATGAAGCACGAACTCAGCAAGAGCAAAACAGAATTTCTATTTCCTCCCTCTCCCATGAGTGGGCTGCTTCTGTACTCCTGCTTTCAGTTAATGCCCCCACCCTGACTCCAGTTCTCAAACTGGGACCCTTGTTGCCATCTTGTCCCTGCACTAACCCCATCCCTTCAAGGCACAAATAGATCTGACACTTGCTTCTCCCACCCCATCCCTCCACCCAGGCTCCACTTCACATCCTCTTCTCTTCTGAATTATCACAAAACGCCCCGCAGTGTCTTCTCCCTTCTAGTGTCCTCTTAAATTTCAATTCCACATGACTAAGAGTAAACAACCTATAGGTGAAGTCTGGCTATGCCACTTCCCTTGTGAAATCCTTCAGTGGCTTCCATGCCCATAGAATAAAGTCTAAACTCCTCAGATGGACATGAATGGCACTTTATAACCTGGCCCTGCAAAATTTCTCCGGCCCTACTCCATGCCTTTCATTTTTTGCTTCATCCAAACCCAGTTGGTCACAATGTTACCAATGTATCTGGGTCTTTGTTCACACTAGACTCCCTACTGGAATGCTCACTCACATTTCTTCCTCTCTTGACCTTCTTTTGACCTTCAAGACATGCCTCCAGGCCTCATGTCCTCCAGGAATGCTTCCATGACCACCTGAGCCAGTTAAAGGATGCGTATCTCCACCTCAAACATGTAGAGGGGATATGCATGGAGCACAGGCATGGTTCCCCCTCCGCACACACTTATTACAGGGAAATGATCTGTCGATTAAAATAATTTTCCATAGTATAAGTTCTTTTTTATCTCATTCCACACTGTGACTAGCATGATTAGGAAGCATAACAGGCTTTGACTATATTGAAGATATACGTTTTGAATATATACGTTTTGAATACATTGAATATATACAATTTGAATATGTAGGTTTTGAATATATTGAAGATATACGCCTGGCACTCTTTCAGGTCTTCTCATGTGTGTTTTCTTTTTTGCTTAAAATGTTAATTACCTGCTGATCAGGTTCTTGTATTCAATGTGTGGGAAGAACTAACAGGAATCGGGCATTTCCCACTGAAGGCAAAAATAGGTCCTCAGCATTCTCCCCCTGAACACAAGAAGCTCCCCAATGCCTCTCACATTTCAGTATTTCAAAGCAGGTTGAGGTGGAGAAGGGAAGAAAACAGTCAAAATGAAAATGGTTAAGTTAATTAATTGCAAGCTCGCTTGTAGGACCAGCACGTTTATTTAATCAGTTGCCTAGTAACCCTGCCTGTGTGTGACGTGAATCTGATTAGCCTGCCGCGGCGGCAAATGATGGGCCATTTTTTTCTCCCAGCCACCAGTGCTCCCAGCCTGCTTCTGTATGCTTTGAGGTTTGGAAAACCCAAATTCCACCTCCTGCCCCCTAGCATGGAGGTTGTGAGGTGGAAACAAATTCTCATCCTCTTTTTTCTTGTCTTATCGGTCTCCACAGACTCCACCGCCAAGTGAAGAAGACCTTTGCATGAAGATGACCTTTCAGCTGGTGAATCAGATGACCAGAAAAATTCCCCACATCAGTTTTCTTTATGGTGTGACCTACACATCAAGAATTGCCGCTCAGCTCTCAAAACTGCTGTCATATAGATACCTACGTGGATAAACAAGTCATGTTTCCATAAAACACTGCAGGTTAGGGCCTCTGCTCACGGCAGGATAGAGAAGGCAAAATAAAGAGGGGGCTTTGGACTGTTGGTTTTGCGTCATGTGAGCTTTTTTAGTGACCTTTAATGGGGAGGGAGACTAGATGCTGAGTTGAATCACGTAAGACCAGCTCAAGACAAACTGCACAGTTTTGTTTCCTGTCTGAAAAGAAAAAAAAAAAATAACTCCTGCACTAACAGGAACTGAACGCTGAGCACTCCTTTGGTGCTAGATTTATGGGAGGATTTGACGACAGGAATTTGCTTGTAGTTTTCCACCTTCCCTATGCTATTTTCTTAGCCAGTCATTTTGAACATGCCTTCCCCATCTTTATCCCCCAACCATTCCTGTTCTTAAGCCAAATAGAAAGAAAACATCAGTGAAATAAAGACCCACGTTTCTGCTTTGACACACTATGACCACATTTTTATACTATTATGAGGTGGGCTATTTTTTTTTCTATTTGTCAGTCTCTGTGGATAAAAGACTCCATCTTCCATAAAGAATTCCCACCAGAAATCTTGATAAGCCCTCAATCAGAGAGATACTCTGCCGTCGTGCTGTGCAAAAGCTAATCTAATTAAGACAGGATCTGCTAAATTTAATAGCCTGCTATGAATTTTTACAGACATCTGGTAGCTGGAAGTTGGAACAGCTCTCACATATAAAATTCACATTGTCCAGATGACCAATATCAGGGTCAAATATTTTCTTTCTTTGGGGAACTTACATTGTTTTGGTAGGAATGCTATTTTCGAATCATGATATCCTACAGGTAAATGCACTGGAAAGAAGATTGAGGATTGAAACTTCTAAATCTCAGCTTTCCATCTGCACAGTAAAGACAAAGATACTTCCATCGTCCGGTTTTATGGATAAATCTGAAAATGTATACACAGGGCTGGCTTCACGGGTGGTGTGCAGCCTGTACAGTCACACAGCACCCAGCATTAGCAAGTCCTTGCCTGGTGCGAGGCTCTGCTGTCCTGTCTTGAAATTCTTAATTTTTGAACAAGGAGACCTGCATTTTTTATTTCCCACTAGAGCACAAAAATTATGTAGCCACTCCTGTGTATATAAAACTCTTTGCTTGATGCCTGTTCCATAGTAGACACAAAATAATTAGAATGTTCTTCTCCCCATCCTACCCTTCAACTTAAAATTATGAAATCCAAGCTAGTAGCTTTTCTTTCGCTTCTGAGTGGGACAACCTCTTGACTGATGGTCTTATCTAAAAACCCCTACTACCACCTCCACCAATGATGGTCTTATCTATTTGTGTAAAATGAATCATTACAGTAATCTAAAAAAGTTAAATTGTATATATGCCTATATGGTTGTATGTGCAAAAATGGCCAATTATTACAAAAACTGATACTGATTATCTCTGAGGCAGAGAACTGATATCAGAAATTGGGCTCCGGAAAGGGACATATTTTTTTTACTTCATTTGTCCTTCTTCTTGTCTTGTTTTGTTTTACCGTATGTGTGTTCTGCCCTTGAAAAAATAAAGCAAAACCTAATTTTTTTTCCTTAGATTCCAATAATCCTAACTATACAGATATATAAATATACATTCACTCTTAACTGTTGTTTGAAGAGGGAAATCTAAGAAGGCATAGCTTTCTCAAAATCCAACCAATTGTCCCCAGTTCTAGAAGCATGAGTTGCATCCCAGACCCACGGCACTTACTGAGGTTGGTGGAGATTTCCTCCACCCGCCCTAAGGTCCATTGTCCACCCCAGAGGGAAAGAGAAGAAAGGGGTGTCAGTGTTCTTTTGGTAGAAATATTACCCCACAAAATTTCCTGCACCTCAGAATGCTTGTACACTCACGGGAAACTTTCCTGCCACCTGAAAACAAAGAGAAGCAGAGCAACCCATTAAAAATGTATGTTCTCACAACGTTTTGCCCTGGGACTGCGGGAAACCGTAGCATCTAATAGGCTTTGAAGTGAAAAGTGGAATTCCTGTGAAATGAGATTTTTCCAAAGTATCTGATGAAGCAGCTCCTTGTCCCCCAACCCCGACCGAAGCACAGCATGAATGACTTTGGGCAATGACAAACAATATCACACTCCCACCAATCAGCCTGGATAATTACCATATTTAATCATTAAGCATGTGGTCTAAATTTGTGTTCAGCATTTCTGTTGAATTCTCGGGGACATCCAAGGGTGACTTGTGTATGAGGGTTAGGTTGACTAGCCAGCTCTCAAAATTTGAGTGAAAGAAATCTTTCACTTCTTTCCATCCTAAGAGTTCCAGCCTCTCACAATAGAACCCAAGATATCTACTGACAAGAGAAACAAGATTCCTCCAGTATTGTTTTATTCCATTGCTCTGGGGCAGCTAGGTATTTAAAACAAACAAGAAAACACATCAAAAAGAGAGGGGCTACTTGCTCTGTTGTAGAAGAGTTACACATTTCCTTTTTTTTTTTTTGTGAGTTATGTATTTTCTGACTCTTCTTTCTGAAATATAGGATATTCAGTTCTTTTACTGCTCAATCTCTTGTTGCTTCTCTGCTGTGGTCTGTGGGGGACCAGACACAATATGTGTGCCCTAGAAAACACCTGTAGGAGGGTAAAGAAGACCTTGTCCAAGGATACACCAATGACAGGCAGTGGATATTGGAAAATAAAGATACAGGTCAACCTGACTTCTTCCAGTCCTTCCCAGCTATAGTACCAGCACTTTTGCAATTCTGGTTTCCCAAAAAATACCATCCAGGGCGTAAACTATATGTGTTGTTGTAGCTGGCACGTCCTGGAGTTAAGCTGAGCTCTCATAAATGTGATTGTTTGTGTGTATGGGTGACACCTGGCAGTGTGGAACTATTTTGTGCTACACTTGGCTTAACATTTGCTTTTCCTTCCCAGCAGTGCCTGGAACATAGAGAGGCAGAATAGATATTTGTTAAAGCAGTAAATCAAGAGGGAGATTGGTATCATTCCCTTGTGTGCTAAGAGGCCCAAGGTACTTTTAACTCTAAGCCCCGCCTGTTTTAGCCTGCCCCTTACTCCTGTTTGTTAGAATAGAGGTGTTAACTACTTTCTTAGCTTCCTCATAAAGAGAGACATTTTAGTTGGTTTAGGCCAAGAGTCATAGCATTAACAGAGAAGAGCGGGGACTCCAGAGCCCCAACTTTTCTGGAGTAGTATCCCTGAACACCATTTAGTTGCTGTGTGACCTTGAACAAGACACTTAGCCTTTCTGTGCTTCAGTTTCCTCATCTGTAAAATGGACATAATACAAGTTCCAATATCATACAATTGCAGTAAGGATAAAGTAGTTAACATTTTAAAGTGCTAGAATGATGCTAGTTCATAACAAGTGCCATATAAATGTGTATGAAATAAATCAAATGCTATTTCTAAGAAAGGGTAATACTAATTCATAGATGGCAAATACAATTCAGCATTAAGAGTGAACTTATATTCATTGGCAGGAGATATCTGAAACCATGTGAGGAAGGAGTCCAAACTCACGACTGGGCTGAGGTGAAAAGTAGAACCTGGTGATTGTTGAATGTCTGCCATGGATTCTGACAGAGGAAATGGAAAGACGTGTGCCCTGTTTCAGCTATTGCTGTTATGCACATGATTTTTGCAACCTAACATATTCCAAGAACCCAACGAAATGGGTCACAAGACTAGAAAGCTTGAATAAATATTTTTTGAGAACACTTACGTGGCATATACTATTCAAAGTGTCAAAATAAAAAGATTAATAAGGCAACCACCGCTTTCAAAGTATTTACAGACCAGAAGGAGAAATGGACCTGCAAATTCTCAGATAAATACTGAGTGTAAACAGAACTTTGAGAGCACAAGGAGGTGGCAACTAATATACTCCAGTGTGGGAGCGAGACAAAAGAATCTTAGGGGGACCCCACTTTCTCATATAAAAGATCATGTGCTACTCCAATTTCCCTCATGTTGTATTCAACTATACAAATGTACAAAATATATGAAACAGTGTTTTTCAGGCATTAAACAACAATCAGCATGGAACTGTGATCCCAGAGAGAAGAAAAACAAACAAGGTGATTTTTGCAACTGTTTAAACCTAATGTCTGCAAGCAGATCCAGGTCAAAGCACCAGGAGTAACCTGGTTGTATTTTTGAGTGGAGGAGATAGAGATTGGAGTCAAAAACGGCCAAAGCAGCTAGAATTATAGGTCCACGTATGAGTAAAAGGGGAGCTTCACAGAGAGAAAGCTAAGGTCTGCAAAGGGCCACCTTGAATCTACGGCTGAATACTTCTGTGCTCACAAATTGTAAAATACATTCAAGTATGTAAAAGAAAGCATAAGCATGACAAGGAGAAAAACAGAAGATACATACAAAGTACACAAATTTAAATTCTAGTGATAAAGTAAATTATCTGAATAAAAATTACTTGGGACTGGTTAATAGACATCTTTAACTTATCAGAGCTTACCTCCAAATAATATCACACCTTTTCACGTACAGTGTAAGAATCTTGCAAGAGTATACTTCTAACCCCTCATCTTCGTGTATTATTACTGTATACTGCTACATAGATAATAAACTCCACAATTCACTGCTATTTTCTTCTTTTAAGAATCAAGTATCTTTTAAAGAAACTTAAGAACAAGAAAAGAAATTTCTTTTATATTTACACAAGTATTTATTATTTGGGGCACTAATTATTCCTTTTTGTGGGTCCTTACAACCTATCTGGCATAATTTGCCTTATGCTTAGGTAAGTGTTTGTTTTTCTTAAGATTTCTTTTAATGCTTCTCTTCAGTGATGAATTATCTCAGATTTTGTCTTAAAGTCTGTATTTTGCCTTTGTTTTCAAGAGGTATTTTCTCTGGATATAAAATTCTGAGTTGACATATTTGACTCCCTTCACTTTAAAGATGTCTTTCCATTGTTTAATGGCCTGCATAGTTTCAAGTGAGAAATATGCTGTCATTCTTTTTTTGTTTCTCTGTACAAAATCTTTTCTCTCTGACCACTTTTTAAAATGTCTCCTTATCATATGTGTTCAGAAAATGCCCTCTTGTGCCTTTTTTTTTTTTTTTTTAATATTTCTTCTATTTAGGATCCACTGACCTTCTTGGATCTGTGGATTTTTTTTTTCATCAATTAAAATAAATTTTCAGGCCTTTACTTTAAAATATTATTTCTTCACTCCCTACATTCCACCCTTACAGTTTGGTATTTTTGGTCTTTTTTCCTCTGTGTGTTTATTGTCAATAGTTTCTATTGCTAGTACGTCAAAGTCCCTGATCTTTTTTTTTCTTATGGTGTCTAATTTGTTCAGTAATTGATAGAACAATTAAACAAAAAATGAAAATATAAAGTATTTGAACTTTTTAATTTTTTAATCTAATTTGTTTTTGTAGAACACTCCATCCAATAGCAGAAAACACATTATTTTTAAGTGCATATATAAGATTCACAAAGCTAGACCACACTTGGGACCATAAACAAAACTCAATGAAGTTTGAAAGATTAAAATCATACAAAGTGTGTCACCTGACAATACTAAAGGTAAATTAAAAATCAGTAAAAGAGATTCCTAAAAAGTTTCCAAATACTGGAAAAAAATTTTAAACCCATTAAAAAGTTATAAAAATATTTAACTAAATTAAATTTAAAATATACATTATATCAAAACCTGTAGGAAGCAGCTAATAAAATGTCTAGAGGAAGATTTATTGCATTACATTCTTCTATTAGAAAATTGAAAACTCTCTAAATCAATTATTTAAGCTTACTCATAAAGAAATTTGAAAAAAAAGGATAATTAAAAGTCAAAGTAAGCAGAAGAATTGAAAATACAAGGTAACGAAATAGAAAACAAACAAAAAAAAATCTGTACAGAAAATTCAATCACATAAAAAGCTAGAGGTTTTTTAAAAAGATCAATAAAACTGATAAACTTCCAATGAGAAAGTAAAAAAATAGACAAAAATTATCATCGTAACAGAAAGAATATTGCTACAGTTTCTACATGATTTAAAAGCTTAATCGGAGACTGTAATGAGCAATTTAATGCCAATAAACTTGACAACTTAAAAGAAATGAGAAAATTCCTGAAAGATGCAAACTGCCAAAACTCACTCAGAAAGAAACAGATACACTGAAAAGCTCTAGATGTATTGAAAAAAATTGAGGTTAAAATCCTCCCACAAAGGAAACTCCAGTTCCAGAGGTCTTCATTGGTGAATCTACCAAACATTTAAAGAAGCAATGAAGCAATTCTACAGAAATTCTTCTGGAAAAAAGAAGAGGCAAGAACACTTTCCATCCCATTTTATAAAGCTAGTGCTGCCTTGATATTAGAACCAGAGAAAGATATTACAAGAGAACTCTAGGCTAATATTCTAAGAAACACAGTGGCAAACATCCTTCAAAAATTTCTAAAAATTGGATTTGATAAATGAAAAAGTATCATGACTAATTTTGGCTTATCTGAGGAATCAAAGATTAAATTGTCATTAAAAAAATCAACTTGATTCACCATATTAACAGACTAAAAGAAGAACTATATGTTCATTTTAATGAATGCAGCAAAAGAATTTAACAAAATTCAGTCTCTGTTTAAATTAAAAACTCTCAGTAAACTGGGAACAAAGGATAACTTCTTCAGTCTAAAAAAGAGCATATACCTAATGTCACACTTTTAAAAAGTTGAAAGCTTTCCCCTTTCAAGGTAAGAATGCTTTCACCACTTGTATTCACCATTGTACTAGAAGACTTTGTCAGTGCAATAATGCAAGAAACAGAAAAAAAAGACATCAAACTGGAAAGAAAGAAGTAAAACTGCCTTTATTCAGAGATGATATGATTGTATTTGTACAAAATCCTAAAGAATCTTTTAAAAAAGAATCCACAATCTTTTAAAAAAAGAATTATCTATTAGAAGAACTAATAAATAAGTTTAGCAAGGTCATAAGATAAAATATCAATATAAAAATTCAATCCTATTCCCACATCCTGGTAACTGGAATTGGAATTGAAAAATAAAATGGAAATTGGAAAATAAAACGGAATTGAAAAACAAAATAAAGTAAAAACTACAATAGTGTCAAAAACATAGAATACCTAGAGATAAACTTACAAAGCATGAGCAAAATCCTTTATTTGTGGATCACATACCATAGATGTGAGACATTTAAAAAGGTCTCAACAAATACAGAAACATATCATGTTTATGGATTGAAGGTCTCAACAATGCTAAGATGTGAATTCTGCCAAAATTGATACAATCAAATTGTTCACCACTATCTCAGTCAAAATCCTAAACTTTAAAAATTTTAAGTTTCCAAAGTTTTAAAAATAAGAACAAAGTTGTAAGCCTTATGCTACCCTATTTAACAATTTCCTTTAAGTGTGGTATTGGCATAATTTAGACATCTAAGTCTGTACTACAAAATAGAGAAGTCCAGTAATAAACCTACACATATATGGCTAGTTAATTTTGGCAAGGATGATGATGTAATTAAAACAGGAAAAGGATCATTTTCCTTAACAAATGGTGCTGGAAGAACTGGATGTGTATGTGCTAGCCAGCCTGCAAGATGTCCCCCAACAATCTTTGCTCCTAGGTATTCAGATCCTTGTGTAGTGTCCTCCCATTGAATTGGAGCAGATTTATGTGACCAATAGAATATAGAACTGAGAGAATATGACGGCTAATCAGGAGTGGCCCTCACAATATGGAAATCAGACCATTTTTCTCCCTTGTTCAAAGTATTTCAATAGCTTTCTGTCTCACCCAATCCAATTTGAAGTCCTCACCTTGGCTTAATAACACCTTTGATGAATACTTCTCTGACTCCTTCTTCCACCCCTCTCTCCCTTACTTTGTCAGCATGTGGCCTTCACTGTTGCTTGAATCTGCCTTGACCTTGAAATCAGCATTGTTTGCCCCCTCACTTGACTCTGATCTCAGATTACATAAATGTCCCATTAACAGGGAGTTCATCACGACTACATGTCCAAAATAACCCAGCCCCCAAAATTCTGAACACTGTATTGCTTATCTTTGCAGCACATATCACCACGTGACACACAGCACGTCTACATGTTTGCTGATTTATGCTGTTGCCTCCTCTTTCCACTCCACACACTGGAAAGAAAGATCCATCCAAGTGGCAACTTTGTTCTATTCACATAATCCCCAAAGCCTAGAAAAACACCTAGAACGTGATAGGAGCTCATGAAATATGTTGAATGCATAAACAAACTTCTGTACTTTATCAGACTGGTAAAACAGGAACATGAGAAGTCAAAATGAGGCCAAAATTCAAAAGAGGAGAAATTGCAAAAGGAAAAGAAAAAGGAAAATGCAAAAAATGGGGGTTTATCACAGGATCATGGCAGCTCCAGAGAGTGTTTCAAAGCTCACAGTCTGGGTCAGCTAATGAGAGGGCACTAAAGAAATATTCCAGGGTTAAGCCGAGAGAGAAAGTTTACAACTATCTAAGCAACTCTGCTTGCAGGTACATGGTCAGGTTGAGCAGACCCTCAAAACAGAAAACAAATAAAATAGTGCAGGAATAGCTTTGGTACTACCTGAAGAAACAGTAATTACTCTGAAACTGACTAATTTCTGGGTTACCAAGAGAAGAAGGTGAGTTATGTGAAAGAGAAAGTTAACTGAGGTAAAATGGGGACTTGGGGGCAGATTATATTCTGATCATGGCAAATTTCTTTTTTTAAAAAAGATCTTAAAATTCACAATTCAAGAAGCCATCCTCAGCTCTGCTTCCTCTATCACCTTTCTTCCTGAAGCCCTCCTGACTTCTTTTCCCACCAATGTAGGGCAGAGGCACCATGCAGGTACCTTGGATGAAGTGGAGACTGTTGTTTCCCAAAATCCATTTTCCCCTTCTTCCCTATCATTGAGGAACCCTCTGGGTTTCACCTCGGCACCTGACCACCCAACCATAGACTACAATGCTTTGTCCCAGTCGATGCTAGGGATGGATCTGTGACTGATTTCACAACAGTGGGATTCCAGTGGAACTGACCTGTCCAAATCCTTTGTTATCATCTTAGGCATATCCACCATGCACTGGCCATTTCCTGCAGTCTGGAGCATAGCAATGCCACCTGGCCAGTCTGCATCCCTAGATGACTTTGTGGAGGAAAACCTTCGTATCTACCCTGGTCTGTTTAACAAGAGAGAAATGAATCTTCTCTTTAGGTCCCTTTGCTACAATTATGTAGCTGGCATCCTAAATACTGCACTGGTGCAATGGTATAGAGGAAAAGGTATAGAATCTAGAGTCAGAAATTCCCTAGTTCACAGCCCACACCTGCTACTCACCAGGCAAGCATTTCCAAACCTTGTTTCTGCAAAATGAAAGAGTGATAATAAAACCTGCCTTGCAAGGGGTTGCATGTTTACAACTTTAGAGACACCAATAGTGTCTCATCCTTGGTATCCACTCAGTAAAGTGCTAGACTTATTATTATTATTATTAAGATGGAGTTTTGCCCTTTGCTGCTCAGGCTGGAGGGTGGTGGCACGATCTCAGCTCACTGCAATCGCCACCTCCTGAGTTCAAGCCATTCTCCTGTCTCAGCCTCCCAAGTAGCTGGGATTACAGGCACCCGCCCCCGTACCTGACTAATTTTTGTATTTTTAGTAGAGGTGGGGTTTCACCATGTTGGCCAGGCTGGTCTCGAACTTCTGACCCTAGGTGATCCACCCACCTTGGCCTCCCAAAGTGCTGGGATTACAAGCGTGAGCCACCGTGCCCGGCCTAGACTTATTATTAATGGTATTGGCCACACACAAATGCCTACCAGAGTGACAGCATGTCAGGAAAGGAAGGGATAAAGGAGAAGAGAGGCAGCAAGGTCTTTGGGTCTACCTGCCCAGCTTGCCCCTACCCTCTTTCCTGAGTTCTGAAGGAGTGGCATGCACCACTACGCATTTTATGCCAGATGAAGACATCCTCATAGGCTAGGATGGGAAGTCTTCGTGGCTTCCCTTGGCCCTCTCCAGTTTTCTTAATCTTACTTAAGTCATTTTCCATCCCCAGTCAATCACTTCACAGAAGCCCCGGTGACAATGCACTGCATCCTGCTCTCAGTCATGTGCTTTCCCTTTAGCTGGAAAAGCTGAAAAGTGAAGACAAAGCAATACCTCCATGATCCTCCAAAAAGGGTTTCTGTGGTTTTAAAACCCTCAGTGAGGAAATGCCTGAAAATAACTTCTCAGCTGGAACAAGACCAGTGCCGCGCAAGTCCTCCAAAAATCCCTGGGGACGGTTTCCCTCCTCCTCTTTCTAACTCTCCCTTTAAAAAAAATCTGTGCTTCAGATTTGCAACTTTCGCATCAACTGTGGAAATCTCCGACAAACACGGGCAAAAAAAAAAAAAAAAAGTCTTCCCAGATATGATGTACTGTAATGTTTACCATTTTAAAAGAGTCACTTCTTAGCCTGCTGCACAGTAAATAACCCATTTGTTTCACTCAAATCACTTCACATAATAAAGGACTTGTGTAAATTCAGCAGGAGTTCTGTCATCCCTAGGTGATGAGTTGGCATTGGAGGATTTATCTCTACCATCCACCAGTATGAAAAGCTGGTGCTGCGCTTTTTAACACGACGAAAACAGTGAGAAAGTTGCAGTTCTGGCTTGTGAATTCATCAAGAGCTGACTTCATGAAATCTTAATGAACAGATTCAAGCAAGGACTGGGAATAACTCATTCAGGCAAACAAAAATGCATTAATGCAACATTAAGCTCAAGAAATATAAACCTACAGAGCTTAAATATTTAGTCAATGCAGGTGAAATAAATAGTATCTTTTTGTATATGCATATTTATGCATAGCAAGAGACAGAGACAGAAAGAGAGAGAAAGAGCAAGCACACAAATATCTATAACTCAGGATACAATGATGTAACGTTGTCCAATGAAACTTTCAGTAATGATGGGTTAATAACCTCAGGTCAAAAGCCGCCCTTGGACTTGCTCCAAAAAATGCTGTCAGCAAGGGAGAATTTGACCCAGCATTACACTGAGAATTCCTGAAAACTGAATTTACTCCGATATCTGAAGGCACAGATACATAACAGGTTGGAGGTGCCCAATTTGTGTTTTCTTCCTGGCTAAAGATGTTTTTCTTTGCTAAAAAGCCTAACTCCCATCTGCCTTTCTCTGCCAGTGTCTCTGGGGAGTGCTCTGTTGACAGTGATGGTCTTCAGGAGCCCACCCTTTCAACTGGAATTCACAGACAGGATACACTGAAGTCTGGGTGCAGTTTTCAGCAAAAACAGGGGCAGGGGTGATGGTGAAACCTTGCCCATAACAGTGAAATCATGGCGGGCTCTGAGGTTCAACAAATATTTATGGAATGTTTTTTTCGTATGCCAGATGATCATTTCCTTACCTCAACACTACGAAGTTTCACTACCCTTGTCTCTTTCCGGGATGAAGGAGCCAAGATTGAGTGAGTGGAGGTGCTACCATGGTGCTCAGCTTATGAGCTGGTAGCCAAGACGTCACCTTCCTCCAGCCTGACCACCTGCTTTTCACTTATCCATGTTGCATTATGTAAATTTTGTCCAATTCTGCTATCCACATGCAAGTCCCCACTGTGCCAAGACATGCGGTTCCTTCCTTTGGTGCCACCTGTGAAGTAGCCAAGGCCTAGAGTTGAGAGTGAAATGCAAAGGGCAGTGTCCCCAAAGAATTCATTAGAGTTGCAAGGAGGACTAGAATAGGGCAGGTCTTGTTTCTCCATTCATATGCACCAGGCTGATACAGTTCCTTTCTCTGAGCTGCTCCCATACCCACTGGAAATCAGGCTAAGCAGTGAGCTGGCACAAGCTGCTTTTTAAATAAAAGTGCCTCACACCCAGGACATCTCAAAACGATAGCAAATAGACCCAGAGCCGAAGAGATAACAGTTGGACTATTTGAGCTAATGGT
The DNA here is from genome assembly GCF_043159975.1 of Macaca nemestrina. Lineage (NCBI taxonomy): Eukaryota > Metazoa > Chordata > Mammalia > Primates > Cercopithecidae > Macaca > Macaca nemestrina. The sequence continues at coordinate 75,313,414 of NC_092129.1, forward strand.
CGTTTTAGCTCCCTATAAACATTTTATTATTAATTCCATAAATGGTTAATATGAAACCCTTTATAATGCTTTCATTTAGGACTTGGTAAAATCATCCACTTGTTAGGTATATAACTGGGAAAATTGCAATACAAATATAAGTGATCATCATATTTTGGTCACATGTGGTTAATTTTTCTTAGATAAAACACCGAGGAACCCAATATGGAAATGTCAAAATTGCCTCGGAGTGAAAAACTCAATTTGAATATTTATGTACATGCTCCAAGTTGAGGCAATCCAACAAACTGTTTAATAAAGACAAAAGGATTCAGCTGTTTGTGCACTTTAATTTGCAAAACAAAGAACATCACATAAATGTGATTTAGTTATATTATTACACACTTTAATTTATTATTCATGCATCTTATTTTCTATAACCAAAACAATAAGACATGTGTTGCAAAATATCAGCATTGCCACAATTCAAATCCCTTACAGGAAAACTTTGGTTAACCAGGACACAGTCAAGCTAGGAGGCCAGATGTACCAAGGGTGTGTGTAGATGCACAGACGTGTGACTACAAGAGAGAAAGAGGAGATATTTTTAATCAGTAAAGGTAAAAATAAAAGAAAATAGGCCAGCATGCAGAAAATCTTTAACTCTCTTGGCAAAGTGCTCCCACAAGCTATTTTCCTGTTTGATGTGCTTGTTCATCATCTCTACCCCCAGTTGAATGTACACTTTGGAAAGTGAGGCCTTCTTGCTTTTGTCTCTACTGTTTCCCCCTTGACTACTGCAGTGTCTGCCTCTTGTGGTGCTCAGGTCATTCAGTTGCATGAAGGTGTGGATGAGCAGTCTCTCCAGCTCAGTGTATACCACAGACTTAGGATCCGCATGGCCAGTAAGAAATGACATTATCATGATCCCAGGCCCCCATTGACCCAAAGACACATTTGTAATCTGATTGTTTGCTTGGTTTTCTTAATTGTGGCAAAATATACATAACACAAAATATGCCATTTGAATCATTTTTCAGTACGTAGTTCAGGGGCTTTAAGCACATATTCGATGTTGTGTTACTATCTCCATTATCCATCTCCAGAACTTTTTCATTTTGCAAAATGGAAACTCTGTACCCATGAAAGATAGCTCCCCAATTCCCCTTCCCCTCAGTCCCAGCATTCAACATTCTACTTTCTGTATTTGTGATTTTGATTATGTTAAGTTCCTCATAAGAGTGGACTCATGGCCGGGCGCGTTGGCTCACGCCTGTAATCCCAGCACTTTGGGAGGCTGAGGCGGGTAGATCACGAGGTCAGAAGATTGAGACCATCCTGGCTAACATGGTGAAACCCCGTCTCTACCAAAAATACAAAAAAATTAGCCAAGTGTGGTGGCAGGCGCCTGTAGTCCCAGTTACTACGGAGGCTGAGGCAGGAGAATGGCGGGAACCCAGGAGGTGGAGCTTGCAGTGAGATGAGATCAGGCCACTGCACTCCAGCCTGGGCGACAGAGCGAGACTCCGTCTCAAAAAAAAAAAAAAGAGTGGACTTATATAATGTGTTCTTTTGTGACAGGTTTATTTCATTTAGCATGATGTCCTCAAATTTCACCCATGTTGCAGCAAGTGTCAGAATTTCCTTCTTTGTTGAGGCTGAATAAATATTCCACTAAATGCATATACCACGTTTTGTTTACTCACTCACCCATCAAAGGCCACCTGGGTCACATTTGGTTTTGATTACATGTACTGTCTAGGATTTTTTGCTTAGGTTGTTTTATTCTGTTTAATTCATTTGGAATGTCTTTAGATAAGGCACATCTTCTCCAATTTTTCACTCTCACTCCCTCTCTCCTGACTCCTCACCCAGCTTAATCATTTACTCCTTCTTTCCATGCCTTTCTATGAAGATTAAATTTTGCTGATTATATTCTACTTGCTAAGGCAGAAATAGGAATAATACATATTAGAAGTCAAGAATTAAACCAGGGAATAAGTTTCTACTTAACTTCTATTTAGTAATTTTGGTAAACCTTAAAGTAAAACATCTATTCCTTGAGCACTTCAGACATTTGAGGTTTTATTCAGTACATTTGAGGGGCATTTTCCTCTGATTACTTAATCCTAAATCATTTTATACAATTCCAGTATGATCAGACTGGCGTGTTTGTGCACCTAGCATATTCTGACTTAAATTGGGTAGGTTGTCTGAATTCCTTCTTTTCATTCATTCATTCAATAAATGTTTATTGAGTGTCTATAACTTGTAAGACTTTGTACTGTTAAGTTGGTGCAAAAGTAATTGTACCAACCTAATAGCTTTGCAGATACAAGCATTAGCAAAAATTACATAGCTTTGGCCCTTGTGAGCACACTCTCGAGAGGCACCAATATTGAGCAAAGAGTACTTAAAGTAATGTAACATTCCAGCATGAAAACATACTAGGTCAATTCCAAACAGTGAAAGGAGTATGGTGCTACTTTAGCAAATAGCAGGGAAATCTGATGTAGTCCCAAATGTGAGTGTGTGGTGTGTGTTGGGGAGGGCGGTGGTGAACTGGAAGTGAGTGTTCTGTCAGTCTGACAATGTATACGAAGTCATCCAGGAGAGAAGTAATGGAATAGATAAACTCATTTCCTTTCCTTCCCCTTCATTCATTCATTCATTTCATTTAGACAGTCAGTCAATCAATTTTATTGATCATCTACTATGTGTGCCTGGCATAGTGTTAGGCACTAGGGGTATAATGATGAACAAGACACACATGGCCCTTACCTATATGGAGCTTACATCCTAGTGGAGAAAAACAATAAAACACAAGTACAGAAACAAAAAGACAAGAAAAAAAATGGCAAATATTGTAGGAGCTATGAAAGAAACCAACTAAGGCTTAAATAGAGAATAACATGGTGGGGGAACCACTTTAAGTAGGGTGGTCAGGTAAGACTTCTTTGAGAAGGGAACATTTAAATGGAGTCTGAACAGATTATACAATAAAATGGAAGGAAAAGCATTGTGACCAAAAGGAATAGCATAAGCAAAGCAAGGGATGAATTTGGAAAACCCCTGGCTGAAAAACAATGTGAGATTTGGGACTTGGGCAGTTGTTTCCCAGGCCTTGGCAATGAGTTTAGGATTTTGGTTGGGTGTTCATTTATTTTCAGGCTTTTGTTTCTTTTTGACATAATTAGAGAAGTGACAAGATCTGAACTCTGCCATAGGAAGACTGCTTTCGCTGCTTTGTGGAGCATGAATTAGGGACGCCGTTTAGGTGCAGCCCAAGTGAGGGATGGTGGTGTCTTGACCTCTGCGTTTTCATTGCTTTGTTTTCTTTGGAATCCACCCCGCTCATTCCCCACTAGGATGTAAACTCCTTGAAAGGGAAGTACTTCTGCCTGATTTTGTTCATGGCCATACACCAAGGGCCTGACAGTGCCTGGAATGCAGGAGGTGGCACTGAATAATGGTCTTAACCTGCTTACCTTTACACATCAAGATCCCTACCAGGGTAAATTTACTGAAACAGTGTCTGTGGTGGGGTTCTTACCATTTTCACTTAGCTTGAGAATTCTCAGCGAGCATGCCAGCAGTCTCACTCTACTTTCAAGCGAAGATTTAGTATCTGGAAGCAGCGGTAAGATTGCAGATTGCGAAGGCTTCATTACCTTTACAAAACAGACTACAGGGCATTTACTTGTGTGCTCTGAAATATTATTATAAAACTAAACCACACTTGTCAAAACAAACAAGCAAAGTAAATTCCAGGAGGCATTATAGCCTCAATAGCAATTGCATTATTTTTACAAGCTAATTCATAAAACCAAATAATTCATAATGGTGCACTCCTTCATAAATGTGAATGTGTGAGACCCTATAGCATGAATACATCAATGCAGATGTGTAAATAACTATACTGATCCCTCAATAAAAGTGTTTTATTCTCATCACTATTGGATAAATATGCCACTGGAATAATTTACTTCTTTTCCCTCTTGAAATAATATTTCTAAAGGTAAAAATTTAGATTCAGAAAATTGTTTAAAACTGAGTTTGATTAGAGTCTGCCAAACTTCAAAAGAGGAAAATGGATGATAACTAATAATCATAACAGTAATAATATGAAAGCATTTGGCATGCAAAGCTCATGACTTCATATACTTCAGCCAATTAGTCACCTGAACGTTTCCAATTATTCGCGTGTGTTGGCATTGTGCAAATAAAACATCTGAATGACTGACTGCATTTTTCTTTTCTCATTCGGAGGTTTTTTATTCAAAGTTATTGCAACTTTTAGAGGAGAAGCAGTGCTTTTAAAGGGTACTTTCGCACAACATGCTTTGATTTGATTTATCATCAGAGTAAAAATACCTATTAGTCATTTAGTTCATCTCTCTCCACAACTCTGACTTCTTGCTTTATATATGGCACAGGACAGGTAAATCTCACAGATACTAACATAAAATAATACTTAATATGCATATGATCCTTCCAGTTTCAAATACCCTTTCATAGTCCAAATTGAGTAAATATAAAAAGAGTCATTTTTTAGATCCAGCTGGAGTCTCCCAGAAAATGATACTTCATATATACATTATGTGGAAAAGTAAATGCATTGTAAAACATGAAAATGTATATCCTGATATTCATTAAATGCCTACAGGATCATAGTTCCAGCTGCAGTTGACCACAGATTCTTACCTGAAATCACTCACTGGCATTGTAAGAGTTTGTATCATGAAAGTGTCCAGTTAGAACTAACAGCAACTTTGTTTTCAGGGTTTAATCATAACTGCAGTGGGTATAATAGATCTTATGTCTTAATCGTTGTGAAACATTTGCTTCATTTGGAAGGTAGATTGGTATTTTCAGTGGAAATGATCATACACTTATTAAGAGCTAGTAGGAAGCTTTGGATTGCCTAAAATACAGTATGAAGTGTCTTGAGGGTGTGGAGTAGGGGTAGAGGAGGACTTGAAAGGGTGAGAGATTACTCAATTGAATTGTGAAAAGAAGAATCAGGAAGATTTAAAATAAAATGGCAAAGAAATGAAAAATATCTGCTAGCATTCTTGAAGCATTCTCGCAAGACTCTATAATATGAATTTGTTCTTGAAAATACCTTGACTTGAAAGCTTTTGAAATTCTTTGATGAAAATTGCCATCTGAGTACAAAGCAATAGCATTATTAGTAATTATTACTATGAGACATTAATTGAAACTAGCAATAGAAGAATTGATAGTAAGTTTCACAAGTGTAAATAGTACATATCTTGCTAATATTTTGGCAAAAAAAAAGAGCATAAACACTAATTATTATTTTTACTCTTTCTGCACATGGAAAACAAACGTTAGAACCAGATGAGTAAAACTATGAAAGATACCGCGTGACATTCAATAGCCCAGAAATAGGATTCTTAAGAGAATGGTTTCATTTCTTACTATGATTTCATTTAACCCACCTCATTTATTCAACAACTGTGTTTTGAGCACTGACTATGTTCCAGGCACTCTGCTAGGAACTGCTGACCAACAGAGGACCTAAAAGAGACCCCATCTTCAAGAAGGTAAGAGCTGGGTGGAATATCTACATGAGTTTAACAAGTTTTAGTTTCATTAGTTGTAGTACGGATAGTATCATTATTAATATTTGGTTGAGTCTCAATTCAGTAGTAGCAGAAACATGAAGTATTTCATTTCTGTGCAGCCAGAGGAACTTCTGGGTTCCTCTGATATGGTTCGGGCAGGTATTGGGAGTGGTTCCCGTCTTCTTTCCAAATGTCCAAATGCAAAGTGCCTATTTATCACTCATCGATGGAACAGCCTATTTCAAAGGCATTCTTGCCTCTACCAATCCCTATTCTACACCAAAACCTGGCCTCAGTGCACTTCTCAGATATGCCCCCAGGCATACCAGAGAAATCAATACAGTAAATAGTCAATTAAGATTTTGTTTTTAAGGGCCAGGATAGAGCACACACGGATAAAGCAGAAATTCACAGAGGAGGTTCCTAACCCAACTCCAGCGACTTAGGGGAGACTGAAGTGTGAATTGGCTCACAGGATCATGTATCCACAGTGAAAGCTAGTACTGAACATTCCTCACGGGTGCCATGTGTATTGCTCAAATTAGGGAATCTTCCTCTAATCTGAAGTTATCCTAAGCCTCGCTCAAATTTTAATTCCAATTGTTGTCATGTTGGAGGTTTAAAGAAGTGTGGAATAATTCAAGGAAGGATAATGTATCTTATTTCTGCCAGGGGAGTCAATTATCCTGTGAACAGAGGAAGAACTCTGGTTCGGAGCTCTCTGAATGCAACGTGGGAATAGCTGGGGAGGAAAATGTTGCTGTGTGAGAAAGAAAAACTAAACAAACAAACAAACAGAAAAACAAAGTGAGGCAAATGGCAGAATGTACAAACAAAGATAGAGACTGTGGGAACCTCAAGAGAATCCCCTGACTCCACTAATTAGACAACACTGTTGGGGCTTTGCACTAAAATGTGAGGTGAACCACTTCGAAAGGATCCAGAGGAAGGCAACGATGGTACCCCACAGTCTAGGGTCACCAGGGATATTGATGCTGTCGGAAGAAAGCTCAGAGACAGTTTCCAGTCGCTGTGTCAGCATAAAAGAGAGAATCATAGGTAGGGACACCGGACAAGGTGAAAGGGTCAGGTGTCAGCATGGGGATTTGGGTTATGCTGGTTCCAAAAATAATCACTTGTTCACATGCTTGGGGAAGGCCATCACCCAGGAAGAGGTGATTTGATGACTGGCTGTGCAGAGGAGGTCAAGACCCCCGAAATCAGTAAGGGCTGCCCAAGCCCCTCGGGAGCCATCTGGCCGTGAGTTGCAGTCCCTTAAGACAAGAACGGCATTCTCACTCCTCTGCTGACCCACCCCACAGCAGCCCTTTGCCAAATAACTGCATCAATAACGACATCCCAGAGTCCAGAAAACCCAGAAAAGAAACAAGCTTTCGGCAAATCGTGGGCCCAAGGCAGGTGCTTACGGAGTTTCCTTTATTATTTCCTTTTCTTTTTCCTAGAAGTAGTTTAAATGTTTCAGTGGTTCTTTGCATTTTTCGTTTCTGTATTTATAAAAGTATAATCAATAATTCAAAAGAAAGGTGGAAGGACATAAAATATAGAACTGCACTATCCAATACAGTAGTCACTAGCTACATGTGGCTTTCGAGCACATGAAATGTGATTACTTCAAATTGGGAAGAGCTGTAAGTCTATGACACACCTGGATTTCAAAGTCTGTGGATCAGAAAATGACGAAAAAATATTACGTGGATAACTACTTTATACTGATTATATGTTGAAATGATAATATTTGTGTAGATTAGATTATATATATATACTATTAAAGTTAATGCATCCATTTCTTTTTACTTTTTAAAATGTGGCTACTAGAAAATTTAAAATTAAATATGTGGTGCACATTTGTGGCTCTCATTATCCTTCGGTTGAACAGAGCGAACACAGAATCCAAAACCAAAGTTTTTAGGCCTGAGCATTCTGGTCCTCAGAAAAGGTACTCATAACATTTTGTGTATTCATCAGAACTTCTTTGATACATATACAGTAAAAAACAAAATGGGACAATTTTATATGTATTTTACTGAAATTGGCTTTGTCTTTCACCTAATAATATACACAGGAGGTGCTTCAACGTTGGCATAGGAACATTTCTCTCATTCTTCATTATTGCTGCATGGATGTTGCATTCATGTTCCCCAAATCCATTGAACATTCCCTTATTTATGAACTTAAGGTTTTTCCTCTTCCCCCCCCCCCCTTTGTAACAACATCACTGACCTCTTATTGGAATTGCTGGATCAAAGAGAATGAAAATTTTTTATTTTGATAGAGACTACCAAATTGTTTTCTAAAAAGTAATCATCAAATTATATTACCAGCTAGTATGAAAACAGCCATTTTTCACACCTTTGCCAAGTTTTTAAAATTGTATCCAATCTGATGGATGCAATTTATCTCATTTACATTTGGTTTTCACTGATAACTGCTGAGGTTGAGTATTTTTTCACCTGGTTATAACTAGTACAGTCACTAAATAGAAAACAACTTCATCCGTCTTCAAACTTTCTGTTGAAAACCCAATCTGAGACCCAGACTTTTTCACATTTTCTTCTGTGTCCTCGCTTTATGAATGAAACCTCAGAAAATCTTTTTGTGTTTTCCAGGACTAACAAAAGTCAAAGTCTTCCCATCTCTTCCGGTCATAGGAACCATCTTGCTTCAGGAACTAAAATGTCCAGTCCAGACTCAAGTACATGGGTCATTCTTTACTTTATTCAACTTGAAGCTGATCTGTCCTCCCGCTCAGCCTGTCCAGGCTCAAACATTTTCCCTTCCTTCCCATCCAGACCCAATGTGGGAGGAGCTGGTAGCTTCCTCCTCATCCCCTACCCTTGTACTTACTTTATTAGTTGTTTGGGTTCTTTTCTTGATGTGGGTAGAAGAAGCTGTCTACGTATTCTGCACAAAAAATTCTTTGTCTGATATATACATTGAAACTATTTTCTCCCAGCCTGTCACTTCTTTTTTTTAACTTTATCATATCTTTTACCAAATATAGATTTTGAATGTTGATTTATCAAGCTGTTCTTTTAAGTTCTGCAGTTTGTGTTCTTAGCAAAGCTTTCTATACTTCAAGATTACAGAAATAGACTCCTATTTTTATTTTTGTAACAGCATTATTGAGATATAATTCACATGTATTACAATTCTCCCATTAGAATACACAATTCAATAATTTTAATATATTCACAGAATTGTGCAATCATCAACATAATCAATTGTAAAATATTTTTATCACCTTTAAAAGAAACTCTATACCCTTTCCCCATCACCCCCCAGTCCTCCCATTCTACCAGTCCTGGGCAACCACTAATCTACATTCTACCTCTATGGATCTGCCTGATTTGGACATTTCATACAAATGGAATCAAGTAATATGTGGTCTTTTAAAACTGGCTTCTTTCCCTTAGCATAGAGTTTTCAAGGTCTGCCCATATTGTAGCATGTGTCAGCACTTTGTTCCTTTTTATGGCTGACTAATATTCCATCGTATGGATATACCACATTTGACTTATACATTCATTAGTTCATAGACATTTGGGTTGTTTCCACCTTTTGCTGTTATGAACGTTATGCTATGAACATTTGTGTGCAAATTTTTCATTGGACATATATTTTTTATTTTCTTGGATGTATATCTGGGAATTGCTGGATCAAATTGTAGTTCCATGTAAAACTTTCTAAGGAACTGTTAACTTGATTTCCAAAATGGCTACATGACCAGTGTATGAGAGTTCCAATTCCTCTGCATCCTTGCTAATAGTTGTTATTACCTGACTTTTTAATTATAGCTACCCTAGTGGGTGTTAAGGAGTGTTTCATTGTAGTTTTTATTTGCGTTTTCATCATAACTAATGATGTCAAGCATTTTTTTTTCAAATGCCTATTGCTCACCTATATATCTTCTTTGGAGAAATGCCTCCAAAGTCCCTTGCCCATTTTTTAATTGGGTTATTTGTCTTTTTATTATTGAGTTGTGAGAGTTCTTTATATCTTCTAAACACAAGTCTCTCATCAGATATGATTTGCAAATATTTTCTTCCATTCATGAGGTTGTCTTTTCACTTTCTAGATAGTATCCTTTGATACATAAAAGTTTTTAATTTTGATAAAGCCCAATATATCTGGGTATACATTTTTTGCTTGGGTGGTTTGGTTTTGTCACTTGTGTTTTTGGTGTCACGCCTGAGAAACCATCACCAAATTTGAGATCACGAAGATTTACTCCTATATTCTCCTCTAAGAGTTTTGTAGTTTTAGCTCTTACATTTAGGTCTTTGATCCATTTTGAATTAATTTTTATATATGCTTTAAGGTGGGAGGTCAAAACTCACTCTTTGCCTGTAAATATCTAGTTGTTCCAGCACCACTTGTTAAAAAGATTATTCTTTCCCTATATAATAGTTTTAGCTCTCGTCAAAATTATGAAAAGCAAGACCCCTATATTTTGTTCTCATGTTTTTATAGATTTTTTGTTTCATTTAAATTTATTTTAAAATATGTCAGGTAAAGGTCTGCTTTATTTTCTAAATTGATGGCTAATTGTGACAATATCATGTTAGAATAATGGATTCTCTTTTCTCACTAACTTGAAATTTTACTTTACCACATGAGGTATTCTACATAGCTCTGTTTAAGAATTTCTATTTGGAAAGTTTTATATCTGAGTGTTTATCCTTGTGACATTATCCTTGTTAGCACTCAGACATTTTGATCTACAAACTTACTTCTTTTTTCAGCAATAACATTGTCTTCTGAGTAATTTCTCTCCTCCATCATCTCTCTTCTCTTCTTCCAGAAGATATAATTATGACAACTTCTGGATACATCCCTTATCCTCAACTTTTGTCTCATGCTCTCTTAGTGCTTCCCTATTATTTTCTGGGAGAATTCTTCAATGTAATCTTCACATTAATTTATTATTTATTTGTGATTTTGTCCATTTCCAAATCCTATACTTGATTTTCTTTCACAAGTGAGTGAATATAACTTCTTTGCACATCTTTCCAAGGATATTAACTTCTTGTGAAAGTCATGGGCATGCCTCTAACAGGCTCTGTCTCTATGCCCATATATATCTCCTCATTCTTCACACAACGTGCACCCAAGCCAATCGCCGGCACCTGTATTTCTTTGCCTGAGGGCTTTCTTTTGCCTCTGAAGCCCACATTGCTGCCAAAATCATAAGCTTGAGGGAAAGAGGAATTAATATGCCATAGGAGCAGCCCTCAACCAAATACTGGCGGAGGTAGGTATAAAATTACCCCCAGCTCCTTCACCGTCAGATAGGAGACTCTGACTCATGTGTTCTCCACGGGTTCCCAGAGTTTCCCCAGTGGGACTGAATCCTAGCTGCCTGCAGTGGTTGCTGGCTCAACCCAGTGCCCTTCCTGGTTGACTTCCCTTCCCAGGTGCACTTTCTCACTTTAGTTTCTGTTGTTAGTTTCACCTCCCAAGTGAATTATTTGCACTTGAAACCTTGTCTCCGGGTCTGCTTTCTAGGGTAGCCCAAACTAAGACACCCTCTTTCTATTAACTGCATTTCTCTGGGCATTAGCTCTTCTATATTTTTTCTTTAATTCCTCTATTTCCAGTGGTTGGTAATTTTTATTTGTTTATCTTTGTACTTGAGAATTCCTGCTACTTTATCTGTTTGAGCTGGGCAGTTCCCCTTGGAGGAAGAGCCATTATGCAATCAAGTATTTCTTTCCCAGCCTCATCTCCTCTTATGCACCCACCCCGCAAGGCCCCAGCCCCAGTTTCTGACACATCTCCGGTTGGTGGGGTGGGGTTGCGGGAAGGAGAGGCAGAGAGTAAATATTAGAAACAAGAGAAATTGTATTTGATGGGCACAGATGTCATCTTGTGGTGGTGCCTGCTGAATGTGGTATATTCTCAGCGTGCATTTTTGACACATGGGGAACTTTGATGGGTTTTTCTGAGATTCTACTGCAAACCTCCAGCTGCAATTTCTGTGATGCACAGGGACAACTGAGGACTCCACCCCCTGACTTGAGGCATTCACTCAGGCTTTCTTTGTTGGGAACCATTAGTGTCTAGGAAGCCTTCCTGGGCTAAATCCTTTGTAAGCTCCAGGCCAGGTCACAGATCTAATTTACCCATGGGTAAAAGAATTTACAAAGAAACCAAGTAAACAAAAAACAAACCTTAATCCACCTTTAGGGAAAGCATGGCTTTCTCCCATTGTAGCCACTTTTCCTCACTCTAACCAGAGCCTTTTTAATTCTTTCAATTTCTCAGACAGTTCAAACACCAGCCCCTTGTGTTCCCACCAAATTCCAAGGGAAACATATCAGACTATCCAAGCGGTCCCCTTAGTTGACTTGAAGTGAGGAGGCTACCCTTCCTGCATCTCACTTCTTACCTCAACCTTTTTATAACCTCGAGGTTTCCTTTGTGCTATGGTTTTGGTGATCTTACTTAAGAAATCTTTTCTAGGCAAGAGAATCACTTGAATCCGGGAGGCAGAGGTTGCAGTGAGCTGAGATTGCGCAGCTGCACTCCAACCTGGGCGACCGAGCAAAACTCCATCTCAAAGCAAAAACAAAAACAACTTTTCCTACCCCAATGCCTGCCATAAAAATATTTGTTTTATTTGGGAGGCCGAGGCAGGCGGATCACCTGAAGTTGGGAGTTCAAGACCAGCCTCACCAACCTGGAGAAACCCTGTCTCTACCAAAAGTACAAAATTAGCCAGGCATGGTGGCACGCAGCTGTAATCCCAGCTACTCGGGAGGCTGAGGCAGGAGACTTGCTTGAACCCAGAAGGCAGAGGTTGCAGTGAGCCAAGACTGCGCCATTGCACTCCAACCTAGTCTACAAGAATGAAACTTCGTCTCTCAAAAAAAAAAATATATACACACACACACACACACACACACACACACACATACATACATATCTCCTAAAAGTTTTGTTTTTGATATTTAGGGCTTTAATAAAGCAGTGCATTCTTCATTCCCCTTAAAATCGCCATGCCCTGGGGTTCCCGCCATACTCAATTGCTATCTTTCCATGCTTCAGGAAAGGGGTGGACTTCCGAAATGGGTAACTTCAGCTAGAACAAGGCAGGTACCACTCAGCTTTGCTTTCAAACTAGAATTTTCTTTTCAGTGTAAAGTGAAATAATTGTCTTGGGAACTAGAATTTGTTAAGAGAGAAATGGTTTCTAGGTTCCAGAATCTCCCTTTGCAATGTCAAGAGGATGCCTAACCCACTTGAATGATAGAAGTTTCCACCCCAACTTGGAAAAAAGTGAAGAGCTTTTCTAATCTTCAATGTAGCAAAAGGAGAAAAGAGAAAGAACTGGAGAAGAGGACCAAGACTTACATCTAATTTCTCCAGCTGGAGGAGTAGAGGGTGGGGAAGAAGAGGGAACACCCCAGAGCTGTCATCACTCTACCACTTCCTCTGGCACAGACTGTGAGAATGTTAAGTGTCCTCACACGAGCCATTCCCAACATGGCACCAGCCACACAGCACATCAACCTCACTGCAAGAAGACGCTCATCATAGAAAGGACTGGAGACAGTGTCCCCTGTGTCGCCCCAGTTCACATGTAGATGGAAGGGATTTGGTTCTTCAGACCAAAGACACTTTCCCTGCTTTGCCATGGATGCATAAGATAGTCTCTGAGAATCCCAAAGTTTCCCTCGGACTTGGGGTTCAAACTGAAGACCCTCAGTGCAGCTGATACAAAGTTGCTGGTATGAAGCTACAAATGGGCACATTCTAAGACATTTACGTTTCTCTAGGAAACATTCCTGGTTTGAAATACTTGTCCTGGACTTAATGTGTCTCTCCAATACTCCCATCATCATTCCTTCTTTAACTCTGCTACCAATTTTAGGGAAATCCTTGAAAGTCCCCAGTAGGAGAAGGGAGTTGCAGAGTTGAGGTACAGCAGGACTGCCAGGACGAAGCCTGCAGACAGTGAGGCAACCCTGTAGCAGGTACCACGGGGAGCTCAGCTAATCCAGGATCTGGATGGAAGACATGCCAGTGATTCAGAGGAGAGCCAACTAATGACAAGGTCAAGGGTGTTGTGAGGAAAGGGTCATGTTTCCCCAGTTGAGATGCCAGCATGGGCCCTACTCTACGGCAAGGCCAGAGGGACATTGCTCCCCTGGCCAGAGAGGACCAGGAGAGGACACGCTGTTATGAGGACAGGCAGTCTTCTCCCTCTACCCAGGTGCCATCTTGTCAAGAAGGCAAAGGGAGAAAAGCCATGGAAGTCTAAGCATTTACCTGAGAGAAGCTCAATTCACCCCAAAGATATCCTTTTATAGGAAAGAAATTGACTTGCCTGTCATGGGCGGTTTTTTCCTCCATCTACAGAAGAATAAAGCCCCAAGCATAAGAAAGATGAGATAAATTATAGAAAATTAAGGAAAGTACATTTCCTTTTGAGACAAAAACTCATCTCAGTGTAGCATCAGCTCTACTGTATATAATAGACCTGTGAAAGATCTGTAGACACCACCTGGTTCTGGTCTGATCTTTTTAAAAATAAATGCTGAAATGCTAGCTTGTATTAACAATATTGATGATGAAATGTTCTTTATCTTTAGTGTCACGGATGTCAAGGAAATACACGTGCTCTGCTTTGCACTTGTTTCTGATGCCTGCCGCAGTTACTAGACCACGGGGTGGACACACGTGGTTGAAAGTAGAAAGCCCACCACGCCTGCAGACAATCAATTCCTTTACTTCACTGCAATTACAGTGAGAGAACAAAACGTTTATCCTTCTCTTAGCTCCCCTATTTGCTTCTTCCCTGGGAGGCATTGGATGGATGGGTACTTTTAGATGCTGCTGTAGATAGTCTCCCTACAGTAAAAGGCTATTAGTGGGATTGCAAGACAACCAAAGTTACAGCAAAGTGCAGTTCACTCCTACGCAGGACACGGCATTTCCTAATGGAGCAACATTAGAGAGTAGACCCAGCGCAGGGCTGTGAGTGCCTAACAATGGCACAATGAAAAGCCCTCAATTATGCTGGACCTTGGCTCGCTGGGTCAGGAAGGGCCGAGGTAACTGCACAGCCTGTAAGTGAAGGGACTGTTCAGGCCTCTTAAGGAGTACAGGGAAAAGCTGAAGTTACAGAAAGAAAATAGTAGTTAGAATTGGAATTGTAAAATCAGATGAAGGAAGGAGAAACCGGCACAAAAAGAAGAGAAAACGCTATTAGGGAAAATATTTCATTTCCAAAAAGCCAAGCAATAAAAAAAAAAAAAAGAAAAGAAAAACAAAACATGGCCTGCCCTGTCCTCCCCAACTCACAAGACTATTGCCTAGAACCTCTGCAGAAAGGACGGCCATTGCATTTCATCCCAAGGGACTGCTTTTGCTTTCACACTCCAGCCCTGGCTTTCCCCAGCTCCAGAATTAGAACATTAGGAATGGCTTGTTTGCAACGTCTAGAAAGGCTACCCTACCCTCATGCAAGCTTAATGAGGTGTTGAACAATAAGGCCCATATTCCTACTTATGGTTTCTTCTCTCATTTCAAGTCACAGAACGCACTATCTTGCAAGCCCCCAAACCTCTGGAAGCAGCCCACCGGACTCAGTACTGAGCTACAGAGAAAAGTAAGTAAAGGAGCAATTCCATCAGGTTTAGAGAAACAATGTTCTCCTAATCAGGTTATTTCCTGGCGGTTCCTTACCAGCTGGGCTTACTTCTACTCAATAAGTGCACAGTGACCTTCGCAGTTGCCAGGAATGCTTAATTAAATACTTGAACAGATAGTAAGTAGAATAAATAGCTCATGCACCCCAAAATTGGCAGTAGAGTTAAAGAAAGAATGATGCAACTTAGTTTTGCTAGACTGGACAGAAACATTAAGTTCAGAACAAGAATTTTCAACCAGGACACTTCCTAGGGAGACATAAATGTCTCAGAATGTACTCCTAGTGGCAGCTTTGTTTCAGAGGCACTCAAAGTCCTTGGGAAACTTTGAGATGATCAGAGTCTGTCCTATATATCAAATGCAAAATATGGCAGGTCTCTGGCCTAAAGAAACAAAAAAAGAAGGAGACTTCAAAGTCTGTGGACACAAGCCAGAAGGGGTGGCCCCAGAACTACCCTAGAGTAGGGTCCAGCTCTCCAAACCCTCAACCCATGTGCTGTTGAATACTAATCTTGTGCTGGAAATCATGTTGAGCATTTTTTATGTGTTATCTGATTTAATATTTCACTATGATGCTATGATGTAATTATTATTTTTTTCAGAAAAACAAAGTGCAACTTAGGGGGTGGAGTAACTTATCCATGATCACACGAATAGCAATGGGGAGAGCAGTGTTTCATATGCAGTCGGTCTGGCTCCAAAACCTATGCCCATAAACACCACACCTTGCAGTCAAAGAATACGCGCTGGGCCGGATATGGTGGCTCATGCTTGTAATTCCAGCACTTTGGGAGGCTGAGGCGGGCAGATCACTTGAGCCCAGGAGTTCAAGATGAGCCTGGGCAACAAGGCGAAACCCTGTCTCTACAAAACATAAACAAAAATAGCTGGGTATGTTGGTATGCACCTGTGGTCCCAGCTACATGGGAGGCTGAGGTGGGAGGATCACTTGAGCCCAGGAGGTCGAGGCTTCAGTGAGCCGCATCGTGCCACTGTAGTCCAGCCTGGGCAACAGTGTGAGACCCTTTCTCAAAAAAAAAATAAAAAGAAATATATATATGTGTGTGTGTGTATATATATATACATGTGTGTGTGTGTGTGCTGGCTCCCACTGCTGGATCTAAAGATGGTCTGATCCAGACACCTTTATTGACCTAGGCCTCAGGAAGTCTGAGATGAATCCCAGGAGCACATCCTAGGAGCCCCCGTCCTAGGTATAAGGATACACTATATCGGAAACACAAACTTCCCGCAAAACAATGCAGCGTGGTTGAAGTTACCATGAAAAAACAAAAAGAATCATGAACATAGCTTTAGAATCTATACTTTTATATCTTTTCTAAATCTACAATATATACCAAGAGGCAACATTCATATTTTATGGATATTTGTTTTGTTTTGTTTTTTTCAATCCGTGTGGATCTTTTGTTGACATACTTATCACTAAAGTTATTTGTGGATCATGGTTCCACATGGTCCCCAAATGACAAATATTACTGATGCTCTTCTAGGGTCTAATTTTATTATCAGTTAAAGGACCATGTATTTACCAGCATGGCTTATTCACAGGTTTCCCCGGGTCTGGTTATTTGGAAAGCTTCACCTTTTAGTGTCCAGAGTAGAAAGTGCACATGCAAATGTTTACTCTCCTTTTATTTCTGAATATTTACTGCTGGGCTTGGCCAACAAGAGTTTCACAGGCTTCTGTTGCTCTGAGAGGAAGAAAATGTACTCTGGGTTGAGTGCATACTTTGCACTCGATTGGGAAAGACATGTCAAAGAAAAAAAAAAAAAGAAAAGAGACTGCACATGGCCTTTATATGGACCACAGATTGAAAGACAAAGAGCCTAGAATCTTTTAAGACTTTCAGGATTCAGAACTTTGCAACATTTTAGATTTACGATTCTTAAAGTTAAGAACATCTCTGGATATTTCTTCTACCCCCCAACTCCCCCCCAAAAAAAAACATTTCTGCAGATAAACAAGGGGACTATCTTGTGGAATAAAGAATAATCACAATACTGGTAACAACAACCACCACAAAACCCTGTGAGGCATAAGGTCAGAAGACAGTACATTAAGGGACAGTAAATTGTGAAACATAGATGAATAGAATACTAATCCAGCACAACACTGTGTCTGTGAGTGTCTAACGGGAGAAACGGAACACATTCTAAGTGTGTCAAACACAAGATATTTAATGGAGGAAACGAGTTACACAGATGATGAATGAACTGAAAAGTCAAATAAGCTACAGTGAAGTAACTGCACTCAGGAAGCGACCATCACTCCTGGAACCGCAGAGCTACAGGAGGAGGTGATATCCTCACCGGAGTCAAGACTCGGCTCCTGCCCACAAAAGGGAGGCTGGCCAGCATGGGACAGACTTTGAAGGAAGCAGAGCTGCTGCTGGAAGAACCACCCACAGCCGATTCAAAGGGAGGGACCTCCTGGCTTCTCCCCCATCCCACCTGCCACTTTTCTGGGGGCATCATCCATTGGTTGAAGCTCCTGCGTAACAGGAAGTTGGGGAAACCTGGGAATCGGACCCCCTGCAATCCAGCGCAGAGCAGGGAAGGGCCGGGAAAGGATCTCAGAAGGAACGGGCAAATGGCCAGCACAGAATCTGATGGTTTTCGTCACTTATGAGGAAATAGCTGTATTCAGTTTTCACTCATAAGAAACAAAATAGCATTTTTTCAAAAGTAACCAATTCAAATTTTCAGATGTAAAAATGGATATTCATAATTCCTGGTATTTAGTAACACAGTCATGCACCACATAAAGATGTTTTCATCAGCGATGGGCCACATATACGAGCATCTTCCAAGATTATAATGGAGCCAAAAAATTCCTGTCACCTAGTGATGGACAGCTGCCATAATGTTGGAGCACACTGCATTACTCGTGTTTCTGGTGATGACGGTGCACTTACTGCACAGCTGGTCATACGAAAGTCTAGTGCATACAATTATACACAGTACATAATACTGAATAATGATAATAAACAACTATGTGAATGGTTTATGTATTAACTATCCTACACTTTTAAATCATTGTTTTAGAGTGTACTCCTTCTAATTATTATTTTTTTTAAGTTAACTGTAAATAGCCTCAGGGAGGCATCCAGAAGAAGGCATTGTTGTCACAGGACCTGACAGCTCCATGCTTCTTACTGCCCTGAAGAACTTTCAGTGGGACAAGGTGCAGAGGCGGAAGACAATGGTATGGGTGACTCTGACTCTGTATAGGCCTAGGCTAATGTGTATGTTTGCATCTAAGTTTTTAACAACAAAAAAATTTTAAGTTAAAAACAATAAAACAGTTGGAAAAAAGCTTACAGAATAAGGATATAGAGAAAGAAGATAGTTTTTAGCGTATAATGTACTTACCTTTTAAGTAAGTGTTATAGAAGAGTCAAAAAATTTTTTAAAAATTGAAATGTTCATAAGTTAAAAAGTTACAGGAAGATAAGGTTAGTCTATGATTGAAGAAATAAAAACGTTCATATATTTAGTGTAGCCTAAGTGTACAGTGCTGATAAAGTCTACAGGAGTGGACAGCAATGGCCTCGGCCTTCACATTCACTCGCCAGTCACTCACTGACTCACCCAGAGCAACTTCCAGTCCTACAAGTTCCATTCAGGTGTCCTCATCAGGTGTAGCATTTCTTAATCTCTTATACCATATATTTACTGGACCTTTTCTATGTTGAGATGCGCTAATACTGTTGTGTTATAATTGCCTACAGTATTCAGTACAGTCACATGCCACACAGGTTTGTACTCTAGGAGCAATAAGCTAGACCATATAGCCCAGGTGTATACTAGGCTACGCTATCTAGGTTTGTGCAACCACACTCTACAGTGTTAATACTATGACCCAGTTCTCAGAAGTTAATATTTGCTCTCAGAGAGAAAAAGGAATGTGTTGCCCAAACACATGTCCTCCATTAACTAATTGGCCACCAACTCTTTTGAAGTTTCTTTCCTTGACCCACATCTCTCCTTTCTGAAGGAAGGAGTCAGTGAAAACAGTTTCAGTAACTCCTTTTTTTCCCCCCCAGAGCTGAAAGGGATTATTATTGGCTTTATTAGTGGTTAAAAATAAAAATTATTACTGATTAGTAAATCTCAAATTTATTTTTAATTATGAGGTAGCATTGAATGTAAAATCAACTGCCTTGTTAGCTTTTAGTGAAATCCTTTTAAAAGGCACAACTGAAAATACATCAGAAAAAAATCTTTAATGTGAATTTCCTGGGACCCCATGTCTACTCAGCATTTCCCTTTATTCCAATTGTACTGGGTCACCTGCTGCTTCAGCAGAGAGTCCCTCATGCCTTTGATCACTACACTGATGGGGCTTTTATAACACTTGATATTTATAATCAGAGAACTGCATGCAGGTTATTGTTACATATTCAGAATGTGCTTTTCCTTTCAATGAGAATGAGAATTATTCCCCCGATAACAATAGGAGTGATGGAGGTATTCAATGGCAAAAGTGAGATTCCAGTAGGACCACCATGAATGTAAGTGCCCGGGACAGGATCCTGCTTAGTACAGAATGATGGACATAGGCTGGTATCTACTGAAGAGGAAAATGAAATGAGATCACATGAAATGAAGGCAAACTTTTATCTACTACAGAGAAAGAACCTCCTGGGAAAATATGGGCCTGCTAGGAAATAGTACTGGGTATCAAAGGTGATTTCTGTTTCCTGTAGTCAGTTCTGAACTAATTCCCAGAATGGCATGAAGGGATGCCAATTTGAACAGAAGACAAACTGTGCTCTCTGTCCATTTGAAATCACATCACCTACAAGAGTAATACAAATGGCTTGGATTTTTTATAGTCACTTACTTCTAAGGAGGTCCAAGGGCTTCCTACCCACGATCTCATTTACTAGCACACTGTGAACTCTGTTCTCCCACGTGCAAGAGAAGTGCCACTTCCCTGGGTAGAAGAGAGAGAGGAACTTCCTCTATTCCCCTCTCTCTATTTAACTCTCTCTGGACAAGCAAAGAGGAAAATATGCTGGCTGTGCCCAAACCGGTGTCATGAAAACAGCGGGGTCTTTTGAGCCAGAAGACATGTATTTAATCTGGGCTTGCTCTGCCACTTTTTATCTGGGTAAACTTGGCCGAGTCATTTAACCTTTCTGGGCCTCGGTTCCCTTGTCTCTAAAATGGGCACAGTGACTCCTTCCCTGAAGCATTGTTATGTGAAATAGAACTAAGACAGGTAAAATGCCTCAAACAATGGTTGACATATACTTGATGTTCAATAAAAGTATCGTTTGTGTTTATTATATATTTAGTTGAGCCAAAGCCCAATCTCAAGCCTTCTTCTTTTCTTCCATTCCTACTCTGCCATTTTCTCTCTTTCAAGCTCACTTTGGTGAGAATTTAGAAAAGTGGCAGAGCAGAAGCATAGACCTGCCTAAGAAAAACCCAGGCTAGGAGTTTTCCTACCCTAATCATAAATGTACACAGCGGGCAGGGCCCCTCCTCTTTGCCTTTCTGCTCTTACATGAGAAGGGCTGCGTTCATCCAGTGAAAGTCATTCAACCGATAATCCCAATCTTATAGCTGTCAGCGAGGTACAGTAATTTCCAGAGGAAAAAAACAGATAAAAATCTATCTTTAAAAACTCCCTGGCCAGGCATGGTGGCTCACATCTGTAATCCCAGGACTTTGGGAGGCTGAGGCGGGCGGATCACGGGCTCAGGAGATCAAGACCATCCTGGCTAACACGGTGAAACCCCGTCTTTACTAAAAATATGAAAACAAAATTAGCTGGGCAAGGTGGCAGGCGCCTGTAGTCCCAGCTACTCGGGAGGCTAAGGCAGGAGAATGGCGTGAACCTGGGAGGTGGAGCTTGCAGTGAGCCGAGATCCAGCTACTGCACTCCAGCCTGGGCGACAGAGCAAGACTCCATCAAAAAAAAAAAAAAAAAAAAAAAGCCCTAATATTAGGAATCTAGAACATTATTTATTGAAAATTGGTGTGGGCCGGGCGCGGTGGTTCAAGCCTGTAATCCCAGCACTTTGGGAGGCCGAGACGGGTGGATCATGAGGTCAGGAGATCGAGACCATCCTGGCTAACACGGTGAAATCCCGTCTCTACTAAAAAATACAAAAAATTAGCCGGGCGTGGTGGTGGGCGTCTGTAGTCCCAGCTACTGAGGAGGCTGCGGCAGGAGAATGCCATGAACCCGGGAGGCGGAGATCGTGCCACTGCACTCCAGCCTGGGCGACAGAGCGAGACTCCGTCTCAAAAAAAAAAAAAAAAGAAAATTGGTGTGACTTGCTAACTAGACCTCAGACATACTAACATCTTAAATGTCTGGCCTCATTGGTCCCTGCAATGTCCAAGGCACTGTCTGGATCCTGAGAGCCAAGGTCCTCCCCTTGAGAACCTCACAATACAGTGGGAAAATATTTCTACACCTATGGGAAGTAGAGTGAGCACCAGCCATGGGCTTTTCTTCTTTCCCAGCCAACCCCAGCCAGCTGCAGAATTGAGCTGAGGGAGGTAAGCGATGGTATTTAGAGCCCTATTTTGTCATTCAGCATTTCAAAATTATGTCCTAAGATTTTTAGAAGAAGAGTAACTATTAGCTTTGGAAGAAAATCACACATAAATCACCACTGTTGTTACTTTTTCCCTCTGAACTCCCCCCTGGCATTACAAATTAGTTCTCACATTACTTACTAAAGTACTCTGAACTTTATAAACACAATACAACTTAATTATCCCTTTCTAAGGTGGTTTCTACAGTTTAAAGAGTCTTTGAATGAAAGCATGTTTTCACAGCTATATATTCACATAGGAAAATAGCTATTATTATCATCATCGTAAGTTTCATGGGATTTTTTTTGGTACCAAATATATTTATTTTCTAGAGAACAATAAAAACCTAGTTGTTTTTACATGCCTTCACTGCAATTAGGACACCAATGTTGCAAATGAGTTTGTAGAGAATGTGTTCCTAATAGACACAGCCTTCTTTGCAGTTGTTTGGAAGCATTCCCCAAACCCTCTAGAAAATCAACATCAAGGGACCTAAACCTCCTTCTCTGTACGGATGCCATTCTCGGGATCCACCCCGGCACCTTCTACACAGATTACATGAAAAGTACGTCTTGTCTGCTTTGGCTGGTTATCATTCTTGTTTCAGAATGATTTCAGAAAAGACTATAAGCTTGTGGCAGAGTGAATTTGTGATCTTATCCAATCATCTGGGCTGTTTGCAAAACTTCAGTAGGTGGCAGCGTTTTGTTGATAAATGTTTTGTTAGCCAAGTGATCTCATTTAGTGCAACTGTTGCAATATTAATAAACTGAACTTACGATCGTGTTTGCCAGGACTGAAAATATTGCCTTTCTATCCAGTGGGTGCTCTTATCTGAACTGACAGCAGCATTCATTGTCTTAGAGATGAAGCGGGGGTGGTGTGATTGTGTGTATGCTCTTATAAAGAGAAAGTGATGGAGGCAGAGAAAGGGGTTAGGAAGGGAGGCTGCAGACGAAGAAAGAGGATATAAAGGAGCTATGCTAAGATGTCTTGCCCACTACCTGGCTGGTTCTGACAAAACTCTGGGCTGCTTCAAGTGTCCACCCCTTCCTTGGGTCCCCTGTGTGGCTCACAATGACCTGCAGGTGGTCCCTGAGATCCTAAGGACACTAGGTCATGGTCACCGGCTAAGCAGCAGCTCAGACCCTTTGCAGCAAACATGGGGAGGCTCACAAGGGCTAAGTACCACAATACCCACTCATGCGGCCACACGAGAGTGTTCCAGATATGTCCCTAAGCTTACCAGGGCTGGGAAAGACAATATTCCATTACTTCTCTGAATTAAAACAACTTCTGCCAGGCCTATTGTGACCAACCAGGAGAGCTCCAGAGTGACCTCTAGAAAGAGGGGGTTGGGGGGCAGCAAATCCTTCATCAAAAGCTCCAGCCTGTCACTCAAGGCTCTTCAAATCTGACCCAATCTGTCACATCCCTTTTCTTCACTCTTCTCTGCAAGCCTTTCTTTAAGGGTTGGGAAGCCCTGGCCAGTAAAAAGAGCACTAAGGACACTTGAGAAGTGTCCACTCTTTCTCAGAAGACCCAAGAAAGCTGCCCACACTCAAAAGTTTTCAGAGGCAGCTTGGCTAGGATTTCAGGAGGATCCCTTGCGGGAATCACATATATTGAGCCCAGAATATGCCTTTTAATTTTTTGAATTCCAGAACCTCGCTGCTGCTGTTCTCTTTGCCCCTCTAGAGATGCCCTTTATTCCACCCCCTTCACCTGTCAGCAAGACGAATTCCAGGAGTAGATTCAAGTCCTTCCTCAGCGATAAAGGTTTCTCTCTGATCACCCCAGCTGGACTGAACATCTTTGTTTTATGAAGACTCACTGCAATCATTGCTAAGCCAACTGAGTGGCCTTTACTGCCTTATAACAGCAAGGAAACTTGCCATTGCAGCATCTGGGCTGCAACCTCTGAAAGCAGGAGGCCCGTGTCATGCATGTGCTTACAGGTACTCAGTTAAAGCTTAACCAACACATCATTTGAAGTGCTTTTCGTTGGCACCTTTCACACCACTTATTTTTACTTTTTATTACAATTATAAAAACACTGTATGTATAAATCCTGCTTTCCTCTGCAGACTCTAAGCTCATTACATGCAAAAGCCTATCTGAATTATCTTTGTCTATGCTGAACACCTAGAACAATGGCATAACAAAAATGTCCTTTGATTAATTGATGCCTTTATATTCAAATTAACATGCCAATCGGTCTCATTGCCACCAGAGAAGGACTCTTTCAGTTCTCTTTGTAAAGTCGTTCCTCTGAGATAACCACAGTTAAATTCTTCACCAAGGAAAGGTCCCCATACATTATTTCAGCAATTGTAGCACAAGACCCAGGCCTCTGAACAGTTACAGTAATGACTAACCAAACAGGTAAAACATTAAAGATCTCCTTTGCCTCCAAGTTGGCATAAAGCCTTTTACTTAACACCAGTTAGTAATCTTTCTTATTTCTATTTATATATTTTCAAAGCAAAAAGATGACCATTTAAAAGGAGACTATCTCTTTCTTCCTTATCCAGTCCTATTAAAATTAATTAAGAATTTTGGAAGACACTGTAACTGGTAACAGAATATATTAGATATTCCCATGTGGCCCAAAAAAGCACATTATCTTGCCTGAGAGTACCCCAAGTTACTAGTTGGCCGATATAGAATCAAGTCCATTTTCCTTGCCCACTGCCTACTGCCCAATATGAGATGCTTTTCTAACACTGCTTTGTTAGTTCATCGTGTCAGAATGAGTTAGAGAAGTTTGAGAGTACATGATCTCCCATGTGTACAGATTATTGCCATTATGTTCAAATATTTGCCTCAAATTCAGTAAGCACTGATGTGCATGCTGAAGGTTTTAAAGAGTTGGAAAGATGATAGGCTTGGAGAAAGGATTTGGATGCTAGGAATAGGTGAGCAATCTTCATTTATAAAGCAACCATTAATTCTGGCCATTCTCTTAGATACATAGTATGAGGTGGGAAGGAAAAGCAAGGGCTCTAGTGGATTTTTTTTTTTTTTTTTTTTTTGATACAGAGTTTCATTCTGTAGCCCAGGCTGGAGTGCAGCAGCATGATCTCGGCTCACTGCAACCTCCACCTCCCAGGTTCAAGCAATTCTCGTGCCTCAGCCTCCAGAGTAGCTGGGATTACAGGTGCCCACCACCACGCCTGGATAATTTTTGTATTTTAGTAGAGACAGTTTCAACATATTGGCCAGGCTGGTCTCGAACTCCTAACCTCAGATGATCCAGCTCTCAAAGTGCTGGGATTACAGGTGTGAGCCACTGTGCCCGGCCTCTGGTGGCATTAAGTCTTCCAAATACATTGTCCAGGTGCTTCTGTGCTCTGTACAAATATGCTTTATAAAACCTTTCAGAGGTTCGGAGTGGGGAAACAACTATCCTTCAACTTCTGCCCCATAACCTAAAACTTGCATCCCTTCATAGAATATTGTACTTAAATGATTGTCTTTCTTCCACCCTACCTTTCCCCTCTAAACCAACCAGTGCCCCCATGTGCACATGTACACACACATATACATACACCGTAATATCCTTGGATCCCCAGAGCGTTCTCACCACAAGAACTACAGATTGATGAGAAAGACAAACGTGGAGTTCAGCTCCACTTTCTTTAACAAAGATACTCCCAATGTGCATCCTACAGCAACAAACTAGTGTGGGTGCTCCCACCCCAGACAGATCCATAATCATACTCACTCGAGACCAAGCCATCACTGTTGTTTCAATTGTATTCACTAACCAGTGAAATCATGATCATTCATTCTGCTTCAGACTTCCAAGCCGTGTGTCTTTGGAAACTTTGCATTCAAGTTGATGTGCCCATAGTTCACTTCAGGTCATCATGAAGATTGTCAAGTCCCAACAGAAAATTGGCTATCACATTCAAGGAACAACGCATTGCTCCATGCTTCAGCCCACACAAATCCCAACTTGTTGAAGCAATTTAAACAGCTACACCATGGACTGAAGAAAAAAATTCGCATTGCAGAAAATTTTAATCCCTTGGCTGGGATGGCATAAAGGAACTACCTAATTATAGGAGAACAAGCAGAAGTGGTTTGCATAACTTGTCCCCGTAACTATTTGTCCCTCCTCTTGTCATCTTCCATGTAGGGGCACCATTATTACTGGGGAATTAAAGTTCTTATATAATGGATAGTCTGCTAGTCTCCTTTTTTTTTATATTTAGCAATCACCAGCCTAATGGAAACTCTAGAATTCACACTGCCAACCTGACAACTTGACTGGGCACTGGATGTGTTGGAAGCACAACTCCTAATTTTAGGATGTAGCCTTATAACATGGCATCCTATGGAAAGGAGAAGAGCCTGATTATCCATTTGAAAATTCTCACTATTTTTCTTATTAGTGACGAAACCTTAAAATCTGACACCTTGTCTGCTTCTCTCAAGGTGTCATTATTTAAATCACTCATTATTAGAGCATCGACAATCAAATGAAATTAATTTCATATCAGTATGGCCCTATTTGTCTGGCAGAAAGTGACATTGCAAAATTCATCACAAGAACAACTTTCACTTCATAATTGAGAGAAGTTGCGTGGTTGTCTTGAGTCCAAGAAACCAGCTGAGAGACATGCCAGAAGGAGTAGTGGGCAGGAGACAAAAATCTGGGTACCAGCTCCATTTCTTTTCTAAATTAGATGGCTTTATGTAAAT
Source organism: Macaca nemestrina (assembly GCF_043159975.1). Taxonomy (NCBI): domain Eukaryota; kingdom Metazoa; phylum Chordata; class Mammalia; order Primates; family Cercopithecidae; genus Macaca; species Macaca nemestrina. The sequence continues at coordinate 75,339,948 of NC_092129.1, forward strand.
CACTTTTCTTCTCTGGGCTTCTGTTGTCTTACTGGCAAGATGAGGCCAGACATTTGCTAAGGGCTCTCCAGTTTTAACATTCTGTGATGCTATTAGCATTCTATGGTACTGATGCAGGAAGTCACAGAGATTGTGGTTGACCACGAAAGGTTACAGAAATTTTGGAATCTTTTCCAAGTAGATATGAACCAAAGGTGACCAGCTAGTCAGCGTGCTGAAAGGAACTACTTGAGTTATGCCCACAAAGGAGTCAACTTGACTTGGTGATAGTGGTGAGGGGGAAACTAGGACTCTCAATGCAAGTTCAGGAAGGTGCTCACGGTTTCATTGTGTGTGTAGCACCAACTCTGGAGATAATTTTGAGGTGAATAAATCTTAATTTTGGCCCACCACCTCTCCTGCTCCTCTTCCTCACTTTACTTGCCTTCCAAGTTTCCAGGACCTTTAGTGTTAGAATGTGATTGAGATAGACTGGAATTGCCACATGATGTTTTTTACATTAATCTTTTCCTTGCAGACTCTTTTCACTCCAAATTCATGATCACTAATCTCAAAAAGGCCCTAAATCCTGTCTGAAAGTCATTCTAGATGCCCCATTCCATTAACTTTTTACTCCCCCAATTATTTCATATCTTCTCAAAGCACTAATGCTTCCTCCCTCATCTTCACTGTCATCTGAAAAATTTGCTTCCTACACTAGGTAGAAAATGGAGGCCGTTAGTCGGGTACTTCAACAAGCTCTTACTGCCATATTCACCTACTTACCTGCAGCAATGCCCACATATCTTGCTTCCTTTCCTCAGGGGAATGCAGCTCTCTGAACTAAGACCAAGCCCTCCACGTTTCCACTAAATCTCAACCCTTCCCTCCACACAAAGGCATTTCTTTAGCAATTTTCCCAACTCTCTGCTGTTTTTTCCAGTTGTTTTCCTGTTTCATGGATTATTACCATTAGCACACAATTATTTTCACCATCTTATAAAAGAAAACAAAAAAAAAAACTACTCACAAAACTCCACTTTTCTCTCTACATACTATTTCTTTGCTCTTCTTTACAACAAAACTCCTTGAAAGACTTGTTTATACTTACTGTCTCCAATTCCTCTTCTCTTATTCTGTTTAAAATCAGCCTAATTAGGCTTTCACCTGTATCAATGCATCCATTCCACTCAAGTTTCTTTTGTCAAGGCCAACAAAGACTTTCACATGGCTAAATCCAATCATTAATCCTCAGTTTTCATCTTACTTGATTCTTCAGCTCCTCCTCCTCCTGCTTGAAACACTTTCTTCATTTGGCATTCATGACACAAGACTATCTTGGTTTTTCTAATACCCTATGGTCCTTTGCTAGTTTTCACACATCTTTTCGATCATCTCTTCAACCTTCTACTTTTGGTGTGCTCCAAGGCTCAGTCCTTGAATTCTTCTTATCTATGCTTTTACTGTACTTTAAATACCATATACACACTAATAACCTCTAATTTTTTTAATCACCAGCTGAGATACCTCACCTAAACTCTAGACTCAAACATTCAATTGCCTGTTAATATTTAGATATATAGCAGAATTATAGATTTAGCATGTCCAAAACTAAATTCCTGATGTTCCTACTTAAATCTGCACCATCTCAGTACAGGCTACTTCATCCTTTCAGATGTTTAATCAAAAATCATGGAGTTTTCCTTGACCTCTCTCTTTCTCTCACTGTCCACATATGATCACTCAACAAAACTCACCAGTTTTACCTTCTAAATATGCTTAGAATCACTTCTCAGCCTCTCTCCCACAGTCACCCTGATCTGATATAATGTCATGTCTCAGTTGAGTGACTGCCATTGCGTTCCCGCAGGCTTTTCTGCTTCTCCTTTGCTCTCTACATACCATGGCCAATACAGTAACCAGACTGATTCTATTATGAGGTAATGCAGATGAGGTCCTTCCCCTGTCTGAAATCTTGCAAAACTTGTCATCTCGCTCAGATTAGAAACCAAAATCTTCTCTGTCAGCTACCAGCAACTAAATAATTTCCCTCTTCATCATTAGTTCACTGATCTCATCTTCTAGTATCTTCTCCCCATTTCTCATTAAGCTCCAACCACTTGCCATGTTGATCTCCACACCTGGCACCTTGCTGCCTCCAGACCTTATAACAGCTACGCCCTTTGGGGAACACTGTGTCCCTGGCTTGCTGCTATGTATTTTTCATGTATTTGTTCAAATGTCACTTTCCCAGTAATGGCTACATGGCTTCCTACTTATAATTTGTAATTACAATCCACTCCTTTGCTCCATTGCCCATACCAGATTCACTTTTTCCCATAACAACAGTAACTTTCTAATATACTACACTAGTAACTTTCTAATAGTAACCTTTGAATATACTTCTAATATACCACAGTAGTAACTTTTTAATAGTAACCTTTGAATATACTAGCAATAGTAGCCTTCTAATAGTAACCTTCTATATTATTACACTATTTGGTCCCACTAGAATGTAAGCTTTGTAGAGACTGAGCCTTTGTTTTGTTGACTGCTATATCTTCAGCAACTAGAAAAGTTCCTGGCACATAGTGGGCACTCGATGTCACTGAATAACTGAATTCCTTCCCTGTTGCCCAATAATATTCAGGTATTATACTTTATGATTATCTGCCTTAATATAAATTGGGGGAGGTAGATGTTTGAAGAAACTAGTGTTTTAATCTAAGTATTTTATATGTTGTGAATATGGTTTTATTTCATTTTGAACAGTGGAAAGGCCTTAGATTTGAAGCCACGTTGGACTGATATCAAATTCTGGTCGTGCTGCTTATCACCTGAAGAGTCTTCAGAAAATTTTTTGAGCCAATTATGAAATTGATATAATGAGGGAGCCTGCTATTTAACGTTTTTGAAAAAAATGATGAGCTTGGATTTACATAAAGGATGTAGCAAAGTGTCAGGTCAGACTAGCTGCTCAATAAAAGTCATTCTGGATGTTTGAATTGCATGAAGTATTCAGGTATGCTAGGACTCATATAAGGTTTAGTATATCATCCTCTTTCCCCAAGAGAGCACTTTGATCCAAAGGATAGAATCTTACAGGGAAAATTTCTAGTATCAGCAATAATGAAGGAGATTTTCATTGGTGTTGAAAGGAAAGACAAAAGGAGAGAGATGGGGTAGGAACAGCACTCTCTGGGGACTCCTCACACCTCATGGAAAACCACTCTCATCAGAACCCACGGTGCCTACGTGTGCCATAATAGAGTGAGAGGCTGATTCAAGAGTTCATCCGTGACTCCTGTAACACAGAGAGGGACTGTCTTTGAAGATTAACATCCTACTAGCGTGTCCCCCAAAGAGATTCATGCTGAAAGAGAGAAAAGACAAGCATGCAGGGGAGGGTAGAGTTGAAGAGAGACAAGAAACAAAAACTTGAAATCATTTCTCGTGTCATAATTCCTGTATTAACACCTGAATGGCTAACATGCATGCCCTGAGGCATGTTAAATGAGAAATGTCAAAGACTGTAAATATAAGAAAAATGAGAACGTAAGAAAAATGAGAACGTTCGACCCTAACAGTTGGGATTCACAGGCAGGCAGCAGTTGGTACATATAAGCCCACACAAACGGAAAGACACTTGTTCCCAACATCCCCCTTTCTTTAATAAGCCAATAAATATTGATTCTGACCTGGTGGCCACTTGTTCTCCTAACATCTTCTTTCATTCCAAGTCTTCTCGAAACTATAAAAAGCTAATTTCCAGATTCCCAATCTGGTCAGAAGGACTCAGTTTTTCAATCAGATCTCGCAGAGGCCTGATAGCAATCATTATGAATGAGAAAAGGCATTTTGTATTCTCCCCAGCTTGCTCGCAGACAGAAGGAGCAGGGCTGGTTACCTACAGAGGCAGTGCTGAAATTAAAACACTTGTACCTGCTACGCATCTTGGACGGATCACAGACGACGCTGGGCAGCAGCTTGACACTCAAATACAGGGTCAGCCGTCATTGTAAAGTGCAGTTTTCAGGCTAACCTTATGATCAAAATGTTAAAAATCATCCTCGTTTCTCACTGCCAGGCTTTTGTCTCAGGCAATACAGTTCCGAAGAATGTGATTTTGAACAACATACATGATGACTAAATTTGAGTTTTAGAAAAACATACAACTGGAAGGAGAAACTCAACCTACATTTTGAGTCAAGCTTTCATTTCTTAGAATTCTGCAGTAATCGATAAGAATGTATAAGAAGCTACTGTACACTTAGCACTGTTGAAGTAGGTCATCTGGGCACAGATGAGAATTACCAGACAGTTCCGTAACTCAAAGAGATTTCACTAATTGAAAAGACAGAGAAGCATGTGCACTCAGAGTTTGGTTCTTAACATTTTGGGGGTTGTGGACCTCTTAAAGAATCCAATGCCAGTTACAGAGGTCTGTTACAGAAAAATTCAATTCTTTACCACATTTCAGAAATTCTACATATCTCATGGACCCCTCTATGTCCCCAGATGAGGTTAGACTTCCCATCACACTTTCCCATAGCACCTTTACTTCCTCTTTGGAAACACATATATGTTTAAAGTGTACATTTCCTGCTTTGTCACTGGCACCTAGTAGAGTTCTGTCACATAATAAATATTGTTGAATAAATAACTGAATCAATAAGCTTAAGAATGCCTGCAATGGAGAGTCTCCGAGGCAGAGCATTGATGCTGAACAGTTTAGTCTCTTCTTAGGGTATAATAGATTATAGTAAAAGAAAGTTCTTGTGAACTAGAGTGTTAAAAAGGCATCATGAGGCCAGGCGCAGTGGCTCACGCATGTAATCCCAGCACTTTAGGAGACCAAGGGGGGCCGATCATCTGAGGTCAGGAGTTCAAGACCAGCCTGGCCAACATGATGAAACCACGTCTCTACTAAAAATACAAAAATTAGCTGAGTGTGGTGCCACATGCCTGTAATCCCAGCTACTTAGGAGGCTGAGGCAAGAAAATTGCTTGGACCCAGGAGGCAGAGATTGCCATGAGCTGAGAACATGCCACTACACTCCAGCCTGGGTGACAGAGTGAGATTCTGTCTCAAAAAATAAAAAAATAAAAGAAATAAGTAAATAAGACATCATGAGAGGATTTGAGATTTGAGCTGGAACTTGACTAATAGAGAGGATTTATATGGGGACAGCAAAGAAATGAAAAAATCATATAACCAAATCATAACCTAAGAATGAGGACCTCTTTTTGGTTGGAGAATGAATTGGTGTCCTGGACTGGAGAATCAAGGTATCAGCTGTTCCCTGGCTATGATGGAAAGGAGCCTTAAAAAAAAAAAAAAAAAGAGAAAAGGAAAAGGATACCTGGGGTGCCTGGAATCAATGAAAATCACAACGCCTGGAGTTGGAAAGCAGGTAAGAGCCAAGGGAATCCTAGCATTTGGTCCATTTGGATCACAGACCAATCTGCAACTCTGCTGCAATGAATCTCTTCTCCCAAAAGGCTTTTGCATTGTTTGACCAAATTCTGGGGAGACAGCACTGATAGGAAGAGCTCATGTGGTTACATGTCTGGCCCAGGTGTACCAGAAACACATAAACAGAAGATTCGCCCCCACAGCTTCTGTAGTTAGAGGTGGCAATGAGAGGTAGGCACAGAGGAGACACTAAGAATTGCACTCCTGCAAACTCAGTGATCCATTTGTCCATTCAGCTGGAAGTCAGGTACTTACGGGAAGTGGAGGAAGAAGCCAGTTACATCCTATGTAAAAATAGGCATGATAATAACAACTGCTTAAGTGTTTGAGGAAAATTATATTACTATTAGGTCGGTGTAAAGGTTATGTGGTTTTTGTCATTGGAGGCAATGGCAAAAACTGCACTTATTTTTGCACCAACCTAATAAATGAGATAATCCAATGAAAGCTTTTAGCTTGGTACTTGGTATATGCCTGATAAATGTCTATTGTTGTTGTTGTCATATTATTTACCAAATATGTATGATAAGATTTGGGCACCCAAATGTATTTAACCTCAGGCTCTAGATGTATCCTGTATTTAGTTCTACATCCCGAAGGCACGGAGGAAAAGGAAGAAAGCAAATGGTGAATCAGTGAATGCGATAGAGAAACTCACTTATTCACACACTTTCTAAGAAAAAGGTAACCAGTAGCATTGCCCTTCAGAAGTATGAACTCTTTGCTCTACTCTGTCCTGACACCAAGGACTCCATCTAAGCTTATGCAAAAGTAATTGTGGCTTTTGCCATTAAAGGAGTGGCAAAAACCACAATTACTTTTGCACCAACCTAATATATCCCAAAGCCTGAAAGTGATCTTTTCTTATTCTTTTCCTGCTGCTTCAAAGTCTAGGCGAGTTGCTTACCCAAAGGAGGGCTCTCCCAGATGTCCGCTCACCCCTGTTTACCACAACTCAGTTGCCCTCTAATCTACCGTTTGAGTGTGAGTTTAACCAATATCTCTAACCCAACGTAACTTAACTGGGTATACACAGAGCAATGTAGAGTCATATAAAGATTTAATTAAACATTTTAAATGTTATTTGCCTGACACTTTTTTATGTTTCAGAGTCCTGCCTCTGTGATACAATCATGTACCACATAATGACATTTCAGTCAGTGATGGACTACATATTACACAGTAGTCCCATAAAATGATGTTGGGACTGAAAAATTCCTATGGCCTGGTGGCATCATAGCCATCAAACTGTCATAGTGCAAAGCCTTGCTCATGGGCTTGGGGTGATGCTGGTGCCAACAAACTTCCTGTGCTGCCAGTTGTATAAAAGTCTAGCACACATCCATGTGTAGAGAATACAATATGTGATAATGATAATAAACGGCTATGTGATGGGTTCATAGATTGACTATACTACACTCTTAATTGTTATTTTAGGGTGTATTCCTTCTACTTATTAAAAAAAATTAACTGTGAACAGCCTCAGGCAGGCCCTTCAGGAGGTATCTAGAAGAAGGCATTGTGATCATAGGGGATGATGTGTGGATGATGCTCCATGTGTGGCATTGCCCCTGAAGACCTTCTAGTGGAACAAGACGCAGGACAGCATGAAGACAGTGATATGGATGATCCTGGCCCTGTGTAGGGCTAGGCTAGTGCATGTGTCTGTGTCTTAGTTTTTAACAGAAAATGCTGAAAAAGTAAAAAATAAAATAAAATATTTTAAAAATAGAAAAAGGCTTATAGAAAGATACAAAGAAAAAGTATTTTGTGTAACTGTACAATGTGTTTGTGTTTTACATCTTATTACAAAAGAATCAAAAAGTTAAAATAAATTGAAAAGTTATAAAGTAAAAAAGTTACAGTAATCTATGGTTAATTTATTATTGAGAAAGTAATTTCTTAAATAAATTTAGTGTAACCTAAATAGTGTACAGTTTATTAAGTCTACAGTAGTGTACAATAATGTCCAAGGCATTCATATTCACTCGCCACTCACTCACTGACTCATTTAGAGCAACCTCCCGTCCTGTAACCTCCATTCATAGCAAGTGCCCTATACAGGTGTACCATTTTTTCTTTTGTACCATGCAGTACCTTTTCTGTGTTTATATATGTTCAGATACATACATGCTTACGATTGTGTTACAGCTGCCTACAGCATTCAGTACAGGAACATGCTGTCCAGGTTTGCAGCCTAGGAGCCACAGGCTACAGTGGAGTAGGCTATCCATCTAGGTCTGTGTGAGTGCACTCTGTGATATTTGCATATCAGTGAAACTGCCTAAGGACACACTTCTCAGAACACATCTCTATCATGAAGCATTGGATGACTGTATATTCTCACACTTCCTCCCATGCTTCTTGAGGGCAGCATCTTCACTTTCAAGCAGCAACGTAATCCTATCCCATGGGAGGGAGAGTGTGACTAAGCCTTTTTCACTGACGCTCTAACTGGTCTCCACCATTTCTTTTATTATTGTTGTTGTTTATTTTTTATTCCACTTTATTTTATTTTATTTTTAATCAGGATTTTATTTTGGAATAACATGTTCTCACTCATAGGCGGGAACTAAACAATGAGAACACTTGGACATAGGGCAGGGAACATTGCACACGGGGGCCTGTTGTCGGGTGGGGGGAGAAGGGGATGGATAGCATTAAGAGAAATACTTAATGTAAATGATGAGTTAATGGATGCAGCAAACCAACATGGCACATATATAACAAACCTACATGTTGGGCATAGGTACTCTAGAATTTAAAGTATAATAATAATAATAAAAAAAAACATCTTCTAGAAGCTAGGTCTCCACCATTTCTTTAATGGATGCAATTCATCTCAGAGAAAAGTCTCTACCATCTTCTTTACTATATTCCTCCTCTTTCTTCCTTTGACACGAAGAGTGTGGGTGATGGGAAGGATGAGGGATACATAGACAACATTGTTGGGATTTGGGGAATGAAGGCAAAGCAGAGAAGAAGTAGGGAAAACCTTGTACTGCTTTCCTTTTCCAACTTCCCATACCCTAGCCCCTTACCATAAATAATGGGAAGCAACATGACTGACTGAATCAAAGGCTGTGAATAGTTTTTCTCACCCTCATTAAGACAAACACACTGAATATTAAATTGCAACCACCTTCATAAGTGCATGTTACTTAACAGCCAAGGAGTAGTTACAAAGCTTTTCATATATTCTTAAAAGATTCCTTATACAGTAAAACCTTGCATGCTTACTCAGAAGACACTGTGCTGAAAACAGATCCCATCCAATAAATAGGGTGAGAATAGCCATCTCCTTATTTATGGCTAAAGATGAACAGACTTATGCCCATGATGTATCCTCATAATGATTTTCTGTCATCTTGATTTGCCTATATACAGCCTTCTCTAAATCAGCAAAGAAGGACATTATCAAAAGCATATGGAGTGTCAACAAAGACTTAATCCAAAAATCAGGGGATATTCTGAAAGTACAAAGCTGATGATCACTCACAAAGATGTTGACGTCCTTATGTCTATTCATTTATTTGTTTGAATCAAAGGGTTAGTGGAGGAGGAGGGGGAAGGATGGGAGAAGCCTAGGCATGATTAACAATAGGTGCAAGACAGGATGAGCTAGATTAAACTGCTCCATATGCAAATTATACAAGTCTGATTGCATCAAACCATGCGCAGTTTAATGAGTACAGTAAGACGCCTTTATCTCTGCTTGGATATGTTCCTAAAAGGAAGACTGTTCCCAGATAAAGCACAGTTTAATAAGAAGATTTTTCATTACAGAGTCGATGAACATTTGCATATCTCTCCCTGAGCTTGGGGCCTCTTCTCTATGTTGTGTCTCAGTCTCCTTCAATCTCTCGCCTGTTTTTCTCTCCCTCTGTCAAATTCCCTCCCCTTGCATCCACCAGCCTGTCTCTTATCCACATGGCTATTCTCATTCCTCACTTTTTTTTTTTTTTGTAAACTGAAGTCAGTAAACATTTGCATGTTGTTGGCATATATTTTAGGAATGTGTATACTCAGTGCAAATTAAAGAAAGTCCTACACAGATGAGATTAAAATCTTTAAAATATGATTTGAGCAGTTATTTATCTCAGAGGATTTTCAATTTGTTTAACATTGCCATGTTTTAAAAATTCTGTAAGTGGTTATTTAAATATGTTCTGGTAATTTACTATTTATATATTTCTTTTAGTTTTGTTTTTTATTTTCAGCTCACTGAATTGGCTTGTAGGTTTAGAACACACGTTAGGAGGACAAGCTTTAGAGTTTGCAGCCCTGTTCTACAGCCTACATACATGTAATCTTGGGCAAGTAACTTAACCTGTCTACCCTCATTTTTCTCATTTATGAAATGGTGATAATAATATCTATTTGTAGAACGATTTAAGGATAAAATTTTTTAATGTATGTAAAGCAATCAACACGGAGCATGGCACAATGGACCTGCTAAATTATGGATGTTCTTCTTTTTCTTTTTTTTTGAAATGGAGTCTCGCTCTGTTGCCCAGGCTGGAGTGCAGTGGCACGATCTCTGCTCACTGCAACCTCCACCTACCAGGTTCAAACGATTCTCTTGCCTCATCCTCCAGAGTAACTGAAACTAGAGATGCATGGCACCGTGGCTGGCTAATTTTTTGTGTTTTTAGTAGAGATGGGGTTCCACTGTGTCAGTCAGGATGGTCTCAGTCTCCTGACCTTGTAATCTGCCCGCCTTGGCCTCCCAAAATGCTGGGATTACAGGCTTGTGTTTTTCTTAATAGTAGAGTTTCTCCAAAAATATTAAATGTATAACTACATGTCTGATATACACTACATATACGTACACACATACATAAATATACATGTATGTACATATAAATATATATACGTGTATGTGTGTGTGATTTGGCTGCAGCAGCATAGCTAAGGCGAATTTCATGTCCCTAGAATTCCCTCTCTGATTCACTAGAGACATTTCACACAAGATTTGGAAGGCAGAAGTGGGGCAGCAGCTATGTTACTTTTAACTCTTAGCAGATCAGAACAGAGCTTAGGACAGTATATGCAACTTGTATGTTGTCTCTTATTTTTTGCCTTCGTGGATCAGCATATGGCTGACTTCCAGTTGCTCAGCTTCCAAACCAGATGTGTGTTTAGCTCCATAGTGAGGGACACCTGTATTATCAAAGTTACAGGCTTGGAGGGGGCAAGAGACCATCTCAGCCTCCAGTCCAGCCTATTGCATGTCCGTAGCCATCTTCCCTTCCTGAACAGATGAACTAGGGACTTCTAGCTCCTGCACCAAACAGAAACAAGTCACACATATACGGCGTAAGCTGCTCCCAAGATTGCATGTAAGATCAAATCCTTATTTTATTTTTATATATGTATCCCTCTGAGAAATAATTAATATCTTAGATAAAAATAATGACTCTTCAATGAGCTAATGCTGTAAAAATCAGTATTTTACAGATTACCAAGCGCTGCAAAGAAGTTGCTTCCACATGTTTTTTCTAAGACTGAAAGCTCACTGAAGTCAACCATGTGAGCTTTGTTTTCATTTCCTGCCCTTAGTACTGAGACTTAGTACTCTCTAAGTTTTTGATCAATTAAAAATTTTCATTGCAATTGGTATTTTAGAAATATTGCAGTGGTAGAATTATTTTTAGAGTGGTAGGTGCGTTAGGTACCATTGATAAACAATCAACTGCACATATTTAAAGTATAAAATGTTATACATTTTGATATACATGTAGGACCATGAAACCATCATCACAACCTAAGTAGTGAGTGTATTCATCATGCCCTTATGTAATCCTTTCCTTCTCTATTCCCCTCATCTCCTCAGGAAACCACTGTTCTGCTTCCTGTTACTGCAGATCAATACACTATTTCCGGAATTTCATATAAACAGAATAATAAACTATGTGTCCTTCTTTTCATGCTCCAGATTTATTTTTACATTCACCACTGTTATGTGTATCAATAGTTCATTGTTTATATTGAGAAATAACATTCCACTATGTTAATATTTCACAATTTGTGTACCCATTTACCAGTGTATAGCTTAGGTTGTTTACAAACAAAGTTGCTATGAATATTTCTGTACAAGTCTTTTTATGGATACATGCTTCTTTCTTTTTAGGTAAATATCTTGGAATAGAATGTTGGGTCATACTGTGTGTGCTTAAGGTTTGAAGAAACCATAGTGGCTGCACCATTTTCTATTTTCACCAGAGTTCCTGAGAGTTCCAGTTCCTCCATATCCTCACCAAATTGATATTGTCAGTCTTCTAATTTCAGCCATTCTAATACATGTGTAGTGGTTCTTTCTCTCACCTCTTAAGATGGAAGCTGAGCTTATTAATTTAAGATCTTTCTTTTCTAATAGAGGTGTTTAACACCATAAGTTTTTCTATAAATACAGCCATAAATTGCATTCTGTAAATTGTGACATGTTATGTTTTCTTTTTTTTTTCAGATCAAAACACCTTCTAATTTTACTTCTGATTTCTTCTTTGAAACATAAGCTATTTTTAAATGTGTTATTTTGTTTCCAAATATTTGAGGATTTTCTTTTAGAAATGTTTATGTTACTTGTTTCTAATTTGTGATCAAAAAATCTGCTATGTGTTATTATTGGCATCCTTTTAAATTTATGGAAACCTGTTTTATGACCCAAAACAAGATCTCTCTTGATAAATGCTCTGTGTGCACTTGAAAATAATAAATATAATGTTGCTATTGGGTGGAGTTCAATTAGGCAGGGTTGATTGATAATTGTATTGAAGTCCTCTATGTCCTTACTGATTTTCTTTCTACTTCTTCTATCAGTTATCAAGAGAGTGGTATTGAAATTTCTTACTATAGTTATAAATTTGTCTATTTTTCTTTGTAGCCCTATCACTTTTTGAACATGTAGTCTGAAGTTCTATTATTGGGTGCATGTGCATTTAGCATTTATATACTCTTAATAAATTGACACCTTTGTTATTATGAAATGATCTTCTTTGTCCGTGGTTGTAGTCTTTGCTCTGAAACATACTTTGTCTGACAATAAAATAGTAACTCCAGATATCCTTTGATTGTTATATTCTTTTATATTATTTATAATGCTTATTTTATTTTCCATCCTTGTACTTTTAATCTATTTTTGTCCTCATATTTAAAGTGTTTCTTGAAGGCAGCACATAGTTGGGTCTTGCTTTTGTATGCAATCTGACAATATCTGTGTGGTGTTTAGCCTATTAACATTTAATGTTATTTTAATTATGCTTAAATATATCATCTTGCTATTTGTCTCTATATGTTACATCTCTTTCTTGTTCTCCTTTTTTGGACTATTTTTACAATTTTATTTTATCTCCTTTGTTGGCTTATTAGGAATAAATATATATTATTTTAGTGGTGATTGTAGAGTTTATACTATACATTTTGAACCTATCACAGTCTACATAAAGTGGTATTATACTTTTCCATGAGTTGTCTAAAAATCTTTCAATACTTGCATTTTTTTCCATCAAGGCCTTGATACTAATGTTGTCAAACATTTTACTGTTATTGAGATTGCTATAATTTTTGTTTAAACATTCAATTATAAAGAGTTTTAAAGAATAAGTAAGTAATCTTATCTATTTACCCATGTAGGTACCATTTCTGGTGCTCTTCATTCTTTTGTGTCCATCCACATATCCATCAGGCATAATTTTTCTGACTAAAAAACTACCTTTAATACTTTTTTTTTTTTTTTGATGGAGTCTCACTCTGTTGCCCAGGCTGGAGTGCAGTGGTGCAATCTCAGCTCACTGCAACCTCCACCTCCCAGGTTCAAGCAATTCTCCTGTCTCAGTTTCCTGAGTAGCTGGGACTACAAGTGTGTGCCACCACGCCTAATTTTTTGTATTTTTAGTAGAGACAGAGTTTCACCATATTAGTCAGGATGATCCCAATCTCTTGACCTCGTGATCGGCCCACCTCAGCCTCCCAAAGTGCTGGGATTACAGGCATGAGCCACTGCACCATGCCAACACTTTTTATATTGTTCTGGAGGTGGTGAATTATTTCAGGTTTTTTATCTGTGACACAGTCCCTATTTTGCTTTTTTTAAAAAAAAAAAACAAAAAATAAAAAGATATTTTCACAGGGCATAGAATTTTAGGTCGACTTTTCTTTTCAGTGTTAAAAGATGGCACACTACCATCTCTCACAAAGTGTCAGAGTTCCACCAAGAAAGGCGTGAATTCAGAACAAGTTTCCAGTTCCAGGAGCAAGCTCAGGTTCTAGGCAAGGGAACTAAACAAAAGCCCAACTTGCAAAACAAAGTGAAGCTTCAGGCTACATGAACATCCACAGCAATTCCAGAGTATGAGTACCAAATCTGTTGACACTAAGATTAATCGAAGATCCAGTTACAGAAAGAAAATTGGAATCCTTTCTCTGCCATGATTTATTCAATTCTTGGCCTATGAATGCAAACTATTCAACAGTGGGTGACATTTAAGGAGCTAGAAAAGACACAGGTAAGGAACATCCTCAGACACATGAGCATAAAAATTTCAAGACATGCTATGTACTTTAAATTTACCAACATTCAAATTCAAGAAGTGCAGAGAACCCCTGCAAAATCATCCACAAGATCATCCTCAAGAATTATCAAATACTCCAAGACTGAAATTAAATAATTATCAAATACTCCAAGACTGAAATGAAATAAAAATGTCAAAGGCAGCTAGAGAGAAAGGACAGGTCACCTACAATGGCAAGGCCATCAGACTAACTGGATCTTTTAGTAGAAACCTTACAAACCAGAAGAGATTGGGGGCCTATATTAAACATTCTTAAAGGAAAGAAATTTCAACCAAAAATTTCATATCCAGCCAAACTAAGCTTCATAAGCAAAGGAGAAATAAGATCCTTTTTATAGTAAAATTGCTGAGGGAATTAACTACCACCAGACCTACCTTACAAGAGCTCCTGAAAGAAGCACTAAATATGAAAAGGAAAGACTATTACCAGCCACTACAAAAACACTTAAGTACACAGATTAGTGACACTATAAACCAACCACATAAATAAGCCTTCATAAGAACGAGCTAACAACACAATCACAGAATGAAATTAACACATGTCAATACTAACTTTGACTGTAAACAGGCTAAATACCCCCAATTAAAAGGTACAGAGTGGCAAGCTTGGTAAACAAGCAAGACCCAATGGTATGCTGTGTTCAAGAAACCCCATCTCACATGCAATGACACTCATAGGCTCAAAATAAAGGGATGGAGAAAAATAAACCAAGCAAATGGAAAATAAAAAAAAGCAGGGGGTGCAACCTTAGTTTCAGACAAACAGACTTTAAACCAACAAAGATCACAAAGAAGACAAAGAAGGAAGGGCATTACATAATAGTAAAGGGTTCAATTCAACAAGAATGCCAAGCTATCCTAAATGCTCATGCACCAAACACAGGAGCACCCAGACTCATAAAGCAAGTTCTTACAGAGCTTCAAAGAAACTTAGACTCCCACACAATAATAGTAGGGAACCTCAACACTCCACTGACAGTATTAGATAGATCATCAAGGCAGAAAATTAACTAAGATATTTAGGACCTGAACTCAACACTGGACCAAACAAACCTGATAGACATCTGCAGATCTCCCCACCCCAAAACAACAGAATATGCATTCTTCTCATCACCACGTGGCACATACTCTAAAATTGACCACACAATTAAATATAAAACAAAGCAAATGTAAAATAACCAAAATCATACCAACCACACTCTCAGACCACAGTGCAATAACATAGGAAATAATGATTTTAAAAATCACTCAAAACCATATAATTACATGGAAATTAAACAACCTGCTCCTGAATAATGCTCTTGAATGATGGTAAATAATGAAATTAAGACAGAGATCAAGAAGTTCTTTGAAACTAATGAAAACAAAGATACGACATACCAGAATCTCCAGGGCATAGCTAAGGCAATGTTAAGAGGAAAATTTATAGCACTCAATGCCTATATCAAAAAGTTAGAAAGATGTCATACTACAATCTAACATTACAACTAAAAGAACTAGAGAAGCAAGAGGAAATCAACCAAATCAACCCAAAGCTAACTGAAGGCAAAAAACAACAAAAATCATATCTGAACTGAAGGAGGTTGAGACCAAAATAAAACATTCAAAAGATCAATAAATCCAGGAGCTGGTTTTTTGAAAAAAATAATAAGATAATAAGATAGACTCTTAGCTAGACGAATGAAGAAGAAAAAAGAGAGGATCCAAATAAACACAATTAGAAACAACAAAGGGGATATTACCACTGACCCCACAGAAATACAAATAAACATCAGAGAATACTATAAACATATCTATGCACACCAACTTAAAAATCTAGAAGAAATGAATAAATTCCTGAACACATCTTCAAGACTGAACCAGGAAGAAATTGAATCCCTAAACAGACCAATAATGAGCTCTGAAATCGAATCCGTAATAAATAGCCTACCAATGAAAAAAAAAACCACCCAGAACTAGATGGATTCACAGCTAAATTTTACCAGATGTACAAAGAAGAGTTGGTACCATTTATACTGAAACTATTCCAAAATATTGAGGAGGAGGGACTCCTCCCAAACTCATTCTATGAGGCCAGCATCATCCTGGCACTGAAATCTGGCAGAGACACACCAAAAGAAAAGGAAAACTTCAGGCAAATATTCTTGATGAACACTGATGCAAAAACCTTCAACAAAATATTAGCAAAGCAAATCCAGCAGCACATTAAAAAGCTAATCCACCACAATCAGATAGACTTTATTGCTGGGATGCTTCAACATACACAAATCAACAAACATGTTTCATCACATAAACAGAACTAAAAACAACCACATGATCATCTCAATAGACACAGAGACATGATAAAAGAACATACCTCAAAGTAAGAGCCATCTATGACAAACACAGCCAATATATACTGAATGGGGAAAAGTTGGAAGCATTCCCCTTGAAAACTGGTACAACACAAGGATGCCCTCTCTTACCACCCAGAGCAGTTAGGCAAGAGAATGACATAAAGAGCATCCAAATAGGAAGAGAGGAAGTCCAAATATCCTTTTTTGCAACAATATGATTTTATATGTAGCAAACACCATGGTCTCTGCCCAAAAACTCCTTGAGCTGGTAAGCAACTTCAGCAAAGTTTCAAGATACAAAATCAATGTACAAAAATTACTAACATTCCTATACACCAACAACAGCCAAGCCAAGAGCCAAATTAGGAATGTAATCCCATTTACAATTGCCACTAAAAGAATAAAATATCTATGACTACAGCTACTCAGGGAAGCGAAACATCTCTACAATGAGAATTACAAAACACTGCCCAAAGAAATTAGAGATGACACAAACAAATGGAAAAACATTCCATGCTCATGGATTAGAAGAATCAATATTGTTAAACTGGCCATACTGCCCTAAGCAATTTATAGGTTCACTGCTAGTCCCATCAAATTACCATGTCATTCTTGACAGAACTAGAAAAAACTATTTTAAAACTTACATGGAATCAAAAAAACAATGCCCAAATAACCAATACAATCCTAAGCAAAAAGAACAAAGCAGGCGGTATCACGTTACCTGACTTCAAACTGTGCTACAGGGATACAGTAACCAAAACAGCATGGTCCTACTACAAAAACAGACACTTAGACCAATGGAACAGAGTTGACAGCTCAGAAATAATGTCACACACCTACAACCATCTGATCTTTGATAAAGTTGACAAAAACAAGCAATGGGTAAAGGACTCACTGTTCAGTGAATGATGCTGGGATAACTGGCTAGCCATATGCAGAAGATTGAAACTAGACCCCTTCCTTACACCATACACAAAAATCAGCTCAAGATGGATTAAAGACTTGAATGTAAAACACAACACTATAGAAATCCTGGAAGACAACCTAGGCAATATGATTATGGACATAAGAACAGGCAAAGATTTAATGACAAAGACACCAAAGGCAATTGCAACAAAAACAAAAATTGACAAATGGGATATAATTAAACTAAAGAGAGTCTACACAGCAAAATAAACTACCAGCAGAGTAAATAGACAACCTACAGAATGGGAGAAAGTTTTGGAAACAATGAATTTGACAAAGGTCTAATATTCAGCATCTATAAGGAACTTAAACAAATTTATCAGAAAAAATCAAACAACCCCATTAAAACATCACTGATCATTAGAGAAATGCAAATCAAAACCACAATGAGATACTATTTCATGCCAGTTGAATGGTGATTATTAAAAAGTCACAAAACAACAGATTCTGGCAAGGTTGCAGAGAAATAGGATCACTTTTACACTATTGGTGGGAATGTAAATTAGTTCAACCATTATGGAAGTTGGTGTGGTGATTCCTCGAAGATCTACAACCAGAAATACCATTTGCCCCAGCAATCTCTTTACTGGGTATATACCCAAAGGAATATAAATTATTCTATCATAAAGATACATGTATGCATGTTCATTGCAGCACTATTCACAATAGCAAATGGAATCAACTCAAATGCCCATTAATGATAGACTGCATAAAGAAAACATGGTACATATACACCATGAAATACTATGCAGCCATTAAAAGGAACAAGATCATGTCCTTTTCAGGGACATGGATGGAGCTAGAAGCCATTATCCTCAGCAAACTAACACAAGAACAGAAAACCAAACACCACATGTTCTCATTTGTGAGTGGAAGCTGAACAATGAGAACACATGAACACAAGGAGAGGAACAGCACACACTGGGGCCTGTCAAGGGATAGGGTAGGGGGAGGAAGAGCATTAGGAAAAATAGCTAATGCATACTGGGCTTAATACCTAGGTGATGGGTTGATAGGTGTAGCAAACCACCATGATACATGTTTACCTATGTAACAAACCTGCACATCCTGCACATGTACCCCAGAACTTAAACATTAAAAAAAAATGTGGACAAAGGACATGAACAGACACTTTTTAAATGAAAACATACATGTTGCCAACAAGCATATGAAAAAAAGCTCAACATTACTGATCATTTGAGAAATGCAAAACAAAACCACAATGAGATACCATCTCATTGTGATGGTATCTCATTGTGTAATAATTGTCAGAATGGCAATTATTAAAAAGTCAAAAAATAACAGATGCTGGGGAGGTTGCAGAGAAATGGAAATGCATATATACTGTTGGCGGGAAGATAAATTGGTTCAACCACTGTAGAAAGCAGTGTGGCGACTCCTCAAAGAGCTGAAGACAGAACTACAATTTGACCCAGCAATCACATTATTGGGTATATACCCAAAGAAATGGAAATCATTCTACTGTAAAGACATATGCATGCATATGTTTGTCGCAGCACTCCTCACAATAACAAAGACATAGAATCAACCTAAATGTCCATCAATAGTAGACTGAATGAAGTAGTTTGTTTTCACATTGCTAAAAAAGACATACCCAAAACTGGGCTATTAAAAAAAATTAAAAAGAGGTTTATTGGACTTACAGTTCTACATGGCTGGGGAGGCCTCACAGTCATGGTGGAAGGCAAGTCACATCTTACATGGATGGCAGTAGGCAAAAATAGATCATGTGCAAGGAAACTCCCTTCTCTTTTTCTTTTTCTTTTTTTTTTCTAGGGCTGGGGGAGAGATTGAATATCACTCTGTTGCCCAGGTTGGAGTGCGGTGGCATGATCTCGGCTCACTGCAACCTCTGCCTTCCAGATTCAAGCGATTCTCCTGCCTCAGCCTCCTGAGTAGCTGGGATTACAGGTGCGCACCACCACATCTTGCTAATTTTTTTTTTATTTATAGTAGGGATGGTGTTTCACCATCTTGGTCAGGCTGATCTCGAACTCCTGACCTCATGATCCACCCAACTTAGCCTCCCAAAGTGATGGGATTACAGGCATGAGCCACTGTGCCCAACCAACTCCCATTTTTTAAAACCATCAGATCTCTTGAGACCCATTCACTATCACAAGAACAGCAAGGGAAAGACCCACTCCATAATTCAATCATCTCCCACTGGGTCCCTCCCACAACACATGGGAATTATGGGAGCTAGAAGATGAGATTTGGGTGGAGACACAGAGCCAAACCATATCACTGGATAAAGAAAATGTGCTACATATACACCATGGAATAATGTGCCGCCATTAAAAAGAATGAGATCATGTCTTTTGCAGGAACATGGATGGAGCTGGAGGCCATTATCCTCACTAAACTGACACAGGAACAGAAAACAAAATACCATATGTTCTTACTTATCAGTGGGAGCCTAATGATGGTAACTCGTGGACACAAAGAAGGAAACAATAGACATTGGGGCCTACCTAAGGGTAGAGGGTGGGAGGAGGGAGAAGATCAAAAAAAAATATCTATTGGGTAGTAGGCTTAGTATCTGGGTCATGAAATAACCTGTACAACAAACCCCCATGACACGAATTTACCTATATAACAAACCTGCACATGTATTCCTGAACCTAAAAGTTTTTATTTAAAAAAAGAATAAAACGTATACAGAATATAAATGATTCATTCAGCACATTTCTAGCCTCCTATAGTGTACATAAGACTTTCCCCATATGAGCACAAGATTAATTTGCTTCACATGATTTATATAGTAGTTGAGACCTCAGCATACCCAAACAGTAAATAATAATACACGGTACTGCCTGGTGCTATTTACCTGAGTAATTCCTAAACTTAGCTCTACTATTACAGGCAACTGTACCTACAATGATACCACTCAGGATCTGGATTGGGTTCAGCAAGCATTGTATACCAGTGTGATCATAGACCAGCTCAATCAAAATCTTCCTCCCTCCCGATATGGTAAGCAATGAATAGAGCTTTGGGGAGCAAGGCTTCACGTATCTGCAAAATCTCTGACAATTCAAAACCATTCTTTGTTCTTACTGGTAAGGAGCTTGGTGATAATTCAATTGCCGCCTGAGGTTTAGAAGAACTAAGCAAATCAATTTCATTTCTTTAGATGTCGTCCTTGAGTTATTAAATTATTTTAAAATGTAATTGCATTGGAAGAGTTATTTCTGTGCTATGATCAAGTCATAGTTCGCAAGTATGTGGAAGGTGTCAGTCAGGAAACCTGTAAGGAAGAAACCAAGTCTCTTTGCAAGAGCAACTGTATTTTCTGGGTGAATCCTAACCCTAGCTTCAGACCGAATATAAAGTGAAGAGAGGTTTTTGCCTGTATTCATTCATTCCAAAGATTTTTATTGTTTATCTACATTTCAACTAAAATTTCTAATGGAAGTTTTGATAGCTGCTTGAAAGAATTCACCATATCTTATATATCTCCAGATATTTATATTTGTGACGTAGGATGCTATATTGCCCTCATTCTTTTCTGTCTTTTCTTTCTTTTCTTAGTTATATGAACTAAGTAGACAATAAGCCTTCAGTGAATAAGAATCCCGTGTTATAATTCTTCTGAGTCTGTACACATAAATGATACCTCTTAACTTATAAAATGACACTTGCCTTTTAAAAATAATTATTTTCTTAATGCCTTTTTTAGGTCTATTAGAGAACATATTACTCCAATGAGAAATCCAAGTAAAATTGCTGAATCGTTGTGCCTGTGGACCAAAACAAATGCTCAAACCTTCTTCTCAGGAAAGCTGAACAATGCTTACCACCAAAGCCCAAAGCTAAAATGCCAATTAACCTTTTTTTTTTTTTTTTTTTGGCAACTCTAGCTAGAGTGCGTGTTGTGCACTCTTTGTCAAAGTTCATGAAATATTTAGTAATTCCAAGTAATCTAGAAAAGAGTAAATACAAATAAAATATGTTTTTTGTGCATGTGATGTTATTCTGATATTTTAGACAGCTATATAATAAATTGCGACTTCACGTGGCCTGGCTTCTGTATGGAATCATAACACAGACCCATAGCCCAGCAACCAAAAAATAAACTTTCACAGGGAGCGCTAATCTTTACTTATGTTTCTAGAAGAACATCAAAAAAGAGCTATTTAATAATACACAGCAACACTTGTCAAATTCCTTTCCTCCTTCCCCTACTTCTCTTCTGCATAGCTTCTCCGAGCTTAAAACCCCAAATGGACTCCACAGTCCCAGGCATAATGATTTTCCCGGTTTCTCATATCCTGCAATCTATAAGCAGATCAGCTTATCTTCTCTGGCTTTGTTCTTCCTCCACTCTCTGGGCTTCTAGGGCCTTATCTTTCTTCTAATTCTTCATCGGAAAATATCCAGGAACCAGGCTAGAAAAGATTCTCCTTTAGTGGGAGGAAGGGATAGGGAGAGGAATATGGTAGAAAAGATTTTAAAAAACAAATTATGTCCCTACCACACACAGTAAATAGAACTAGGACAGAAGAGAATCAGGCAGCTCTGTAGGTTTTGGATATGTATGGCAGAAAATCAAAGTCCTGTTAATACATCAACTTAATTATCTAGATATTTCAGTGATATTAACATTCAGGCAAAAATCACTGCCTTATTTTCCCAATTAAATTAATCATGTGGCATAGATCCCTCCGTAGCATAATTTAAGTACTAATGGCACACAAGTTTTCATCTCAGAGGTCAACAAATAAAAGTGTACAGCCTGTTTTTACGCAGCCCACAAGTCAGGACTATTTTTTACATTTTTTTAAATGATTGCAAAAAAGTCAAAAGAAGAATCATATTTTGTGACCCAGGAAAATTATGTGCCCTTCAAATTTCAGGGTTCATAAATATTGGTTGTGTTGGAGTAAAGTCTCGCCCATTCATTTACCGTTGAGCCATCATCAGCACGGGTTTGAACTTCATGGATTCACTTGTACATGAGTTTTCTTCCACATCCACCATTCCGGAGAGAGCAGACCAATCCCACCTCTTTCTCCTCCTCCTCAGCCTATTCAGTGTGAAAACGATGAGGATGAAGACCTTTATGATAATCCATTTCCACTTAATGAATAGTAAATATATTTTCTCTTCCTTATGATTTTTCACAATAATATTCCCTTTTCTCTACTTACTTTATTGTAAAAATACAGTATATAATACCTACAACATATAGAATATGTATTTATTGACTTCATGTTATCAACAAGGATCCCAGTCAACAGTAGGCTATTGGTAGTTAAGTTTTGGGAGAGTAAAAAGTTATATGTGGATTTCCAACTGCTTGGGGGTTCAGTGGCTCTAGCTCCATGTTGCCTGAGGGTCAACGGTCCATGCTGTCTGAGGCTACTTTTGTGCTATGACTACAGAGATGAGTAAAGACAGAGACCATATGACCCACAAAGTCTAAAATATTTACTATCTGGCCTTTAATACAAAAACCTGACCCCTGCTTTTCTCATAAAACTCGAGTCTTATTTGGTTCAGGAAGTTACTCTGGTGTCTGCTTAATATTTAGACAGCTAAAGGTCACTATATGTATCTAACATGAACTTTTTTATCCTATGAAAAATAGATCAGCACAGAATTATTTGCCCTGAAAAACTGCAAGCCTCAAAATGACTAGGTCTATGAAGAAAGTACATATTTATGGAAGAAATACAGCCCTGGATGCTCTGGATACTATTTTCATTTCTATTAAAACAGAACCAAGGACTTTTTAAAATTGTTGTTATTACAGCAAATTTAGTTAACAGTTAGGCCAGAACTCACTTGCCAGAATGGCTGCCTGTACTCTTCAATTGGATCCCAAGTGTCTTTCTGTTCATCATTGAAGAAGGTGTCCAATTATTTTCTATTAAGTAAATGGTGGTTTAAGTGTGGGCACCGTGGCTCACACCTGTAATCTCAGCACTTTGGGAGGCCAAGGCGGGTGGATCACCTGAGGTCAGGAGTTCAAGACCAGCCTGGTCAACATGGTGAAACCCCATTTCTACTAAAAATACAAACGTTAGCTGGGCATGGTGGTGTGTGCCTATGATCCCAGCTACTCAGGAGGCTGAGGCAGGAGAATTGCTTAAGCCCAGGAGGTGGAGGCTGCAGTGAGCTGAGATCGTGCCACTGCACCCCAGCCTGGGCAACAGAGTGAGACCATGCCAAAAAAAAAAAAAAAAGGGCTTTCCTTCTCCCACAATACTTCGCGCTCTTCCTTTCCAGCTTGGACCCAGCAGAATGGCTCCTGCAAAGAAGGGTGGCGAGAAGAAAAAGGGCCGTTCTGCCATCAACGAGGTGGTGACCCGAGAATACACCATCAACATTCACAAGCGCATCCATGGAGTGGGCTTCCAGAAGCGTGCCCCTCGGGCACTCAAAGAGATTCGGAAATTTGCCATGAAGGAGATGGGAACTCCAGATGTGCGCATTGATACCAGGCTCAACAAAGCTGTCTGGGCCAAAGGAATAAGGAATGTCCCATACCGAATCCGTGTGCGGCTGTCCAGAAAACGTAATGAGGATGAAGATTCACCAAATAAGCTCTATACTTTGGTTACCTATGTACATGTTACCACTTTCAAAAATCTACAGACAGTCAGTGTGGATGAGAACTAATCGCTGATCATCAAATACATCAAATAAAGTTATAAAATTGAAAGAAACAAAAAAAAAGATGGTTCTAGTCTACCGTGACCTGGAGATGGCTGGCTGCACTGCATGCAGAGGTGGTAAAGAAAAGAGCACAAGCTAAGTCATCTGCACTTCCTTCCAGAAGAAAAGTACCATGTAGCCACTGAATATATTAGAAAATATAGAGGCTCTGCTCATATTACAATACTGAAATCCTACACTAAGTACATTTTAAATTATAAAGTCATTCCTCTCTGTTTTTTTCTTTCTCGCCTCACTTTTGCTTCCTTCTCTTAATTTGCGTTTTGAACGTCTCAAATCCTGTTCTTATTTCATGTAGAAGCCAGGCTCACTCCCTATACACTGTCTCCCTCTCCTTGTCTTCTTAAGTCACTTGAAAACACTCACTTACCCAGTCTTAGAGGTAAAAGTACCCTGAGGACTTCAAGGTTACCAAACGCAAAAGCTGTCTTTTATTTATCTCACACTCAGTATACTGAGAGCACAGAATGAAAATTTCAGTTGTACAGATCTGCCTGTGTTTAGAAGTGTTTCTAAAAAGCAATAGGACTTCTTATGACATTTAAAAAATTACTCAGTTAATAGCCTTGTTTATTCCAGGATAGCAGGCAGAAATGCACTGTTAAAGCTGATAAAACAAAAGATAAACACAAAATATATTATTATTAATGTGTTTGAAAAGCTAAAACCACTGGTAAGCATTAAGTGCTTGGTGTAGAAAGGGAGACATTTGAAGTTATCAAAGCAAAAAGTCCTGAAGTCAAAGAGAAAGAAGCTCTCGTTTAAAGAATAGTTGAAGCTACTACTTTTAGGTGGCATAAATTTTGAAGTCATGGAAAAAGACATAGAAGAAACCAAAATGTTGAGAAGCTGACAGCTGAAGGGGAAGGAATAATTGTTGAGGCCTGAGCAATGAATTAGAAAGTTCCGGGAGCACAACTTTGAGAGATCAATTAACGCAAACTATCCAAGTTATCCAAGTCCCTGAAGTACAAACTTATCCTTTGCATTAAGTAGTTTAGTCATTACAGTACACAAACACACATGTGTGCACACAGGCCCCTTGCTTCGCAACCTATTTGCTTCAAAAATAAGTCTGCAGTTTGATGAAACAGACTGCTTCTGGTCTTAATCTGGTAGACAGGAGGCAGGCGACATGGTCCAGGTTTGGAGAATATGTCAGAAAAGCAGCAGTCAGTCCTGACCTAACTACCTACCAACTGTGTAACTTTAGACAGGTGTTATGGGCTGAACCATGTCCCCCAAAATCTATACATTGAGGCCCTAAACTCCAATTACTCAGACTATGGTTTTATTTGGAGATAGGGCCCTCAAAGAGGTGACTAAGTTAAAATCAATCCTTTAAGGTAAGCCCTAATCTATTCTGACTGATGTCCTTATAAGAAAATAATATTTACACACATAAAGAGATGCAAGGGACATGCACAGAGAAGAAAAGCCATATGAGGACATGAGAAGGCAGTCACTTTCATATCAAGGACAGAGGTCTCAGGGGGAACCAACCCTGTGTCTTAGGAGGAACCAACCCTGTGTCTTTGGAGAAACCACCTTGATCTTGGACTTCCAGCCCCCAGAACTAAGGAAAAATCAATTTCTGTTGCGGAAGCCACCCAGTGTGTGGTACTTTGTTATGGCAGCTTGAGAAGATTGATTCACCCAGTAACCAAAACAGAATCTCCCTGAGGGGAGACATTTTTCCCCTTTTGTCAGCAGCTGTATTCTCAGCAATTTGAACAGTCCCTGGCAGTAACAAGCTCTCGCTATGCATTTATCGAATGGACGAATGAATGGGTGAAGCATCTATTTTCTCATCTGTACAGACAGAACCATCATAGTCCTATTGCACCAGTTCCTGGTAAGTAACAGAGGGAACCCATATGTACATATTTCTTTTATCTACAAAAGACCACACTAGAAGTATTTTTCATATTGCCCCATCACCATTATCACAGCAGTATGTGAATCACAAATTTTCCAAATCTCAGTTTCATTGCAAAGTGGATATGAGAGAATTGTTTGTCTCAGAGAGGTTGTGGGGAAAAAAATGAATTATCAATTATTATCTGGAAAGAATGTAAGAGTTTTTAGATTTTAGAATTATAAACATTATTATGTGTATTCTGGGGCTCCGATGACACATGAGTTCAGGACATTTAGTTGTCAACACACCTCAAAGCAGTGCAAGGGCTTCTTGAAATTGTCTGTATCTCATAACTGTTTATTCAGATGCACCGAAAAAACAATTATGGAACACAGGCAATTGGAAATCTCCATAAAACAGGGGTCATTTTCACAAATATTACTGTATTTATTGCACCCAAGTGTATTTTAGTATAACACTTGTAATAATGTAAAATTGCCCTCCGTTTTATAGGTAATGCTACTCAGTGATGCTAAGGGGAAAGAAATCCCAAATCTGCAAGCTAGGCATTTTTTCAGCATTCAAAATATGACCACAAGAAGTATCATGACAATTTAATTGCTTCAAAATCATATTCTGAGATATACAGTTCATAATTTTAAAGCAATTTATCCACGTTCAACCCTGGAATTACTAGCCCACAGTTTCTTGGATTCTGTCATATTTTTTGCCACTTGAAATTACTAAGGTTAATTTGATTTTAGTAAAGCGAGTGAGATTTAGAGACAGACATTTGGAATTTCATTTCCCTTTCTACCACTCTTGATTTCCAGTGACGGGAAAATTGTGTTAAACCCTTGGAGCTTCAGTTTCCTTATCTGTAAAACTCAGTATAATGATGTCAACTACACTCATTACAAACATAAGCTTTGGAGGTAGACAACGACCGAGATGTAAATCCTGGCTTTTCTCTCACTAGCCCTGAACTGAGACACACTAATCCATGAACATTTCTGGGTCTTGAGGTCTTCATTTGGCAGGTTGTCACACACAAAGTATAATTTGGTGATATGGTTAGGCTTTGTGTCCCCACCCAAATCTCATCTGGAATTGTAATCTCCAGGTGTTGAGGGAGAGACCTTGCGGGAGGTGATTAGATCATAAGGGCAGTTTCCCCCATGCTATTCTTGTGATAGTGAAGGAGTTCTCATGAGATCTGACTGTTTTTTAAATGGCAGCTTCCCCTGGGCTTTTCCCCTTCTCTCTCCTGCCACCTTGTGAAGAGTTACCTGCTTCCCTTTGCCTATTGCCACAATTGTAAGTTTCCTGAGGCCTCCAGCCACGCAGGACTGTGAGTCAACTAAACATCTTTCCTTTATAAACTACCCAGTCTCCAGTATTTCTTTACAGCAGTGTGAAAACGGATTGATACATTTGGCATCACATAGAGGGACTCAGCCGAAGGGGAAAGGGGGAGACAATATCCTCTGCTTATTGAGCCTTGTGACCTGGCATGGCTGCCCATAAGAAGGAGTGGGGTTTTACCCATTAAGATGTAATCCTCTCTCAGACCATGTGCTCACCCTTAGGAGCCCCACTCCTAATTCACACAAAGCATTATGTTGCCCAACTTTGCTGTGTACCTGTCTCTCTTTATATCTGTTCAACTTTGAGGATGAAATAAGATACATGTGTAAAACACCTGCCCATGCTGGTGTGCCCCACATTAGCTGCTGGCTGTGACACTCAACCCCCTCCTTTCCATACTCATTGCCAGTGCCCAAAGCAGTTCAGCTTCTGATAATTTCTTTCCACAGCAGCTTCTTCAGCCTCCCAATAGGTCCTTTGCCTCCATTGCAACCCTAATTCATTCTCATTCATTGAGACAATGTAAAGGTGATGTGCCATGCCTGCTGGGATCCTGAATGGCCTGTCCAGATCTCTGAGTGTGGTTTATGGGGTCCTCTGTGATTGTTTGTGTCTGCCCAACTCCACCAGCCCAAGCTCTCTGCTCAGCAGACCCCTGACCAACCCACCTTCCTGACTCTGTGCCTTTGAGCAGTGAGTGTCCGGCATGTCTTTCCACCCATTTCCTTTCCTGACCAGCCACTACTCACTTTTCAAGGTTCACCTTCCATCACGTATTTCCAGATGTGTGCCCTATACCAGCTCTTTTACCTTGCCCACTCCTACCCCAAAGTAATTTGCCTAAAGCCACACAGCAAGTGGTGAAACTCAGATTTGAACCTCAAGCTACCTGATTCCAATTTCCTCAGTCCTTCCATTGTGCTGTCCTGCTTCCTTTTATACAGTAAACTTGATTCTGATTGGTTTAACAGTGCCTCTGATTTCCATTCATTAAGCAGAGCTGAGGATGAATTGGGCCAGACCAACTTTCTCTAAAGACCTGGTTTTTAACCTCTAACATGTAATGTATCACACATTACTAGAATCGTTTACTCTTCTTGTCTCTTCCACCCGACTGTTTGAATCCTGAGTTGGAACCCAAGGTCCTGGCATGCAGTAGGCACCCAACAACTGACTGTGCAGTGCTGACACCTAGAGGTACCATTCACCTTGACTGCACTTTCTGGAGTTGTGCAGTGCACAACTTGCATAACCATGCATCATGGCCTTAAGCCATAGTTTCTTGGGATAACTGGCCCCATATGAGGTGGCAGGACATGAAGCTGTTGTGTTGTATTGGGATGGTGCTTCCTTGTCTAGTGCATTACCTGTGAGTGAATTGAAGGAAAATTAAGTCACTTAGACTGAGGATTTTAATAACTTGCTTAAGGCTTAGTAATGTTCTTGGCTGTAATTTCTCAGAAATGAATTTTCCACTGATAGGAAGCTCTCTTATGGAGGCTTGGCCTGACCTCACATATAATGTGGACTCCTGTCATGACCTAGGACTGGCACCAAGAGCACCCAAGGGGATTTAGTGGGAATGCCAGTGTTTGAAAACCAAGAACGTCTGGGAGCCTTTCTTTGATATCACAAGAAGGCAGAGGAGGAAGACAACTTGAAAACTGTTATAAAATTTTCCCTCACTACAACCCTACATGATAAGTCTTTTCCTCATCACACAGAGAAGTTGATGCTCAGCTCCTGCTGAGCTGGTTCTTCTTAAGTCATTTATTCAAAACCATACAACAAAAAAATAGTGAAGTCCTATTTGCCCCCCAAGCTACTTGACTCCATTTTCATCTTTCTTCCCATTGCACCGCTCTTCTTCCCCTTATGCATCAAAATACATTCTGATTAGTTTAATGGTGCCTCTGATTTCAGTTCATTAATTAGAGCTGAGGTTAAACTGGGCCCAAAATTTGCCTCCAGTTCTCCATGGGAAGAATAGTCAGTGTTTAAAGAGAAGCAAAAGAATTCATTGTCTGCCATTCCTATCACTTCCATTTCAGCAAATATTTCATTTGGTCTTTAATGAGCACTGTACTTGGAGTTTCTCCTCTAGCCTGTTAAATGTCCCTGTTTCATAGCCTGACTTCAGAAGCATTCAAGAAAATCTTTGAGCCAAAATGTTAGCAGGTCTCACTGCCTTTCTTTTCCTTCCAGGTCACAGTAACTATCACAATAGCAATGAGGACAGCATTTTTGAACATGGATCTCCTTTACCTGAATCACTAAAGGACCCCCTTTTGGCGATAGTCAGTCTGAATGATGTACCATCTTTCCAGGGCTGAGGTGGAATGACCGCTGGAGCTCCACAGGACTCCCTTTAGTCATTCAGAATCACTGTAACTTAAAAGGTAGAAGAAAACTCTGAAGAGTTGCCATAGTTTAAATAAAATTTAGGGGAAAAATAGCAGAAGAAATCATCTTAATTTAACATACAAAGAGCTATACTTCTGTTCTATCCAATTAGCAGTGCTCAATATTATTAAAATCTGTTGACAAAAAAAGTAGCAGATGCTCCATTTTCCTTGATGTTAATTAATGAAGCTTTTACCTCTAAAAATTTGAAGAAACCGGATCTTTTATAATCAAATAGCTTTCGCCTACACAAAATCTACGTCTGGAAAAACATGTAAGTGTGTCAATATTCAAAAGGGATAATTATCCTTTGAGTTCTCCAGATCTTCATTTCTCTTTCTTAGTGTTCCAACTCCAAACAGGCAGCAGTTTCCACTGAAATAAACGGTGATAATAATTACGTGGTGGAAGTTACCATTTATCTCTGGCTGACTCTTTTATGGCAGGGATGGCTCATTGGCAGTGCTATAAAATTAAAAGATTATAATAATCTTAACAAGATACTCCACCGATTTTCAACCTATGGAGAAGAGTTTGTGTGAATGTTGATTTTCTAGCTTTTAAATCAGAGAAAATTTTGAACATAAACAAAAGTAAACCCCCAATTATCCATTACCCAGCTTCAATAATTATCAACGCCTGGACATTCTTACTTCGTTTATGACTCTTTCCACTTCCCTGTCCTTCCATTATACCATTTCATGCATAAGCATTTCAGCGTGGATCACTGAAGATAAGGATTCTTTATTTAAACACAAGTAAGCCTTGACCTAAAAGATAAAAATGTCTATTTCCTGTCCATTTGCTACATGCTACAGATGTACAGAAACAAGCTACAGTTTCTCAAGCAACTGATATTTGAGATGGGGTCTGAGCATAGGCGGGAGTTAGCTTGACAGGGAGGAGAAGGCTAACTGGCATCATGGGCACCACATGGGCAAAGCTTTAGAGGCAAGCAAAGACAATGGCACAGTTAAGGAAACACTGGAGGACTTAGCCATTCTATGTCTTGATATTTTCATCCAGTAAGTTGCTTCTTATATTCTCTCTGAGGTTCCCACATCCACGCATCAGAAGATAGTCCTTACATGTTTTCAGTCATTACTTAAATCAAAATAATTTAAGCCACCTTTAGGCCTATAACACTGCTCCCGAACTAGCTGATGGTTAAAATTAACTAGGGCAACTTGAAAAAATGCATATTCTTGGGTCTCAATTGCAAACATTCTGCACCAATAGCCTGATTGTAGGATTCCAGGAAATCTGCATTTCTTTCAGAGTTCTCCAGGTGATTCCCGTGGTCAGCCAGCTTTGGGAATCACTGATCCATCTGATATGAATCCATCCTTGCCTCCCTGAGATTACTAGAAGGCAAAGATTCTGAATCCTGGGAAATTCTGACATGGAAGCATTTCAGCTTTGAACCTACAGACACTTATTTGCGTAAGTCTGAAGTTTTAAAAATTTAAGTAGTCTTATCTTCTAATGTCATGTCAGCAGTAGATGTTTGTGACTGGTGCTTCATGATAACCACAGAAAGCTGGAGACCCAATGTTTTGGTAAATTTGAGGGAAAAAACCAATGGCAAGGAAATGCTATGGTTTTCATCAGTTTTTCCTTGTTTATAACTATATAAATACAGTCAACCCTTGAAAAACAGGGGCTTAAACTTTGAGCATCCACTTATAGGTAAGTATTTTTTCAAACAAATGTGGATAGAAAATAGAATATTCAAGTGGTGTGAAACCCGCTGATATGGAGAACTGATTTTTGTATACATCGGTTCCACAGGGCCAACTGTGGGACTTTATGTGAGAATTTTAGTATATAACGGGGTCCTGGAATCAATCCCTTGCATATACCAAGGGGCAACTGTAAATGTTAAAACAGCCTGGGGTCAGAAAACAGTTGACTCGGGGAACTAATTTAATTGTGGAAACGTATAGCCGTGGCCTGTAAGGAAATAACAGACACACCACCCGTAATTACAGTAGCATAAATAAGAATTTTCCAACTGATATGAGCCAAGTTCATTAGAGTATCTAATTCAGCCTGGGGACAAGGTCAGGAAGAGGTTTCTCTAGCAACCGATATTTAAGATGAGTTTTAGCAAATGCAGGAGATAGCTTGATGGGGAGGAAAGGACTAGCTAGCATCATAGGCACTGCATGGACAAAGCTTTGGAGGCAAGAAAAGATAATGGCACTGTTAAGAAAAAATTGGTAAAACTTAAGCGTTCTATGCCTTGATATTTACATCCACAAAAGGGCATAACAACACTCCCTACCTCTTAGGGGAGTCATGAAGATCGGATTAGTTACTTAGCACAGTGTTTAAAACGGTGAACTGTCAAGTACTACGGGCTCAATTAACGTCAGCTAGTGTTATCCATTGTTTATTTTATATGGTATCAGAATGTGTGGGGAAAAGATGCAAATATGTAATTCAAATATCATTTTTATGAAAGTCTCAAATCAAAAACTCGAGAGAACGATGCTATTAAAAACAAAAGCCAACTGCGCGCCACGGAGCACTAAACAGCAGGGGCAAGAAGTGACGGTTTGTACCATTTTTAAAAATTGAACTTTTTTTTTCACAGAATGACATGTTTGTGTGAGAGTTCAGATATGATTCATGGCACGAAAATGACATTTGAGGTGCCTCTGATCGCCTCTGCCTGAAGAATACGAGTTAGTGTTAGAGCGTGCAGCTGGGTCTTTTCACTCCTGATTCAGGAGGGGACAGAAGGGAAAAGGCCAGGGCTTTCTGTGCACAGGCAGCAATTATACCCTGAAACCCAGAGCCTGACAGTCGCTGCTCCTGGGCAATCGACACTGCTTCCTGCTGCTGGCTGCTGAATGCCACAGAGGTGATGGGGCCTGAAGGGAGCGAGTGAACAGGTGGTAATTATGACTGACACAATGTCGGCCTGCGCAGACATGTAACCACCGAACAAAACACGCAGTTAGCTAACAAGAGATCGGTGGAAGGTTTTTTGCTGGCACTGTGTCTCCTGTCTGACACTTCTGAAATTGGAGGGAGGGAGGGGGAGGCGTTGTAAGCCTCGGTATTCAGAAGTATAATAGGCCAACTGAGCTGAAGGGAGAATGCTTAACATTTGTTCCTTTTGCAGCGATTATATCAGCCACTGTTTTCATGTTGATTTGGCCATAGTGCTCTTTGCTCACAGTTTTTCCTTTTGAAAATGTGTCCTTTGGATCCTTTCTTTGATACAGCGCAGCTTTCACGCACACCCAGCATTTTGAGCAATTTTCAAACTGTTCATGTATTTCTGGGTATTACAGTTCCTACTATATACAAAAGAGGTTTGATAGTACAGGCCGTCTTTTTCTCCCTCTGCCTTGAAGGTCCTGTGGATATACTTTGTCCTATTCTACATATGAAGAAAAGAAATATTGGGGTGTGTTCTCCCATCTGTACTTCTTTTGGTTCTTGTAAAGTTGGTGGGCATCACTTTTGACGAATGTCAGCAGCTGAGTCTAAAATAAAACAGTAACGCATTCTAGAATGTCCAACAAGTGCATTTGAATATGACTCTACAAGATTTCTTCCTCACACTAGTTTTCCTTCAAAAATGTTGTGGTCATCTCATCCCCTGTGCTAGTTTATCTGGTGAAGCCAATCCTAAGTCCCATTCATTGGTATTGATGCCATGTGACTGAACTCCAGCTTATATTCCAGGGTCCTCTCATAGCACATCATATGCTAAAGAAAATGGTTTTAGGTTCTTCTCTAAAATACCAGACTTAGTTCCATCTACATGGCAACATGACACCAAACAGCTATTTGGAGAAGAATGAATGTGTCTCTGGGTGTGGACAATAGTTTATTTATTAGCCCCTTTTTCACTTTTTGTCCTGTCCAGAGAATAATCCAATCAAAATCTACCTGAAATAATTAGCATGTTTTTGTCCCAATAATAACAAAAGTTAAAATACAATTTTATTCTTTTCCAATTCAGTTTGGAACTTTCTGTCTTGTGGGTGCATCATATTACAGTAAAAATTTTAAAAAGACATGTTCACAGCTCTTCGTGGAGTAGCGGTGGCAGAGGAGGTCATGCTAATCTATTGCTAGTGAATACTTTGTAGATCCATCCCAATTAAACTTCAGTTTCTTACTGTGAACTGTAAGTACCAAAATCTTTCTGCAAAACATCCCTTGAATTATGTTTTTCTTTAGGTTCTTATGTTTGGGGCAGCGTTTCTCTGAATCGCTCCCACCCGTTTGTCTTTTGCTTTTAAGGAGGAGCCTTCATTTTCTACCCACCAACTCTCAGTAGACTTTCAAGTTCTTTCTTTAATACTTTGCTTTATTCCCTCAAAATCAACTTTATTAGCTACTTTCTATCACTGTGTAAAGATAACCACCAAATTTCTAACTTAAACTTGACATACAGATGGGTTTTTAATTGGATATATTTCCTTTATCTCAGATAAACATGTTTCAAAAAAGTTCTTCTCATGTGTCCCAATTATCACTGCTAACTGAAATTAGTTCTGTCTGTTGATTCTACTATTTTCTCATATTCTTTCAAGCTTACCACCATTGGCATTACCTTTGATGCTTTCTGTTATTTTATTCTTCTATTCTTACACTTACTGTATCAGAGATTTGTAGTTTGAAAGAAACCTGGAAATTAAGACCAATACTTCTACAACAGAGAAAACTTCCGCCCAAATAAAGTCAGCTATCAAAGAATGCCCCAACCCTCTCAGACCTAGCAACAGAACTGGGACTCATTCATCCATGTAACGAGTATTTCTAGAACATATGCGGTGGGCCAGGAGCTGTCTTAGGTGCTGTGAATACAAATAGGAATATGAATCCCTGACTTCTCTGTACTGAAGATCTAGTTCAGGAGATAAGTCAAAAACAGATAACTAAAGAATAATTTGTATAAGGGCAGCAAGGAAGTGGACAGGGAATTATTATATGAGGTTTATGTAAGAACATCTTAGGGTGAGAGAAGGGGAAGGCCAAGAGAGAGGCAGAAATTCATTATTCTCTTTCTTCTGACCTATCTCTCATACTTATCATACTAGACAAATCTTCCTAATACAACACAATTAATGTGACAGCTCCAAAACTGCTTAGGGACAATTGACATTGGTGAAGCCAGAGGATTTACATAATAAACCATGTTTTTATTTTTATTGTGTCTTTATTCGAGGGTGACTTGAAGTTGCATTTTATATAGCTGTTTTATTGATTAAACAAGTTCAATTCTGTATTATGCAAATAGAAATAAGCTTTGTATTTTCTATTACATTCCTTTCAAATAGTTTCCTGGACTTACTTTTTCCTGATGGTGAATAAAATGTCCATTCATCTTTTGGGGTCAAATGGCCCCTTCAGGTGGCCTTGTTGGGCAAGACATCTTTTAAGATGGCTCCCGGTTGGCATCTTCTGTTGGACCCTTGTCTTGTCTGGAGACAGGCCCTCTACCCTGCTGCTGGAAGTGTACCTCTCATTGAGAAATCAGGTCACTCTTTCTTAGCCAGCTTCTACCAGTAGGCACGTTTACAGAGTCCCTGAGTGCTCCAAACTCCAAGAGATGTGGCAAGCTCCCTACTTGTTCCTGTGAAGCTCTCTCCTTCAATTGGCTTTAGGGAAGAAGACACATGTCCCCGTCACTGCCAGGGGTGGTGAAGAATGTACAGCATATTGACCACTGTCTCTGAGCGGTCCTCATGATCAGCATCTCCGACCTCTATTTGGAAGGCTGGATCACAATCCACTAGCATGAAGCAGATGGGTCTCATACTGGGAGATACTTGATACCTATTATATTGTCTTCAGCTTCTGAGGCCTCAATGGAATGAAACAGAGACCTCAGGAGGAATCACAGTTAGCATACTATTATATAGGAGGAAATTCTACTCTAGCTGGAATAGACTTAAGGGACTTCTGTTTTTATCTGTTATTTGGGGTGATTCGTGGTGGAACAACATCATGTTGAGGGCAGCCAAAACACCTTCCCCCAACCACGGCCAAGCAGCCCTTGATGAACAACTCAACATCAGTTCCATAACTCCCCTGCTGAGAAAATTATTACAACACGCTTTTCTTATCAGGAGCAAAGTCTTGGGAGCAAATTATTTTACCAAAGTCTATGGGTCTACCTAATTCAACCAGGCCTAAGTATCCAACTTTATTCCCAATTCTCTACAATATGGAATCTTCTCCTTCTTTCTTGAAGTGTATCTAGTATAAATTGTCTAAATGGGTATACGAGTATCCTTCAAAATGCCTTCCTCTCCATCATGTATTTGGATTCACAATGAAGACCATTTGCTAATAAGTGAATAAAGGATGGATAAAATGCCTTTATTCAAACCAACAGTCACCACATTATCAAGAACTAGAGACATAGATTTGAATAGGGGTTTTATTGGACATTTTTTTAGATACAGGCATTCAAAAGTTGAAGTTTCCAAGGAAATACTTTGGGGCCAGGGCTCTCGGCAGTGGATTCCAAGGTTACACTCACGGCCTATAAGGCATAAAAACATAAATAATTAGCTTAACTGGTAGATCTCCTTATATCATTAATGTTATAGGAGAAATTCAAGACAGATCAATGAAAGACCCAGAGTCTTACTTTGTTTAGTGATTTTGAAGTGCATGAAAAGTGGGCTACGACAAACACAGTAGGTGAGATATTGGAGTGGAATTATAATTCTTAGCTTCAAAAAGACATATCCTAGAGTTAAAACTATTTAGGAGAAGAGAGTAAGGTGAGGCCAAAAAGGGGGTTTATGGCCTTTGAGTTTTGCAATTCAAGCCATAGGCCAGGCATGGTGGCTCATGCCTGTAATCCCAGCACTTTGGGAGGCTGAGGCGGGTGGATCACCTCAGGTCAGGAGTTCAAGACCAGCCTGGACAACATGGAGAAAGCCCGTCTTTACTAAAAATACAAAAAAATTAGCCGGGCGTGGTGGTGGGCACCTGTAATCCAGCTACTCGGGTGGCTGAGGCAGGAGAATCACTTGAACCTGGAGGTGGAGGTTGCAGTGAGCCGAGATTGTGCCACTACATTCAACGTGGGTAACAGAGCAAGACTCTGTCTCCCAAAATAAATAAAGAAACAAATAAATAAACAAAATTCAAGCCATATATTAAATACACTACATGCCACATGATAGAAAATTACAAGGACCTCAGACAAACATTTTAATTTCGGAAAGCTCATAGTAAGTCAATGCGAGGATGTGGAACAGCAGCTCCTGGCGAGCCAAGGGCCTCCTGCTCCTGGCCCTGAGAGCCAGGGAGGGCTGCATCTGGGTGCCTCCATCTGTTCTGCCAGGCTGCTGGATTCCACCCGCACACCATGCCGTCCGCTATCCTATGCTCCCTGGCACAACTTGGCTTGCAAGTTCTACGAAAATAAACTTTAAAGTGCAAAAGTCAGGGCTAAAAAAAGTTTCTCAGATATCAAATGGGCATCTTTTTCAACTGAAAGTATCAAATATAAATGATGGCCCAGAAGAAATTTCCTTTAAAACAGACTAACAAGAGAAAACGTTCTGCCAGTTTTCATCATCTTGTTCTTCACTACCCCCAAACATTTGGAAAATGATATAGATCTTCTGTGGGAAGAAGCCACTGGCTGTATTTGCTTTGTACTAATGGAACTTATGTTTCTGTATTTCTCTAAAAGTGAGGAGATTGTCTTCAGTTAAACAAGTAGGTAAGGGAGGGTGTACCGACAGTTCTAGTTGCAGAAACAGTTGAATGATAATTAAATAACAAGTCAGACAGATGATACTATAGAAAGTAGGTCTTGAAATTAGTTGTTTCATCTGCACATCACTGTGTGTCTTCGTTGCAGCACAGCTGAAGTTGGCTGACCAACTTGATCTTTCTGAGTTTCAACTACACTTTCCGCAAAATAGCAGTATTTGTTTTCCAGGGTGGTAAGGAGTAAGCAATCTCTTTGAACATGTCTGTTGTAGATATTTTACTGGTATTAGCATTCCTTATTTTCTCTCTTTACCAAAGGCACATGTGTAAGTGGATTACACATTTATAGGTGGGTCCTACCTCAGCTGGGCTTTTGTCTACCCCAGTGATTCTCAAACTGGCTGTACTTTATAACTGGTTGGGAAGATTTTTTTAAAAACTGTTGGCCACACCCCACTCCAGACCAATTAAATAAGATTCTCTGGGAGTGGGACCTAGGCACTGGCATGGTTTTTTGTGAGGGGTGTGTGTGTGTGTATGTGTGTATGACAGAGTCTGGCTCTGTCCCCAGGCTGGAGTGCAGTGGCGCCATCTCAGCTCACTGCAAGCTCCGCCTCCCGGGTTCACGCCATTCTCCTCCCTCAGCCTCCCGAGTAGCCGGGACTACAGGCGCCCGCCACCATGCCCGGCTAATTTTTTGTATTTTTAGTAGAGACGGGGTTCCACCGTGTTAGCCAGGAAGGTCTCCATCTCCTGACCTCGTGATCCACCCGCCTTGGCCTCCCAAAGTGCTGGGATTTACAGGCGTGAGCCACCGCGCCCGGCCGGCACTGGTATGTTTTAAGTCTCCCAAGTGATTCTGATGTGACGCTGAGGTTGAGACCTGCTGACAAAATCTCTAAGCCCTTTCTCTGCAATGTAATTTGTTAGAATATTTGTTCCTCACTTTCTAATACAGTCGCTGGTAGCCGTGCAACATGGCCATGAAGAGCTTGGAGTGGGACTTAATTGTCTTAATTGTCACACACTAGAATGTACCACAAGTGTAAAATATGCTCCGGATTTCAAACACTTAATATAAAAAAAAATGTAAAATACCTCATCAATAATTTTTATAATGACTATTGAAATGATAATATTTTAGATATTTTAGGTTAAAGAAAATGTATTATTATAATTAATATGACTTATTCCTCTTCACTTCCTTATGAGGCTACTAGAAAATTTAAAATTACCTCTGTGCCATATGTGTTATAATTCTAGTGGACAGCTCTGCTCTAGATCAAGGATCTGAGACTGGAAGTATCCGCCTCAGCTGGGAACGTATTAGAAATGCAAATTCTTAGGTAACACCCCAGACTTAACTGTATCTGAGACTTAGAGTGTGGGTTCAGCAATCTGTTTTAATAAATCTTCCAGGGGATTTGATATGTGTTAAATTTGAGACCCACTGCCCTAGATAATTGTCAAATCACGCATGCCTTTTCAACTGAGTCTCTTTGTCCTCTTGCAATGGGTCTACAATTTGTTTAGGAATGAAATGCCAAGTGGCTCTCTTTACAGACCATCTGGAGACATCAGACATAAGGGAACACTGTACCCTAAGAGCTGCTTCTTCTTTATGGGTATATGGAAAACTTTTATTGACCTGAAAAAGAAAATATGTACTATTGTATTTAAATAAAATCTTAGACTTGATATTCTTGAATGTCTGTTAATATTTTTAATATTGTCTACCTAAATTTTGTTTAGAATCTGTTAAATAGATTAAATAAATCTGTTTAGAATCTTTGTATGGGAAACCATTAAAAAATAAAGTACATGGTACAGAATTTGTATGGCACTAGATATAATCATCAAGAAAGGTATGGATTGTTTCCCTTCGGAAGATGACATCCTTGGTCTCTGGCTTATTTACTGGCTCCCTGAACTATATGTTTATGCTCATAAGCTCTGTCTGCTTTCTCCAAAGCATGTTAAATCTCATCTGCCAAAGCCTTTGTTATCTCTCTTTCAAAAAGGAAAAAGAAAATGATTCAAGGTCAAGTAGCTCCCACATCGCAAACAGTTTAACCTAATTTGCCTGAAAGGAGATTTGAATTCTCAAAAATAAGCCTAAATTGGAAGCTTGCAAATTAAACACTGACATTCAGTGAAAGGTAAGAGCTGTGTCCTTCTAAACAGAAAGAACGGGTATTCCAACCATCTCGGGAAGCTCTCAGGGTCACAAGAGGCCACCAGGCATTAAGAACCAGATGCTCTGCTGTGGCGTGAGGAGACTGACCCCAGGCATGCTAATGGGAAGGGCAGTAGCTGGACCTGACCACCGATGCAGAAGGAGAGCATGACAGACCCAAAATGGAGTTCCCCCAAGTGAAGGGAGACAAGAGATCAAACTCACTAATCCATAATTTGATCTAGATCATATTGCCTGGACTATTGCCACGTGCAAGTTAATAATCTGAGAACAATAAATAGAATGCAAGGAGTCCCCAGTCATAGCTCTACCCATCAAAACCTGTGGGTGTTGCAACTACAAAAAATTAGCAGGTCATGAAAATTCAGCCATATAAAAGAAAAACCATCTCACCTGAGTCCAGTGAAAATGACAATATCATCTACACTAAGTACAAAACACCATTAACATTGCTTTCGTTCTTTGAAAGATTCTTTTAGAGTATCAGCTAAGCAATGTAGAGTAAGAGTTAAAAACTCTTGAATCCGCCTGTCCTGGGTAGCAGACCCAGTTCTGCAACTTGCAAAGTATAGGACCTTGAGAAGTTAACTTCTGTAAGTGTCAGTTCTTACTTATAAAACTGTCTTGCTGCCATGTTTCCCATGCAGCTATTGATAAGATTAAAGGAGATTATTTTAAATGTTTAATCTGGTACCCAACACTTAGGCAGCACCCAATCGATGGTAGATATTACTTTAAGAGCTATTCCTAGCATCAATATAATCCCCTTGTTATGTCCAAAATGCATAGTCTCAAATGCATCCAAGAGAGAATCAGTATTTTTTTTAACTGTCTACTGTGCACAGGGCATTTCATGTTATTTTATCCTCACAACACACCTAAAAGGTAGACATTACTCTCTTCCTTTTATAGGTGGGATAAGAAAGCTCAAAGATATTAAACAACTTGCCTAAGACCACATGGGTAGAAAGAGAGAGAGGCAGAATTTATGCTCAAATCTAGTTGACCCTAAAATGTAGCCTTTTTATTGTACCATGTAGTCTACTTGGAATTCTTAACATTGAGGGAGAAAAAAACCCACTGTTGCTTTTCAGAGGGGAGGAGATATTTTTCTATTTTTATAGATAGTTTAGTTTTAACCAGAATGAGTAGAAGTGCATTATGTTCAGAAATTAGTAAAGTTTTTTCAGGTTTTATTTGGGTAGTCTGAGATTTAAGGCCCTCAAGCTCTGGGCTAATACTGAGTTCCATCCAATAACAACAGGAAAACTAGTTCTCGAGAGATCTGATATATCAGAACAGATGCCCAGTTGCATATACATTTAATTTTAACAAATAGTTTTCATAACTATAGGATTTTCTATATTTATTAAAAAAAATCTGGCACATGAGAAAATATCAAATTGTGTTATTCCACCTCCATATGTGCCAGTTATCTATAAATATAGAAATGCAATAATTATCACTAAAACTGTTACTTGTTAAATTTTTAAAAACAGATAAATTATGAATATGGATTTGAAAAATAGCTTGAGTTAAGAAGTGGATAAGAATCTAGAATCACTGGCTCTAACTCAGATGAGACCCTGAAAACCACCTAGTCCAGATTGCAATGTTTGAGTGCATTCCACAAAGCAGTTTTTAGGCATTTGCTTAAACACCTCCAGTGACAGCAAGCTCACTATCTGTAAAGACTCTCTTTTGGGGTTGGATCCCATTATTTGTTGACACTGACTTCCTTATGTGAATGCAAATTCTGCTAATGTCAATGCTACCATGTATGGAGCCACCACAATATGGCAGGCATCCTATAAGCAGCATTTGATTCCTTACCTCCTGGAACCTTTAACACAATCTTATGAAATAGTCACATGTTCACACGAGACGTATTAATCAAGATGCTAAACGTGCCACAGCTAATAAGTGGCCTGGTCCTCCTGTGCACACCAGGGCTTACTGGTAGTATGTCACAAGTGGCATTGGAGCCAGCTTGACCCACTAAAGTAGGATAAGTCAAGTTCAATCCTGTTTCCACAGAAAACTTCCCCAAATACATGATAGACACCTGTCATGTCTCCATATGTATCCTCTTCTCTGGGTTAAACATGCCTAATCCGTCATCATTTTGTGCTCATGATAAAATTTTGCACTTTTTCACCTTTTTGGCAACTCTCATATTTCTAATTTGTTTGTTTTGTTTTCAAGCATTATGACCAAAACCAGATACGATACTCCAGGAATGACCCAAAGAATGAGGAATAGACACAGCCATCACATCCTCACTCTGGATACTCTCTAGTTCCATCAAGGCAAACTTCTAGTTTTTATTACAACTCCATATTGCCCTCAACTCTTACCATCTTTAGAATCAATAAACAACCCAAATCTCTCTTGTGGTTGGTGCTCCATCTAATGGCTCCTCTCATTCTAGAAAATTGTCTAACCTTGTGATTCACATGGGAGGTGACTCCTTTTTACATACTAACCTCCATGACTATTCCATTTGGCCTAGAGTGGTACTTAATCCAGGCCAAGTAAAATCCTCCTAAGAAACTTTTTTTCTGACTGAGGCAAGAAAATTCTTTCTTTTTTGTTGACTAAGCTAGAAATACATAAGTTCAAGAGTTGTTAGAGACCAGAGTTCCTCCCTTGTAGAGAAACTGAAAATGCACAAGGAGAATCAGAAACAAGACAAATTGAGAGATTTCCAAAAGCACTCAAGTTCTGAGGCCCCCAGGATTTGCTTACAATAGCCAAAACCCCCTCTTTTGTGTTTAAACAATGAAAGTTAGGTTTCTGTCACTGGCAAACCCAGGAATCCAGACTAATTCACTTCTACTATATCTCTGCTTAAATAACTGGTAGTT
The DNA here is from genome assembly GCF_043159975.1 of Macaca nemestrina. Classification (NCBI taxonomy): domain Eukaryota; kingdom Metazoa; phylum Chordata; class Mammalia; order Primates; family Cercopithecidae; genus Macaca; species Macaca nemestrina. The sequence goes on from NC_092129.1 coordinate 75,382,389, forward strand.
TGTATTCAAATAATAGAGCTAATATGTATTTAATATTTTTAAGATTCAGGCCATGTTTCCAGAGTATAAAAATATTTTGGGATCCTGTTTTTGTTATTCTTTCCAGCTACATATCATATATAAATTTGATTGCTTCATTATCAGACTCCTCCTCCAAGTAATTAACAAAAACAATAGCATAGGGCAAGGCTGTATGACAGACCCCAAGTCAGCCAGAAGACTCCTACATCAAAACTGAATTACTCTATCCATCAGCAATGTTCCTATGGCTTAGCTGTTCTATCAAGAACTGAGTTCAAGTGTGGATTTTCTACAGTGCCAGGCCCCAGGCACCAAAGACAAGCTTTCTTCTCTATAATTAAGTATTCCCATCACTGATGTGCCTTCCAGGATTGTAAAACATAATGGAAATAAATGACAATGTAATTTATAAATATCAAGCACTGGGTTAAATAGAGAAGATAAGTTTATGACTTGGAGAGATTGAGTTCTCATTCATAGATGAAGAACTTGAGCTTATCATCATGCAGTTTGCTAAGTGTTTGAACTTTTTAAATTTTAAAATAATGAAGGTGAAGAATTAAAATGCTTTTCAGTATCTATTGAAATAGTCAGACGGTTTTCCTTATTCAGCTATGTGCTTTTTCAATAAAAGAAAGCAATTCCTCTTTAATAATACTAGAACCAGAGCTAACCTGGGGGTGGAGGAAAGGGTATTAAAAGTGAGGAGAAGATGGTAAAAGTATAAGGAATATAACCAAAGATAAACTTAATGCATTTCAAAATAGCACAATGTCAGCTTTCTCTGGAATTTGCCTCCGTGCACAGGGAAACCATGAATGGGTTTTGCAGAGAGATAAGCTCGGGTACAAACCCCACCTTTCCCACCTGAACGTATAATGTCTACTTCACAGGGCTGTTGTGAGACATAAATGGTTATAGAATCTAAAGAATGTTGCCCAGTGCCAGGCCCATAGTAGTTTCTCAATAAATGTTACTTCTCTTTCCTCCCTACTTATTTCTTCTAATGATAATATGTAAACATACACAAAAATTCCCACATTCACTTTAAAGAAGTAGGCACAATTAATTTTACAAAATTAAATGTGGTATATGTGTACGATGGAATATTATTCAGTCTTTAAAAAAGGAGATAATTCTGACACATGCTACAACCTGGATGAACCTTGAGGACATCACTCCAAGTGAAATAAACCAGTCAAAAAACACAAACACTGTGTGATTCCACTTACACACAGTACCTAGAGTAGTAAAATTCATAAAGACAGAAAGTAGAATAGTAGTTACTAAGAGCTGAGGGAGGAAGGGAATGCAAAGTTGTAGTTTAGTGGATATACAGTTTCATTTGGGGAGGATGAAGAAGTTCTGGGAATGGATGGTGGTGATGGTTGCACAACAATGTGAATGGACTTAATGCCACTGACCTGTAAAGGTGGTTAAAATGGTTGACTTTATGTTATGTATATCTTACTGCAATTTTGAAAATTACCTTTAAAAAAAGACTTTGTGGAGTTGATTCTTGTCAATTCTGAACTAAAGATTTAACCTATGGATTTCTAAGCCATATATTCTCCCATCTATAAAATCCCCAGAAAGGCCGAGGTCGGTTTTGTTAGAGGCCTGCAGTGCAACTTCTTGGCTGGAGCAGAGCACAGCATGAGTGCAGAGGCAGGGCCTGCTATGAAGGATTGGTGGCTTCATCCTTGTCCAAGAGCCTGCAATTTGCAGTGGCCTATGGAGACGCCACTATTCTGAGCTCAGTGGGGCCGACCCTTGTAGCTCTCAATACCTTCACTTATGTCTGCCTCCTCAGTACTGATTCTGGGCCTGAGAGATTCAAAATGGTAAGTTTCATTATTTTTGTATTTTCTCATTCAATTTACCCTAATTGCACATTTGCAATAATATTTCCATCATCATAATTTTTTTTTAAGTATTTCAGGGCCAGGTGCGGTGGCTCATGCCTGTAATCCCAGCACTCTGGGAGGCCAAAGTGGGTGGATCACTTGAGGTCAGGAGTTCAAGACCAGCCTGGGCTACATGGTGAAACTCCGTTTCTACCAAAAGTACAAAAATTAGCCATGGGTGGTGACGCTTGCCTGTAATCCCAGCTACTCAGGAGGCTGAGGCAGGAGAATCACTTGAACCCAGGAAGCAGAGGTTGCAGTGAGCTGAGATCGTGCCACTGCACTCCAGCCTGGGCAACAGAGCAAGACTCCATATCAAAAATATTTTTTTTAATAAATAAATAAATAAATAAATAAATAAATAAAAATAAAAAGCAGGTCAGTTAACATCTTAATATTAGGGGAAAATCTTACTAGTAAAATCCTGATCAATGTGCCTCACAGTAATCGCAACCTCCTCTAAACTCTTAGCACTTACTATCAGTACTATTCAATTAGCATCTAGGGCTGTGTGATGTATCTTTTTTGTTGTCTTGTATTGTCATCTATCACTGAATCAGATTCAGTAAATTCACTAACAAAATTTGACACCATCATTGCCTTGGGCTTGATTGTGCATCCCTTGGCTATAGAAGAAAGACAAATGCAGAACCTTTCTGTGATTGTTCAGCATATTTTCTCTGGATTTTCTGTCTAAACCAGTGTAGTAGAAATTGCCACTTAAGATTTGCGGTCTCCAGCTTCTCTCTCTACTTTCTGCCAGAGTTACCTACTTAAAATGTAAGTCTGGTCATATCATATATATGCTTAAAACACATCCATCCATTTATATTCTTAGTACATATTTCTTGAGCCATGACTAAGTGGACCATGAGTTGATCCACCACCAACTCATTGCCAGGGTCAGAGTTGGTTATTGAGGACACCTAGATGAGAAGACTCTTGTTCTCAAGAAGTTCATGGTCTATTGAAGAGACTGGCATGACACCAACTGCAATATGATGTGATCGGGGGCAAATAGAAGTGAATACAAGGCACCTTAAGACTTAAAGGAACATGGAGTATGAGGGTTTAGGGAAGGCTTCATGGAAAATGTACCTTCCCATCAGATACATCTGATGTTAGGAATCTCCATTTCCCCTTGGCCTCTCCTTGGCTCCTTTGGACCTCAATACTGGACGGTTACAATTAGGCATAACCATCAGTGTCCACAAGAGAGAATCTTCAAAAGACAGCGCTTTTAGCCGGGCGCGGTGGCTCACGCCTGTAATCCCAGCACTTTGGGAGGTCGAGGCGGGCGGATCACAAGGTCAGGAGATCGAGACCACAGTGAAACCCCGTCTCTACTAAAAATACAAAAAATTAGCCGGGCGTGGTGGCGGGAGTCTGTAGTCCCAGCTACTCGGGAGGCTGAGGCAGGAGAATGGCGCAAACCCGGGAGGCGGAGCTTGCAGTGAGCTGAGATCGCACCACTGCACTCCAGCCTGGGGCGACAGAGCAAGACTCCATCTCAAAAAAAAAAAAAAAAAAAAAAAAGACAGCGCTTTTAAGGCAACTGATTTTTCCAAATGAGCAAAATACTTTAAGTACTTCATAGAAAAGCTATCCAAATGGCCAATAAGCACATGAAAAGATGCTTAATGGAAGATGTGTATATTCATCAGGAAAATGCAAATTAAAACCACAATAAGATACCTCTACACACTTGCCAGAATGGCCCAAATTTAAAAGACTGAACATACTAAGTAATGGTGAAAATGCAGAACATCTGGATCTCTTCTCCATTGGTGGTAGAAATGTAAATTATTACACACACTGGAAAACGTTTTGGCAGTGTACAAAACTGGTATAAGAATATTCATAGCAGTTTCTTCATGAAAGCCAAGATTGAAAATAATTAAACTACCCATCAACAGTAAAATAGGTAAATATAATCTGCTGTATTTATACAATGGAATAACTAAACAGTGACAATAAAGAACAAGCTTATACAATACACAGGATCATGAATGAATTTTATAATGTTGAGCCAAAAAATAAGCCAAAATATAGAAGAATTTAAAAACAGGCAAAACTAATCTATGGTAATAAGAGTCAAAATAACGGTAAGCTTTAGGAGGTGTCTACTGGAAGGAGGTGGGATTTTATAACTTGATTTGTGTGTGTAGGGAGGGAATTCATCAAGCTATACACTTAATATTTATGCACTTAATCGTATACAGATTATTCCTTAGCAGAATCCATTTTTCATGATTACTGCCTTTGAGCCTTGGGTATGCGAGTTGCCTCTGCCCTCTGCCTGTTGGAGTCTCTACCTACAGCCCAATGCCTGACCTAGGACGTGGGGCTGCTCTGTCCGCAGTGGGCTGTGAGAGTTTGTATCCAGGAATCCACATTGTTTTCTATATATGCACTAAAACTTTTAGGCTGTGCTAAGGGATGGCACACCTTTGATAATCACCTCTCCCTGGTTGTAGATAGAAGCTGTATGATATTAACAGACAGCATCAATGAACAACTGTTTCCCTGATAGAAGCAACATTGTTAGGAGAACTTGGACAGGGAGAACCTCTTCCCAGCAAGGAGGAAGGACACTCTGCTCTGTATCACATACAGTTCCTTTGCATATTTCAAACACTGGGCTTCAAGTCAGGGGACAAGGCCCAAATTTCTTCTTATAAAGTAATTCTGCAGCCAAATTTGGTAGGGCAGAAGTTTGTTACAGGAATTCTAGGTCTCTGACCAGCAGCGGTTGAATGCTCTCCATCTTCTTAATTGAATGAGAAAATATCCGTAAATCTGAAATACTGCAGCAGTGTCACCAAGAACGGTTCCTCACTGGCGAGTGGTGTTATTGATTGGGCTGTGTCAATTCCAAGGCCTTACAGAGCAGATACAATTAGAGCAATAAGAGCTGAGGACAGAGATTTTGGTGACATTATTGTCTCATGGGACTTTCTCATCTGCATTGACTGAGTCAGTGTAAGATAAATCATCGAGTCCAAAAGACCTGAAAGCTTCCAGACTGGCACGCTGCAGGAGAACTGCGTGCGGCTCCCTGCGTCCCACCAGGAGGAGTCCTCCAGCGCGTGAGTAGAGCTTGCCTCCCCTCCAGTCTCAGCTCAGCCCCCGCAGAGCAGCATGCATATGCCCCTGTGTGGGACATCTGCTTTCCATGGGTGTCCTTAAACACACCTTCAAATTTGGGCCCAGATAAAAATACTAAAGACAGAAAGAAATTATGTTGGCCATCATCCTATAGTTTATCCTCATTTGAATTGTTTTCTTATCAGGACAGAGAGGGCTCTGCATTCTTAGAACAACTCCAATACCCACCTCCTTCCCTAGGTGAACCACACCCACGTGGACGCCAGCTTCCAATACAAAACCATGAGAATGTCTAATGTCAATATGACCCACATATACTTCAATCATTATCAGACCTGATGCTATGCAAAACCAAAAAGAGGGTGAATTTTTCAAATTTTCCATTATTTGAAGCACCATTCTTATCAAATGAAAGAGAATGTTGCCCCCGAGGTGAACAATGACACTCAGATCTCCTGGTGCTCCCTTGGCTATCTATGTCACCACAACAAGCAGGAGTCAGGAATCTGGGGGTGATTCTGCTGACCCTAAAAAATCTTGGGGTGATTCTTCTGACCCTAAGAAACATGGCGCAGTAGGGTTTGTTTTTCTTTGGGTCCCTCAATGCCTCCTATTCTTCATTTTTCTTTTCACTGGTCCAGGACTCCTGTCTCTTTTAGGGATCATTCTACCACCAAAGAAGCTATGAAATGCTTCACATGACATCAGCTAACCACTGCCAATGCTAACTTGTAACAGACGTAGGTAATAGCTCCAGATGTGAGGATGAGCTCAAGCTGCGATGATAGCTCCATGATGGGCATACTGGCATTTTAGAAGAGATTGGGGAGAGCCCCCATGGCCTTTACCCCCAAGACACCTTTCTACCACTTTTCTCTCTGGGCTCTCATCTGTTGAGACAGATAATACCATCTGTTGACAGTACCCTGTCTGCCTCCCAAACTCATGGGTAATGGGTGAATTGTCAGTCTCTACTGGAAGGAGTGATGAACCTGCACGAAATTACTTGAAAACTAAATGTTGTACCAAGAGATTAGCAGAGCCAAGCCTCAACACACGGTTCTACCTATCTTCACTACATCCATAGCAGAATTGCAGAGGAAAATTTCCAGGATGTGTGTATTATCTCTTTGCAGGGAAGACACAGGTAAAGATTAAGGCACCTAGCTAGAGTTAATACTGAAACTTCGAGTCATTCTGTGCTGGCCCAAAAGTCAGGCTGTTCAAGGTCTTCTGGTCCTACTGCAAAGCCAGCCAACACACTTGTTAAATACATGAATTCGAATTCATATCTTCTCTGTTTACTGTAATTACAGAATGGGCAGAGGTTTTGAAGATAAGTCAGGATGGGAATTACCAGTTTGCGTCTGCCCGACTTTGAGGTCTCCATGGGAAAGGTGAGAATGCAGATGTGACCTGGTCTGAAAACTCTATGTTCTGACCTGCCTGAAACTCCCTTCTTCTGCTTCCGCAGGGCTGTCTGTGCCACGCACTATGCCAGATTTTGAGGATAACGAGTTTAGTTTTTGACAGCTTGAATGTGAAATACCAGAACACAACTGAAAATACTAGAGAAGAGTTCAGGCATGAGGTCAGTTCTGGAAATATGGCTTGAAAGTCATCCGTGGAGAAGACATGGCTGAAGTCATGAGCATAGACAAAACTGTCCAGAGAAAGCCTATAGAATGGAGAGAGAAGCAGGGTGGGGGCCTCCAAGGGGAGTGTCCACACTTAAGTAGAGGATAAAGGGAAAAGAACCAGTGAAGATAAAATGGGTATCAAAGAAGTCAAATGTAAACCAGCAGAAAACCAGAGTGTCAAGGAGGAAAAGTTAATACTGGTGTCAGACCACAGGGAGGCCAGGTCCGAAGAAGCTGAAAGCAAGTGATTTGATGTGACAATTAGAAGCTGATCTTTGTTGGCCCTTCCCAGAACAATTTCTATGAAAAGAGGTGGGGTGAGGGCATGGCAGTGGCAGAATCCAATTGTGTTGATGAGTCAAGTGTAGGTTAAGAAATAGAGGCATTTGTTTCAGAGGGAGTTTGAAAAAGGATAATAGTTGAGGGAGACACAGAAGGTTTTGTAGGATAGGTTTTTCTCCTAAGATGAAGGAGATCTAAGTGTGTTTGTAGCCAGAGGGAGAAGGAGCCTGTGTACACAAAGAGTAATTGAAGATTTAAGAAAAAGAGGGAATAATTGATGTAGCAGAGACTTCGGGGAAACAAAAGGAGATAGGATCGAGAGTTCACAAATGCAGGATGAGCCTGCAAAAGAGTGAAGGATGGGAAAGAGACAAAACTAAACAAAACAAAAGCCAAGCTGGTAAATCAGAGGCCAGGAAGTAGGCAGAATTTTTTACCCATGGAGTTGCATGGTAGCAGAGAAGGAAAACAAGAAGAGAGCTAGTGGGTTCCATTGCTCAGACCTCTGTTCTCCCAGTTTGAGTAAGACCCCGGAACCAGTGGGTGGGAGGAGAACATTGGAGGGAAGGCCCTGTGGGGCCCACAATCAGAAAGCAAGATTTCTGAGTAGATTATTTCAGAGGTTTACCATATTTCCCCATGCAGTCACGGCAAACACAAAGCTTTCTCTAACCCTGTGGGAAACCCAGCACTATAACAGCCAGTTGGGGAGGAAAAGTGAAAGTTTTGAATCAAGATTTGAAAACAAGTAGGAAATTGATGGACATGAATATATTATATTGATGAGCATACCACATGACTCAGTCCTAGTTTTGCAAGTCCATGACTGACACTCATGTTAATTTACTGAGCAGGACAAGGTTGGGCTTGGAGAATTGAATACAATAACACCAGAACATGGAAAAGACTTTACGCAACATCACTAAATGTCACTTGTCCTGATTTTTAATTTAGTGCCTTTCATTTGTGTTTTCCTATTTCTGAGTGTGTATTTGCAGCACTAAGTACACTTTCTATCTTTTTTCTTTTTATCCTATTTTAATATTTTTTCCATTTTAAAATGTTTTATATAACTCCTCATTTGCCATCTCTCTGCAAAGCCATGAACTCCAGGACAGCTGCTGAAAATAAACAGGCTTGGGGAGAACAGAGAAAAGGAGAGCCAGGAACAATTCCACTCAGTGCAGTCCTCCCATCCTTGTTCCAGGGTAACTCTTGATACATCCCCTTTGCCCGTTCATTTCCTCTAACCCACCCTAGGGGTGATGAATCTGATCAGTAATGGTGTGAAGGGAAAATGTTTTTCCCACTCGTCTCTTCTCCGTCTAATTCCGTCTTTGAATTTGTCTGCCATTTACTGAATACCATGTTATTTCCACAAACTCCTGTTAGGGGGATGCAGGATACATCCCAAAGAGAAGCTCTGGGATGACTACCTTGAGCTTCCAAATATATAATCCCTCAAATCATACTCAGGATGCCACCAGGATCAAGAAACCGGGACTATGGAGTGACAGCTAGCTCTCCTTCCTCTCTACAAGCCAATAGGACCATAGCTGAATCCTTTAACTCACCCCCAATGTGCCACCAATTCAGGGAGTCACTTCCTGAAAGCCAACTCTGACAACACAACTCCTTGCCTTCCAAACTTGGGTGCCCTTAAGAGGGAGCTGAGACTTGCCAGTTTTCTTTTGCAGGGTCATTAATCCAGTGCCTTTTGTGACAGCTAAACTCACTGGGGAAAAAAAAAATTCAAAATGATTTCAGTGGCAGGCAGCTTCTGAAATTTTCCAAATGTACTTTTTTAGCTCTCTATTTCCCTTAAGCCATATGATGTCATTTGCCTCTCAGTCCCTGAGTGCCAAAAATTCTGCTTTCATATCTCTGAAATTTGCCAAACTATAAAAACCTCAGATCTCAGTTTGGGTTTTTATCCCGCTCGCCAAAAAGGCAAAAAAATTACTTTCTACACTTTCAAAGTAAGAATCTCAGTCACACACACACACACAAAATTCTCAGTTCACAAATCCAGTAAGTCTTTTACTGTGTGTCCCCCTGTTTGGGCTAATAGGCTGCCCTAATTTTATTCAGAATTTTTATTTCAATAGCTTGTCATCTGCTGCTTCAGGACATACCTAAAAATCCTGATGCTCCCGACTTGACAGGTAACTAGGAGACTGATTTTCAAATGCAGTTTTACTTTGCTGTAGGACGTATTCATTAGTGATTTTTGAAGTTAGAACATTTTCCCACTGATTTGGAAGATTCGTAGATTCTTGTTATGTATTTACCCAAGCTTTTTACTTCACCTAAGAGAGAGGCAGAGAGAAAACCTGCTTCCCTTTCTAATTACAGTCCCATTTCCTTAGCAAGTCCTTGAAAAAAGAATTCCCCAAGTCTCTAATCATCTCTCTAGTCGTAATCTCCATAATTGTGTCCCTTCCAGATTCCTTCTTGGCACAGCCCAGGGACTGATTTGCTCCATGTGGTTAAAAACCTTTTATTTTATGCCAGTTAGGACTTGTTTTCACGGCTTGCCTTCTTGGGCCTAAATGTTACATTGGATGCCATTGATCTTCACAGGCTCCTTTTCTATCCCCAGTGAGTGATTGTAGCCCTCGTTCCATCTTCTTAATGGAGGGGCCGACTAAACCTGTCTGACGGGATTCTAACTACAGGGTTCCACTAGGGTACCGCCTCCGCTCCATTTTCTTTTCTCCATTTAGTTGATCAGTTCAATACAAAACCATTAGGAAGAGAATTCTTTCTGCCATAACATTGCCTCAAATAAAAAACGGGGTTCATTGGTCTTAATTCATCCTTAGACTGTTGGTTCTGAACCTTGGACAATTTTACCCCCACTCTTGCCCCTAGGGGACACTTAGCGATGTCTGGACACATTTTCAGTTGTCGCAACTTGGGGGAGGGGTTGCTACCGTCATGCAGTAAGTAGAAGCGCAGGGATACTGCTTAACACCCCGACATGTATGGGACTGCCCCCATAACAAAGAATCCTCTGGTCCCAAGGTCAGTAGTGAAGAGGCTGAGAAACGTGCTGTAGACGAAGCATGACCCAGCCACCACATAAGTCCATCGATTTTCTCTGATTTCTCTGTGTCCCCACCTTCTAGGAGACTGCCTGGCGCATGATCATTGTTTGTTGATGAGCCTATGGAACTTTAAAAAACTCTCCCTCTGGCCAGGCACGGTGGCTCAAGCCTGTAATCCCTGCACTTTGGGAGGCCGAGGCAGGTGGATCACGAGGTCACTAGTTCAAGACCAGCCTGGCCAACATGGTGAAACCTCGTCTCTACTAAAAATAAAAAAATTAGCTGGGTGTGGTGGCGCGGGCCTGTAATCCCAGCTACTCGGAAGGCTGAGGCAGAATTGCTTGAACCAGGACCGGGGAGGCGGAGGTTGCAGTGAGCCGAGATCGCACCACTGCACTCCAGCCTGGGCTGCAGAGCCAGACTCTGTCTCTAACATCAACAACAACAAAGCACTGTCCCTCGCTGGCATTCTAACGATTATCCATCTTCTGTAATAGCAGCAAAGTGTTGCTTACAGTCTAACTGGAATTCTTTGGGTTGCAGGCTAGCCCGTTTCTTTCTAAGTTCTGTCCTCACTGGAGGGGGAAACACCTGCACACGCTTTTCTCAGCCATGTGGCAAAGGTCTTCCTTTGAGCCTTGGGATATGAAGTCAGGTCCCGGACAAGGGTTCTTCTATTCCTAAGGGCTCCGAGCTCTGTTGAGGGATATTACCAACTATCCTCTGGACTGGTGATTAGGTCCTTCTAGATTAGATTAAGGTCCCATAAAGGAGAGGGAAAAGTCCATCCTAACTGACCCCCGCGAAGGGTCTCTGGCGTTGGTGGTATAAGAAAGGCAAGGGTCAGTGTTACACATAAGGTTTAGGAGGGCAGCTCAGGGAGAGCCCCCAAAAGCATCCCTAGCTGGGCTCTGGTACTTCTGAAAGGAGCTGTTAATGGAAGGCCTCAGTTCCGGGGCGCAACAGCCGCAGCAAGCAGAATCTCTGATAGAGGTGGCAGGGATGGGGGTGGAGAAGGCAAAGAAGGTGGAGGGGAGGTGGGAAGTAAGGTCCGCAGGTAGAATGAAGCCACGGAGGGCCCAGTAGCGCCACAGCTCACTGAGATTATTGTCCAGGACTATTCAACTAGCTCTCTTAGAAGCACTTGGAAACGTCCCAGCTTTCTTACCTGTGGAGTCCACACCCACAAGGACCCCCGTTATGCAGGTTCTGTGGAGCAGAGGCGGTACCCTAGTGGAACCCTGGAGCAAACTCCAGTATCATATTGGGACCTCTGAGTTTTACAAAATTATTAAGACACCAAGCATCTTATAAGAACTTGAATGTCTTTTTGAGGCATATGATCGCTAAACCTGTAGAGTTCACTTTTCCTTTGTTAATTACCATTGAGTATAACCCCTAACAGGAGAGAGAGCTTATAAAAACAAAAACCACATATATATGTGGTTTCAGCACCAAACACTTTGCCAGACCAGCCATTAGATACTAGATTGTCTGGTCTGGGCTCCTCCACGCCCTGTTATACACCCTGATCACTCTCTAAAGAAGTTCTAATGAGTAATGAAAAGGACTGATCTTGAGCTGCTGGTTGGAATTCTCTACTTCCATTGCAAGAAACCATCCCGAGTAATTTCCCATTCTGGTTGCTGTTTTCATTGGGTCTCTTTCTTCGCATGGAATTTCCTCATGTGCTTAGGAATTTTATGTGGGAAGTTACCTGTTAGTCTCTCTCCTTCACCCACCCCACTTTCTCTCTCTCTCTCTCTCTCTTTCTCTCTCTCTCTCTCCCCCTCTCTCTCTTTCCTCCTCTCTTCTTTTTTATTACCCATCTCTCCACTCCCCGTCTGAAACTTTTCTGGTCACTTCTCCTCGTCTTCCTCTCACCCCACCTGCCATCTCATAGATAGTTCTTTTGAAATTTTGGGGTGATGCTGGGGCTATCCCAGATCCAGCCTCGAGTCCAGCCAACCACCCAACTCTTTCCTTGGCCATAAGGTCACTCTCTGGTCCTGCTGCAGTCTGCTGCTTAGTGCTACAGGGCCAGGCACCAGATACTAGTTTGGGCAGGTACCATTTTGTCCAGAGTCATCTCTTGGGCATGGGAATGGGAGCAAGTGGCGGCACCAGATCCACCCAGCCCTAAGTTTTGTTTTTGTTTTTGTTTTTTTGCAAGGGTGTGGTACTTGAGACACGGTCTTGCTCTCTCACCCAGGCTGGAGTGCAGTAGTGTGATCATAGCTCACTGCAGCCTCAAACTCCTGGGATCAAGTGATCCTCTTATCTCAGCCTCCTGAGTAGCTGGAACCACAAGCATACACTACCAAGCCCGGCTACTTTTTAAATTTTTCGTAGAGATGGGTGTATGTTTCCAGGCCGGTCTGGAACTTCTGGCCTCAAGCAATCCTCCTGCCTCAGCCTCCCAAGGTGCTGGGATTACAGGTGCAAGCCCTAAGTTTTAATTTATGGGTCTGGTTTATGTGACTTGTCTCTCAAGGAGCATGTTTGCATGTCATTTCCCACAGAAGTTTAAACCCTCAGCCACCAGTCCCCTCTGCTGACTTCCAGACCAGTAGGCCGACCCCAGTCTGCACCTTAAATTGCTGTTATTTTCTGAGCACAGCTATTTATTTTCTATGTTTCTTTTTTTAATGCTTTAACGTGCGTTGCTGAGTATTAGGAAAGAAGGGATACTCTGGAGCATGAACCCTGATGCCGTCTTGAGAGGAAGACTTCCCTGAAGGCTTAATTTTATATTGATATTTATTTTTTCCACTTATAAGGATGATGGATATTCAACGTGGAGAATGTGAGAAGCTGAAAATTATAACTCTGAAATAACCACTGTTAATATTTTAGTGCATTTCTTTTAAACCTTTGACTCTATAAATGTATATGCACAAATACACACACTCATACACTTACAAAATTGATTCATAGTGCGCCTTCAGTTTGATCTTCTGCCTTTATTTTATTACCAATTATTGTTCTTCATGTAGTCTGAATACAATACATACTCACTGTGGAAAATTCATGAAATGCAGAAGTAGGAAAGATATCTTTTCTCTAATTTCACCATCCAGTGGTAACCACTGTGAAAATGAAGTATTTCATTCTATGAATTTTTAGAAATTTGAATAAAATATATAATTTTACACAATGCTTTTTTACATAATATGATATCATGGGCACTTTTCCACGATTTGCAGTGACCACACAGCTGTAATGTTGTGGAGTTTTCCCCATGAATAAAGGTCAGAGTATATAACCCACGCATTTTGTGATTTTTTTGTAACTTAGTTTGAAAAAGGTACCCATCAACCTTCAAAAAGAATATGCATTCTCAGCTTAATTTCTAATCATTATTTCAGTCTCATTAAGTATATCTTACAAATTTTTGACACCCTTATTACTTTTTTAATCTCCATGATATTCGAAGGCTTGGAAAATTGTGTTAAAGGCTCACACAGCAGTCTTGCAACCAATTTATCTTTGTGGTAAGAACTTTGGTTGATGTATGTAGTTTAGGTAGATGGCTCTCAAAAGAACATGTTCCTTATTCACTGTGTCTTTTATCAAAATAAAAGCTCCTCTTTGGTTTAATGATTGTACCTTAATTTCTATTTTGTCTGATGTTAATTCTGCGGCCACATATTGCTTTCCTTCATTGTTTCCCTGAAATATATTTGGCAAACATTTAATTGTAAACTTTTTGTTGTTGTTGGTTCTTTATTGAGGAGTGACTTGGAACCAGGTGATAGAGAGATTTGATTTACTTTTAAAAAATCTTTGTCCTTTACTTATTGTCATACATGACACATGTGGACTTATTATCATTTTATTGTTATCATCATCAGATATTTCTTTTGTTGTCTGCTGTTAGACATTTTTCTGGCTTTTCCTTCTGAAGTAGTTTGGCAAGTATGTATCTTATTTATGATTCTATTAATAGTTACATTTGTGGTTTCATAATCTTTGTTAGAGATAGGGTTCAGTGACAGAGACCGGGTCTAGAACATTGTCTAGAGTGGCTTTACCAGACAGGCACTGACTGTTCTCATATCAGAGGAAGTGGGGACAGAGGAACGCAGGGTCGCAGCTGCTCCCAAAGGGTCATCCCATGGCCCAAGCTCCTTTTCTTTCTCTGCTTTGTCATCCTAAGAATAAAACTTGCATCTCATGGAGCCTCAGAGTCCCAAAAGACAGAGGGCTGCATCTTGGGCCTCCATCTACATTCCAAACAGGAAGAAAGGTGAAGAGGAGGGTGGAAGGGGGCGAGAGTGCACAACAGGAGGGAAGAGGCGACGATCTGGATCTGGGTGGTGAAACTTCCCTGGAACCCCCAGCCAGCTTCCTCCCTAAACAATCGTGTTACATGGCCATCTCTAGCTGCAAGAAAGCTGAGAAATAGACAATTTGTGCTGAGTAGTTTGCCATCCTGCACAAGACTGAGTTTTGGTTAGTAAGAAAGAATATATTTTCAGGCCAGGCGCGGTGGCTCAAGCCTGTAATCCCAGCACTTTGGGAGGCCGAGACGGGTGGATCACGAGGTCAGGAGATCGAGACCATCCTGGTGAACACAGTGAAACCCCGTCTCTACTAAAACTACAAAAAAACTAGCCGGGCGAGGTGGCGGGCGCCTGTAGTCCCAGCTACTCGGGAGGCTGAGGCAGGAGAATGGCGTGAACCCGGGGGGCGGAGCTTGCAGTGAGCTGAGATCCGGTCACTGCACTCCAGCCTGGGCGACAGAGCCAGACTCCATCTCAAAAAAAAATATATATATATATATTTTTTCATCAAACAATTAGAAACGCTTGCCATTATTTCAGAGATTGTCAAAGATAAGAGCAAAACTGTGTTTTGTCTGTCTGCAGCTTCTGCTCTCCCAACCCCACTCCTGCACAACCGCATTGTAACTGTGTATTTGTGAATTAAAACACGTTTAAATCCATTTTCTTACTAAATTATGGTTTTAGATTATAGGACGTGTCTTTTGAAAGTTTCAAAATCACATTCAGCTTTTAAAACATACTTGAGCATTAAATTTATTACTTAAATTTATCATTATTTTCTCTGTTTACTTCAGATTCTTATATATCATAAGATTGTCTTTTTTACACTTTGAATTTTGAGTTTTGTGTTTTGTTTGTTCGTTTTTGCTTTTTTTACAGTTTTCTAAAGTATGTATTCAAGAGATTTTGGAAAATATTTGCTAAGTGGTATGCTAAGTGGTATGTGTTCTGGGCTCTTGCATATTAGAAATTCTCTTCCTAATTCAACAATCCAGAGCCTAACTTGTGGGTAACATTTGAAAATAGTTGCCATTACAAAAAGCATTAAAAAGCAGGCAAAGGACATGAACAGATGCTTTTCAAAAGAAGACATACATGCAGGCCAACAAACATATATTTAAAAAGTTCAGGATCACTGATCATTAGAGAAATGCAAGTCAAAACCACAATGAGATGCCACTGAACACCAGTCAAAATGGCTATCATTAAAAAATCAAAAATAACAGATGCTGGCAAGGTTGTGGAGAAAAAGGAACACTTATACACTCTTAGTGGGAGTGTAAATTAGTTCAACCGTTGTGGAAAGCAATATAGTGATTCCTCAAAGAGCTGAAAACAGAACTACCATTTCACCCAGCAATCCCGTTACTAAATATATACCCAGAGGAATATAAATCATTTTACCATAAAGATACATGCACACGAATGTTCATTGTGGCACTAGTCACAATAGCAAAGACATGGAATCACTATAAATGTCCATCAGTAGTAGAATGGATAAGGAAAACATGGTACATAGACACCATGGAATACTATAAAGCCATAAAAAAGAACAAGATCATGTCTTTTGAGGGAACCTGCATGGAGCTGGAGGCCATTATCCTTAGCAAACTAATGCAGGAAAAGAAAACCAAATACCATGTGTTCTCACTTATAAGTGGGAGCCACATGATGAGAACTCATGAACACAAAGAAGAGAAAAACAGGGGACTCCTTGAGGGTGGAGGGGGAGAGAAGAAAGAGGAGTTGAAAAAATTGCTATTGGGTACTAGGCTTAGTACCTGGGAGAGGAAATAATCTGTACAACAAACCTCCATGACACAAATTTACCTGTATAAAAAGCCTGTACAAAAAGTCTGTAAATGTACCTCCTGACCTAAAAGTTAAAAAATAAATAAAATAAATACAAATAAATGGACTCACTTAGGCTACTGATCACTTTATAACCAAAAAGTAACTTGCTCTTCTCTGAAATCCAGAGCCAACAATTTTTGAATTTCCAAACAAAACAAAACAAAACAAAACATAATTCTGAAAGCGTTGACAAAACAGCACAGATCTTAACTGAACTTATAATATGAAGGCAGGAGCCACACTGCACACCACTTAAAAAGACTTCTACAAATGTATTTCTCCATTGCACTCACCCTTTTCTTAAAGTTTCATGCTTTATAGCAGGTACCGTGTCACCTCTCTTGCTGCATCTTGGCCCTCCTTGAACATTTGGCTTTCTGTTGCTCTCTCCTACAGTCTCTGAAATCTGTCCATTTACTTTTTATTTTTAATTTTGTTTTTAATTTTCTCTTTTTTGGCATGCAGTGTGTATATTTTGCCAAATGCACAGAACTGTGCACCCCTCACCCCAAACAGGATACAGGAAACATCATCCCAAAGGTTCCTCATGCTTGCCCCTTTGTAATCCAACCCTCTCTTCCCCGACCCCTGGCAGCCACTGATTGGTTATTTCTATCATTTTGCTTTTTGCATTTTGCTTTTTTTCCCTCCCTCTGTCATTTTGGAATCACACACTATATAGCTGTTTGAATCTGGCTTTTTTCATTGGCGTAATACATTTCATATTCATTCAAGTTGTTGCATATATCTATAGTTTGTTCCTTTCTGTTTCTGAGTAATATTTCATTGCTCGGACACACCACAGTGTGTTTATTCATTGGCCAGGGTAATGAGTGAAATTATGTCTCCAAAAAAGACGTATCCAAATCTTACTCACCTTTATCTGTAAATGTTTCCTTATTTTAAACAGCATATTGGCAGATGTAATCAAGTTCAAATGAGACCATGCTGGATTAGAGGGGGCCCTAAATCCAGTGGCTGATATCATTATGAGAGAAAGGAGAAAGAGATTTAGATACAGAGACATGGAAGAGACACAGGAAAGAAAGCCATGTGCGGATGGAGATAGAGATTGGAGTGAGGCATCTGCAAGCCAAGCAACACTAGGGATTGTGGGAAGCCATCAGAAGGGAGGAAGAGGCAACTAAGGATTTTTCCCTAGCACCTTTAAAGGAAGCATGGCTCTGCCAACACTTTACTTTGGATTTCTAGCTTCCAGAACTGTGAGAAAATTAATTTCTGCTGTTTTAAGCCTCCAAATTTGTGATTGTTTTTTTTTTTTTTAGAGCAGCCCTAGGAAACTAATAAAGCCAAATGAAGGGTATTTGGGTTATTTATAATTTGGGGAATAAATTATGAATAAAGTTGTGATAAAAATTCATGTCCAGGTTTTTGTGTGACCATAGGTTTTCATTTCTCTAGAGTAAAATAGGAGCGAGATTGCTAGACTGTATGTTAAATACATGTTTAAGTTTATTTAAAAAACTGCCATGCTCTTCACCAAAGCAGCTCTACCATTTTGCACTTCCAGCAATGAATAAGAATTCGAGCTGCCCTTCATCCTCACCAGTACTTGTTTTTACCAGATTCTTTCTTTGTTTTTTTAAAATTTTAGCCATTCTCATAGTTGTGCAGTGGTATCTCATTGTGGTTTAATTTATATTACCTTAATGACTAATAGTATTAGTCCATTTTTACACTGCTAAAAAAGACATACATGAGACTTCGTAACTTATAAAGAAAAAGAAGTTTAATGGACTCACAGTCCCACATGGCTGGGGAGGCCTCAAATCACAGTGGAAGGTGAAGGAGGAGCAAAGTCACATCTTACATAGCATCAGGCAAGAGTGAATGAGTTACCAGCAGGGCAAATGCCAGATGCTTATAAAACCATCAGATCTTGTGAGAACTCGCTCATTATCACAAGAACAGTGTGGGGGAAACTGCCCACGATTCAATTATCTCCACCTGGCCGCACCCTTGACACATGAGGATTATTGCAATTCAAGGTGAGACTTGGGTGGGGACACAGAGCCAAACCGTATCACTAATGATGTAGAACATTTTTTCAGGTCCTTTAATGCCATCCATATATTTTCTTTGGTTAAATGTCTGTGCAAATACTTTGCCCATTTTTAATTAAATTGTTGGCTTTCTTATCGCTGAGCTTTTAGAAATTATTATATATTCCTACATGTGCTTTATCAGATATATATTTTACAAATATGTTCTCCTAATCTTTGTCTAGTCTTTTCTTAGTGTCCTTTTAAAAGCAAAATTTTTAATTTTGATAAAGTCCAATTTATCATTTTTTCTTTTACAAACCAGATTTTTGGCATCACATAAAAGTACTATTTGTTGGATCTAAGATCACAAAGATATTCTTCTATGTTTTACTCTAGAGTTTTAAAATTTCATTTACATTTTATAATTACATTTAGTTCTGTGATACATTTTGACTTACTTTGTATAATGTATGAGATATAAATTCTAGTTTACTTTTATGCATGTGGTTATCTAATTAGTCTAGCATCATTTATTGAAAATATTATGGTTTCTTCATTGAATTCCCTTTGTCCTTTGTCAAAAATCAATTGAACACATTTGTGTAAATTTACACGTAGACTCGCTATTCCAGTAATCTGTGTTACTTTTTAATAAGTCTTCAAACTAGATAGTGTAACTCCTACAATATTTATTCTTCTTTTCCAACATTATTTTGTGTGTTCTAGTTCCTGTGATTTCCATGTAAACTTTACTATATTTTTTATTTTAGATTCGGAGGGCACATATGCTTGTTTGCTGCATGGGTGCATTACATACTGGTGGGGATTGGGCTTCTAGTATACCTATTAGCCAAATAGTGAACATTGTACCTGATAGGTAATTTTTTTAACCCACATACACTCTAAAATTGTACTGCTGACATTTTTATTGAGATTATGTTGAATCTATATATCAATTTTGAGTGAAGTGACATTTTAACAATATTGAATTTTTCAATCTATGAACACAATATACACCTCCATTTATTCAGGTCTTATTTGATTACTTTCATCAGTATTTTACAGTTTTCTGAATATAGATCCTGCATATATTTTGTTAGATTAATACCTATTTCATAATTTCTTGGAGCTATGGAAAATGGCATGTTTTATAAATTTTGATTTTTCCATTGTTCATCGCTAGTATACAGAAATACTACTGATCTTTATGTTCGTATCCTGTATACTTGCTAAAATCATTTACTAGTTCCAGGAATTTTTAGAGGTTCTTTGAGATTTCCCATGTAGACAAACATGTTGTCTACAAAAATAGTTTTATTTTCTTACCAACATTTGTGCCTTTTATTTATTTATTTATCCTGCGTTATTGTGTTGGCTAAGACTGCTAGTAGGATGATGAATAGAATTCGTAAGAGCAGAAATCCTTGCCTTGTTCCTGATGTTAGCAGAAAAGCATTCAGTCTTTCACCAATTAGAATTATACTAGCTATAGTTTTTTGTGGATGCTCTTTATTAGGTTAATGAAGTTCCCTCCATTCCTACTTCTCTGAAAGCTTTTGTCATAAATTAATGTTGACTTTTGTCATATACTTTTTTGCATCTATTATCATAAAGATTTTCTTCTTTCATCTGTTAATATGGCAAATTACATTGATCGATTTTAGAATATTAAACAAGCATTTTACTAGCAGTAAACTCTCATTATTTGGGATGTAGAATGTGTTCTACATATTGTAGAATTCAATTTGCTCATATTTTCTTAAGAAATTTTGCATTTTTATTCATAAGAGATATTGTTCTGTAATTCTCTTCACTTGTGAAGTCTTTCTCTGGTTTTAGTATTAGTGTAATGTTGATCTCGTAAGTCAGTTGAGAATTGCTCTCATCTTTTTCATGGAAGATACTGCATATAATTGGTATTATTTCTTCCGTAAGTGTTTACAGGATTCACTAGTGAAACCAGTCGGGGCAGAGTCAATGGTGAACGACCTGGTCCAAGTCCAAAGGCCTGAGAAACAGGAATGCCAGCGTCTGGGGGCAGGAGAAGATGGATGTCCCAGATCAGCAGAGAGCAAACTTGCCCTTTCTTCACATTTTTGTTCTCTTCAGGCCCTCAATAGATTAGATGCTGTCCATCCACATTGGTGAGGACAATCTTCTTTACTAAGTTGTTTCTAATGCTAAAGCCTTTTGGAAACACCCTCACAGATACACCCAGAAAGAATATTTTGCCAGTCATCTGGGCATCCCTTAGCCCAGTCAAACTGACACACTAAAATTAACCATCACAATTGTTAACTTATTATTCTTTTAATGTTTTCACTTTTGTTTCTTACTGTGATAATTTGGATATTCTCTTTTTTTTCCCTTGGTCAGTATGGCTAGGAGTTTATCACTTTTTTTACGTTTCTTTCAGTTTCTCTATTATTTATGTTTTCAATTTCATTGATTTATTTTTTAAAAATCTATTATTTTTTATTATGCTTTATGATGGTTTAACTTGCTTGTTTTGGTGTCTAAAGTAGAAGTTAGATTATTTATTTCAGATATTTTTTCTAATATAAGCATACAGAACACTTGTAAGTGACTCATACGTCCAAGAGAGAGTCTTAAGGAAAATTAGGAAATGTCTTGAACCAAATGAAAATGTATAATGTGTATAATGTGTATACATTTTCATTCTCAAATCAAAAATTTGTGGGATGCAGCTGAAGTAGTGCTTAGAGGGAAATTCATAATAGTGAATGCTTTTGTATATATACCAATAAGTGGGATTGCTGTATCATATGGTAGTTCTATTTTTAATATTTTTCAAGAAGATCCATAGTTTTCCATAGCTGCTTTACCATTTAACATTTCTGCCAACAGTGTAACAGAGTTCCAATTTCTCTATATCCTTGCCAACACATCTTTTTTCAAATAATAGCACCCCAACAAATGTGAGGTGATATCTCATTGTAGTTCTAATTTGCATTTCCCTGATAATGAGGTTGAGCACCTTTTCACGTATCTGTTGGTCATTAATATGTCTTCTTTGGAGAAATGTCTGTTCAAGGCCTTTGCCAGTTTTTAAAATGGGTTATTTGGGTATGATGCTATTATTAATAACTTGTATCAGTGTCTTCTAAATTTTGGAAATTAACTTCTTCTCATATATATGGTTTGTACATATTTTCTCCCATTCTGTAGGTTGTCTTTCCAATCTGACGGTTGTTTCCTTTACCGTGCACAAACTTTTCAGTTTGTTGTAATCCCACTTGTCTATTTTTCCTATTGTTGCCTATGCTTTTAGTGTCAAGAAATCATTGCCAAGACCAAGGCCAAGAAGCTTTTCCCCTGTTTTTTGGTAGGAGTTATAGTTTCAGGTCTTACATTTAAGACCTGATTCATTTTGAGCTGATTTTGTTCAGAGAAAAATCCAGATTCAGGTATATAAAATCCTCCTGCCTCAACCCCCACAAGAGCTAGGACAGGTGTACGCCACCACACCCAGCTAATTTTATGGTATAAGGTAGGTATACAATTTCTTTTGCCTGTTTTTGTTGTTCTTTTCTTTACTTTCACATGCTGATATTCACTTTCTTCAATGTCAGTTGTTAAAGAAACTATCTTTAGCCGGGCGAGGCGGCGGGCGCCTGTAGTCCCAGCTACTCGGGAGGCTGAGTCAGAAGAATGGCCTGAACCCAGGAGGCGGAGCTTGTAGTGAGCTGAGATCCGGCCACTGCACTCCAGCCTGGGCAGCAGAGTGAGACTCCGTCTCAAAAAAAATAAATAAATAAATAAATAAATAAACTATCTTTTCTTCATTACATATTCTTGGAAACTTTGTCATAAATTGGCTCTGTTAGTATGCAATGCCCTTCTTTATTCTAGGAATTTTTTTATTTGAATTTTTCTTAATCTGATATTAATGTAGCACCTCTTCCTTTCTTTGGATTAGTTTTTTCAAGGCATATCATTTTCCATCTTTTTTCTTGTCTATAAAATTGTATTTTTATAGGTATGTTGATTTGGGTTTTTGTGGGGGGTTTTTGTTTGTTTGTTTGAGGCAGGGTCTCACTCTGTTGCCCAGGCTGGTGTGCAGCGGCATGATCTTGGCTCACTGCAATCTCCATCTGCTGGGTTAAAGTGATCCTCCTGCCTCAGCCCCCACAAGTAGCTAGGACAGGTGTGTGCTACCACACCTGGCTACTTTTTGTATTTTTTGTAGAGATGGGGTTTCACCATGTTGCCCAGGCTGGTCTTAAACTCCTGAGATCAAGCAATCCAATTGCTTCAGCCTCCCAAAGTGCTAGGATTACAGGCATGAACCACGGTGCCTGGCCTATTGTGGGTATGCTGAAAATTTTACATACCTGAATCTGAAATTTTTCTCTAATTGAACAATTGATGTGTTTTAATTTGGTTTAAACAATATTACATTTACTGAAATTATTGGTATGTTTGAACTTAAATCAATATTTTATTTTTTGTTTTTCTTTAGTATACTTTGGTTTCGTTGCCTGACTCACCTTTTCTTCTATCTTCTTTTGAGTTATTTGAATATTTTTAGTTTTTTCTCTTATCTAGTGGATTTGGGGATCTACTTTTTTGTGGTATTTCTTTAGTTGTTTCTCTTTCACAGTTAACTTAGAGTTAATAGTTTACGATGCACAGCCATATAGGTCCCTTTTTCTTCTTCCCTTTGTGCTATACTTGTCATATTTATTACAGTTACAAACATTTAAAACCACAACATAAATATTGTAGGTTTTGTTCTAAATATTCATATATATTTTAAGTCAAAATAATACTCTATTTTATTTACCCAGATACTTACCAATTCTGTTGCTGTCTTTTTTTCACTCCTGATGTTCCTTTTTCCCTCTAATGTTATTTACTTTTCACCATGAAGAAATTCCTTTAGTTGCTGATAATGTCTTTATTTCGCCTTCATTTATAAAAGAGTTTTCCTGAATATAAAATTCTGGGTTGAAAGTTCATTTTGTTTCTCCTTCAAAGGTGGTGTTCCACTGTCTTCTGAGTTCCATGTTTTCTTCTTTTTTTTTTTTTTTTTTTTTTTCTTTTTCCTTGAGATAAGCTCTTGCTGGTTGGAGTGCAGTGGCATGATCCTGTGCAACCGCCACCTCCCGGGTTCAAGCGATTCTCCTGCCTCAGCCTCCCAAGTAGCTGGGACTACAAGTGTGGACCACCATACCCGGCTAATTTTTTTATTTTTAGTAGAGACAGGGTTTCACCATGTTGGCCAGGCTGCTCTTGAACTCCTGACCTCAATTGATCTGCCCACTTCAGCTTTCCAAAGTACTGGGATTACAGGCATGAGCCACCGCGACCAGCCTGACTTCCGTGTTTTCTGATGACAGATATGCAGTTTTCTCCTGTAAGTAACGTGTCTTTTATTCCTCTGGCTACTTTCTAGATTAATTTTTTAATCTTTGGTATTCCACAGTTTGATTATGTGTTTGGGCCTCTACTTCACTGGTGTGTATTAAGCTTCTTGAATCTGTAAATTTGTATCCTTAACTAATTTGGAAATTTTTTATTACAATTTTTTCAAATATTGTTTCTGGCACTTTTTTTCCGCACTCCTTTCACTTTCCTTTAGGTGCTTCAATAATTTAAATGTTAAACGTTTTGATATTTTCCCACATATACCTGACCCTGTGTTTGGTTTCTTTACTATGTTTTTCTCTCTGTACTTCAGATTAGATCATTTGACTCTATCATTATGTTTATTTTTTTTTAATATCTCCATCATTCCATTAAGGCCAGATAATACTTTTTTACTTACGATATTACATACTTTTATTCTAAAGTTCCATTTAGTTACTTTTTAATTGTTCCTCTTTTTCTGCTGAGAGTTTCTATCTTTCCATTCATTTCAAGAGTGCTTGCCTTTAGTTCATGGCACATGGTCATAAAAGCTGTTTTAAAATCTTTGTTTGATTATTCCAACACCTGGGTCTTCTTGGCTTCGGGGTCATTGATTGTCCTTTTTCTTCAGAATTGTTCAAATTTTTTGGTTCTTTGTATGTTGAGTGATTTTTGAATTATATTATAGATGTATGAAATGAAATGTGAGCCATATTGAATATAATGTAGTGAGACTCTGTATCCTGTTAAAATCCTCCAAAGAATGTTCATTTTTGATTGGCTTGTTTGGCAGTCAATTTATAAAACAAAGCTATTTTTGTAAAGTGCTATTTTTCTTTGAGTATGCTCTACACATTTAGCTCAGGTGGGATCTCGGGACTTGTGTTGGTCTGTGTACCATAATTAGAGTATACCCTTCCCTAGCTATCTCTTCTCAAAGATTCTGCCACTCTTTGGCTGTTAGAGACTATTTTACCAGTTCTTCTGGCCACAAAGATGAGCTTCTTTTTGGATTTTGGGCCCAGTGCTCTTGCACTGTTCTGTGCAATGGGGGCTACACTTGGGATAAAGGGGTAAAAATATAACAGAATAAATAAAAGACTCCTGCACGCTATTCAGGCTACTGGGGTCCCTTTTTCCCATTCCTCTGACCATGGATATGGATTAGCTCTTGGGATTTGTATACCCCACCACCACCATATCTAGTCAATACATCACCATGACTGGGGCTGGCCTCAGGCAATGCCAAGAAAGGAAAAAGAGAAACAAACAGAAAACAAAACAAAACAGGGATTTCATTTCACATTCTCTTTCAGTGACTTATTTTTACTGGTCATCTGATTGGAAAGATGGCTTTCTTTTGGGTTTTGCTCTCCACACCTGTGGCACAGTTTCACCTCTCAGACTGTTGTTGGTTTTCCATGAATCAAAGCTGAGACATAGAGGAGGAGAATGAACAGAAAATTTACCAGTACTGGCTTGTTATGAACTGAGTGTTTGTGCTCCTCAAAAATTCATACGTTGAAATCTTAACCCCCCAATGCAATGGTATTCAGAGGTGGAGTCTTTGAAAGGTAATTAGGTCATGGAGGTGGAGCCTTCTAGAACAGGATTAGAGTACTTATAAGAGAAGACATGACAACTTCCTTTTCCCACCTCTCTCTCTCTCTCTCTCTGCCCCCGCCCTCTTTTTTTCTATCTCCCCCCATATGAGGATATAACAAGAAAGTAGCCATCTGCAAAGCAGGAAGTGTGCCCTCCCCAGACATTGATCTGCTGGTGCCTTGATCTTGGACTTCCCAGTCTCCAGAACTGTGAGAAATAAGTTTGTGGTTTAGCCACCCCATCTATGCTATTCCATTATAGCAACCCAAACTGACTAAGGCATGGTTGTCCTTCAAGTTTTGACTTCCTGTCTGTATTTATCTCTTATTGTTTAACTTTTAAGTCTTCAAATAGTTGCCTTACGTATTCTTTCCAGAGGTTTGAGTTTTAACCAATGGGTTAGATAAGAAATAGTTGGCTTGCTCCACCTTGGCCACCCAAAAATCTGTCATATACTCATTATTTAGAATAATTTGTCTCTTGGCTTCTCTCATTTTTATTGCTTATTCATTAACTAAATGACAATTTTTCCCTACCGCAATGACATTGATTCTACTGAAGTAAGGATAAAGTAATGTTTCTTCCACAACAATACTTACCTGCCCACTGTGGATTTTTATTTTTCAGTTTGTTAAAGGGTGTCACATATTAAAAACTTTGTAAAGTTAATGTGATCATTATCGCATGCGTCCATCATTCAGTTTACCAGTAAAGGAGATTTAAAAGCCGAACAGAATAACATGGAAACTATAAAACTTTAAATCAACTATCTGCTCTTAAGTTAGAATTGTCATTTTATACAGCTAAAGGATCGGTAGTCTGTAATAATATATCTCTTCTTCTCCTACAAGAATGTGATTAGAAAGACACCATATGGTAGCAGTCTGTGTTTTATATATAAATGGGGCAGGGGAAGGAGGAGGAGTGAAAGAGAGGGAAATAAAGGTACTTCTGATTGTTAACCAAGTATGATAAGATACGTCAAGATGAATTCTATCTCTCTGACAAACAGAGCACCCACCATGGAAGGCAGGCTTCTTGTTACATGCTGGAAGAAAAGTTTTAAATGCATAAGACAAGTTTTCCTATTTCTTAGGAGTTTGGTAGGAGAAACAACTTGTACACCATGGTTTTAAAGGAAGTTAAAGTGTTATAATGCCAAAAGGTGATCAGTATAAACTACAATGGATGTTCCACAATAAAAGGGTGGATGAGTTGATCATGAAAGAGTTAGAACCCCTAAAGAAGAGTGGAGATTGGAGAATACAATGTTTTCGGTAAATGCAAAGGTAATAGAATGAAAAGAATGAAGTTAGCAGAAAAATATAAAGCATAGAAAGGAAATATCACAAAATTCCATTTTCTACTGAGTGGTAGGAGATAAAGCTGAAAATGTGGACTAGGACAGATCATTGAGAGTGTTAAAAGCCAAGGCAAAAAAAAAATTAACTTGGTAATTATCAAAAAGCCACAAAAGAAAGTGGTTAAATAGGAAGAGTGGCACCATAGGAGCTATGATTTTGGAAGATCCATCTGTAATGTGAATTACGATGATGCTTGACTAGGGAAGAACACAGACGAAAGAATGTCAGCTGGATTGATGCAATGATCTGGACAAGAGTTAGCGATTTTAGCTAGGCAATTAAAGTAGAAATGGAATGGAAAGAAGATTGATTAAAGGTAAAATCAATGATGGTCCTGAGTGCCTTGGAAATAGGAAACACAGAGGGGTGACAGGTTGGGGAGAAAAGTAGGCAAGTATAGCCAAAAATATTGAATTTGAGTTGCTTGTAAGACAATCTGTTAGAGATGCTCATCAGGCAGGTAGAATGGAAGGGCTCAACAGCACAGGAGAGGAGCCAGCTCTGGAAATGGAGAGGCAAGTGATGAGATCAAGGATTTACAGAATTTCCAGGGAGGGGGTGAAGGGGAAAAAAAGAGAAAACCATGGGAGATATCTGACTTTCCAGGACAGGAGGTAGAGAAGACAGAGATGCTTTGAAAAAGAGGTAGAAACAGTATCAATTCTGAACAAGATCTCAGAAGACAAGGGAACAGACAGTTTCGAGGTGGTGTGACAGTGCTATAGGGAGACTAGGAGGGTAAGCACTGAGACAGTTTGCAACTGAGAGACTGCTCAGTTGAGATGACTGCTGCAGGAACAGTTGTGATGGCAGAAGCAGGGATACAAGGGTGAAGGATTAATATGGTTTGGCTATGTCCCCACCCAAATCTCATCTTGAATTGTAGTTCCCATAATCCCCACGTGTTGTGAGAGGGGCCCAGCAGGAGGTAATTTAATCATGGGAGCAGTTACCCTCATACTCTTCTTGTGATGGTGAGTGAGTTTTCACAAGATCTGATGGTTTTATAAGAGGCTTTTCCCCTTTTGCTCAGCACTTCTCCTTCCTGCTACCATGTGAAGAAGGACATG